>NC_091447.1:53985085-54585085 GCF_964237555.1 Oryctolagus cuniculus
ACGAAACAGCAGCGGTGAAAGCAGGAGTGACAGTGAGCCATTGTCTCCAATCAGATCTTCAGACCGCAGAGGAAACTCTCATCCTGAGTATTGACGTCGGCATGTCCGAGATTGCTCTCTGCTCTGTGGAGGGGAGTGGATCTGCTCGGCCCGCAGCCACCGACTCAAACCTCTGTGGATCTGTGAGCCAAGCCGACCGGGGCGCCAGGGAGGGACACTGCTGAACTCGTACTGAGCGCTGTCCAAGCTCTCCCCTCTCTCCTCAAAGCCGACCGGGGCGCCGGGGAGGGACACTGCTGAACTGAGCGCTGTCCAGGCCCTCCCCCTCTATGCTCAAAGCCGACCGGGGCGCCGGGGAGGGACAGTGCTGAGCGCTGTCCAGGCTCTCCCCCTCTCTCCTGGCCTGCACTCTTCTTCATTAGTATTCTTACTATCTGCTCGCTGTCCCAGCTCAGGCTGACGTAACGGCGCACCACTCGTAGACTGCGTGGCTCACACCGCGGGAAGTCACTTCTCTCAGTTCAGGAGACTGGACGTGCAAGGTCAAGGTCAGTCTCTGGCAGGATTTTCCCGGTGGCTGGCAGAGTTCTAGCTGAGGCCTCACATGGCCCCTGCTCAGTGTGTGGGTGGAGAGAGGAGGAAGCAGGCTCCCCGGTGTGTCTGCTTATAAAGGTACCGATTCCACCTAGAGCCGCCACCCCCCTTCCCCAAGGCCTGACCTTCATGGACCCTCGTGTCGTCTGAAACATAGGACTTCCGAGGGGACACAGTTCAGTCCATGCCAGCTGTCATTTTTAAAGTAAAGCCCACAGATTTTCTCATGCAATTTATTATTCATCCTCTCGACAAATGGGAGCCAGGAAGTGGGCTGTGCTCTAGAGGCACTGGGAAGCCCCTGGTTGGCAGGTGCTGCCTTTGGGAGGTGGCCAGGCTGGCAAGACAGACAGAGGTCAATCAATTGAGAAAGGCAAACTGAGATAGTTCAACAGAAATAGGTTCTAGAAATGTCCTCTCAAGCCGTTCACTAGGAAGGTGCCCTGTTGGAGGATTAGAGCATTCAAAGGGCTATTTGTTTTCTAGATCTAAAGGTTGAGAAAGACTGAATTATCCACCCAAGTATCTGATATATTGATAGACTCTTTGCCAGCAAAACTTGACCTTACACGTTGAACGCCTACTATGGGCTGGTCCCCAAAGACTGCACAGAGTAACTGAGTGAGAAATATATTCTGGCCAGAAGATTTCATTTCCAACTTGAAGCAATCCATTTGTCATCAAACATTGCGAAATCTTATTCCTGGGATGCATGTGAGATTCACACCATCTGCTGGAATCTAAGCAGCTAAATATTGCCCGTAGAGCTATCCAAAAGCATCGGATAGCTAAGGCAACACTCGTAACCCTGTGTGGTCCTTCATGGTGTTCTGAAGGCCGTCCTGACTCACATTTAGGGACTTGAAGAAACAGAAGCATAGAAGAACCTCCTACTCCCTTATGAGAGCCCGTGGGAGAGCCTCTTTTTTCTGTGCACAGGGAAGCTCTTTTTCTGTCCACGTGGCTTGTGGTTTTGTGGTCATTAAATTCCAGTTCTGTTTCCATCTTTGCCTTAATGTGGTTTCTCGTTCCCATAAAGCAGTAGAGCGGTATTTCAGGATATGTGTGCCCTAGGAAACGACTGTCTGAAGGGAAATGAGGGGCTGATGTCACAGTACACAGGCGGTGCAGAGAGCGAAGTGGCTCTAATGTTACTGACCCAGTGGTCCAGCAACCACAGGTTCCTTCCATCTGCTTGTCTCCACCTCCGTACCTTGGTGTTTGTCAGACTTCTCATGGCTGTGGAAGGTTTCAGGACCTCACAGTGTGTGACATTTCCATCATACAGAGGGAGAGGCACCTGCCTGCAGATTTCTCATCACGTCTCTCTCTGGGCAAATTGTATCACACGCCTTCTCTTAACCCATGAACCAGCAAGGAGGCATGGGATTACCAGCAGTGGTCCATCCTCCTGGAACTACGGGTCTGTTCTCCGCACACATGACTGAGGGGAGCTGCGGGAGGGGTACCCTCTGATAAGGACGAATGAATTCCCTTCATGCCGCACCAGTGGTTTGGACTCTTGAACTGTTCTCCCTACCCTTCTCTCTCTGATGCAACGCTCTTGTCTGTTCATTCTAGTCCATCATATGCAAATCTTCTTAATGCTTTTTCCTAAACACAGTGAAGACAAACAGTAGACACTGAAGACATAATCAGACAAACAGTGGGTACTGAAATACATCCATGCATGCATGTGATAAGCCCTGTGATTCACAATGAAGCTGTAGATGTTTACTGCAAAACAAGCGAGGCATGAGATTTGACCTCCAGGGAGTAGCATCAGTACACTTTTCTTATTGGCTGGGTGCAGAATCCAGAGAGAATGAGCAGTCTATCACTCTGGTACCTTGAGAGATCCCATAGGTAGAGTTCCTCCCAGTTGGGGGCATGCTAAGGTGAAGATGTTTAAGTCAAAACACACCAATTTTGAGGCGTCCTGATGAAGAAAGCTAAGCGGCAGTTGTAGGCATGAACAGAATTATTCTGAAGTTCAGGAATGTTCCTTCGTGACCAGTATCTCCTTTGCTCTTCCCAATCCTACTGGAGATACACATTTTATCTACAAGGAGACTGAGCTTATGGGCGTGTGCAGATTTTTCCTGCATAACAAGCTACCCAGGGTCCAGCCCCTGCTAAGAATGCTGTCATTTACTCAGAGTCTGAAGTTGCAGATGAAAACCCTAGAACTGCACGACCACAAGGACTTCCGCTGGTAGGAAGACTCTTTGGAGAGCAGGAGGTAGCACTGAGGTCGGCCCTACTAAATCGGAATGGATTTCTCAATGAAGAAACTCCAAAGTGCATTGGTGATAGAATTCATCCGCCTTTTGATTTATCTAGATATCCATTCATTTGTTCACTCATTCAATAAACATTGAATGAGCATAGTTATTTCAGGAATTTCACGGCAGCTAGAAAGATACAATTCAGAATGAAGGCACACATGGCCCAAAGTGGGTTTTATGCTAAGGAGGCCGAAGCATTTGCATCCAGCATCGCCGCTTCTTCCCATCTTCTCTCGAGTCTCGGCACATGATGTGAAAGCACGGAAGAAAACCATTCTGCTCTGTGTTGGGAGGTCACCGTGGAAAGAAAAACACAAACACGAAGTGGAGAGAGATGACATTCAATGTCTGCTCTGCGTTTATGTGGCAGGCACTGATTTGTGTGTTATCACATAAATCCTTGCTCATTTGCATGAGTAGATATTGTTCCACTACTTGATTGATTGCCTGACTAGGTAATTGGGGTCAAGGAACTTAACTATGTTGCCCAACTTCACAATCATTAGGGATAAAGATATTCATGAGTATTTTATTATAAATACAACAACATAGACTACACTTTCTGCAATAAATCTGTTGACTTTCCCTGAACAGAATGGTGCTAATTTATAAGATTTAAAAATGACATAAAACAGTGTGAAGCTGACGGGCATTCTAAAAACCAGGAGCGAATACCCGAGGAGGGAGGAATGAAGTTTCCCAGTGCAGCTCGGGGCGGAAGCTCGCTCTGGTTCCTCGTGTCCCTGGAGGGGACCTGGTGGCGGGAGACATTGGAGTGACAGTGAGGACGGTGGAGAGTGAGGACAGCAGCTGTGGGGATGGTGACAGAGTTGCTGGGAGGGTGTCTCCTCCAACCAGGGGCAGGGGCTGGTGGCTTGGTAAACCCCCGCCCTCGGGGATGGCCGATTCCTGCTTCTGCAGGATGCTGACTGAGGAAGCCCCTCCTGGTCGCCTCCAGCCAGCTGCTCGTCGGCACCTGCTCCCTCCCGTGTGCAGCCTCCTGACCGATGTCCCCATCCACCCTCCAGAGATACCAAACAGGTTGTCAGGAAGCAGGAGCCCGCGTGTTTCTGGTTGGATTGAATTTTCTCAAAGGTTACATCGGAAACACTGCTTGGTGGTTTCAGCAAATGTCACAGGGTGCTTGTCAAATTCCACTGAAGTTCTCCAAAACTGGAAACTTGCCAGACGCTAGCTATGAGGAAGCAAGGAGGAGGGCTCCCAGCACGTGCCTCGGTGCAACTCTTCTTAACCTGAAAGGGGATCCTGCCCTCCCCGCCCCTACCGGGGAGAGAAGTCCAGGTCCTGTGGCTTCACCGCTCCCACTTTTATTCCTCACCAACCCAAAACCATCCACTGCTCATCAATCCGGCACCATAACCTGACCCGGGCTGAAGCGGGTCCAGAGATGCTCTGAGACAGACAAGCCTCGCTGTGACGACCCCAGCCCCTCCCTGCCTGTTGCCTGCCTCTGCTCAGCTGAGAGCCGGGACTTGGGCTTGAGGCTTGTGGCTCCTGGGTCCCGGGCTTTCTCCAGTGGACAAGCCGATGAGTGCTCCAACCGATGCACGCTGTGTCAGCAGCTGTCTACACTCACGTCTGTTCACACGCATCTTCACTGACACACACTGATGTGGCATGGGGGACGAAGCTCCCAGAGCCCGTGATGCCCACCCCCTTTAAAAGCAAGGCCTTAAAAGCTCCGGTAACCCACGCCCACTATCAGAAGCCCCTGCAGGATTAGTCTGGCCTATTAGTTCTTTCCCTGAGCCTGTAACACCGGCAGGTGCTGGGAACCCTCTGCCTGCTTACTGTTTTCCTTCCTCGAAGACTGCCGAGATGGTTTTAAAAGCCACAGGTGTACCTGGTTTCTCATCCACATGGCCCATGCACCGCTCACGTCATGGCTGGCGTCTTCCTGGCACCACTGAGCAGCTGCCTCTGCCGCCCTGTCCCTGTGCTCTGGCGGCAACGGTGTCCCTCCCTGTAGGCTTTGAGTGCCGAGGCAGGGGCTGGTGGCTTGGAAAACCCCTGCCCTCAGGGATGGCCGATTCCTGCTGCTGAAGGACGCTGAGAGCTCGGGGGTCTGCCCGGCCAGCTCCTCGTCTCGTCCCTACACTGCACCTCCAGGGTCTTTCCCTCTTCACATCTTTCCTTCACCCTCTTCCTCCCGAGGCTTCAAGTAGAGGTTCCACAAAGGCGACTTCCTCAACTCACTTTTCCCCTTCTCTGCTTTGCCAGTGTGGATGCACCCAGCAGTGTGACGTCCAAGTCCAGGTCCATCCTGAGACTCAGAGTCCTGCCCTGCTGGACGTCGCCCAGGCACCAAGAGCCCCAGGGGCATCGGTTCCCCCAGAGCGGACCCTCCCTCGCCACTCGCTCTGCAAACTGCTCTGTGCTCTGAGCTTCCGTGAGCCCACGGCCACGGCAGCTGCCCCCACCCCCCCGCCCCCCGGCCCCCCCCGCCCTGCCCCCACCCCGGGTCCCGGGGCCTCTGCCTGCCTGCACCGCCTCTGCGGCTTCCTCTGTCCCTCCCGGACGCACCCTGCTTTTCCACCTCAGCTTCTCCGTCCCCCGCCCATCTCTCCCTGCCTCCAGCCCCAGCCCCTCCCCCCATCTCCCCTGGATTACCTTTGCTGGTGCTGCCTCCTGTAGATTGCTCCTCAGTGCAATAACTGGAACACCTCCCCCAGGCTCCCCGTGACAGCCAGGCTCCAATATCCAGGTACACACTGGACGTCCCTGATTTTAATTTAAAAACATTCTCACTGCCGCCATCCCTGAACTCTGAACACAGCCGATGCGCGCCACACCCAGAGCCTCTGGCCCTCTCCTCTCCTGTGCTATGCAAACCCCATGCTCACGTCCCTTTCTGAATGGCTCTTCCTCCTGCCTATCCAACCTCTATCCTCAGACGCCATCAGATCCTGGAGAAATCTTTGCTCCAAGAAACTGTCCTGAAAGAACTGAGTGCACCTCCCCGCGGGCTCCCAGGCTTTGCCGTGGGTTCGCAGCGTCGTCCTGTGTCTCAGGGCAGGCGCACCCTTGCTTCTCGTTCTTTACAGTCAGACACCCCTCTTGGCGCTTTAACATTCCTCGGTGACTTGGATTGCAACTGCTGCCTATTTCACTGAGTTACTGACTCCCTAGAAGTCACAAAACAAAATCCAACATATCACATTTACGCTATGAATGTGGAATTCATTAATTTATTTAATAAATGAGAATTTTTTTTTTTACAGGCAGAGTGGACAGTGAGAGAGAGACAGACAGAGAGAAAGATCTTCCTTTTTGCCGTTGGTTCACCCTCCAATGGCCGCCACGGCTGGTGCACCGCGCTGATCCGATGGCAGGAGCCAGGTGCTTCTCCTGGTCTCCCATGGGGTGCAGGGCCCAAGCACTTGGGCCATCCTCCACTGCACTCCCTGGCCACAGCAGAGAGCTGGCCTGGAAGAGGGGCTACTGGGACAGAATCCGGCGACCCAACCGGGACTAGAACCCGGGGTGCCGGCGCCGCAAGGCGGAGGATTAGCCTAGTGAGCCGCGGCGCCGGCCTGAATGAGAATTTATTTAATAAATTGAGAACGGATCGTGCACAGGTGCTCAGCATTCGGGAAAGTGGGTTCTGTTTCCTTTGCTGAGCACAGCCATCTCTCAGGCTCCGAGGGTTCGTGAACTCCAGTCTGATTCAGTAGCGCTGGGGTGAGGCCTGGACTTGCATCCCCACAAGTTCCCAGGTGGTGCTGATGCTGCAGCCCCCGGACCACACGGGGAACACCACTGCCCCAGACAACTGGTCTTGGTCAGGTGGAGTCATTCTGCTGTCTGAATCTCATTCTCCCACTAAGTACGGGACAGTCTCTGGGCCCAGCTCTAGTATTCTACACTGATCTGAAAGTCACACTTCTAACAAGGCAGGGAAATCCAGAGCTTTCCAGAACCAGCGGCACTGCCATCATTGCTGGCATCAAAGTGGGAGTGAGTTATCCTCACGTCTTGGGTTACAGGCCGATCCCCCGAGATGTGTGTTGGGAAATCTGGGTTGTGTTTCAAGGACAAAGCGTAAGCCACCTAAGCTTGTTTTGGAAGAGGATCCTGTTACCAAACATGGTGGCCTAGTGAAGAGGCGATTGTTTCTAAAGAACACTTTTCACAGGTAATTAATTGTGCACTCTGAGAAGAGAGCGCAGTGCGCTCACCTGGTTCACTCCCCAGGGCCTGCAGTGGCCAGAGCTGTGCCGCGGCGGAGGCTAGGAACCAGGAACTCGGTCTGTGTCTTCCACGGGAGTAGCAGGAACCCAGGGACCTGCGACGTTGCTGCCGCCGCCTCAGGTCTGCTTTGGGAGAAAGCTGGAGTCAAGAGCCAGGACCAGAGCGAGCCCCGGGCACTGACAGGGGCCTGGGCATTTTAACGGCCAGGCCACGTGCCTGCCCTGGGAATGCTGGAGTGACTCATCCTTTGCAGTTGCCTTGGATGGGCCTGTGGCGACTGATGCCCACGCTGTGAGCCCGGCACCGTTGTTTCCACGGTGTGCAGCATCTCTGGGGGAATGCCCAGACAGTCCTGAGTGGGAGCCAGCGGGGGACGTTGGAGTGCGTGCTCGTTCGTCTGTTGGGGGATCGCGGTTCTTGTGATTTGGGCGTTAAGAGGATGCAGCCGCACACCTGTGTTGGCCTGAGACCTGGGGACCTGAGACCTGGGGAAATCAGGTCGTCGTATCCTTGGCAGATGAGCAGGGCTTTGCCCGGAGGGGGGGGGGGGTGGACCGGGAGGCAGCAGATGTTATGTGGCCACATTTCATTCTCGCCGCCATGTGAGTTGGCTGTTTTGTTCCTGGGAGTCTGGCCAAGAATGGGAGGGAAGCAAAGGGTAGACAACCCACAGGCAAAATCTGTTTAGTTTCTGAGGTGACAGTAGACTTGGCAGGGCCCCAGCTTTGGTCTCTCCTTAAGGACATGACAAAAGGCAATTAAATGTCCACATTGGAGATGTAGCTTCCTGCTGTCGACAGTGAGATTTCTCATCCCCTCTCTGTTTTTGAACAGAGCTGCAGAAAGCAGAACCACGTTGGTGAGGAAGAGGAGGTCTGCCCTATGTGTGCCATGGCCCCCCTACCCACTGACCACCACGAACACCTGTGGCTGAGCGAGCTGGGTTTGTAGCTCAAAGCTCGAAATCCAAGGCGGCCAATGGCGTGAGTTTGGTCAAAAGCACGTGACATGGAAAATCAAAGGACATCTCAATAAAAGAGCACAGGAAGACTGTGTCAGCAATCTGGAAACTCAAGAGGGTCGGGGGAGACTCTAGCCTGAAAGCAGTAGGCCCACGTTTCAGTTCAAGTTCAACAGCCTAAAAAACCCGATGTTGGGCCCGGAGCTGTGGCACATTTGGCTAATCCTCCGCCTGCAGTGCCGGCATCCCATATGGGCACCGGGTTCTGGTCCCGGTCAGGGCGCCGGTTCTGTCCCGGTTGCTCCTCTTCCAGTCCAGCTCTCTGCTGTGGCCCGGGAGTGCAGAGGAGGATGGCCCAAGTGCTTGGGCCCTGCACCCACATGGGAGACCAGGAGGCAGCACCTGGCTCATGGCTACAGATCGGCACAGCACGCTGGCTGTAGCAGCCATTTGGGGGGTGAACCAACTGAAGGAGGACCTTTCTCTCTCTCTCTCTCTCTCTCTCTGTAACTCTACCTGTCAAATAAATAAATAAAAAAGCCTGATGTCCAACTTAACCAGACAGTCCCATCTTTCTGAGCCTCTGTGCTCTGTTTGGGCCCTCAGTGGTGGCATGGATGAGGGCCACCCACATTAGCAAGGACTCCCTGCTTAGAAGAACTGTCTGAGAAACTCCCGGATGAACATTTGGCCAAACTGTTGGTCACCCAAAGGCCCAGTCAAGTTGCTATAAAATTCACCATCACAAAGCCCAATGAGAAAATGACTACAGAGTGTCTCCCATGTAACATGGTTCCATTTACGACATTTTGATTTTACAGTGGCGTGAAAATATACCCATGTAATCATTATTTTTCACTCTCCGTGCAGTATTCAATAAATTATCTGGGATGCTCAGTGCTTTATCATGTGATAGGCTTTGTGTTAGGTGACAGTGCGAGCGTTCTGAACACGTTTGAGGTAGGCTAGGCCAAGCTGTGATGTCCAGTAGAAGTAAGAAGTGCACGCTCAGCTTATCACATTTCCAACATATGATGGCTCTGGGGGATACACACTTGTCATGAGCGGGGGAGCATCTGCATGCAGGAGGCACGATGGGGGCTGGGGCTCCAAGCAAGGTTTTCTGGAGCCTTGGAGAGTAACCAACTGCTTAGAGCCAGGGTTAGTGTTCTGTGGATTTCCAGATTGAGAACGGTCCCTGTCCTTTCTCAGGGGGTGTGTTTTCCCCAGGGGAGAGCAAGGGAGGGCTTCGCAGAGTCCACATTACACCTCTACATAAGAAGGTACTAAAATGTTTCCAAGTTTATTAAGTTCTTGAGTTTTGAGAGATTTACCTGAGCCTCATCAGACTGTTGGGGATTGGGTCTTATAGATGTTTGCAATAACTGGGGATAAAGAGAAGGCAGTGGAACAAAACCACGCTCAAAACAAGGCCAAAAGTTAACAGGGAAATTGGGCTATAAGAGAATGAGTCAAGGGCAAAACTGAAAGATTTCCTAAGAGAAACAGGAACTTCAGTTTTAGTCCTGGCTTCAAATTCTTTATACCAGGTGTGACTTCAGAAATGTGGGTGACATTTCTGCTGTGGTCTAGGGATCAGCTCAGATGTGGCCAGAGCTTGGGTTTGTCTAACTGGGGAGTAAAAGCAAAACCAAACAATGTTAAATAATTTCATGGAAAAAGTAGACAATATGCAAGAACAGATGGGTGCTGTGAGAAAAGAAGCAGAAATTCTAGAAAAGGACGAAAAACGGCGATAGGTGAACAGCAGTGATAGAAGTGAAGAATTCATGGGACGGGCTCACGGACAGACTGCACACAGCAGAGAAAGGATTTCTGAGGTTGAGGATATGACCACAGAAACTCCCTGAACTGAAAAGTGAAAAGAAAAAGAGGACAAAAAGAACAGAGCATCCAAGAACTGTTTGATGTCTACAAAAGGTAGAAGACACCTAACGGGAGATCAAAAGGAAAAGAAGGAAAAGAAGCATTGTTGGAAGCAGCGATGAACAAGAACGTCTGCGGAGCGAATGCCAGACATCAAACCACAGGTCAGGATCAGCCTTCCCGCAGGAAATCCCCAGGCAACTGCCGGGCCCAGCCGGGCCCGACTCGGAGAGTCATACCCAATCCAGAACCCGCGCTGCCTCCATTCCTCACAGCCCTGTCTGTCTGGTTAGGCCGCTTGGTAGTTTTTCTTGGAAAGTCAGACTTAACGTACTGGGTAGGTGACGTGCCTGGCGGTGGAGGACATGCGCCCACCGTCCCGAGGGCGGCCTTGGTCTGTAGTTGGACTTCGCTGGTGCTGCTCTTCCTCCAGGCTCTGGCGAGCAGAGCGGCCAGGGCGGCCCGGGCAGGCTGCAGTCAGGCCTCCCCTCTCTCCCCGAGCAGCAGGCTCCGGTGCACCTCCTTCAGAATAGAATCCTCTGAGATTTCTAGCCGGCTCCTCCTGCGGCCCAGGCCCCGCCCTGCTGCTACTCTGTAAGGACCAGGTAAGGTCGAGAGGGACCAGATGTTGTTCAGCTGATGTTGTAGTCCAGCTGTGGCTGAGCGTGAGCCATACGCTGTGAACCTGAAACACTGTCTATAAAAGCAACGTAACTTCAAGGCGAGAGCGAAGCCTCATTTTTTCTGGTAGGCTTTGTTTTGCTTTTACCAGATCGTGGGCAAAGGCCCGATCTTGTGTCACTGCAGTCTGTTTGCTGGAGGCGACACAGACAGCTGAGAGTCGGGGGCTGCCTGGCCAGGACCCTGCGACTTCTGGTGCGTCAGGAGCCTTCCCGCCCGGACCTCAAGCTCCCCCAGGGTCTGTGGGCTGTGAGTTCGCCGTTCAGCCCCGAGTTTTCTCAGACACTCCAAGGGCTGGGTTAGGGCTGGAGTCTCTAACTTCTCTGGGTCTGGGTGCACTGTTTCTCAGATTACTGACCAGCACCCTGAAGCCTTCTGCAATGTTTCTGACATTATTTCTGTAAGCAGCTTTGTAAGTTCTCTGGGCACTCGATTCAGAACATCTGGTCTACTGTTACCTGACACTCAGGGGAGGTTAAATCATGGGTTGGCAGGTGTGCAGCATAGGTTGTTAAGCTGCCACGTGAGTTCCCTCCTCCCACATCCGAGTGCCTGGGAGCTGGTTCTGCCTCCACTTTGAATCCATTTCCTGGCAAGCAGTTGGTGATGGCTCAGATGGTAACGTGGGTTCCTGTCACCCACATGGAGAAGTCAATGGAGTTCTAGTTTCCTGGCTTCAGCCTGGTTCAGTCCGTGGCTGTTGCGGGCATTTGGGGAGTGAACCAGTATATGGGCTCTCCCCCTCTCCCTCCCTCTGCTTTGCCTTTCAAATGAACATGTAAACTACACAGTGTGTCCACCAGTCTACTTGCTGTGCTGGGTGCATTGTCTGTGACAGGGACACCAGGCCCCCTGAGTCACTGTGGACAGAATGAGTGATGGGAAATGGGAGCAGAGAGGAAGTGGGACCAGCGTTCTCAGGCTTCTGGGAGGCTCCCAGGCAAGCACCATTCCCACAACAACCCAAGGGCGCGTGACTCTGGGGCGTTCTGGGCCTGTGCAGCCCCCGCAGGAGGTCCCCAGCCCTGTCACTGTGCTATGTCCACCTGCTGAAGCCCCTCTGTCTCCAAAGCTTACGTAGCTGTCACTGAGGGCCTGGCGTTTGAGCTTCATTTCAGATCTATAATTAGTTCTGTAAAAACAAGATCAGATGTCTGAATCCTGAAAACATCTTTCATTTTCAAGTAATTCTGTGCTTGGGAGATGTTAATAATATTGCTACAAGCCTTAAGAATAGAGCGAGGAGTGTCAACATCATTGACAAAGTGATCTCGCCCTGTGAGTCAGCAGTGAGAATGAAACGGAAGTTCTTCAACGCAGTTCACTGCGGAGGTGAAAGGAAAACACCATCTGACTATTTTTTCAATTAAAATTGCACGGTTTCCCCGCTGTTTGTTCAGGGGCTGTTCAAGCTCTATGGTAATAAGCTCTCTGGGGTCGCCTCTTCTGTTCGGGGGTCACATCCTCTTCAGAGCCCACGAGTGTGTGTCAACCCCCGTGGCAGGCGCCAGCCTCCTGCAGAAGGGACAGCCGTGAAAAGCCTGGTTCAAGTGGCCGAAGTAAGGCTGGAATTCCGGCGGCTACAGGTGGGAGGGCTGTGCTTGTGGCATCTGACTTAATCAGCGGGTGAAAATGGCCCTGCTCTTTCCAAACCATAATTCAAAAAACACCCTACGGTCTTTAAAGATTCTAAGACGCGAAGTCATAAACTTTTCATTTTCCGGAACCCAGAGGCGCCCGCAGCGTGCCCTGACGGATGGATTTCTTCATCGCGAGTGCCCAGGTGGTGCCTAACTCACTCCTGCTCATCAGCTCTCCTCCCATAACTCTGTCAGGTGCTCATGAAAAACTGCTGCCTCGGACCACAGGCGGGGAGGGGCACACTTAACTGTTTCCTGCCCTGACTGTGACTGGGTGAGAACCAGGCTCATGCTGAAAACTCGGCGATTGATCACTGCAGCCCACGCTGCTCCAATTGTTCACCACGTGCATCCCAAACATTCCCTCTGTGGTCATGAAAAAGGTGAACAGAACCGCGGCCTCATGGAAAATGTCATCTAATACAGGGACCCTGAGGCCACAACACAGCACAGCAAAGAGCCGGCACGTGGAGAGGCCCTGCCACGACCGGGACCACAGGGACAACTGAACGCGGGCCTAAAAGGTGGATTAGAGGTGGCGGGTGATGAGCAGGGGCCCAGCTCAGGACCCAGAGAGGAAGAGACGGGAGGCCGGGCTGCAGGGTCTGGCCACGCAGCCTCGTCGGCATGGAAGACAGGGTAGGTCTGATGCTACAAGCTGTGGGAAGCAGATGTAGTCTGGGGCTTTACTTCCTGTTCTGAAAGGAGAGGCTTTTCAGGAGGATCCGAGGCAGGGACACAGGAGTGGCCTCAGGAGTGGTCGCGCGTTGTGGGCAGAGTGGTTGGTGGCTCATCCCAGGGCCCACTGGACCGGGCCAGCACACCCAGGCACTTGGCCCAACAGCAGTCGGGATGTTGCTGTGCGAGTTTTTGTATTTTGTTTTTTTTTTTTTTTTTAAGATGCGATTAACATTTACATGAGATACTTCCTCCTCCAACGTTGGCCAGCCTCATCCAATCGGTTGAAGAATGTAGTGGAAAAGACTGAACTGTCCCCAGGGAGAGGGGACACCAGCAAACCCAGCTGTGGCTCTTCCTGGACCTCCAGCCTCCGGCCTGCCCTGCCGGCTGCACCCGCCAGGCCCCACAGTGTCGTGAGCCCGTTCCTGGACGCGGCTCGCTCGCTTGCTGCTCGCTCTCTACCTCATCAGTTCTCGTTCTCTGCAGAACACTACTAATGCTAAGGGTTACAGAGAATGCAGAGAGAGAAGCCTGTTCAAGAGGCCTGCGGGAGGAAAGAGCCACACGTGTTTGCTGAACTACTGATTGTGGGGATCAGGGAGGGAGAGGAAGCAAATCCGGCTCCAAAGCTTCGAGCCTGAGCAAGCGAGACGTCCACCATGCAACTGCTGAGAGGGGAGAGGGGCAGGAGCGGGGCGGGGGTTGGGGGAGACAGAGAATCCATCACGGCCATGGCCATGGCGACCTGGGAAGCCCAGGCATCCCCGTGGGAGTGTGTGTCGGGCCAGCAGCTGTGTGCACAGACTGAATACAAAAGCCTCCAGGGTTTCGGCAAGAGCATGGCATTCTACATCCACTGACACGGATCCAAACCTTGGACTGAGAGTCCCGATTATCCAGACCTTGTGATTCCGCTACCTTTTATTCTGAGATACAAAAGACCTCTGTGTCACAGAGGTGTCTGAAGTGACACAGTGCAAACATTTACATTTGAACATAGCCTAAAAATATCCCCATCGATGTTTGGTTCGATGAAGGTAGGAGCTTCGACTATGTTATTGGTGCCTTCCTTGCTGTTCACTAAGTGCCGAAGGCTAAACTTGGGGCTTTCCAGACGGATACAACTAAACACCTGCCTGGATGAGGAGCAGCCTCTCGAGAGGAAGTGCGGGGACTGACCCCTTCCCGGGGAGGGAGGCGGGACCTCCAGGAGAGCCGCTGCTAGGGCTTCCCAGAGCTCTTGGGCAGCTGTGCAGGCCACTGGGGCAGGGCTCCCGACTGCTGGGAGCACACCCTTTGATGCCTGCAGAGAACAGGTGAGGAGACTTGGGCTGCAGGGGAGCGGCAGCAGCTGGGTGCCCGTCGCGCTTCTCCAACCATCTGCAGTGAAGCACCCTGGGCTTGATGTTCTTCCCCCTTAATGTGGGCAGATCTAGAATAAAACAAAACCATTAGAAATGTAGCTTCCAAAACAAAAAATACATAGACAAATCCCATTTTGTTGTGATTAGAGTCAGCACTCAAAAACGTCTATCTAATTGCTGTCAAGAACACTAAATGATTTATCTCAGTTTTTGAACTTGTGTGTATGTGCACCCTTAACAAGAGTCACAGATAATTTGAGCAGCATCGCTTAGGAAATAATTCACCAAAATATTTAAGTGGACTTAGCAGGGAGCAAGTAGAATTTACAGTCATTTGTGCAACAAGGGCTCAGAGTTGCACCGTGGGTGTTAAAGGAACGCAAGTCCGTTTTTTGGCCGGGGGCACGAGGTCTGGGAAAGTCAGGCCTTCTTGGCTGGGTCTCAAGGCCTGTCCAAGGAGGTAGGAGCAGAGTAGGAGTCGGCAGGTGCAGTGCAGCTTCACCAGGCTCCTACCATGGAGCTGGTGCCTTGGTTTTGCCTGGGAGTCCAGCCAAGAATGGAAGGAGCCCAAAGAATGAGGCTGCTCACTGGCCAGTCTGTAGCTTTTGGAGATGAAAGTGGAACTTGGCCGGCCCTCCCAAGCCTGGTCCATCTTGAAGCACTTGATAAACGGCAATTCAGCCTACACAGGGGGTGCCCAGCGTGGTGCTATTGCGACAGGTTCCAGGCCCAAGCAAGCATAAGGACAGGCTCACAGTCCTGCCGCAGCCGGGCCTGGGAGCGCAGCCAGGGCACAAGGACTCCAACGGTGAGGGAAGTGGGTTAGGGGCCCAGGCACGCTCTTGCTTCCATGGCTGACTTGGCTGGTTCCAGGGAATCTGTTGTTACTAATTACATCTTAATTACAAACATCACCCAGGCAAAATACCAACCAATACTGGCACTTTCTCTGAAAGAGGACTTACTGGCTACAAAAGGAAAAGGTTAATTGAGCCCTCAGAACAGTAATAGATTTGGAAAGGAAAGCAGGTAACAGAACTGGGAGTGGGACCAGGGAAGGTTAATTTTGTCCTTGACACGCTGGGCCAAAAGCCAGTGGGGAGCCCCTTTCCCCTCGCCTCCCACAAGTCCTGGAGGTCCCGCCTCCCAGGCTGCTCTGTCCAGAGCATGTCCTCACAAGGGTTTGGGTCTGATAGGGACCTAGTTACCAAGCACAGTGTCAGATCCAGGTTGCTCTTTTTTTTAACATCAAAGATGAAAAGATTGGAGTGTGATTTTTCTCCTTGATTTCAACTTGAAGCAATTAGAAATAGAGGCAAAACGGAATCAAGGCAAAGTGGAAAATTCTAGAGATAAAGTAACAATAAAAACTAGTGGCAAGGTCATGGCAGCACAGAAAATGCCTAGCTTGGAGTCACTTCACATTTCTGGAAGTTGGCTATGAATTTATTTCTAAGCCCGTTTAACAGACAAGATCAGTGGGAAAGCGTCGGTAGGCAGTTTGCCTACAGGAGCCAACTGACCCGTTGTCTGGAAGCACTGTTTTTCTGAAATGGAGACAGGGAGAATTGATCGCATGTGGGCTCCTGAAGAGAGTACGGTGTGATGTAGTGATGTTTGACTTTCTGTTCATCTAGATGTGAAACACAAAGCTGTTTCCAAGTGACTCTATCTCCTACCTAAAAACGTCCTCTGGCCGCGTACTTCATCACGGACTGCTTTAAATGTGGAAGCTTTTTGTCACACATTATGTCACACTAAGAAAGTAGTACAGAAATTATTCTCTTATTTAAGTGCATTAAAATGCATGCATAGTGTTTAAAAATGCAAATCATTCAGCCAGCCTCTAACTCTGGCTTCATTCCAAGTGGTTATAGCAGAATCTCTTTCACATAAATAAAATATTATGATTTCATGACAAAGATCTTCTCAAAACCTTTGAGGGCCTGACTGTGGAGCTGGTGGGACAGGGATGTGGACGGTGCTTAAAAAGCCAGCAGCAGCATTTTCCGCAGCTGCCCCTGGTGTGAGAAGGACCGGGGGTTCTTCTGGTTCTGACATGTGGCGCGATCGCGTTCTTCCCATGCGCCTGGGTGCGAAGCCGAGACCAAGCCTTGGTTTGATTGACAGTCCTGCCTGCGGGTTTTGCTCACCGCTGCAGTTCTGCGCCTCTGTCCCAGTTTTAATACAGTTTCTATCTCAGCGTCCTTTGTAACACAGTAAGTAGACAGACAATGAAAATTATTCCTAGCCAAATCTCTAGAAAAATAGCACACCTCGTTAAAATAGGGTATTTCTAATATATTATGAAATATACGTCTATTTCTCTATGTATTCATAACTAGAATCAACTGCATCATGAGAAGATGTTGTATTGCTTATGCTTGTATCTTTAAGATGTTTTCTTTATTCATTTTTTTAAAGAGTTATTTATTTGAAAGAGTTACACAGAGAGAGAAGGCAGGGCAGAGAGAGAGAGAGAGGTCTTCCACCGGCTGGTTCACTCCCCAGTTGACCACAATGGCTGGAGCTGTGCCTATCCGAAGTCAGGAGCCAGGAGCTTCTTCCAGGTCTCCCATGCCGGTGCAAGGCCATAGCAGAGAGCTGGATTGGAAGTGGAGCAGCCAGGACTTGAACCGGTGCCCAGATGGGATGCCAGCACTGCAGGCGGCGGCTTCACCTACTACGCCACAGCACAGGCCCTTTATTCATTTTGAAAAAAAGCAAAATATGCCCTGTAGTTCCTCTATGTTTAGTCTTTTCAAACAGTATCCACATTTATCTATTTCACACAATTCCAGTTTTAGATTATTTGATTTCATATTTCATTTGTGTTCCGTAATACTCCATAAGTAGGTTTTATGTGTGTTTGTCAAACTATTTCAGTGGGAGTGGATATTTAGCCTAGTGGTTAAGATGCCCACATGCTTGGTTCCTGGCTCAGATTCTGTCAGTGCAGACCCTGGAAGACAGCGGGATGCGGGAAGTAACTGGGCCCCTCCCCACGCGGGAGACCTGGGACTGAATTCCCGGCTCCTGGCTTCCCCCAGGCCCCGTCTCTCCCTGACGCTCCTGGGCCTTTGGGGTGGAATCAGGTGTGAGTTCTCTTTCTCTTGTTCTCATTCTCTCTCACATGCTGCCTCTCAACTAAATACTTTTTGAAAATAATCTTACTAGTCAGCATTTCATAATTCGCTCAGACTTTCTGCAGGGCTAGGACCACGCCACGTTGGACACACTGCTGTCCGTGTCCGGTCGTCCAGGGCTGAGCTGCAGCCTGCCCACGCCATTCCTGCTGGGGGGCCCTGGCCGAGCGTGGCCCTGATAGAGGACACGCTCATGGCTGAGAGAGCAAATGAGGGTCAAAGCTGAACCGTGCAACTCTCACTGGACAGAGAACTTCGGCGGACGAGCCTGGTGCCTGTGGGGCGGCGAGGAAATCGCCCCGCTGTGCAGGCAGGCCACTCTGAACCCTAATTCCATCCAGCCCAAGGGTTCCCGGCACTCCTGTGGGACTGTTTTGCCCAATGACATTGCTCTAATAGGATCTGTGTTCATCCTGCCTGGCTTCCCAGCTCCCTTAGCTAAAACGCTGGATGAACAACGTCATCGCCTAGAGCTTCCTGGAACACTAAGGGTCTCTGGAAGATCTCTGCGTCTGACCTAGGAGCTGCTCGAGGCCTAGCCACAGCTCAGAAAGGAAATCCTGGCATTGAAACGACTCAGTGAGAGTCTGTCCTTAGGGGTAAAGGGGGCACAACACAGGTAAAATGCTGCGGCAGCCCTGTGCTGTCCGGGAGTCAACAGAAGGCAGGAAGCAGGTGCCGTGGCTGCCCGTGGACTTCTGCTCCGTTGGCCCTGGGGCTCGGCCCCTGGGCGCCTGCTTTCCAGCCAGTGGGGCAGGACGACCTGGTGACTCAACTCTTGATGTAGCCAGTCTTTTCAAAGAGTCGCTCACTTCCAAATCTTCATTTAGACTCTTGGAGCAAATGATACCCAAGACCTGGCGCAAGCTTGACAAAGGCTGACACCTTCAGGGTGCGTTTGCGCTGCTCTGAATCTGACTGTACGTGACGACAGCCAGGGCCGTGTCTCTCCGAGACTGTGAACGCCGAAAGCTGCCATTACACAGGGCCCCACACAGGGCATTGTCTTCCCAAGAAACAGAAATCCTTTCTTTGGCCAATCTGTTTTTTGTGGTACCACAGGCAAACTCTGTGATTTTGTGTAACCTTTCTAAATTCAGATGTTATTATTCACCAAAGATAGTGCACACAAAGTGACACAGAAGAAAACACAGCTTTAAAGATGGAGGCTTACGTTTGTATTTATCACATTAAAATTAAAGCCAACTCACATAATTTCAGTTAAGATGAAAATTACTCCATCATCCTCTAACATGGCCATTTCTGTTCTCAAGTTCAGAGTTCAGATTCACAGCAGAAGCCCTTTGCCTCTGTTTTGTTTCTATGTTCTCATGTGTGCCTTTTCTACATGCATGCATGTCTTTGTTCTCATTTAATCATGTGTGCGAACATGTATTTTCTCGTGTTAATACATGGCGTCACATCCCTTTTGGGTGCTGGTTCATGTTCTGCCTGCTCCGCTTCCGATCCAGCTCCCTGCGAACGCTCCTGAGAAAGTACAGAGGATGGCCCAAGCACTCGGGTCCCTGCACCCATGTGGGAGACCCGGATGTGGCTCCTGGCTTTGTAGCCATTTGGAGAATGAACCAGCAGATGCAAGATACCTCTTTCTGTCTCTCCTTTTTTCTCTATAACACTGCATTTCAAATATATATATATATATAAATATATATTTCTTAAAAATCCCATGAGAAAAGCCCATTTGTTAACTGGGTTTATTTTGGTGCTAAGCATCTTGAAATCTGTGCACAGTTTTTTCATTATGCACATTTTCCATGGACATTCTGGAGATCCTCACATGCGAGGAGAGGTTGGGGACATTTCTTGAACTCTGTTAGGAAAGAACGGTTCTGACACTTGTTAACATGGTTAGATTTTACTCAAGACTATCA
This sequence comes from Oryctolagus cuniculus, assembly GCF_964237555.1. Lineage (NCBI taxonomy): Eukaryota > Metazoa > Chordata > Mammalia > Lagomorpha > Leporidae > Oryctolagus > Oryctolagus cuniculus. The sequence continues at coordinate 54,004,432 of NC_091447.1, forward strand.
CAGTAGGGAAGAGAGATTCTTACCGCAACAAGGGCACATGGGAATCTGTAGACGATAAGCCCTGTAGTGGGGCTGGCGGATTGAGACTCTCCTACATGAGACCCAGGTGGGGAGACTCTTGCTCAAGGCCCATACACAGGGAGTCCTTGTTGGGAGATTCCTACTGACACTGGACCAGGGAGGCCCGAGACGGGGCCCGGACAAGTCCAGCCCCAGCAGAGAATACGGCCTGGCAGAGACTGACAGAGGTTTGGTCCTGCAGAGTCTCTGGCATGGAGTGGTTGGGGAATTATTTGGGATCCTAAAAAATATGTTTCTGGTGTAATTCTCTGTCCCACGAGGAGACACGGCAAGGGTGGAGAGACAGAGATTTATAACTATAGTTTTCTTTGTGCTAAAAGTGATATTTAAGCCAGCGCTGTGGCTCACTAGGCTAATCCTCCGCCTGTGGCACTGGCACACCGGGTTCTCGTCCCGGTCGGGGCGTTGGTTCTCTCCCGGTTGCTCCTCTTCCAGTCCAGCTCTCTGCTGTGGCCCAGGAGTGCAGTGGAGGATGGCCCAAGTGCTTGGGCCCTGCACCCCATGGGAGACCAGGAGAAGCACCTGGCTCCTGGCTTCGGATAGGTGCAGCGCCAGCCGTTTGAGGGGTGAACCAATGGAAGGAAGACCTTTCTCTCTGTCTCTCTCTCTCACTGTCTAACTCTGCTTGTCAAAAAAAAAAAAAAAGAAGAAGCTATACTAATGACCAACAGCACTAAAATACGCTCACAATCACTAATCATCAGGAAAATGTAAAAATCAAACCCCCAGGGAGATATCACCTCACTCTGTTAGGAGGACTACTATCAAAAGCACAAAGAATAGTACATGAACAGGCATTTTTCAAAAGATGGAATACAAATAGCCAACAGGCACATGAAAAAATGCTCAGGATCACCGCCATCAGGGAAATGCAAAGAGAACACAATGAGATTCCCCTCACCCGTTAGAATGTCTGTCCTCCAAAAAACAAAATAAATCAATAAATGCTGACAAGGATGTGAAGAAAAAGGACCCCGGTAACTGTTGGTGGGAATGTAAACCAGTACAACCATTATGGAAGGCAGAATGGAGATTCCTCAGAAATCTGAAAAATGTACCGTATGACCCAGCCATGCCATTCCTGGGAATGTATCCAAGGAAATAAAATCAACACATGAAGGAGTTATCTGTACCCTCATGTTTACAGCAGCTTAATTCACAGTACCTAAGATATGGAGTCAACCTGCGTGTCTATCAACTGATGACTAGACGAAGAAAACGTGGTATATACACATAATGGAATATTACTCAGCCATAAAAAGAAATGAAAGACTGTCGCAGCAAAATGTATGCAGCTGGAGACAATTATGCTTAGTGAAATAAGCCAGACCCCAAGAGACAAATATCCTGTGTTCTCTTTAATTTGTTGTAACTAATATATAGAGGCGAACAAAAACTTGAATGTGTAAGAGTGAAATTGACTCCTTATAATTTGATTATTGCTTATAACCCTTGTCTATATTCCTGTGAAACATGGTCTTTTACATTTTGCTTGTTGAATACCATACTAGTGGAATATTAAGTCTATGGTTATAAAGTAAATTGAAAGTACGTTATCTCAAAAATTAAAAGAAGAAGAAAGAATGAGAGGCACTGGAAGAAAATATCATCATGTTCTTAGATTTCTAGCTATGAGATACATGAATGCTGTTATCTTTATATTAATGAGACACAAAGGATAACATATCTTGTAAAGATATGGGGAAACTAGAACCCTTGTACATCGTAGTGGGGGTGTAAAATTACATAACTGCTATGGAAAGTGGTGTGAGTTTCTCAAAAAGCTACCATATGATCCAAGCATTCTACTTCTGGGTGTGTTTATAAAAGGATTGAAATAAGATCTTGAGGAGATATCAGCACTCCCATGTTCATTTCAGCCAAGACATGGAAGCAACCTGAATGTCCATGGTTACTGAGTGCATAAAGAAAATGTGGCATATACACACAGCTGGGTATCATATACACACAGCTGGGTATCATATATACACAGCTGGGTATCATATACACACAGCTGGGTATCATATACACACAGCTGGGTATCATATACATACAGCTGGGTATCATACACACACAGCTGGGTATCATATACACACAGCTGGGTATCATATACATACAGCTGGGTATCATACACACACAGCTGGGTATCATATACACACAGCTGGGTATCATATACATACAGCTGGGTATCATACACACAGCTGGGTATCATATACACACAGCTGGGTATCACTACATACAACTGCGTATCATGTACATATATCTGAATATCATATACAAACTCAGTATCATATATACAACTCAGTTTCATGTGCACACAACTGAGTATCATACACATACAAATACTATTAAATACAACTGCAAAGTAGCATAAAAAAGAAGTCTTGCACTATGTGTCAGCTTGGATAAACCTGGGGATCATCATTCTAAGTGAAATAACCCAGTTAAAGATGGTAAATAATCCATTAAATTTTTATAAGATGTCTAAGACAGTCAAACTTATCTGAACGGAGAGCATAACAGTAGTTGTCATGGGCTTGGGAGTGGGGGGTTGGGGAGCTGGTGTTCTGTGGATATAAAGTTTTAGTTATAGAAGGTGACTGATTTCCAGAGAAATGTGCCCATAATTAATAATACTGAGTCCGTCATGCGCTTGAAAACTTGTTAAGAGGGCGTACCTCATGCTAGGTATTATTACCACAATATGAAAGGTAAGAAAGAAACAATTAAGGTAAAATAATATAACATTTTTCTTAATTGATTTGGTGGGTAATTGTTTGTTCAAACAATGCTTGTGGTGATAGCGATGTATGTAAGGATATAACAAATGGATGCGTGTAATTAGTAATAGCAATGCTATAAGGAACAGAATAGAGGAATTGGAATACTCTGTGATGAGGTATCTGTGCTTCCATAGTGCTAGGTAAAAGGAAGCTGGGGCCGGCACTGAGGCACAGCAGGTAAACCTACTGCCTGCAGTGCCCGCATCCCATGTGGGCACCAGTTGGAGTCCTGGCTACTCCACTTCCAATCCAGCTCTCTGCTATGGCCTGGGAGAGCAGTAGAAGATGGCCCAAGGCCTTGGGCCCCTGCACCCATGTGGGAAACCCAGAGGAAGCTCCTGGCTCCTGGCTCCTGGTTTCAGATCGGTGCAGCTCGGCCATGCAACCAACTGGGGAGTGAACTAGCAGATGGAAGACCTCTCTCTCTCTCTCTCTCTCTCTCTCTCTTTCTCTGCCTCTCATTCTCTCTCTGTGTAACTCTGCCTTTCAAATAAATAAATAAATCTTTTTTAAAAAAAGGAAGCTTAGGTTGGTTATTAATGAGTATTATAAAACTATAGTAAACACTTAGTATAATTTACGATTTATAAAAATTATAAGGAAAAAATTGAGTCATAAGAGGTTCAATTAAAATCAGAGAAGGTAAAACAAAAAAGGGAGAAGAAAAGAAAAGCTACAATCAATGAAGAGAATTGACAGCATCTACAAAGAGGTCAGGGGTGAGCCTTCGACCTGGCGGTTAAGGTGTTTTTGGGAGGACTCCATCCCACCTTGGAGCGCCAGGCTTTGGTAGACAGCTCCAACTCCAGATCTCAGGTTCCTGCCAAGGAAGACCCTGGAGACAGGGGGTGGTGCTTCCAGTGGCTGGTTTCCGCCCGCTGTGGAAGACCTGGATTGTGTTGCCAGACCTGGGCTCATCCCTGCCCCAGCCCTGCCACTGTGGGCACCAGGAAAGATGGGGACTTCCTCTCCTCCTTCTCACTTTTATCTCTCACATTAAAAAAAAAAGTCACTTAAATATGAATGGGCTAAATATACCAGTTACATGACAAAAACTGTCAGGCTGATAACAAATTGAGACAATTCTATGTTGTCTATGGAAATCTGTTGTAATTAGAAGCATAACAGGTAATTTTTAAGAAGGATGCCAAAACCGTTCAGTGGGAAAAAGTATCATATTTTCTTTTTCAAATTTTTAAAATTTATATAAAGTAAACAAATTTCATGTATTTCACATGTATAGATTTAAGAGCACAGTGATACTTCACACCCAACCCTCCTTCTCGCCCACACTCTCCCTTCCATGCTGTTGTGAACAAATGGATAGAAACATGCAAAAGAATGCACTTCCACTCTTACCTCATAGCAAGTAAAAAATTAACTCCAAGAGGATCAAGTACCTAAAAATAGACTTAAATTTTAAGATTCTCAGAAAAACTGAGAGGATAACTTTTCGTGACATTGGATTTAACAATAGATTCTTAGATGCAACACCACACACAAATACGTTCAAAAAGGGAAAAATTAACTTCATCAAAATTATAATTTTTTCTACCTCAAAAGGCACCATCCCAGAAATTTAAAAACAAAACCCATAGAATAGCAGAAAGTAAGTGCAAAATATATCCAATAAAGGACTTGTATCTTGAATATTCTAATATATAAAGAGAACATAAAACACAATTATAGATACACAAACAACCTGACTCTAAAAATGCGCAAAATATTTGAATAGACATTTCTCCCAAGGAGAAATACAAGTGACCCAGAAGCACATGAAGAAATCCCCAAAACTGTTAGCTATTAGGAAAATGAAAATCAATACTACAATGAGATTGCACTTCAAACTCACTAATGTAAATAGAATAAAATTTAATTATAACAGGAATTGGTGGGCAGATGCAAAAATTGGAATTCGTGCTTGTTGTTGGTGAGAATGCAAAATGGTGCAATTAACTTGCAAGACAGTGTTGCAAGTCCTCACACAAACTTAGAGATGGCAGTAACCCAGATATTCTTCTCACGGGCACCTACTCAAGAAAAACCAAACCATAGGTCCAATAGAACAGTCTGTATGCAGAAATTTATAGCAATGTTATTTATAACAGCCCAAACATAGAAATAATACAAATGTCAAAAAACTGATGAATTAAAAAATATAGTTGATAACATTGAGGGGCGCAGCGGGTAAAGCCGCCCAGGCCATATGGGCACCAGTTAGAGTCCCAGCTGCTCCACTTCCGATCCATCTCTCTGCAATGGCCTGGGAAAGCAGTAGAAGATGGTCCAACGTGGGAAACCCAGAGGAAGCTCCTGGCTCCTGGCTCCTGGTTTCAGATTGGCGCACCTCTGGCCTTTGCGGCCATCCAGGGAGTGAACCATCATATGGAAGATCTCTCTCTCTCTCTCTCTCTCTCTCTGTCTCTCTGTCTCTGTCTCTCTCTCTCCTCTCTCCTCTCTCCCTCACTGTAACTCTGCCTTTCAAATAAATAAATCTTTAAAAAATTGAGATACTATTCATTCATAACAAGAACAAAATGCTAATGAAAGAATCTTAAAAACATAATTCTAAGTGAAAGAAGCCAGTGATGAAAGATCCTGTATTACATGATTTTATGCATCTGAACTGACGAGAATTGTCAGACTTATAAAGACATGGAATAGATTCAGGGCGGATTCGGATTTGAGGTGATGATGGAGAGGATTGTGATGTTAAAGGGTAGGGTTTTTTGTTTTTTTTTGTTTTTTTTAAGAGGGATGGGATGTTCTAAACTCAACGATAGCGATGTTGCTCTTGTTATCCAGTTGTACCTGGAGCTGCACCCTGAACTGGGGAAGTGTGTATCTCAACAAGGCTGGTCACGAAGTGAAGAGGTGAAGGAAGACACACCATGCTGACACTACTCAAAATGAGGCTGGATAAACTATACTAACTTCAAATAAACACACTTCCGAATGAGGAAAATTATCAGAGAAAACGTGGAACATTACAAAATGATAACTGATCGATTTTCTAAGATCAAACAGCTCTTAAGATCTATGCATCTGACAGCAGATCATCAACATACATGAAATAAAAACGGATAGACCTGCAATGAGAAAGAGCAAAGTGGAATATGATAACTGGGCCCGCCCTCCCTCTGTGTGTGATTGGCAGCTTCAGCAGGCGGGACATCAGCGAGGCTGCAGTGGACAGGAGCAGCCATCAATCAACAGGGTCTCACTGACGTTTATGAAGGGCTTCACCCAGCATAGGAAGGATGTAGACTCTTCTGAAACTCACACAAATGTTTATCAGGATAGACTATATGCTGGGCAGACATGCACCTTAGCCAGTTATAAAACAGGAGATCTACCAGAACACATGAAAACAAACTAGTAGTAAAAAACAGAATGATGCTGAGAAAATCCCAAAACAGATGTAAAAGGAACAATGTAGTGACCAACCTATGGGTCAAAGAGGTATAAACACTGCATAAAATATTTGGACTAAACAAAACTCAAACTTATCAGAACTGCACCATACAACAAAAGAACCGCTCAGGGCAACTTTGCAACATTAAACGTATGAAAACAAGGAAGACGTAAAACTGGCAATCTAAGCTTTGCTTCTTACAAACTACAGAAAGAAAAAATACAAACTTGGAGCCAGTGTTGTGGCGTAGTGGTTAAAGCTGCTGCCTGCAGTGTTGGCATCCCACATGGGCGCCAGTTAGTGTCCTGGCTGCTCCACTTCCGATCCAGCTCCTTGCTAATGCCCTGGAAAAGCAGTGGAAAATGGTCCAAGTGCTTGCCCCTGCCACCCATGTGGGAGACCTGGAAGAAGCTCCTGGCTCCTGGCTTTGGCCTGGCCCCAGCACGGGCTGTTGCGGCCATCTGGAGAGTGACCCAGCAGATAAAAGATCTCTCTCTCCCTCTCCCTCTCTCTCCCTCTCTCTCCCTCTCTCTCTCTGTAACTCTGACTTTCAAATAAAAAATAAATCTAAAAGAAATAAACAAACTTGACCTTCTCAAGCTGTCAAGTTAATAGAAAATATCCAGACTTGTTAAAAGCAGAAGAAAGCAATTCTAAAACAGTGGAAACCAATGAAGTTGAAAACAAGAAATCCACAATCAACAAAACCAAAATCTGGTTCTTTAAAAAGATAATTAGTAAGCCCCTAAACAAACTAACCCAGAAAAAAATATAAATTTTCAATATTAGAAACACAACAAAGTATTAAGAAATATTGTGAACAAATCAAGAGCTATATATTTTTTAATTTATATGAATTAATTCTTTGTAATTAATAATCCACCAAAACTAACACAGGAGAATGAGGTGATCCAGGTAGGGTTGTGTACGACCAGAAAATGGAATCGGTCATGAGGAAGAGGACGCCTGAGTCAGATGGCTTCGTCTGTGAATGCGTCAACATTTAATGCAGAAACAATACCGATTCTGTCGTCACGTCCAGAACACAGAAGCAGAGGAAGGCTTCTCACTCGTCCTGTGACACCAGCATTCCTCTAACTCCCAAGCAGATGGAGGGCACACAAGAAATGGAAAGTACGGACCAGTTTCTCTCACAAACACCAGTGCAAAAATAACCAATATTACAATATCACTGAGTCTAATGTAGCAACAGATTGTACACTGTCGTCAAATGAGGTTTATTCCATGGGTGCAAGACAGCTAGAACTCAAAAAATGTCCACACGTCACAAGCTAAAGGAAAGTGAATCACACACACGATGAGAAAGTCGATACAGAAAACAGATTTGACAGAATCCAACATAAATTCATGATAAAAATTTCAGCAAATTAGGGCTCAAGGGAAAGTTCCTCACCCTGGTAAAGAACATACAAGGTTTCTTGCAGAAAATGGAATTAAAATATGAGGTTGTTTGGGAACAGAACTTTTTGAAGGCCCCTTATATTACAAAACAACAACAACACAAAAACTGGAATTATAATTGACAAAGAGAAATTGAATCAATCCACCTTACACGGGGAGCAAAGTCAGGTTGTTCCTTCTCACAAGGATATATTCAATATCACAGTGGGAGTTCCAACTAGTGCAGCTGGACAAGAAAAGAAGCCAACTGGGGCAGAAGAAATCATCTTCCTTTGGGACGATGTGAGCGCCTGTGGAAAAAACCCCGGGGCATGCGGCGCGTTGGGTAAGCCGCCCCTGGGGGAGCAGGCATCCTGTGTTGTAGTGCTGGTTTGAATCTGGGCTGCTCCCTTTCTGATCCAGCTTCCTGCCAATGTTCCTGGGAAGCCAGTAGATGATGGCCCCAATATTTGGGCCCCTGCTGCCCCTGCAGGAGACCGGAATGGGGTTCCTGACTCCCGGCTTCAGCCAGACCTGGCTGTTGTGGCCGTTTGGTGACTGACGCAGAGGAGGGAATACTGAAATATGAGGAAGGCCAACCTCTCTCTCTCTCGCTCTCGCTCTCTCTCTCTCTCGTTCTCTGACTCTCTCTCTCTCTCCTGCCAATCAAATAAGTGAATCAGTAATAATTTTTTTAAAGAAGAAATTCCAATAAATTTCTGCCCCCCTCCAATCCTGTAACTAAGGATCAAATATATCATGGGAGGGGAGAGGGAGTGGGAGAGGGGAGTGTTGTGGGTGGGAGGGAAGTTATGGGGGGGGGGGAAGCTATTGTAATCCATAAGCTGTACTTTGGAAATTTATGTTCATTAAATAAAATAAAAAAGATCAAATATATCAACATCACAGGCTATAAAGGTTGATATATAAATGGCAAAAAAAGGACTGAAATTTGAAATTAAAAACACGACCATTTGAATTGACACAAAAATATTAAATACTTGGACTTACGTCTAAGAAAATGTGTACATGATTTAGAGGAAGAAATCTATAAAACTCTGCTGAAAGAAGCCAAGATCTGAATTAACGGAGAAAGTGGAGAGACATTTATTTGTAGATCAATATATCAGTGATCTCAGGCAAAGCAAGACCAGTCTCAGTACTGTCGCCAGCATTCTCACTGCTAGGATTTAACCAGCTGATCTGAGAATTTATGTTCACACAAAACCCTATGGAAATGTTTATTATGCAGCTTTAGGCATAATTACCAAAAGCTGTAGCCCACAAAATGCCCATCAACAGATGACCAGATAAACAAACCGTGGCTCACTCATACAATGGAATATTATTCTGCAATAAAAAGAAATGAGCTATCAAACTAGAGAGGAAACTTAAATGCATGTTGGCTAGTGAATGGTGTCCATATGAGAAGGCTGCACATTGCTTGATACTCTGGAAGGAGCAAAGCTGTAAAGGCAGTAAAATGATTAAGGATTTCCAGGACCCCAGGGAGAAGGAGGGAGAATCAAGGGGGAACTGAATGGCAGTGCAATCATTCTAAATGAAACTAAGGTGGATATGGCATAAGCGTTATACATTGACAAGTCCCGCATACATACCCTTACGGCATGAAGAGTGGACTTTATACAAATTCTGAAAAAAAAAAAATACAGGAGATTAGAAGGCTCAGAAAGTTTCTGGCTGTAAGAAGTGAATCCAGTCCTTTTTTTTTTTTTTTTGAAGCTTTATTTATTTACTTGAAAGTCAGAGTTACACAGAGAGAGAAGGAGAGGCAGAGAGAGAGAGAGAGAGAGAGAGAGGTCTTCCATCCACTGGTTCACTCCCCAATTGGCTGCAATGGGCGGAGCTTCTTCTGGGTCACCTACATGGGTGCAGGGGCCCAAGGACTTGTGCCGTCTTTTACTGCTTCCCCAGGCCATAACAGAGAGCGGATCTGAAGTGGAGCAGCCAGGACTCGAACCAGCACCCATATGGGATGCCAGCACTTAAGGCAGCAGCTTTACCCACTACACCGCAGCGCCAGCCCCAGTCCTGTGATTAATGATACAACCTCAGAGGAGGGGATGGGAGTGGATGCGACGTTGAATGCACCGAGTCCGTGAGACTGAAATCTACACTGAGCGAACACAGAGCAGTGCTCTCGCAGAGGGCACCCTTCCCAGGGGCGTGCGGGTTAACAGTTCTTACACTGCTGTTCGCACGTGATGAAATGGAAGGTCTGAGTGAAGGCTGGCCCATGGCGGGAGATCCAGATTAGCAAGGGAAAGAAGCCACTGTGATCGAGTGTAAGGGATTCGTGTGCGTGATGTGTAGCCAGCTGTGGGTACAGGTACGTTTTAGACGTGTACCCTGCCGTGGTGAGACGTATATTCAGATGCAGTTCCAGTGCAGCCTGCTGTGGTTAGAGAGGCTGCAAACACAAACATTTTAGAAATGTGTACACTCCGATGCCAATGCAAACACCTTTCCATCCGCAGGCAGGGATGAAAAGAAACAGCATCCCAGGGACAGCAAGCACATCCAGCCCGATGTCTTGGTTTCCAGTAGCATTCTCCAATGTCAGCATCCCGGAGGCTTGGAGAACTGGCTGATTATTGCAGGAAAAAGTACAGGAATGGTTAGAAACTCCTGTGGTACTAGAAAGTGAAAGTCTTCCTCACATACATGACTACACACGTATGCATGAATGCACACACATGTGTGTATGCCTAGGTACATAGGAAGGAAGGCAAGGATCACAGAAGCCGGCTGACAGTGCCCCAGGAAGCGGGTCTGGGACAACCTGAGCGTGCAAATGCGTGAACCGTGTTGGATTAAACTCAAAGGATGAAGTAAGCATCCACGAGTCTGCACTGATACAAGTAGACTCCGGGTAAATTATGAATGAAGGGCACAAGCGAACGTCCCCTGCGGAGGTTCCAAATCTGCGGTGTAGGCGCTGCCCCAACCCCGAGGAGCAGGGAGAAATCCCCTCCTCCGACTTGGCCTGAGCACTGCGCCCTTCCCAAGTGTCCGTGGTGGGAGGGAGAGCGACAGAATAACCCCGCGGGGGAGGAAGCGAAGACCAGCGCCTGAGCCCGGCCTCCGCTCACCGGGACACCCTGAGCCCTCCCTGCGCGGTGGTCGGGCTTCGCCTCCGTGCGCTTCGCCTCCTGCGCTTCGCCTCTGTGGACGTCTGCCCAGGACCAGAGCCCCCGCAACCCCCGGGGAAGACAGCCACACGTCCGAGCCCTCAGCGCTGGCCGGCTCAAACGTGGGAACAAGAAAAGTCTGCGAGACCGCCGCAGCCAGGAGGGGCCGAGAGAAGCAGAAGTCAGAGGCGTCTGGGCTGGAGCGAACCCTGGCAGGCCACGTCCATGATGTAGCGCACACTGCGGAGTTCAGCGACTCGTGTTGGTGTCGGTGCCCGAATCCTGACGAGTAGCTGATAGGGGAGTCTGAGCTCTATCGGACCTCAATCTTCTGTCTTCTCAGCTTCTCTAGAAAACGGATATTATTCTAAAAGTTAAGTCTATTGAAATGGCTGCGGTAATCGCCTTTGTGTGTGCATCAATGCAGGTTCCATTCCACTGATTCACTCCCCAGATGACCGCAGTGGCCAGAGAGAGCTGGACTAATCTGAAGCCAGGAGCCAGGAGCTTCTTCCGGGTCCCCCATATGGGTTCAGGGGCCCAAGGACTTGGGCCATCTTCTACTGCTTTTCCAGGCCAGAGCAGAGCACCGGATCGGAAGTGGAGCAGCCGGGACTAGAACCAGCGCCCATATGGGATGCCGGCAGTGCAGGTGGTGGCTTTACCCGCTATGCCGCAGCACCGGCCCCAGGAAACAATAATTTTTAATGATTTGGTTCTTAGTACTTTAGTTGGGACTTTAACCTTTGACCTGATTGCTTTCCAGAGTACACAGAGCTCACAACTCAACAAGGAGACAAACTATCCAGTATTAAAGAGGCAGTGGGCTGGAGCAGGAATGTCTCCATAGGAGAAACACAGATGGTCGGGGTGATGTCGTGGTTAGTGGTTAAACCACTGCCTATTACACTGGCATCCCAGATGGGTGCCGGATGTGGCCCAGCTGTTCTACTTCTGGGCCAGCTCCCCGCTAATGGCCTGGCAAAAAGCAGAGGAAGATGTCCCAGTTATTGGGCCCTTGCCAGCCATCTGGGAGACCCAAATCAAGCTCCTGGCTCCTGGCCACTGTGGCCAGTTGGAGAGTGAACCAGAGCATGGAAGATTCTTTTTCTCTCCCTCAACCCCCCCCCTCCCCGCCCCACGCTTTCTGTAACTCTGGCTTTCAAATACATAAATAATCTTTTAAAAAAATAATAAAATACACAAGTGGTCAACATGTACGTGAAAAATGTTCAACTTCATTGGTTATTAAGTAAGTGAAAATCAATACCCAGAGATTCCATTTCACACGCACACTGGATGGCAAAGATAAAACAACAACAAAGTCACTGAAGTTAACAAACAAGGGGCCAGGGTGCAGGAAAGCCGGCACACTCGTGTAGTGATCTTGGGGGTGTAAAATGTGGAGCCATTGGGGCCGGTGCTGTGGTGTAGTGGGTAAAGCCACCGCCTGCCATGCCGTCACCCAATATGGGCACCGGTTCAAGTCCCGGCTGCTCCATTTCCTATCCAGCTCTCTGCTATGGCCTGGGAAAGCAGTAGAAGATGGCCCAAGTCCTTTGACCCCTGCACCCTGTGGGAGACCCAGAGGAAGCTCCTGGCTCCTGGCTTTGGATTGGTGCAGTTCCAGCCATTTCGGCCAATTGGGGAGTGAACCACTGGATGAAAGACCTCTCTCTTTCTCTCTCTCTCTCTCTCTCTCTCTCTCTCTCTCTCGGTGTGTGTGTGTGTGTGTGTGTGTGTGTGTAACTCTTTCAAGTAAAATAAATAAAACTTTAAAAAAAATGTTTCAGCCATTGTGGAAAACATCTTGACAGCTCCTTGAAAGGTTAAGTATTGAATCGCCACGCGATGCTGCATTGTACTGATGGGATGTCCACACGGAAGCTTGTGCACACAGGTGTACAGCAGCGGTACTCATACCCACCCAAAGCTGAGACCGCTCAGACCAACGGCCGGGTGGGCAGACAGCCTGCGGCATGCGATGCAGTGGGAATGGAGTTCTGATCCAAACTGTGGCTTGGATGCACCTCCCAGCACAAAGGTCACGTGTTGTACGACCCCTTTCATCTGAAGCACCCATAATAGGCAAATGCACAAACAGGAGGTAGATTCATCGTCACCCAGGGGCGTGGGGAGGGAGGAATGAAAGGCAGTTTGAGTGTGGGATGATGGAAAGTAAAGAGAGGTGGTGATTCCCACCAGCGAGAATCACATGCGTGACCTGTGCTCTCTGAGGCAGCTGCTTGCGTGTGATAGGAACATCATCTCAGTAAGAAGCGAACTTGGGAAGGCAGTGCATCAGCACAAACAGAAAAATACATGATTATCTTCACAGGAGCCGAAAAGCCGTATGGTAAAATCCAACATGCTTTCCCGGAAAACTCGGCGGAACAGCGAGAGGGGAGTGCCTTGAGCGGCATAGCCAGCAGCCGTGCTGGTCCTCTGGCTGGCTTCACACTTAACGCTGAAACACTGGGAGCAGGTGGCGGCACACCAGGAGCCACAGATTCCAAGGTGGACGCTTTCCTGGGTCACCCGCTGTCCAGCGCCAGCCCAGGGCTTTCCTGCATCTCCCGCTGTCCAGCGCCAGCCCAGGGCTTTCCTGGGTCACCCGCTGTCCAGCGCCAGCCCGGAGCTCCACCCTGCCTCCTGTTGCCATTTTATCTCATGGATGCAAAGCCAGACGAGCCCGCAGGTTGTCCTGTAGACAAGGCTTTCGGATCACTGCTGCAGTGTCCTGGGTGCTCCGTGCGACGGCGACTGTCTTCATTGCTTCCAGTCCTCTGAAGTGGACTCCCCCTCCATTCTTCCTTCCTTCTCTGCACTGGACCTTTGAAAAAATTCGGCCTTAGCCCGGTTTCCTGAATTCCCCATGGTAATTTCTCTTGACTTTTCCTAAACAAGTCCTTTAAAACTCACGGTTGAGGCCGCTCCCGGGCCTGCGGCTGTGTGCCGGCACTGAGGACCTGCGGCTGTGTGCTGGCACTGAGGACCTGCAGTTCCCTCCCTTTCGCTCCGCCCCACCACGTCCACGTTCAGTGCTTCTCCCCAGGATGCGTGGCTCGCCGATACCCTCGCCTCTGGTCACTGCGGTACCAGCTGCTCCTTCAGTCTTGGATGCCTTTGTGAGCGCACACCGTGGGGTCCTCCGTGGAGGTGTGGCCATGCAGTCAGCCTCAAGCTGGCCGCTCTGCTCAGAGAGAGGCTGTATTTCCTTGGGACGAGCAACTGAGGCCGTGGGGAGGTGTGGTCTCCCCACTTTGCCGGGGCTCTCGCTTACAGCCAGGTAGGGGACGGCCCAGGATGAGGACGGGGCGAGGAGGACCCTTGCTGCTCGGGAGGCATGCATCTTCATGGTCTCGTCAGCAAAAGCACGACTCAGGCTGGTTTGCAGCTTCAGCTGCTCCCTGCTTGTGGTGGGCTGGCCCCCTCTGAGCCCCGTGGTGCGGGGGAAACCTCCCAGAGCAGCCCCTGCAAGCCAGCTCAGGCAGTCAATGCTGGCCCCCTCCTCCGCTGCTGGCGTCCCCCATCCCCCTGAGTCCTGCATGTCCTTCCCTCCTCCTTCCTGTTGTAGGCCTGGGCACTGTAGTGACCCCGGTGTCCTGATCACTCCCCTGTGGTCACATAACCGTGGTTAAACATCAGGTGGTAGAGCTGGTGTGTGGAGAACAGGCTGGGATGTAGGGCTGGGGTTTGCCAATAATTGGAGGTGCACGCGACTGCATTTGAGATTGCCATGCATTTTAGAGGACTGGAATTTGTTGAAGTGTTCCTGTGGACGCTGAAGTCGGCCAATATGACAGAAAGACATAAAACTAAGACCTCATAGCCCTGACTCCACTACAGAGAAGGAAAAGTCTAGATTTATAATCTACTTTTAGCAAAACACTGAACATGTGGTGGTACAGCTAGTTTTATGTTTTTCTCCTGAAATGTGTGGAAATCTACGCAGAGGTCGTCCGGTCTTATTTAAGATCTGGTCTTTGCAAACACAGGAGCCTGGGGGACCTCCTGAATGCACCCCAGCCCCGGCCGGGGCCCCTCCTGCCTTGTAGGCGTGCAGCACACGCTCCTTCCCGCCTCACGACAGTGACGCCTGCGCTGCCCTCTGTCCCCAGCGCCCTTTGCCAAGTGTCTGGCTCTCTTCTTTCCATCCAGTTCCTCTGAATCCCTTCCTGATTGCCACTCTTTGTCCCTGGGGTGGGGTGGGGGACAAATTCTTGAGACATCACCTGCTGCCTCTCAGGTGCAGTAGAGGAACCTGGATCAGCAGAAGAGGTGGGGCTCCATCCCAGGCACCCCAATATGGGAGGTGGGCACCCCCAGCAGTGCCTTAGCACACAGCAGCACAAGGCCTGCCACCCTTTCCCCAAGTTTTCTATTTTTTTCTTTTTTTTTTTTTTGACAGGCAGAGTTAGACAGTGAGCGAGAGAGAGACAGAGAGAAAGGTCTTCTGTTGGTTCACCCCCCAATTGGCCGCTACGGCCGGCGCTGAGCCGATCTGAAGCCAGGAGCCAGGTGCTTCCTCCTGGTCTCCCATGCGGGTGCAGGGGCCCCAGCACTTGGGCCATTCTCCACTGCCTTCCCCGGGTCAGAGCAGAGAGCTGGACTGAAAGAGGAGCAACCGGCACAGAACCAGCGCCCCAACCGGGACTAGAACCCAGGGTACCGGCGCCGCAGGCAGAGGATTAGCCCAGTGAGCTATGGCACCAGCCCCAAGTTTTCTATTTCTGCATAGCTTTTATCAACTTCTATCACGCTCCGCAGATGTACCTATTTATTTTGTTTTGTTTGTCTTTATCTGAATTTTCGGAGGGAGTTTTGTTTTTCTTTTTTGGCTCTTTTGTTGTCCCCCCAAAGCCTACAACAGTGCATGGCACACATGAGGTGCCCGTTGCTTGTCTGGGACATGAATGAATAAGTTAAGAGAGGAGGACATTTGCACAAGGTGCATGCGAAATGCCTGTTGTGAGAATGCCATCCTTGGGTCTGAATTTGTTCACACTAAAGCAAACGTGTACTCACCTGTTCTATCGCGTCTGAGCAGGTTGCGAGCCGCTGGGAAAGAAAGGGCAGCTGTTTGAGAAGTGGTCCTGGGAGAGAGACCTGAGCTCTGCTGGGAACCAGCATCAGGCTCGCAGCTGAGCTCGTGCGGAGGGATGGTGGCACCCAGGACAGCTAGGCCAGTTTACGAGGGCGATGCCTCCAAAGAAGTCGGTGCTTTGAAGACAACAAACAAAAATGCTACTTTAAGAAGGGATAGGATTAGAGCTGGCATTGTGGAGTAGTGGGCTAAGCCTCTGTCCGCAGTGCCGGCATCCCACATGGGCACCAGTCTGTGGCCCAGCTGCTCCTCTTCTGATCCAGCTCTCTGCTGTGACCTGGGAAAGCAGCTGAAGACGGCCCAAGTGCTGGGGCCCCTGCACCTGCATGGGGGACCTGGAGTAAGCTCTTGGCTCCTGGCCTCATATAGGCCCAGCTCCGCCCACTGCAGCCATCTGGGGAGTGAACCAGCGGATGGAGGACTTTTCTGTCTGTCTCTCCCTCTCGCTGTCTGTAACTACCTATCAATTAAATAAATAATTTTGTTTTAAAATAAAGAAGGGATAAAATGATGTTGAAAATGAAGCCTATAGCAGAAAACCATCCACAACAATTTGTGAGGAAATAATGATACTGTTCATGCCTTAACTGAAAGGAACCAGTGAGTCACTGTAGAAACCGTAGCCAACACCGCAGACTCTCAGTTGGTTCAGGGTACACAATTCTGGGCCGCTGCAGACAACAGCAGAGCATTCAACGGAAAGGTTCAACACGTGAGGTCAGGACCCTGAAGCATTTCTTCAAGACCTGCAACAGAAGAACCGGAAAATCACGAAGACAGAGCAAAATCAAAGCGATGGCTACCACAAGGGGGCAGTGGTCCAGACGAAGCAAAACCACACAGGTCAAGAGCGAAGGCCACGGTACTGGTGTTCCAGCATGCCCACGGGCCTCTGCTTTGGACTTTCTGAGGGCCTAAGCATGACAATGCCTGCTTCTCGCAAGTATTTTGACGAAGTGAGCCATGGCATCAGCAGAGAGTCTTCTCTACCCTGACGAAGCTACTGCTCATTCCTCTCATCACACAGAGGCAATCTGGTGAGCGTTTTTATGGGAACTCGGGAATAGCCACCCTAGGGTCTTGATTTAGCTCCTTTTTGTTCAGTCATTTAAAAAATCTTTTAAGGACATCCAGTTTTCTTCAGTCAGTAATGCAGTAAGTGCTGTAATGACATAGCTAACTCCCTAGGACCTCAGCTCTTTAGGTTGCACCAAATGGCTGGCATCGCCTACAGACGTCTCTGGAAATTGATGGCATTTATGCTGTGAGGTAAAATTCCTGTTTTTCATTTTCATTTTTTAGTTCCATTTTCCATGAACTTTTTCAGTTCTCTTGTGTATGTATCTTTTCTGTCCACTGTAAATCTACTGCGCATTGGATTTATTACGTTTTGCTATGAAATCTACTTTGTTAAATATCAGAAAGTCCTATGCCCTTTCTAATCTGTAAATCAAACAGATTCACCCAATGCTGACGGAGTCACCTGGCAGTTTCAGTGGTTGGTGGCCTGTGTTGCCCATGATGGATGCATTGCTATGGGCGATACTGAAGAGTGCTTGCAAGCTTGATGCAGGCTGCGTCAGCGGTGTCTGTGAGTGTGCAGACGTCCACCACAGAACACCCTGGCACAAGTGCACTAACAGATTTGAAAGAAATAAAAGCACCAATACGTAAAGACAGACGGGATGTAAGTCCTCCACCCCGTGACGTCTATCGCTCAGAAGGTTTTGGTGTTAACCTCTCGAAGTGTATTAATGCATTTTTATTTGTATGTGGTCTTTTCAAGAATGAGGGGCACATTGTACATACTGTGTGACCCCCACTTTGCGTCATGAAATCTGTGAACATTGTAATACTCGGCTAATCTTCCTGCTTGTGCCAACACGCTGTTTATCACCTACCTCGGCAGAGTTGCTAAGTGGATTGCCACAACTGGAGTAGCAGAATAATCAGTCTGGATGCCACACCTGTTCTAAAACATACCCTGTTGTCCCTCCTTAATCCATGGCATGCACTGTCTTCTCCCTCTGGCCTCCAGCTGTGTTTCCTGTTCTTCAAGAATTTTCATCCAGGTAAGAAAAGTGACAGTTCACCTGTCTCTCTCAGTTTTCTATGTTGATGATGCTTCTGAAAGCATCTCACCACTCTCTCTGCCCACCAGGTGTCGATTGAGCGCACAAGTGCCTGGCCAGTGCCCATCGCTGGTCCTCTTCCACTTCCAATGTCCTTTCCCAGCTGCTGCTATACAGAAACCACACGAGCATGGAAGATTGTTCTTGTAGCAAAAGCTATCACAATAAAATTGTATGCAGCCATCTTTCCCTCACTCCTAATTGCAAATTGAATGGGTATTACAAAAGTGTTGGAAACACAGATTAAACCACCAGACACTGGTTCACATGCATTTCACGTGGGGGAGGTAATAGTTCCTATGTGTTAGGTGTTGGGAAAGATGGGAAGCAAGTTGAACTCTTAAACAGAGTGAGTGTGGGAGAAAAATCTGTTACAATCACTTTGGACATGTTTTTGGCTTTATCTCTTAGAGCTTAAAATATATATGGCCAAAGATGCAAGATTTCCAAGCACAGCATTCTATCCTGCAAGAATGTGTACATATTTCCACTTGAATAAATGCACAAGAGGGCTATTAGTGTCAGCGTTTGTAATAGTGGTAAGTAAATAAATAACAGACGTATTGCCACGATCTGAGATAAATAATTGTGAAGCATTATCTTACTAAATGATATGAAGCCTTTTTTTACTTTTTATTTTAGAGAAAGATAGAAAGCCTAGATACATAGACACAAAGAGAGAAACAGATAGACAGAGATTGCATCCACTCTTATTCACTCCCCAAATGCTTGCAATGGCCAGGGTTGGGCTGGGTCAAAGCCAGGAGCAGGGAAATCAATCCTGGTGTCCCACACAGGTGGAGGTGCCCAAGCACTTGAGCCGTCACCCGCTGCCTCCCACAAAGGTCTGCATTAGCAGGAAGCCGGAATGGGGAGCAGAGCTAGCATTCAAACGCAGGCATTCGGATACGGAATCCAGGCATCTTCCCCGGTGTCTCAGCTGCTACCCCAACATGGAGACTGGAATTCCTTCAGTGGAAACTCACACGGCAGCGGAAATGATTTCTGCCAGGACCAGGACTAAGGACGCGGCTCACAAGCATTTGTTGAGCGGAAGGAGCGGCTCTTCTGCACTGTTGCAGGAAGGCTTGGCTGCCTCGCCCACGCCAGGAGCGCAGGCCTCTGTGAGTACAGGCGCTCAACAGGTTCACCGACCTGCCGACCCAATGCACTGCAGGGAGAAGAATACAAATCAGCCACCTCAGAGGAGGCCAAGGCGCAGGTGGGAGACGGGGGAGCAGGGAGGGGGAGCGCACCTCCTCTTTCCCAGACTTGGCTGTGAAGAGAAAGAACTGGGGCACCGGCCAGACAGGGTGGATTGAGGAGAATCCTGCCTATGGAAGGCCGTGTGCAGGTGCACATGCCGCAGTCCAAGGGCACTGGGGAAATGTTCAGGGCAGGAAGGCGGTTCCTTGAGCACAGTCCAGAGAAAGCAGGTGGACGCTTAGGAAAAACAGCTTTGCTCTCCAGGCACTGCCGAAGGATGGGGGCAAGAGAGATGCATGCTGGGAAGGGTGGGGGGCAAGAGAGATGCACTCTGGGAAGGATGGGGGCAAGAGAGATGCACTCTGGGAAGGATGGGAGCAAGAGAGATGCACGCTGGGAAGGGTGGGGGCAAGAGAGATGCATGCTGGGAAGGATGGGGGCAAGAGAGATGTATTCTGGGAAGGATGGGAGCAAGAGAGATGCATTCTGGGAAGGATGGGGGCAAGAGAGATGCACTCTGGGAAGGGTGGGGGCAAGAGAGATGCACTCTGGGAAGGGTGGGGGCAAGAGAGATGCACTCTGGTGGTTTAATTTGTATGCAAGTTATGCACTCACACGGCAAAAGCTTGTCAAAGGGTCCTGCAAGTGTTGTGTAAGACACGAACTGTGGCTTCTGCCCCCACTGTCCCACTGGGGCCTCTCCTCCCAGCCCAGAGCTCTCACTGTCAGTGCTCACTTACATAGTTACAAATATCCTTTATCACTACTTCCTGGTTGGAAGGTTGTAGTTGTTATCTACGTGCATCTGACACAGAAGATGATTATTTAGTGCTCACAGATCAAGGACACACAGTCCTCTTCTGTTACAGTTCTGTCATGATTTTAGTACATGGCTTACATTGCGTGCATGGAAATGGATTAATACCACTGACAATCTGCACTTTACGTATAAGTTGACTGTCCTTTCCCGTATTTTCTCATATGTAAAATGGGAGTGATAAAAATTAGACCCCAAAATACCAGGGTTGTAAGAGTCACACAGTGTGTATGCAGGTGTCAGTGTGTGTGTGTGTATCTTAATATCTTAAACAACACCTGCACATGAGTCAATGAGTGTCAGGATTTCCTATCAAGACAGAGACAGATACAGAAACTGACAGACTCAGGCGAAATTTCAAATTTCTTGTCCTCGTATCCAGACACCATGCACTGCATCTGAAGGCTCACCTTCCTCATAAATTTAAATTAAAAAAATGCTTTGAAAGTTAGAAACAATGTGGCCTTGCACATGGAGATCACAGAGACGGGGCTGGGACAGGAAGCGCCCTCCCCTGTCCTCCTAGGTCCGGCCACCGCTGGGCCTTCACTCCCAACCTCAGCCTAGTGAGTCCTGGGGAGTGGGCGGGGGTCTCGCTGTGTGAGGAGAGGACGCCTCTGTGTGTTGGTGCCACGGTGACCTGAGGACAGAGTGATCCTGGAGGGAGTCGTGGCTCTGCGCTGATTTATCAGACAATGAACATGACTCCTTAGCGTTGCGTGGATTTACCTGAGGCGATGTCATGGGTTAGAACGCGGGTGGCAGTAGCACCATCCTGACACGGTCTCACTGCAGGAGTCCGCAGAATGGAACCTGTGCTCTCATAGCCATAAACCCAAACACGGTCTTAACTACTCAGCAAAGTTTTGCAATTTAAATCATTCTCCCATCAATAGCCAAGACATATTGAACAGGACAGAGAGCCAGGCTATGTCGTGCGGACGCGGTAAATGCACCAGGAGAAATGATTGACGACCTTGTAACTTGTTTCTCAGTCAGCAGCGTGCTCCTCGAAGTACTGGCATCCATTACCGCTGTGAGGATGCCTCCCTGTAGTGCGGGCACTGGAGTCTCAGAGCAGCACAGACAGAGGTCCTGGGGCTGCACCCCAAGCCCAGTCTCTGGGTCCCTCGGGAAGCCAGGTTCTCGGCTTCCAAAGGCTTCCCGACAAAACGGGGCCCTTTCACTTGCTCGCCTTGCGGCATTGTCCTCTTCTCCACGGAATTCGACCTCCACAAAGTCACGAATTCCTTCTGCTCTCTGCACCACGTTATTCCAGGTGCCCGGGGGAGTTCCCAGCGCAGGCTGGAGAGGTACAAAGCTGGGAGGGGCGAAGCCAGACTTTCCTTTGCAGGCCCTGCAGAGCTGCGTGAGCTGCACGCTGGCCTCCCGGGAATCACTGCTTTGGAGCTGGTGCCACGGACCGTGGAGCCGAGCTGCGAGGGAGCGCCGGCGAGGAGGGAGCCTGAGAACAGCCTCTCTGAATTCGGAACCATTGCCTTCAGGTAGCGCATTTGTTCACTTTGTTTTCTAGAGGGCTTTTGGGGTTTCATAATCTGCATCGTTAACAACTGGCAAAACGTCTACAACTACTTGAGGCGTGAGTTTGAAGCAGCGCATTTCCCACGGTCCTCTCCCCGCACGGAGGAGAAGCTAGGGCGCAGAGGCTCTTCAGCTGCCAGGAAAAGTCGGCTCTGCCCTGGAGACGAATCCAGCGGGAAATGCCTTCGCCAGACAACGCCGCCGCAGCTGCCCTCCGAGGAGAGAGCTGGTAAGTGATAATGAGAAAGTAACGTGGACACACTTACCTGTGGGAACACCGGAAGGACGCCTTTCTCGGAGGAATGATTGCCTGATTAAAGTGGACCTTAATCCCAGGAGGGTGCACAGGTGACTGAACGCGGATGTGCCTGTGCTGCCACACAATGACAGGGCCCATTGGAGGTGGTTTTCAGAACCGCAGGAATCACGCAGGCGGGCAGAGCCGCCGCGGCTGCTGGAACGGCCCAGGTGTGCTGAGGATGCGTTCACGTCCTAAAACCGAGCCCTGAGACCGACAGCGAAAGGGCTGTGACCTTGGCCCCGGGGTGGCAGGGGCGCCAGCTTCAACTCTCCCGTGTGAGCTCGGACAGCACGCCCAGACGTCCTGAGCCCTTGAGTACTCCCCTTCACGGTGCAGAAGGCAGTAACCACAGCAGAAGGTCACTGAGCCAGTCCGGCACCCACGGTGGGTCCCAAGCCAGGTGCCAGAGTCCTTGGTGTTCTGGTAAAGAAACCTGGGCATCTGGCCCCCTGGCTAAGACGCCTGTCAGGACGCCCAGCTCCCTATCGGGGGGTCTTGGTCAAGTTCCAGCTCTGCTCCCAGTTTCAGCGTCTGCTAACGCACACCCTGGTTGGAGCAGGCGACACCCCAAGTTGGGTCCCTGGCACCCATGTGGGTGACCTGGGTTGAGTCTTTTGGGGGGGTGAATCAGCAGAGCTCTGTGTCTCCCTGTGTGTGCGCCTCTAAGATAAATACATAAACAAGTGCACTTGATAAAGAGAGGTGACGAGACACGTGAAAAATCGCAGATGCTTAAAATGAATAATGCCCTGTCCTCCGTAATTCATTGGATAAACTTCACCTTCTGTCACATTTGACGCGATGTAAGAAGTGCAATGCTTTTCCCACCAGGAAACTGCGGACAGCACACTGCTCACAGGCTGAACCCTTGCTCAGTTTCCCTCGGACGCCCCAAGCTCGGAACCTGCGGCTTCTGTTTCCCATTCGCTCCTCCTCACACTTTAGCATCAGGGCTCATGGTACACTGTGCCTTCTCGGGGAGGCGCCGGCTCCAAGACCCTCCCGGCAGAACTGGCTTTGCCAGAGCTCTGTATGCCGGCTCTCTCCTGCCAGAGCCCTGGCTGGGGAGGCAGATTTGGGCTCCTGGCTCCTGCCGTGGGCACCTGGCCACGCGCTTTCTCTCTGTAGATGAGTGTGGCTTCATTACTGTGGCCTTTGAATGCATGTGGTCAATGGCTCACCTAACTTTGACAATATTACCACCACACTATCCCAAAAGCAGTCCTGTGAGCACGCCTTTGTCTTGTCTGGGAGAGCTGTCAAGGCATCAGATGCATCCTGCAAGGAAGAAATGTGAAATCCTCAGATGTGTTACTTGTGACTTTGTTTCACTTCTTACACTATTGACATGTTTGTCAGCTGTATTTTTCTCCAGTTTTGATCCCTAGGTTTTTTTGTGTGTGTGTGCAAGGAATAAAAATTGTTGTTTAATTATACAGACAACTTTTTATCCATTAGTTTTTTAGCTAAAATTTTCTTTCTATAACAGAAATCCAAAATACGGTTTTGTTAACAGCAGTCCTGGAGCGGAACCCAAGTTCTCTGCGCTTGTTTGCTAACACATCTGCTTCCTCCCGCCCCAGCCGCCTGCGACTCCTTGTCTTTGCTGTTTGGCCTCCTCCTCTCTTGTCGTCACATACAAGGGAGAGTATGCAATATTCTTCCTTATCTGTTCGGTGTATTTCAATTAGTGTAATGTCCACCAGGTCAATGGAATTTTAACTCCACGCCTTGTTAATTGCTATTGCTGTCAGTACTTCACCAACAACGAAGAAATCATGAGAAGGACTTTAACAGAGGTGAGGCACAGGTTCCCTAGAAGAACTGATGCTGTCGGATGCCACGGCTCCTGCTCAGACGTGAAACCAGAATCGTGGGCAGTTTTATCAGTTTCACTTTTGGTTTAGGATGTTCGAATACTGGGATGGAATAAACTCGCAACAGTACATTCTGATGGGAATATAAAACAATGCAGACACTTTGCAAACAGTTTGGCATTTTCTTAAAGAGTAAGACACAGGTGTGGGCGTTTGGCCTGGCGGTCACGGCGCTCGCTGAACGCATGCCCCATAGCACGGCGCCTGTGTTTGTCTCGGCTCTGGCTCCAGAATGCGGCTTCCCATTCGTGCACACCCGAGAAGCAATGATGATGGTTCAAGCGACTGGGCTCCAGCTTCACACGTGGGCTTAGCCGTGGCTCCTGCAGGCATTTGGGGAGTGAATCAGTAGTTGAGAGCACTCTCTCTCTCTCCCCCTCCCCCTCTGCCTCTCAATTACTTTTTTAAAAGATTTATTTTATTTATTTGAAAGACAGAGTTACAGAGAGAGGTAGAGACAGAGAGAGAGGTCTTCCATCTTCTGGTTCACTCCCCAGATGGCCGCAACGGCCAGTGCTGGGCCGATCCGAAGCCAGGAGCCAGGAGCTTCTTCTGGGTCCTCCACATGGGTACAGAGGCCCAAA
The DNA here is from genome assembly GCF_964237555.1 of Oryctolagus cuniculus. Lineage (NCBI taxonomy): Eukaryota > Metazoa > Chordata > Mammalia > Lagomorpha > Leporidae > Oryctolagus > Oryctolagus cuniculus. The sequence goes on from NC_091447.1 coordinate 54,028,830, forward strand.
CACTTGGGCCATTTTCCACTGCTTTCCCAGGCCACAGCAGAGAGCTGGATCGGAAGAGGAACAGCCGGGACTAGAACCTGCGTCCCTGTGGGATGCTGGCGATTCAGGCCAGGGCGTTAACCCACTGCACCACAGCACCGGCCCCTCAAATAATTTTTTAGTATATGCGCTGCCGAAGCTAGCACCCTCGAATAAATTTTTAATAAGAAGGCAGGACAGTATAAATACGTGTTAAGGTAATAGGCTAAAACGCCAATCTTTGAGGTATTACATTAGATATGAATGGACTTGCATCTAACAGAAGACGACGTGTGTTTCTTATAAGACACACGTCTAAATGTCAGGGTATCGAAAGGTGGAGACGAGTCTAGCCTGTAACTCCAACCCAGAGAAACAAGAGTCACACAAGCCAAGCTTAAGCGAGGTGGTGCTGGCGTGAAGAGGGCATCTTCCAGAGGCGTCTGTGTCGTGCCGAGCTGAGCACGCCCCTGTCAGCTTGCCCATGCTACCAGAGCTCACTCCAGCAGCGGGGAGCTCACCAAGGGCAGGGATTTCTTTCCCATGGGCGTGGAGGTGGGGAGTCCCCCCTCACCGGGGCGGGGGTCTGGCGAGTGCTGTCTCCACTGCAGCCCGTGTGGGCAAGGGGTGGGGGTCTCTGTGGGTCTCCTGCAGCCCTGGGGACCCAGACCCCCCCACAGGCCTCAGCCCCAAAACCAGCACCCAGAGGCTGGGATCCTGGCCGCTGACTCTGAGGGGAACATGAACACTGAGGTGACAGTGGTGTGTGTCCACATATGGGTTGCTGGTGCTGCAGATGGAGGATTGACCTACTGCCCCAAAGCAGCTGGCCCCCAGGCTTAGTTTTAATTTTAAATTTAAATAGAAACTTTTAAAGGTTTATTTATTCAGAAGGGGAGGGAGAAGGAGAGGGAGAGGGAAGGGGCAGAGATGATGGAGACGGAGACGGAGACGGAGACGGAGACGGAGACAGAGATTGATGGAGATAGAGAGCAGGAGAGAGAGACAAAGACAGAGAGGCGATATCTGCTGGCTCACTCCTGCAAATCTTCACACCAACCAGGACTGGACTAGGCCAAATTCAGAAGCCAGAAACTCAGCCTGCATCTCCCACATGGATGACAGGGACCAAGTATTGGAACCACCCTCTGCTGCCTCCCAGGGTGTGTGCTAGTTGGAAGCTGGACTGGAAGAGAATGTGGGACTTACACCCAGGCACTCCAGTATGGGATGTGGACACAAGCCATGGCTTAACCTGCTGTGCCACTAAGTCCACACTACTTAGAAACTTTAAAAATAAATTTTACGGCCGGCGTCGCCGCTCACGAGGCTAATCCTCTCCTGCGGCGCCGGCACACCGGGTTCTAGTCCCGGTTGGGGCGCCGGATTCTGTCCCGGTTGCCCCTCTTCCAGGCCAGCTCTCTGCTGTGGCCAGGGAGTGCAGTGGAGGATGGCCCAAGTGCTTGGGCCCTGCACCCCATGGGAGACCAGGAGAAGCACCTGGCTCCTGCCATCGGATCAGCGTGGTGCGCCGGCCGTGGCGGCCATTGGAGGGTGAACCAACGGCAAAGGAAGAGCTTTCTCTCTGTCTCTCTCTCTCTCACTGTCCACTCTGCCTGTCAAATAAATAAATAAATAAATAAATTTTACAACCTAGTTCAGACCTTCCTATCCTGACCCACCAATTCAATCTCGGTTTCACATTAAAATAATCAATGAGATAATAGAATTATGAAGAAAAGCATAGTATCGTTACTGATAGACCAAGGGAAGGCATTTTGTGAAATTTAGCATCTATTTATAATTTAAAGAAAATATTTTCAAATTAAGAAGATAACAGTCTTATTCTGATTATGTGTATCTCCAAGTTACTTCTTTCAAACATTACACAAAAATGACAAAATGTGGAAAGCCAGTGTGTCTAGGATTGAGAGTGTAGCTAGCGCTTGTACCACCTCAGCTATGCAAAACTCAGGTGAAAACACTCATCTCATTCGCACGTTGAACAGTGAAGGTAATCCTTTACAACTGTAGATAGTTCATGGAATTAAGGAATAAATTCCAGGATCCAAGACCGATACGTCGCATCCAATTTATTTCCTTATATCAGCAACAAGCAGCCACTGCAATGAAATGAAGTACAAAAAGGGCGACAAAAACATCACATATGAGTAAGAAAAATGTGACAACAATGGTTACTAACTCTACTAGAAGACGAAGAGCATAGTAAATTAAAGAAAGCTTATGTCAAATGAGGGGGAAGCCGTATGAATTGTGGGGAAGACGAAACATCTCAGAGATGTGAGTGTTCTTCAGATTAATCAATGAACTCAACACAGTCACAATAGCTGTCTAGCCATTCATGTCTGTGTGTGTGTGAGAGAGAGTGAGAGAGAGAGAGAGAGGTAGAGAGGAAGAGGGAGAGAGGGAGGGAGAGAGAGAGAGTGCGAGAGAGAGAGAGAGGGAGGGAGAGAGAGATATGGAGGTAGAGAGGAAGAGAGAGAGAGGGAGAGAGGGAGGGAGGGAGAGAGAGAGAGGGAGGGAGAGAGAGAGAGAGAGGGAGGGAGAGAGAGAATGCATGAGTCAACAAGCTGGTTGTACAATGTATGCAGCATTACGGAAGTTAAGAATAGCCCAGATGTTTTTAAGCAAAGGAGCAAAGTGGAAAGGTGCCGTCCACCAACTATCAGGAGCTGTCATGGATCTGTGGGGTTCACTCAGTCTGGCAGTAGAACAGGACGGTGAATTGGAACAACGGAACAGAAGAGGGAATCCAGAGTCAGACTAATACCCCTGTGAAAGTCGTTCCGATCGTGTCTAAGACCACACTGCTTCGATCAATAGATTTTCCAATTAGCTCATTTCTCACACATTTTTAGGAAAAATGGTAAGTTGTTTTTCAAGTTCACCTGGTTCCTCCCTAAGATTCAAAGCTTCAGGCTTAAGTGACTTACATACATCACCAACCAAGAAAGAAACACTGTAATTGTTTTTTTAAAAAAACAAGAACTGTCTTCCCAGCACGTTCCACCCTGTAGTTCCCATGTTTCCAGTCTATTATTTGTGATTCTGCTCTCTAATCGTTCAGAGTTTTGCGTTCTGCATGGGCACTTAATAGTCTGTTCCCAGAAGATTTGCTTATCGTCACGAAGACTTCACAGCAATTCGTGCAAGGAAGTGGAAGGATTCTCAGCACTACCTTACAGCACTAATATCGTCACAGATTTTACCGATTTAGATAATCTATGCCGAGTAGCTGTGTGCATCTTTGGTTGCATCACTGATAATTCTAGACATATTCTTTGAAGTGGGATTACTGAGTCAGGAACGTGAATCCCAGAGTTAAGATACATCAGCCGCTTTGATGTAGGCACACAGACGTTCCTGATGTTTTTCTTGTTGAACAAGTTTCCATCTATGAATAATGCACAAACCACTGCTTGCCAAGCAGAAAACGAGTTATGCCGCCGGGAGTGAAATACATGGGTAGATTGGGAAGGAGCAGCTTTGAGATCTGCCAGTGGAGAAAAATAACTTGAAAGACTGAATCCGTTTTAAGAAGTATCTTGATTGTATCACGTGGAACTCTACCCAAGAGGAGAGGCAGAACAAAGGAGAAGTGGGACATCCACCATCCTGCTGTGATTAGAAACTCTGAGACGGTGTTACAGGGCAAGGAGGATGGCGTTTTAGATACCTCAACAGTCTCAGTGCATTTATACACAAAGATGGAATGCTTGTCCCCTCCCCTTCCCGACACTGGCTCATGAGGACTCATGTTAAGGCGCCAAAGTGTGGTCTTTGGTTATGTCTTGATGAGGTTGTGGGGGTTGGGCTCCCAAGATGGGGTTGGTGTCCTTTAAGGACATTCTCTCTCTCTCTCTCTCTCTCTCTCTCTCTCTCTCACACACACACACACACACACACACCCACACACTCTTCCAGGAAGAGAGCCTTCACCAAGGACTGGCCAATGCTGATACCCTGCCCTTGGACCGGTAGCCTCTACAGTTGTGAGAAGGGAATGTGTGTTGTTTCAGTCGTCCCTTCTCAGCCCTGTGGGGTGGCTGTCAGGGCTGACCATGGCCCTGGGAACTGAGAGGTGGGAAGCCTTAATCTGGACGGGTCCCCTGGGACAGAAGTTGGTTTTCTTGATCTCTCGCGAGCCAGCCTGCACACCTGCGATGCAAAGAGAAGACTCAGGGCCCGCCCCTGCAGAGAGATGCTCCCAGAGGCAGGAGTGCACCCTGAGAAGACAGCAGTGCAGGGCTCCAGGAGCCGTGGGGAGCCCCGGGGAAGAGCAGGAGGCGGACAGTGTGCACTCAGGGCGTCCAGCTGTGGGTGTCCCAGGGAATCAGAGCAGCCAAACAGGATGGGAGTGAAGAAGACCTGGGCTCCGACCGGCACAGGCTGCCAAGGAGGCAAGAAAACGGGAGAGAGACGTCGGCGAGGGCTGAGTGCAAGGAGCTTCCCCGCCCCCTCCCTCCCTGGCACCTGATCCATCTGCTGCTGCCTGCCCATGTGTACTAGGCAGAAGGTGGAGAGGGCTTGAGAGGCCTGGCCTGGCACTGGACTCCAACACGAGATGCCAGATGCACGCGGCAGTTAGCCCATGGAGCCCCAATGCCAGCCCCCACACTGGGTGCTGAAATGCTCCGATCAAGCCGTCTAAGCATCACACAGCACACAGCACCGCTCACGGCAGAGTGCAAGCAATTTCCCCACAGTGCTGTCCCCGTCCACTGTCCCGGGGGTCTCAGTCACCCAGCTGGTCTCAGTCAGCTGGGGTGGCCTGCACACTGACACTGACCTCTCCCCCCCTCTGAGGCTGACACTGACCTCCCCCCCCCGAGGCTGACACTGACCCCCCCCTGAGGCTGACACTGACCTCTCCCCCCCGAGGCTGACACTGACCTCCCCCCTCTGAGGTTGACACTGACCTTCCCCCCCCTGGGGAATGACACTGACCTCTCCCCCCGCTCTGGGGGATGACACTGACCTCCCCCCTCTGAGACTGACACTGACCTCCCCCTCTGAGGCTGACACTGACCTCCCCCCTCTGAGGTTGACACTGACTTCCCCCCCACTGAGGCTGACACTCACCTCCCCCCTCTGAGGCTGACACTGACCCCCCCCGGGGGCTGACACTGACCTCTCCCCCTCTGAGGCTGACACTGACCTCTCCCCCTCTGAGGCTGACACTGACCTCTCCCCTCTGAGGCTGACACTGACCTCCCCCCTCTGAGGCTGACACTGACCTCTCCCCCCCTCTGAGGCTGACACTGACCTCCCCCCTCTGAGGCTGACACTGACCTCCCACCACTGAGGCTGACACTCACCTCCCCCCTCTGAGGCTGACACTGACCTCCCCCCTCTGAGGCTGACACTCACCTCCCCCCTCTGAGGCTGACACTCACCTCCCCCCTCTGAGGCTGACACTCACCTCTCCCCTCTGAGGCTGACACTGACCCCCCCCGAGGCTGACACTGACCCCCCCGAGGCTGACACTGACCTCTCCCCCCCTCTGAGGCTGACACTGACCCCCCCCCCCGGGGGCTGACACTGACCTCTCCCCTCTGAGGCTGACACTGACCTCCCCCCCCCTGAGGCTGACACTGACCTCCCCCCTCTGAGGCTGACACTGACCTCTCCCCTCTGAGGCTGACACTGACCTCCCCCCATGAGGCTGACACTGACCTCACCCCTCTGAGGCTGACTCTGACCTCCTCCCCCCTGAGGCTGACACTGACCTCCCCCCTCTGAGGCTGACACTGACCTCCCCCCTCTGAGGCTGACACTGACCTCCCCCCATGAGGCTGACACTGACCTCACCCCTCTGAGGCTGACTCTGACCTCCTCCCCTCTGGGGGCTGACACTGACCTCCCCCACCCTCTGGGGGCTGACACTGACCTCTCCCCGTTCTAAAGCTGACACTGACCTCTCCCCTCTCTGGAGCCAACACTGACCTCCCTGCTCTGGTGGCTGGGAAGTGCAAGCCCACGTGGGCAGGCTCAGCATCTGGGGAGGGCTCACCCGCCAGCTGCCAGCTGACTGCCTTCTTACCGCGTCCCCACGCAGAGGACAGGAAGAAAAGCAAGCTCCCTGAGGCTCCAGGCACCAAGTCCTTCCACCTCCAGCTGCCAGGCACTGGCAGTTAGGGTGTTAGTTGTCGGGGCAGGGGACACAGTCAGCCAGCCCCAACACAACAGCACTTCTGTGCACACAACACTGCTGCAGTTCTGTGCATAGCCCTGCTGTAGTCTGTACACAACCCTGCTGTAGTTCTGTGTATACAATACTGCTGCAGCTCTGTGTACACAACACGGCTGTAGTTCTATGTACACAACATGGCTGTAGTTCTGTGTACACAACACTGCTGTAGTCCTTGCTCTGTTTACCAAGAAAAGGTGCAGGTCTTTGTGAACACTGATCAGGAATCTCACGCACAGGGAGAGACGAACCATGCGGGAGGCAGCTGCTTCTTCCGCTGGCCCAGGAGGAAGTCAGGGTGGAGGTTGCGTTCCAAAGCCTCCCCTCTTATCCTGTGTCCTGCAGTCCCTCGTCCTGGACTCTGAAGCAAGCTGACGTGACTTTAGGATATGCTCAGGATTTATGTCCCTTCTTGGCTTCTATCTCCCCATTTAAAAAATGAGCAGGTAGCAAATCGGGAGTCCTATGCATTCTTGATTCCAGAGAGTGTGCCTTGGCGAGTAAGACATCGCAACCCTCCACTGTCGGAAAACCGTCGGTGGTCGTCAGAGGGTCCTGGAGCTGGACATTAGTGTGTGCGAATAGCAGATGTGAGGGACTTCAGCAAAGAATGGAGCAGAGATGCTTCGAAACACACTCATAGCCCTTTTTTTTTCCATTAGAGTAAGAATTTCCTTTCCATGGCATTTTAATCAGAATTTCACTAGGGAACTGAAATGAAACCACCCCCCTGCAGTCAGTTTATTTTTCGAACCAGGAGACCTCACCGGTTTCCAGGCAATTTTGTTTCATTTTCGTATCTTGCTGTGTCATGTCGCCTATCAGAGATGCAACTGAAATGAAATTATCTGTAACCACATCACCTTAACAGTATTTATTTAAATGCGAGTGTTCTCCTCTGGCACCTTATTAATTCTAAGAACACAATATGGTAATCTTAACTAAGGGGTAGGCACACAATTGCACGTGCGATGTGCTGGAGACAGCCAGCATGTGGTGGGCTCTGTGTGCATGTCTGCAGCACCAGCAGCCCACGCAGAGGCATGGCGCCTGGGAGAGCGTGTTCAAGCGAAACACGGTTCTAATTCTTCTTGCTGTTTAAAAACAGAAGCCACCGCTGGGGCAGAGGGGGTCTACCTGCCTCATTTGTCCACAGGAAGCAAAAGCTGGCGGGTCCCTTTCACAGGGAAGGGCTGAGCAGCTGGGGTTCCCGCGAGTGGATGACCACACACTGAGCAGGTGACAGCACTGCCTGTGTTAAACCATTACCTGGGGCGCAATATTTACATCAACCTGCAGAGCATGCAGCCCTGTTCCTGTAACACAGTCCCTGGCCACCAGCACTGCTCGGCTGGCGGGAATGCTCGCTCCAGGACTGTGGGAGCCGAGCTGCATCACGGCCAGGGGCTTCGCTGCATGGGGATGGCCCCCGCTCTCCAGGGGCTCCCCGAGTGGCTCCGTGGTCCTGTGTGTGTGTGTCTGCATGCGTGTACATGCGTGTGTCCAGGTATGAGCCTGTGTGTGTGTGTGAATCTGTATCCGCACTTACCTGTGTGTTTCTGTGGCCCTGGGTGTAAACACGGTTGTGTTTTGGCATGTGGCTGTGTGTATGCCTGTTTATGTGTGTGTCTGAGACTGTGTACCTGGGTGAGTGTGAATGTGTGTTTGTCTATTCTAAAAGGCCTCAAAATGATGCTGCATAAGGCCTTGCCCAGCGTTCCTTTTGGTTACTTTTACCAACCCTGGAGAGTTGTGCCAAATGGCCTCAACCAAATGCTTGCAATTTATATTAATTTTCTTTTTCCTTTTATCTGCACTTGTGCGTTTTCTAATGAATGCCCTGACCTCCAGCTTTATCTGCGCCATTCTGTGTCTGAGTTCTGCTGGGAAGATACTTTGTTTCTGATTGGGATCTGAGCGGAAGAGGGAGGCCTGGAAGCCAGGAGGCACCTGCTGGGTTTCTTCCCATTACACAGCTTCCTGGTCTCCCGCAGCCTGGGGCAGATGCCTTCTCGGTCTCAGTCTTTTGTGAGCTATAATAAAAACCCTTCTACTTGAAAAAAGGAAGGATGTCTTTGGATGCTAGACACACCAGGATATGAGCATCAGACCCACTTTGGCTGTGCTGAGCCAGCAATCGCCACTCCCCACATCCACAAACTTATCAAGGCTGGGAAAATCTCAAACAACAGAGCCAGATAGGGCTGAACCATAAGAAAAACATAGCTAATCACTTTAGCTTTCAACAGATCAATTATTCTATATAGCAAGAACATTCTAGAAGTTAAAAATGGAGATAATACTGAAATAGAGAATGGAAGAGGAGAAGGGGAAAAGTGAAAGAGAGCTTGATTTTACAACAGCAAAAACTCTTGGTGGCAAAACTGGAAAAGAGTGTACAGAAATAAAAGGTGGTTTTGGTGAGAAAATTCTACCTAAGACCACTTCAGGCACAGTCGTCCATGCTGTGGGCAGCCCGGAAAGCCTTGCTGATGCCCCTCCTGGCATCCATGCCCTCGTGAAAGGCCTGTCTCTCAAGTCCATCAGTGGAACGTAGTGGAGGATCTCCGTGATCAGGTTAGCAGGTGGGTTGGCCTCCGTCTTGAACAGGCACTGAGCTGTGGGTCCCTGCAGGGAGGCCCCGGTGGCAAGGAACGGGGCAACCCCTGGCCAGGAGCTGAATCCTACCGAAAATCCACCACATGAACTCGGGAGCAGGTCGTCCCCTCTCAAGGCTTCCGGTGGGGTCACAGCCCCTGTGGACTCCTTGGCTCTGCCTTGTAGGCAACCTGGAGACCGAGGCAGCAGCCAGCGCCCTCTGGGCTCCTGAGCCACACACAGCCTCAGATGCTCACGTGTGTTGTTAGCGGAAACAAAATTGTGGGGGAACTTGTTAGGGAGGGGCAGCTGAGGAATAAGGCAAATGAGGCTTCATTCTCCCATAAATTCAAGGGTTTAGGAAAGTCGCCCATCTGTTGACACGTGACAGGACAGTGGCTCCTGGCCTTTGAGCAAGGCTTCCCTGGGGAACTCCGTGCTGGCTGGCCCCGGCCTCCATCTTCCGGAGCCCCAGCTGGGTCTCCCTCTCCCACCGCTGCTGGGGCTACGGCATCTCTGTGCAGTGCGTGCAGCTCCCTCACTTTGCATCCATTTGGTTTGGGGTTGGAAAGTCAGGGTCAAGGCTCTAAAGAGAAAGGACCTATTCCTGGTCCCGAGACGCTGTGAAGCCGCGTGGTTAGGCAGGACTTTCAGCTACAGAGGGTCAGATTTACTTGGTCTCCATCGAGACTCTGAAAGGATTAATGAGGCTAATGCTAAGGCTCACTACATGATTCAGAAGAAAAATGCAGTATGACAAATGGTCTTACCTTCAAAGGTAACCTATTTTTTCTTAAAGTATTTTTGGGTTACTGCAGGGACATAAACTTTGAAGAAAGTAGATTTTGATCTATTTTTTAACTGTAATGAGACTAGTGACCAACCAACAAAAATCCAGATGCTTCACTTTTTCAGCATGATGTAGTGATGTCTCGAAGCCTATTCAAATCACAGCTTGAGCACAAACTGACTTCGTAATTCTGGGTCAGTCTCTTGGACATTTGAAACCTGGTTTCCTCATCTGTAAAATGCATACAGGAATCCTTGTCCAGGGGCCACCGCGGAGTGTTGTGTGTGTTGTGGTCAGATAAGAGTTTCAGAGTCCCCCAAAGGCCCACGTATTGAAGGCTCCATTATGGTTCAAGGACTAACGTTGTGATTATCAAGAGAAGGGAAAGTATGTCATTGTAAAACTTGAAAGAAAATAAGAGAAGGGGGAGGAAGGGCACAGTGGGAGCTGTCATTTTGCTCTTAAAACTGTATATATGAAATACATGAAATCCGTTCCCTTGATACACATAAAACATGAAAACTAATGGGTTAATGCTATTAGATGGTGGACTAATGATGGAGACTGGATCCAATCAAGGTGCTCTGGAGGTGGCCCAGCGGGACGTGTTGGGGTCACCGGGGTGTGACCTCAGGGGGTGGTTCTCAAGAGAGGGTTCAGCACGAGACGGGCAGGGCCGGTTGCTCGCCCCGCTTCCTGGTTCCCTCTGCACTGACTCCCTGGCTCTGCCATCGTTACCCCGACTGGACACCAGAGCAACGGGCTGCCCTATCTTGACCTGTTACCCTCGAAAACCATGAGCCACAATGAACCTTCTTCCATCTCAGGTAGCTTCTCTCTGCCTGTTGAAGGGAGGGAAAGCTGACCAAAGCAGTGGGTCAGTGCGGCTAGCTGGGTCGCCCTTGACCCCTATTCTGCTAGGGGCCACATGGGCCACCAGGGTGCGGGGACACAGCATGGAAACCAGTTGAAACCAGTTGACTTGTAACACACACGTGTGCGGAACTGCTTTCTAATTTAAACACGGAATAAGGCCAAGGGCGCAAAGAGGCTCTGTGAGTCCAGCTCGCCCCCCTCGGGGCAGCTCTGCAACCACGCAGGCTCCTGGCAGGGACAGATCACAGGGAAGCGCTGAGTGCCAGCAGTTAGGCGTTGCCACATCACCTCAGTGCCTGCTTTACTGATCTCCTCCGTGACAAGGAAACAAGCAGAAGGCGCCAGAATGAGCAAGGGACCAATCTCTGGGCAGCGAAGGAGTGCCCACCACTGTGCCCACCCAGTTGCTTGACACTGGATCTACAGGTAGGGTCCACTAGCAACTAAAAACACAGAAGAAAGGAGGCAGTCTGATTTCCGGGTGTCAGATGCCCCGGAGCACACACATGGACCCTCATCAGCACAGGAAGCGCTTGCCACAGGCCTGGAAGACTCCGTGCTCACCTCCCTGCCTTCACGCCAGGGTCCGGACCCCCAGACACACTGGCCCTGGACGCTCACACTGGGCACGTGCACCTGCCTTGCCTTGCTGGCTGGGGCCAGAGCTGGGGCATCCACACCCTGCCTGGAGGACTCAGCGTGGGCGCCCCACGGCAGCAACCCTGCTGTGACGGCCCCAACAGGCGTGTCTGAACTGTTTCCTAAATCACACCTAACTTCTGATGAGCTAATGTTACTGTTGTCAGTAAAGTAAGGTCATTTTGCAGATGATCTCACATCTAGAATGCCAGGGGCCAGACTCTTGGGGGCTGGCGTTGTGGCATAAAGGGTAAAACAGCCCCCTGCAGTGCCATCATCCCATATGGACACCGGTTCTAGTCCCGGCTGCTCCTCTTTCGATCCGGCTCTCTGCTCTGGCCTGGGAAAGCAGTGGAAGGTGGTGCAAGTGCTTGGGCCCCTGCACCCACGTGGGTATCTGGGGGAGGCTCCTGGCTCCTGGCTTTGGACTGGCGCAGCTCCGGCTGTTGCGGCCAATTGGGGAGTGAACCATTGGATGGAAGACCTCTCTCTCTCTTTCTCTCACTCTCTCTCTGCCTCTTCTTCTCTCTCTGTGTAACTCTTTCAAATAAATAAATATTTAAAAAAAAAGAATTTCAGATATTTTAAAGTATTTATACATATATATGAGGGTACTTCAAAAAGTTTTTTGGCAAAATGAAATTAAAAGATAAATTTAACTTGATAGCTTTTGAAAGTTTTTTTTAATCCATGCATTTTTTCTTAGTGTGAATTTCCCATACATTTTTTAAAGTACATTTGTACATATTGGTATCTTAGAGGCGGGCTCCAAGGCAAACCTTTATGATTCCTAATGTTGCACATAGTCTGAGGGCGATTGTATACAATTTATTTTCACAATGTGATCTCTGTCCACATCGCTAGTCTCATCTTCCAGCACCAGCGCTGCCACCAGACACAACTGTTTTAAAAAAAATATTTGTTTATTTATTTGAAAGGCAGAGTTACAGAGGGAGAGAGAAAGGGGTCAGGGAGAGATTTCCACTCACTGGTTCACTCCTAAATGGCCATAGCAGCGAGAGCTGGGCTGGTCTGAAGCCAGGAGCCAGGAGCTTCCTCTGGACCTCCCACCTGGGTGCAGGGGCCCAAGCACTTGGGTCATCTTCTGCTGTTCTCCCAGGCACAGAGCAGGGACCTGGATTGGAAGTGGAGCAGCCAGAACTCAAACCCGCGTCGATTTAAATGCAGGTGGTGCAGGCAGCAGCTTGGCCACCTGCGCCATAGCCCCGGCCCCTGTGTGCTATACGTTTAGTGACTGTGCATGGAACAGAACTTCATGCACGGAACTTTCCACTGTGGCGTCACGTTGGTGCTCCAAGTTTGGGATCTGGGGACCCTCGGATTTTACAGATTTGTGCTAGGGATGCTTAGCCTTTCTCTGAGAAGCAAAGCACCATGACCAGCCCTGGGGGAGTCACGAGGAGCCAACAACCACCCCGTGCCTTCTGGCCCTCGTGAAGGGCTCGCTCTCTATTGCTTGCTCTCTCTCTTGCTCGCTCTCTCTCTTGCTCTCTCTCGCTCGCTCTCTCGCCATTCTAAAATGTCTATGAAACCCCACGCATGTGGCCCTGTGGTGGCTTCTCCATGTTAGACCCTCTGAGTGAGGATGCTAACACGTCGAGAGGCACACCCCAAAGACTCAGAGTCCAGACTGGCTGATGCAAAAGCAAGAGGATTTATTCGGCGTCTGTGCAGATGGGCCTCCTGAACTCGGGAGTCCAGAGAGAGCCCCCAGCACAGAGCCACACGGTTTATATACCCGCAGCGACCAATCCGTGAGCTGATCATGTGAAAGGCATGCGTCCTCCATCCAATCCGTGAGCTGATCATGTGAAAGGCATGTGCCTTCTGTCCAATCAGCTACGGGATCACATGGGAGGCATGCCCCTCATCGCCATTTTGTTGTTTACTTCTTTAGCAGTTCCTTTCCCTGTCAGCGCCATCTTGTTCACCCTGAGGGGGACGACGTCTCGCTCCCTTCGTTCCCCTGGAGGGAGAGCAGCGTCCCGCTTCCCACACCATTATCTGAGTATTAGGAGGCATACAAACTGGGTTAGGTCTTAGCACAGCCAGGCGCAAGTGTCTCAGCTAGCTAAGCATAGGGTCCCTTATTTTTATAGCTGCACCTAATTTTAGCTCTGGGGAAAAAGTTTAGGGCTATAATTTTTAAACTTTAATTTTATTTGGGGCAAAGGTGACTTCTTGTTTTTAATAGCGTTAGCTTAAGTCACTCCATCTTGGTTTGATTTTAAGGTTCTTCACTCCACAGTTCGGACGTTGCACTGGCCAAGGCTCACCAGGACATGGTGGTGACACAGCTGGACTTCCCTGGTCAGTGGGTGCATCTGCAGACGTGGAGAAATGGCTCTGCGCAGCAGCGTCTCCAGCAGTGGGATCAGCAGCCCTACATCCTCTGTGCAGCCTGACTTCAGGCCTCTGCTCCTGGCTACTCAGCACTTCCGCTTCCTAAGACACGGGGCTGACGTGTGCATCAAAGTTCACACCACTAAGGAGAACGCAGAGCCCATGCAAAGTCCTCTCAGCTAAAAGGAATCATACAAGAACTTCAGGCACAGCCGGGTAATGCCCTTGCCTGAAGCGCCGGCATCCCATGTGGGCGCTGGTTGGAGACCCAGCTGCTCCTCTTCCGATCCAGCTCTCTGCTATGGCTGGAAAAACAGTAGAAGATGGCTCAAGTGCTTGGGTCCCTGCACTCACGTGGGAGACCAGGAAGAAGCTCCTGGCTCCTGGCTTCAGATTGGTGCAGCTCCGGCCGTTGCAGCCAACTGGGGAGTGAACCAATGAATGGAAGACCTATCTCTCTCTCTCTCTCTCTCTCTTTCTGCCTCTCCTCTCTCTGTGTAACTCTGACTTGCAAATAAAAACATAAATCTTAAAAAAAGAACTTAAATTGATTAATAAGCAGATTATATCCAGACTACTCAAATGTTTAAAATTACGCATTTTTACCTAAAGATCATTTGTAAAAAATGACAATACTTGCTTTTGGACAAAATATGGTTAAACGCATGAACACTCTCTAGAGGCAAAGGCCAATACAAATCAAGCAGAATAAACACATTCATTTTCTTTGATTGTGAATTTCACTGCTGGGGATTCCTGTGGGGATTCAATGATAGCCTGAGAAACAGGAAGTGCAAAGCTTAAGAGTGGCCAGAAAATTTGGGGAATGGTTGATTAGTTATGGTGCATCCATGTAGAGAAATCCTTCTTTTTAATGCACATTATTCTTGTTTTTAATAAGGGAGTTGAGCTGTAGAGAGGCTTCGTCTGGTTTTTTAATTAATACAAAAGAACACATGCTAGCTTTAAGAAAACCAACACGAGAGGACTCCCCGTGTTCAGCCAGGTGGAAACCAAGGGCACCGTCTCAGCTGTGGGCTGTGTGCCTCTTGGACATTACTATCTTTCCCCAAACATTATTCAACAATAGACTATTTTCCAGATCACGAAACCATCTACAAAGCATTTTGGCAAGTCTCTGCCGTGGCCTGGGGTCGTAACGGCTCAGCCGCACTTGGGTACAGGGGAAGTGAATACTGGAGACTTTGTTGGCAAATTCTTCTCAGTCAGGGTCAGCGGAAATATGGGGACGCCACATGCATCACACATCTTCCCAAAACTCGTACACAAATCTGTCCTAGTAGAAATGAAGCCAGTGGGAAGCGAGACAGAGCAATCGTGGCTGAGCGCTATACAGCACAGCGGGAAGTAACAGAACAACCACGGGCCACGAAGCAGAGCACACCGAGAGGCAGAGCTGGCCTGTGTGCCCAGCCTTGTCTCTGGGGAGTCAGTCCTCCCAGCATGGCCAGAGGGACGGGAAGTTTATGCTTGACTTGCCTGCTGGCATTCTTTGGTTCCCCAGTGCGCCTGGCTTTCACCTTGTCCAGGACCACGTTTAGTTCATCTGCTGGGGTAGTTGAGGTTCTCTGGAGAAACAGAACAATGGGTACGTAGAGATGTGTAGGAGGGGATTTGTTGGGGCCAGCGTTGTAGCATAGATGGTAAAGCTGCAATGCCAGCATCCCATATGGGCACCGGTTCACGTCTCAGCTGCTCCGCTTCTGATCCAGCTCCCTGCTCATGCACCTGGGAAGTCAGCGGAGGATGGCCCAAGTGCTTAATACCCTGCCAGCCACACAGGAGACTGAAGGAAGCTCCTGTTTCCTGGCTTTGGTTTGGCCAAGTCCTAGCCATTGCGACCATCTCAACCAAGCACACACTTCCTCAAGTCCTCCTCTGCAAGCAAGGGCCAAGTCAGGGCTGGGCGGTAAGTTAAAGCACACCGTTTCAGCCAGTAGCTCTGCACTTTAGAGATGTCACTGCAGCTGGAAAAAGAGGAGAGGCTGAGAGTGGAGTAGGGCAGGCGGAGAGGCGTCTAGGGGGCATTTGTTGCACAGGCGGGAGAAGAAGGGTTAAATCGGGGCTATCACTTGGGTCTGATAAACAAGGATTATGGAGAGGGAAGGGGCGAGCTACCCTGTGGATGAGACCAAGTGCAGTGGTGCAATGAACAAAGACTTCCAACGGGTGGAGTGGGGAGAGCGCCCGACAGAGTTCCCGGCTCACACGCTGCTATAGCCATTGGTCTCCTGTGTGTTTCACGAGCCTGGATGTCAGTCCAGGACGCTCATTCGTCTTCTTGATGTTACAGTCTTCATGCATCATCCAGGCCTTCCACATAGACAGAGCTCTCTGAACACCGGTGATGGAGAAGTTTGCCCTCTCTGCAAGGACTACGGTTCCTTGAGAGTCCAAGCAACAGCTCAGCGTGAATTGAAATGTTAGTCTCTGCGGTTCATAGCCATCAGTGTGGGCAGGTGCTTCTGCCACAGTGTTTCCCACAGACCATCCCCACCCTGTCTCCCCTGGCTGTCTTCCTGTACCAGGGTGAGTGAAACTGGGCGCCCACCTCACCGGCACCAGGCAGGAGCCACGTGGCAAAACGATTAAAGGTGAATTCTCTTGGAATGCATTGAGGGCTCTCTTGAAGATGGGAGGAGGCCAAGGAGGAATGCTTCTGTCCTGTGCTAATTCTGGTCCTCCATCTTCTGTCCTGCGCTAATTCTGGTCCTCTGTCTTTGAAGGGGTTTGTGGCACGCAGCCCAGAGTTGCAGCAGCACTTGGCAAGCATGAAGGCCCCAAACCACAAATGCCCAGCCGGAGCTGAAGACCCAGACGGCTGAACGTTGGCAGCTGCCTCCTCGCAGACTTCTTGCCGCGGGAGAATACTGATGCCATTTTGATTGGGTGTTCTGTTAGCTGTAATTCCTAATTGATATCACATCCTATATTCCCATGCCATTTATTCCTCCCCTGGGTTTGGGAAATCGAAACCCTTGTCATCAGTTTCCCTGAAGATTCTCCTTAAATGCTGTGAATTCTCAGTTCAGAATCTCTTCGTAGGTGCCCGTGAAATGCCTCAGCAGTCTAAGGCACCCCCTGCACCACCAGCATCTCAAATCAGGGCACCAAGTTTGAGTCCCAGCTGCTCCGCTTCCTATCCAGCTCCTTGCGAACACATCTAGGAAAGCAGAGGAAATGGCCCAAGTACTTGGGCCCCTGCCACTCACGAGGAGGGCCTGATGGAGCTCCAGGCTCCTGCTTCTGCCTGGTCCAGACCTGATCATTGTGGCCACCTGGGGAGTGAGCCAGCAGATGAACCACCTTCTCTCTCTCTCTCTCTCTCTCTGCCTTTCAAATAAACAAAATAAACCTTTAAAAATCCTTTAGTAGAAAGAGAATCGGAGGTACTAGCTCATTTTTTCTTAACATGTTTATTGAGCACCTGCTGCTCACCCAGCCACGCTCAGCACGGCTCAGCCTGGGACAACTGTCAGTTGGTCCCCTGTGAGGATTTCCTGTGCAGCACCCCGTGGACCTGAATGCATTTTGTTCCCCTCGTTGGTGTCACACGGCAGAAGTCGGAATGCAAGAAGCCTCAGGAGCAGCATCGTTTCCGTGGAGAAGCTGGCTGTGTCTCCGGGTGTCTCCGGGGAGGATGCCCAAGGCACTAAGTGTGATGGATGTGTGCTCCAACCCGGCCACGCTTGTATCAACAAGTGTATTTTCCAGGGCTTCTCTGGCGTCTGCTTTGTTGCCGCTCCCTTTGCTTCTTCACACCACGCGCTGAAGGTCTGTGTCCGGCTGACAGCCCCTGAGAGCGAGGTGAACACGTCCGGGTGCTCGCGTCACAGCGGCCGCTTGGTCTCAGGCTTCTCCCAGGCTCTGCAAATTCAGCCAAGCCACAGGGGTCATGTTGAGTGTGACTTTATTACTAAATTAAATGTGCTTTTTTAAAGTTTCATTTATTTATTTAAAAGTCAGAGTTACAGAGAGAGAGGGAGGGATTGAGGAAGGAAGAATTTCTATCCACTGGTTCACTCCCCAGATGGCCACAATGGTCAGGACTGTGCCAGGCCAAAACCAGGAACCAGGAGCTTCATCTGGGTCTCCCATGTGGGTACAGGATCCCAAGCACTTGGGCCATCTTCCACTGCTTTTCCCAGACCATTAGCAGGAAGCTGGATCGGAAGTGGAGCAGCTGGAACACCAACTTGTGCCCGTATGCGATGCCGGCTTTACAGAAGGCAGCTTTACCTGCTATGCCACAATGTGGGCCCCAAAGGACAGATTTTTTTTAAAGATTTATTTATTTACTTGAAAGTCAGAGTTACACAGAGAGAGAGGAGAGGCAGAGAGAAAGGTCTTCTACCCAATGGTTCACTCCCCAGTTGGCCGCAATGGCCGGAGCTGTGCTGACCCAAAGCCAGGAGCCAGGAGCATCCTCCAGGTCTCCCACGTGAGTGTAGGGGTCCAAGGACTTGGTTCATCTTCCTACTGCTTTCCCAGGCCATAGCAGAGAGATGGATTGGAAGTGGAGCAGCCGGGTCTCGAACCGGCGCCCATATGGGATGCCGGCGTTTCAGGCCAGGGCGTTAATCCACTGCGCCACAGCGCTGGCCCCAAAAAACAGATTTTCGAAGCATGGATTTAGGGATCCAATGCACGTCCCCCATGGGGGTGGCAGGAATGCAAGGCCTCGGGCCGTCATGGCTGGCTCCCGGCACGTTCATCAGCGGGAGGCTGCAGCTGGGAGCTGCACTCTGCTGTCGGTTCGAGCATCTTAGTGGCCAGGCTAAAGGCCCTCTCCCTAGAAGACATCTCAGTGGCAGCGTACTTGTCATCTGTGGTATCCTTTGAACTTCGCAGAGACTGCGCCATGTGAGGAGCAGCTGTTCACATGTTCGGATCATCTCAAAGTGGAGGCCCTCGCTGGATGTCCCCGCTATGTCTGCTAATGTCCCCCACACGCCCAGTGGGTCACCTCCAGTCCCACCCCCTTCCAGAAATCTCTGGTTCTTCCCTTAGTCCTGTTCTGTTCGGTTTTCCCTCCATCCTCAACCCCTCGTCTCTGGTCCATCCCAGTGACGCTCCCCTAAGAACACGTCTAGCCCCGGTTCTCTGTATGTGCAGTGAGGCTGGCTCCCCGCCGCTGCGGCTGCCTTTGAACGCTGGGGCAGAGAGGCAGCAGCGGCGGGGAAGCTGCCGCGCCAGCACGCCCCCCTGCTTTCATCTGGAGCTCTGCTCTCCTGGGGCTGTGCTCAGCCGGGGCCTCCACCTCCGTGAACCCCACCTTCCCTTCCTCCTCGGTGTGCAGCTGCCGACCGATCGCCTTCGTGGCATCCAGAGCGCTGATGTTTCATTTCTCTGTTGCTCAGTGCCGGGAGCATCTGCCTTCTCCAGCTCTGCAGGGAGACTGCAGTAACGAGCCCAGACACCGTCCTGTCTGCCTGTCCTACACGCCTCTCGTGTGGTTGTGAAGTGCCCAGGCACCGTCCCGTCTGCCTGTCCTACACGCCTCTCGTGTGGCTGCAAGTGTAAAAAACTTAGACAACAAGGAAAGGACATTGACTAGGAAATACAAGAGTTATGAGATGATCCACTACAAGTAACGTAACACTGCATGATTTTATGGCTTCTAGTAATTTTTATCTTGGAAATTATTTGGTACATAATAGATAAACCCAAGCAATATTTGTTACAAAATAAAATTTAATGCAGGAACTTTACTCATGTATTTTTTTTATAAATATTTATTTAAAAAGCAGAGTTACAGAAAGACTTGGAGACACTCACACACAAAGAGAGAGAGAGAGAGAGAGAGAGAGAGAGAGAGAGAGAGAGAGAGAGGCAGAGAGGTATCTTCCATCTTCTGGTTCACTCCCCAGATGGTGACAGTAGTGGGGGCTGGGCCAGGCTTAAGTCAGGAACCAGGAGCCTGGAGCTTCTTCCAGGTCTCCCACACAGGTGCAAGGAGCCAAGCACTTGGACCATCCTCTACTGCTTTCCCAGGTGCATTAGCAGCGAGCTGGATGGGAAGCAGAGCAGCTGGGACTAGACCAGCACTCCACAGGATTCAGGCATTGCAGGTGGTAGCTAATGCTCTGTGCCAGAGCATCGGCCCCTGTAATTTTTAATGAGTTTTTAGCTCATTTGAACAATTCAGGAGGTTCAAGTTAAAAGCAAGTCACAGCCCTAAATGAGTCTTTAAGGCAAATTTTCAAGTACCAGGTTTATTTTTTCCTTCAAATAAGAATAAAAAGGGGCTGGGTAAGGCCTCTAGACAGATGGGCTCAGCTGCTTGCCCCTTGTGCAACGACAAATAAGGAACAGAGCCGTCGCCAGCACTGAGGAGACAGAGACTGCAATGTGAATCAAAATCATCTCGTAGCGAAAATTAGAGTTTGAATAAATTTACAAAAAGATGTGGAAGCTGCTAGAAAAATCGAGTAAGGTCACAGCCGTCCGTGAACCTGGCTCTGTCTCAGCCACAGGTGTCAGCGGGGCTTGTGCACGGTCTGGGCTCTGGAGGTCAGAGTCGTGACAGGCGCCTCTTCCAAACACGTGTCTGTCGGCATCCAGGAAGTCCAATTGTGAGAAAAATGCCATAATTTGGATTCTAAAAGGATTTGCATTGCTGATACAGTCTACATTTTTCAGCTAATTAGCAAGCTCTGTCTTTAAAAGACACAAGGTTACTATATCCAACACACATGAACACTCCCAGTTTTCATTTTTTCCTGATGGCTGAGGCTGTGACCACTGCAGTAGGGGATGTTTATCAGTTTAATATGAGCCAATGGTCAGAGCTGTTCCAGCCTTCACACTTGTCTTCCTTTTTATCAGAGCAGCAGGGGGCTGGGAAAGAAGACACAGCTGACAGATCAAATCACAAGCTCTCTACATAAGGTGTCTTCTGCAGTTGGTCCACCCCTAGTGAACAGTTCTGGTAAGGCAAAGACAAGACCCATCCCCAGGTACAAATGTGTGTGGGCATCCTTACACTGTGTTACTGCAAACACACGACTGCTTCTTATTCCTGACACTGCTTGTCACAGTCATCAGATTCAAGATGGAGTCTCCCACGTGAAACCCTGACAAATGGAGTCATGGGGGCCGCACGGGGAGGGCTGTCCTGCGAGGTGTACCCAACACAGGGACCATCCCAAGGACAGGGAGCAGAAAGGAGAGAGTCCCAGTCCTGGCTGCCCCACTTCTGATCCAGCTCCCTGCTAATGGCCTGGGGAAAACAGCAGAAGATGCCCCAAGTGCCTGGGCTCCTGAACCCACGTGGGAGACCTGGAAGAAGCTCGTGGCTCCTGGCTTCAGCCTGGCCCATCTGGGGAATGCACCAGGGGATGGAAGTCTCGCTCTCTCGCTCTCTTGCTCTCACTCTCACTCTCATTCTGCCTTTCTCTGTCACTCTGCCTTTCGTAAACAAATAAATCTTAGTAGTAAAGAAGACCGAGGGGAAGTCAGGCCTCAGGCTGACTCTGCAGTCACGTGGGCCACCAGCCTTGTCCTCTGGTGGGTGCACACCCACCCTCAGGGCCAAGGGTCCGAGCCCGTTCCCCAGCCCCCAGCTCTGCGGCTTCTCTGTTGACAACGCCGTGGAAGAGGAGGCTGTGCTCCCTGCCCCTGCTCCTGTCCTGCAGGGCAGCTCTGGGTTAGAACAGTGGTCTGCGCCTGCTGCCACCCGCAAACGTGTGTCACTGCTGCTGGTGACAGGGTGTGCTGAGTGAAGTCACCTCCCGCGCCAGCTGAGCCCACACCGCACTCTGCATCTGCCGTCCATTCAGTCTCGTCTTCACTCCCAGCACTCGCCGTTTTCTTGATGAGTCATGGTCTGATCCCACACAGGTTGAAAGTGGCCGGAGTCTTCTAGGCAGCGGGAAAAAGCAGAAAGGAGACCTATTAGCTCTGTTTCCCTCTCAAAACTCATAAATGTATTGTTTTAGTTAAACAAAATGCTCAAAGAAAAGAAAAAATAGGAACAATTGCTAGGAGTTTGAAGAAGGGAAAACTTTATAAAAACACTTGGAATGATCATTTAGTCTGACTGTACACTGGTTTTTTTGTTTTGTTTTGTTTTTTTGTTTCTTGAAGATTAATTTATTTATTTGACTTAAAATTTTTTTTTGACAGGCAGAGTGGACAGTGAGAGAGAGAGAGAGACAGAGAGAAAGGTCTTCCTTTGCCGTTGGTTCACCCTCCAATGGCCGGTGCTTCTCCTGGTCTCCCTTGGGGTGCAGGGCCCAAGCACTTGGGCCATCCTCCACTGCACTCTCGGGCTACAGCAGAGAGCTGGCCTGGAAGAGGGGCAACTGGGACAGAATCCGGCGCCCTGACTGGGACTAGAACCCGGTGTGCCGGCGCCGCAAGGCGGAGGATTAGCCTAGTGAGCCGCGGCTCTGGCCTAATTTATTTATTTGAAAGGCAGAGTAAGAGAGGAAGAGATGGAGGGAGAGAGAAAGAGAGATTTTTTTTAAATATTTATTTATGTATTTAAAAGTCAGAGTTATACACAGAGAGAGGAGAGGCAGAAAGAGAGAGAGAGAGAGGTCTTCCATCCAATGGTTCACTCCCCAGTTGGCCTCAACGGCCAGAGCTGCACCAATCCAAGGCAGGAGCCAGCAGCCTCCTCCGGGTCTCCCACGTGGGTGCAGGGGCCCAAGGACTTGGGCCATCTTCCACTGCTTTCCCAGGCCATAGTAGAGAGCTGGATCAGAAGAGGAACAGCCAGGGCTAGAACCGGCACCCATTTGGGATGCCGGCACTTCACGCCAGGGTGTTAACCTGCTGAGCCACAGCGCCAGCCCCAAAAGAGAGAGATTGTCCATCAACTGGTTCACCCCCCAAGTGGCAGCAGCAGCCCAGGCTGGGCCAGGCCAAAGCCAGGAGCCAGGAGCCTCATTTGGGTCTCATACATGGTGCAGGGGCCCAAGCACTCAGGCCATCCTCCGTTGACTTCCCAGGTGCATTAGCAGGGAGCCAGATCAGAAGTGGATATGAACTGGCGCCCATACCGGGTGCCGGTGTGCAGGCAGCAGCTTTACCACTACCCACGGTGCCGGCACCCGTGGTTTACAGAAGAGGCCCAGGGAACCAGGGAGAACTACATGGATCCCCGGCAGGTGAATCACGGAGCCAGGGCTCAAGCCCACATTCAGCCGACTCCTAGGTTCAGTCTGTTTGTAACACTTTATTGAGAATGTGGGGTTAGGGCCAGGGCCACCTGGACCAACACGTGCCCAGGGCTCCTCCCTCAGCTGCCAGTCAGCCACTGCGGTCCAGTCTGTGGCCAGGAATGTAACCCACATCCCACCAAAGGGCAGAGCCGAGTCACAGAGGATCTGGGTCTTCCAAAGGATTAGTTGATGACCCCAGCAGGAACAAAAGATACTCAGCTGGGGCCGGAGCCGTGGCTCACTTGGTTAATCCTCCGCCTGCGGCTCTGGCGTCTCATATAGGCGCTGGTTCTAGTCCTGGTTGCTCCTCTTCCAGGAGATGGCAGACAGGTCAGCCGCGCTGTGTGCCCTCCTCGGTGGTGCTAGTGCGCTTTGAAAAGGGTGCTCGGCAGGCGCCGTGGCTCACGAGGCTAATCCTCCGCCTGTGGCGCCGGCACACCAGGTTCTAGTCCCGGTCGGGGCACCGGATTCTGTCCCGGTTGCCCCTCTTCCAGGCCAGCTCTCTGCTGTGGCCAGGGAGTGCAGTGGAGGATGGCCCAAGTGCTTGGGCCCTGCACCCCGTGGGAGACCAGGAGAAGCACCAGGCTCCTGGCTTCGGATCAGCGTGATGCGCCGGCCACGGTGGCCATTGGAGGGTGAACCAACGGCAAAGGAAGACCCTTCTCTCTGTCTCTCTCTCTCACTGTCCACTCTGCCTGTCAAAAAAAAAAAAAAAAAAAAAAAGAAAAAAGAAAAAAGAAAAGAAAAGTAAAAGAAAGAAAAGAAAAAGAAAAAGGAAAGAGTTCTCCGGCCCAGTCTTCCATCCTCACCCTCAAGTTGGTTAGCAAGGTGCACAGCTGCCTGCAGGCAAGGCCTGGGCTGCGAGATCATCTGCAGGACCTGCCCAGGTCTGCAAATGGCAGGGCTTCTTGTGCCTCTTGCTAGACCACTTGGTGTCAGGGGGAACGACGTGCAGCCTCTTCAACACCTATTTAGTGACTGCTGCTTTATCAAGGGCCTAACTGAAGTGCTTCTCATGAACACACGGGGAACTTAAAAAGAAAACAATAGCACAGTGAGTATCACACACGGTGGCACGCGGTGGCACGCGGTGGCCATTGTCGAGGCCTGCAGGGTTAGCAGCGACGCTTCCCCTCCTCGGACGCTTTTCAGACTTCCCGTGTTCCATTCTCTGAGGAGGGGGCTGTGGATGCAGAGAAGTTCAATAAATACATCAGATCTGAGCACATAGGAGGGAGCCACGGGCCACCTGCCACCAGGCCAGGGCCGTGCGTCCACTGGGCATCCAGCCTGAGTGGGAACTGTTCACCTTGGACGTGGGCAAACATGGGTGACAAGATGGCAGATGGGGAGGCCCTGCCATCCCATACCTGACAGCATGTCCTCGTTTGGCCCCCGCCATTGCAGGGGATGCCTCTTCTAAGCCCGGGGGAGAACTGAGAGCTTTGCATGAGCTACCCCAGGGTCTAGCCTGGGAACTGAACTTGTAAACACTGGAAGGTCACAGCGAAGGGGAAGAGGAATCAAAAAGCCTGTGCGTGGGGAGGCCGAGAAGCAGTGAGGTCAGAGACTCCCAGCGAGGAGCGGTCGTTTTAAATGAGGGTCGAGCAGTGTCACATCCGAAATGCAACCCAGAATCATCCTTAACTCAGCGTGGTCCTCGGCCCTTCCACCCCCAACAGTTAGCACCGGCACCTGTCACCCTGCAGTATCTCAGCCTCGTTTATTTTAATTACTTCAGCATGCTTGGGGGACGGATTACATAATGTTTGAGCACTGAAAAAAATAATTAATGATTCTTTTTTTTAATTTGAAAGGCAAAGAGACAGTGACAGAGTTCTCATCCAACGGTTCATTCCCCAGATGAACCTCAATGGCCACGCCTGGGCATAGGCAGATGCAGGAGCGGGGCTGGGATGGGAGGCAGAGGTGGGCTGGATGCCACGCACTTTGACGTGGGACAGGGGCGTCCTAAGCTGTGGCTTCACTTGCTGTGCCCCAGTGCCTGCCCCTTCAATGGGGCCTTAACCACCAGGCTAAAATGCCTGCTCCTAGTGAATGATTCTAATGCCATACTTCCAAGACAGCTGCAAACAGGGCCCCATTATGATGTCTTTTTTTTTTTTTTGACAGGCAGAGTGGACAGTGAGAGAGAGAGACAGAGAGAAAGGTCTTCCTTTGCCGTTGGTTCACCCTCCAATGGCCGGTGCGGCCGGCGCGCTGCGGCCGGCGCACCGCGCTGATCCGATGGCACGAGCCAGGAGCCAGGTGCTTTTCCTGGTCTCCCATGGGGTGCAGGGCCCAAGCACCTGGGCCATCCTCCACTGCACTCCCGGGCCACAGCAGAGAGCTGGCCTGGAAGAGGGGCAACCGGGACAGAATCCGGCGCCCCGACTGGGACTAGAACCTGGTGTGCCGGCGCCGCTAGGCGGAGGATTAGCCTAGTGAGCCGCGGCGCCGGCTCCCATTATGATGTCTTAATACAGCATTGCAAGATTTTTTTAAATTTTATTTTATTTATTCAAGAGGCAGAGATGGAAAGATTGGGAGGGAGAGAGAGAGGAGAGAGGGAGAGAAAGAGAGAGGGAGTGACAGAGGGAGGGAGAGAGAGAGAGAGGAAGAGAGGGAGAGAGGCAGAGACAGAGGGAGGGAGGGAGAGAGGTCATTTGCTGATTGACCCCACAGAAGCCTGCATCGGCCAGCACCTGGGCCAGATCAAAGCTGGGAGCTGGGAACCCTATCAGGACCCCCACATGGGTGGCAGGGACCTAATACTTGAACCATCACCTGCTCCTCCCAGGGTGAACGTTAGCAGGCAGGTGGAATCAGGAGCTGAAGACGGGAACTGAACCTAGGCACTCTGATGTGGGAAGCGGGCAACTCAGGTACTACCCCAAATGCCTGTCCACAGCAAGTTTTAGGGTAGGAGAAATATCATTTATGGACGTGACCTATTGTTTTGTGATCCTCTGAAGGGCTGTCATTCTCTGTGCAGCTTAACTACCCTTCCCACCACGTCCGTGTTGTAAGCAACAATTCAGAAAAACTGGCTGGATCTTTTGCTCCTTGGTTCTAGGGCCGCAGTCCCGGGAGGTATGAGCAGACACGCCGGCTGAGGCTTCCGCAGCAAGGTGACCTGTTCCAGTGCATGTTAGGAAACTGGTGCAGTTGTAGCCAGGTGGCCGCATGGCCCAGCTACCTGAGCCAGGCTCCACCCCCATCCTAA
The DNA here is from genome assembly GCF_964237555.1 of Oryctolagus cuniculus. Taxonomy (NCBI): domain Eukaryota; kingdom Metazoa; phylum Chordata; class Mammalia; order Lagomorpha; family Leporidae; genus Oryctolagus; species Oryctolagus cuniculus. Next base: position 54,054,743 of record NC_091447.1, read on the forward strand.
TGGGATTGGCTGCTCCTGCTTCCCTGCCCGCCCTCGGGTGAAGTTTTAAAAGGGCCTGTTCCTGCACACGGGCTCTCTTGGCTCTTGGTTCTTCCCCCCTGCTCTCTGCTCTAGCTCCTCTCCTCTTCTCTCTCTCTCTTATACTCTCTTTCTCTCTTTTTCCTTCGCCACCTCTTCACTCTGGTCTGTAGGGTGTTCCCCAATAAACCCTTTCCCTTACTCCGGTGCCTGGTGTGTTTTGCGATGGCTAACATTAAAATATAACAGTGCAGCCTGTTAGCCTGGATATTTTTGGGTTAAGTGTGGAAAATAGCACTCACCTTTCCCAAGCTCACACTGTTGGTCTGAAACTTTGATGTGGAGAACCACATCTATGCTGTTTCACGCCCCGAGCCCAGCCACATGTGCAGGCAGCTGGCTGACGGCTGCACACCGGAGCATGGTGGAGTGAGGGCAGAACGTCCACCTTGCAAAGGCTCCTGCTGGCTTGTCTGAATTTCTTAGCAGTCATTTACTTGTAAGGTGAGCAAACTGAATTAGCCATAATTGCATGTCTTTGGTGCTGCATTTGATGGCCTCTTTCCAAGCTCACCTTTCAATTCATAAACAAAGCACATAGAAATTGACTGACAAATGCAATAAAAATACAATTCTTGCACATAATTGCAAAATATCAGCAGGTTGTGAAATTGAATGTACTCAATTCCTCATTTGGATGATAATATTTTAATTGGACCGAGGAGAGGTGGTCATCCCAGCGTCCGGCTGTGAGGCCAGCGGTCAAGTGGGGAGGAGGAGATTTCTGTGGTCTTCTATCGCTCGAGGTGGGCTCGTGCTGGAAACAATCATCTGCCGTGGGGACGTCTCTCTGTGTGAGTTTATTTAAAGTCGAGCCTTGAAGGGCAGAGCCAAGATGGCGGAATAGTGAGGACGAGCACTGATAGTCTGGGAAAAGATAGGTTGATAAAAGAGGAATTACAGTAATCACAGGGAAAGGCTCGGGGGAAAAATGCAGAGGAAACCTTTCTGGATCTAGTGGATGTGACACAGACAACCAGCGGGGAGAGCAGGGATGCCCACGACTCTGAGTCCACACATCGGCACTGGAAGGGGAGGTGAGCTCAGTAACCCGAGACATTGGTGGGGAAACAGCGGACAGAGTCTAGAGGGAAGCAGGCTTGAGGAGGGAAAGTTCACCAGACTGACTACAGGAGAGAAGGAAGAAAAAAAAAGTGGGGGGGGGGGGGTACTGGTACAGGCAAGTTTCTCTCTCCACCAACCTTGCAAAGGCAAGCAAGACACAAAGAGCAGGCTCCATTCTGGATATACATAACAAAAGGGTAGAGCTAAGGAACTGAGGTGCTACAATTCAGGAGCCTAGGCAACCCAGTGGGAGTCCGCAGGAGAAACTGGGCCCGCACAGATTCTTTGGGTAAAAGCCAGAGATCTGAAGCTAAATACCATCAATTCTGCTCAGCCGTGTGGTATTACTTACCTCCTGAATAAAAAAAAAATAAAAATAAATAAATAAATAAATAAATAAAGAGAGAGAGAGAGATTTACCACACATAACCTGAGGGTGTCACCTTTGCACACCCGTAACTGGGAAGAACCAAGCAGAGCTCTCTGGCCACACCCATCTCAAGCCTCCAAGGCTCCTCCAACAACAGACAGTCCACTTAACACAGACATAGTATAAAAAAAAAAAAAAACTCACAGTGAGGGAAGAAGAATTAACAATGCCAAGCAACAAACACAAAAATTGAGGGAACAAGATCAACGAAGACACTATGACGCCTCCAAATAAACAAAACACCCCAAACCAAGATTATGAAGATGATGAGATAGAAGAAATGCAAGATATGGATTTCAAAAAATTTATGATAAGAACATTTAGAAGTTTTCAAAAGCAAATCCTTGAGCTACAGAAATCCTTATTGGACAGGATTGAAAATCTCTCTCGTGAAAATGAAATATTAAGGAGGAATCAAAATGAAACGCAGGAACTAGTAGAACAGGAAAGTGTAATAGTGAAGAGAAATCAAAATGAAATGAAGAACTCAATAGATCAAATGACAAACACATTAGAGAGCCTTAAAAACAGAACGGGTGAAGCAGAAGAGAGAATATCGGACTTAGAAGATAGAGCACAGGAAAACATACAGTCAAACCAAAGAAAAGAAGAGGAAATTAGAAATCTAAAAAATATTGTTGGGAATCTACAGGATACTATTAAAAAAACCAACATTCGAGTTCTAGGAGTTCCTGAAGGCATGGAGAGAGAGAAAGGATTAGAAGGCCTTTTTAGGGAGATACTAGCAGAGAACTTTCCAGGTTTGGAGAAGAACAGAGACATCCTAGTACAGGAAGCTCATAGAACCCCTAATAAACAGGAGGAAAAGAGATCCTCACCACGACACATTGTAATTAAACTCACCACAGTGAAACATAAAGACAAGATCCTAAAATGTGCAAGAGAGAAACGTCAGATTACTCTCAAAGGATCTCCAATCAGACTCACAGCAGACTTCTCATCAGAAACCCTACAGGCTAGGAGGGAATGGAGAGACATAGCCCAGGTGCTAAGAGAGAAAAATTTCCAGCCCAGAATATTATATCCTGCAAAGTTCTCATTTGTGAATGAAGGTGAAATAAAGACCTTTCATAGCAAACAGAAATTAAAAGAGTTTGCTGCCACTCGTCCGGCCCTGCAAAAGATGCTTAAAGATGTGCTACACTCAGAAACACAGAAACATGGCCATCAATATGAAAGAAGGTAAAGGAAGAACACCTACCAGTAAAAGAGCATGGGAAGCTCAAAGCATATACTAGAAAATATCTCCGGGAAAATGGCAGGGCAAAGTCACTATGTATCAATAGTCACATTAAACGTTAATGGACTTAACTCTTCAGTTAAAAGGTACAGACTGGCTGAATGGATTAAGGAACAAAACCCAACTATTTGTTGCCTACAAGAAACACATCCTTCCAACAAAGATGCAAGCAGACTGAAAGTGAAAGGTTGGAAGAAGATATTCCATGCCAACAGAAACCAAAAAAAAACGCAGGTGTAGCCATATTAATATCAGACAAAATAAACTTTAATACAAACACTGGTAAGAGAGACAAAGAGGGGCACTATATAATGATTAAGGGTTCAATTCAACAGGAAGATGTAACATTATAAATGTATATGCACCTAATTACAGGGCACCGGTCTATTTAAAAGATATGTTAAGGGACTTAAAGGGAGACTTAGATTCCAATACAATAGTACTGGGGGACTTCAATATTCCACTCTCAGAAATAGATATATCATCCGGACAGAAGATCAACAAGGAAACAGCAGATTTAATCAACACTATTGCCCAAATGGATCTAACAGATATCTACAGAACTTTCAATCCTACATCTAAAGACTTTACATTCTTCTCAGCAGTGCATGGAACCTTCTCTAGGATTGATCACATACTAGGCCATAAAGCAAGTCTTAGCAAATTTAAAAGAATTAGAATCATACCATGCAGCTTCTCAGACCATAGAGGAATGAAGTTGGAAATTAGCAACTCAGGAAACCCCAGAAAGTATGCAAACACGTGGAGACTGAACAACATGCTCCTGAATGAACACTGGGTCATTCAAGAAATCAAAAGAGAAATCAAAAACTTTCTGGAAGTAAATGAGGATAAAAACACAACATATCAAAACTTATGGGATACGGCAAAAGCAGTTTTGAGAGGCAAGTTTATAGCAATAGGTAACTATATCAAGAAATTGGAAAGGTACCAAATAAATGAGCTTTCAGTGCATCTCAAGGACCTAGAAAAACTACAGCAAACCAGACCCAAATCTAGTAGGAGAAGAGAAATAATTAAAATCAGAGAAGAAATCAACAGGATTGAATCCAAAAAAAAAAATTACAAAAAATCAGCCAAGCAAAGAGCTGTTTTTTTGAAAAAATAAACAAAATTGACACCCCATTGGCCCAACTAAGTAAAAAAAAGCAGAGAAAAGACCCAAATCAATAAAATCAGAGATGAAAAAGGAAACGTAACAACAGACACCACAGAAATAAAAAGAATCATCAGAAATTACTACAAAGAGTTTTATGCCAGCAAACAGGAAAATCTATCAGAAATGGATAGATTCCTGGACAATGCAATCTACCTAAATTGAACCAGGAAGATATAGAAAACATAAATAAACCCATAACTGAAACAGAAATTGAAACAGTAATAAAGGCCCTCCAACAAAGAAAAGCCCAGGACCAGATGGGTTCACTGCTGAATTCAACCAGATATTTATAGAAGAACTAATTCCATTTCTTCTCAAACTATTCAGAACAATCGAAAAAGAGGGAATCCTCCCAAATTCTTTCTATGAAGCCAGCATCACCTTAATCCCTAAGCCAGAGAAAGATGCAGCATTGAAAGAAAATTACAGACCAATATCCCTGATGAACATAGACGAAAAAATCCTCAATAAAATTCTCACCAATAGAATTCAACAACACATCAGAAAAATCATCCACCCAGACCAAGTGGGATTTATCCCTGGTATGCAGGGATTGTTCAACATTCACAAATCAATCAATGTGATACACCACATTAACAGACTGCAAAAGAAAAACCATATGATTATCTCAATAGATGCAGAGAAAGCATTTGATAATATTCAACACCCTTTCATGATGAAAACTCTAAGAAAACTGGGTTTGGAAGGAACATTCCTCAATACAATGAAAGCAATCTATGAAAAACCCACAGCCAACATCCTATTGAATGGGGAAAAGTTGGAAGCATTTCCTCTGAGATCTGGTACCAGACAGGGATGCCCACTCTCACCACTGCTATTCAACATAGTTCTGGAAGTTTCAGCCAGAGCCATCAGGCAAGAAAAAGAAATCAAAGGAATACAAATTGGGAAGGAAGAACTCCAATTATCCCTCTTTACAGACGATATGATTCTTTATTTAGGGGATCCAAAGAACTCTACTAAGAGACTACTGGAACTCATAGAGAAGTTTGGCAAAGTGGCAGGATATAACATCAATGCACAAAAATCAACAGCCTTTGTATACATAGGCAATGCCACGGCTGAGAAAGAACTGCTAAGATCAATCTCACTCACAATAGCTACAAAAACAATCAAATACCTTGGAATAAACTTAACCAAGGATGTTAAAGATCTCTACGATGAGAATTACAAAATCTTAAAGAAAGAAATAGAAGAGGATACCAAAAAATGGAAAAATCTTCCATGGTCATGGATTGGAAGAATCAACATCATCAAAATGTCCATTCTCCCAAAAGCAATTTATAGATTCAATGCAATGCCAATCAAGATATCGAAGACTTTCTTCTCAGATCTGGAAAAAATGGTGCTGAAATTCATATGGAGACACAGGAGACCTCGAATAGCTAAAGCAATCTTGTACAACAAAAACAAAGCCAAGGCATCACAATACCAGATTTCAGGACATACTACAGGGCAGTTGTTATCAAAACAGAATGGTACTGGTACAGAAACAGATGGATAGACCAATGGAACAGAATTGAAACACCAGAAATCAACCCAAACATCTACAGCCAACTTATATTTGATCAAGGATCTAAAACCAATTCCTGGAGCAAGGACAGTCTATTCAATAAATGGTGCTGGGAAAACTGGATTTCCACATGCAGAAGCATGAAGCAAGACCCCTACCTTACACCTTACACAAAAATCGACTCAACATGGATTAAAGACCTAAATCTATGACCCGACACCATCAAATTATTAGAGAACATTGGAGAAACCCTTCAAGATATTGGCACAGGCAAAGAGTTTCTGGAAAAGACCCAGGAGGCACAGGCAGTCAAAGCCAAAATCAACTATTGGGATTGCATCAAATTGAGAAGTTTCTGTACTGCAAAAGAAACAGTCAGGAGAGTGAAGAGACAACCGACAGAATGGGAAAAAATATTTGCAAACTATGCTACAGATAAAGGATTAATAATCAGAATCTACAATGAGATCAAGAAACTCCACAAGAACAAAACAAACAACCCACTTAAGAGATGGGCCAAGGACCTCAATAGACATTTTTCAAAAGAGGAAATCCAAATGGCCAACAGGCACATGAAAAAATGTTCAAGATCACTAGCAATCAGGGAAATGCAAATCAAAACAACAATGAGGTTTCACCTCACCCCGGTTAGAATATCTCACATACAGAAATCTACCAACAACAGATGCTGGCGAGGATGTGGGGAAAAAGGGACACTAACCCACTGTTGGTGGGAATGCAAACTGGTCAAGCCACTATGGAAGTCAGTCTGGAGATTCCTCAGAAACCTGAATATAACCCTACCGTTCGATCCAGCCATCCCACTCCTTGGAATTTACCCAAAGGAGTTTAAATTGGCAGACAAAAAAGTGGTCTGCACCCTAATGTTTATCACAGCACAATTCACAATAGCCAAGACCTGGAACCAACCTAAATGCCCATCAACGGTAGACTGGATAAAGAAATTATGGGATATGTATTCTTTAGAATACTATACCGCAGTAAGAAACAACGAAATCCAGTCATTTGCAACAAAATGGAGGAATCTGGAACACATCACGCTGAGTGAAATAAGCCAGTCCCAAAGGGACAAATACCATATGTTCTCCCTGATCGGTGACAGCTGACTGAACACCAAAAAGGAAACCTGTTGAAGTGAAATCGACACTATGAGTAATGGTGACTTGATCAGCATAGCCCTGACTGTTAATGAACAACTTAATACATTATCCCTCTTGGTAGTTTTTTTTGTCTGTTCTACTTAATACGACTGGTTTAATTCTGTAATTAATACACAGTTATTCTTAAGTGTTGAAATTTAACTGAAATGTGATCCCTGTTAAACATAAGAGTGGGAATAAGAGAGGGAAGAGATGTGCAATTTGGGACATGCTCAAGCTGACTTGACCCAAACGGTAGAATTAGAAACATACCAGGGGATTCCAATTCAATCCCATCAAGGTGGCATGTACCAATGCCATCTCACTAGTCCAAGTGATCAATTTCTGTTCACAATTGATCATAATGAAAGGACTAAGAGTCAAAGGGAGCACATAAACAAGACCAGTGTCTGCAAATACTAGCTGATAGAATAAAAAAGGGGAGAATGATCCAACATGGGAAGCAAGATACACAGCAGACTCATAGAATGGCAGATGTCCTAAACAGCACTCTGGCCTCAGAATCAGCCCTTAAGGCAGGCAGATCTGGCTGAAAAGCCCATGAGAGTATTTCAGGCATGGAAAGCCAAAACAATCTGGCAAAAAATAAAATGACCTAAATGAAAGATCTCTGTGAGTGAGATCCCAGTGGAAAGAACAGGTCTTCAAAGAAGGAGGTACCTTTCTCTGAAGGGAGGAGAGAACCTCCACTTTGACTATGACCTTGTCTAAACAAGATAAGAGTCGGAGAACTCAAGGGGCTTCCATAGCCTTGGAAACTCATGACTGGAGCATGGGGAGATTACTCAGGCCATAAACAAGAGTGTCAATTTGTTAAGTCAACAACAGTAGTTACTGTGCACTTACTCCTCATGTAGGATCTCTGTCCTTAGCATGCTGTACATTGATTCTTAATGCTATAACGAGTACTCAAACAGTATATTTCACTTTGTGTTTCTATGGGGGGTGCAAACTGTTGAAATCTTTACTTAATGTATACTAAACTGATATTCTGTATATAAAGAAAATTGAAAATGAATCCTGATATGAATCGAAGGGGAGAGAGAGCGGGAAAGGGGAGGGTTGTGGGTGGAAGGGAAGTCATTGGGGGGGGTGAAGCCATTGTAATCCATAAGCTGTACTTTGGAAATTTATATTCATTAAATAAAATTTAAAAAAAAAATAAAGTTGAGCCTTCCCAGGGGCTCTTTGGCGCTCTGTTCACATATCTGGAACAATGAGCGAAGCCTTCAGACATGAAATCTAAGATAACGTCCATGCATTCCTCCAACGGTGGGATACAAACTTCAGCAGAGATGAACCATCTTAGTGGAAAGACTGTGCATTAAGCACCTACTGTGTGCCCCCCCCCAGCTGAGCAGACGATCACCTAGACATTAGCACTCGCGATTTATTGCTTTCACTGAGCCACATTCTCAGGTCATGCAGATACCAAAAATTTATTCATAGCCAAGGATGACAGTGATCTAGGTCTTGATCTTATTCTGTGAACTTCTGGTTGTTTTTACTATAGGAGCCTAAAAGAGGCAGTTAACTATTGGGGAGCAGTCCGGTTTCCTCATGAATATGCATAAATTATCCATGAATATGCATACCTTATCGTTCAATGCCTTAGGTTGGGACATCCATTCATCTTGGAAATGAATGGCACTAGCCATGCTAATATCAGGACTAATGAGGTGTGGACAGAACACAATCAGAACCCATCCTGGCAATAAAACCGTGCTGTAGTTCATCAAGTGCGTCTTTGATATGCAAAGCCCACAGTGTGCTCAGAGAATGAAAGATGGTGCCTCACAGGCAGGGCCCAGCTCCGTACAGGGACGTGGGGAGGGAAGGCGCTGAGGAGGCTGGGGACGTGCAGGACGCCTGAGGCAGAGCAAAGGCCAAACGGAAGCTGAGCAGAAACTGTGTTTTTGAAGGATTTCGGTGGATGGTGGGGAAAGGACTCTGGTCTCAGGGTATTCCGGGGCTGGGGGTGGGGGGCAGTACCTGGAGAGAGCGTGGAGGAGCAGGAACAAGCATACTTAAGAGGACTGAGGATTCGGGAGAGGAAGAACCCTAAGGCACCATGCCAGAGAGGAAATGAGGTTCCAAATGTTTGACTGCAAAACGCTGACGGAGAGTTTGCAAGCTGCACCCCGTCGGTGGACTGCTGGGAGCGGGAAGACAGGAGCCCTCAGAGCCCTGCTGGAGAGAAAGGATGCAAACCAGCCGGGCCCAGGAGCACCCAGGGGCAGCCCTGGGCTCTGCAGGCTGCAGGTGTGGGGTGAGCGCGGTGTGAGTCTGAAATACACATGGGCCTTACCTTGAGGGGATGCAAAACAGCAGCTCCATCGTGCACCCACGTCCCCACTTTTTTTCTTTTTTTTTTCTAACAGGCCGAGTGGACAGTGAGAGAGAAACAGAGAGAAAGGTCTTCCTTTTCTGTTGGTTCACTCCACAATAGCTGCTGCGGCCAGTGCACTGCACTGATCCGAAGCCAGGAGCCAGGTGTTTCTCCTGGTCTCCCATGCAGGTGCAGGGCTCAAGCACTTGGGCCATCCTCCACTGCCCTCCCAGGCCATAGCAGAGAGCTGGCCTGGAAGAGGGGCAACTGAGACAGAATCCGGTGCCCTGACCGGGACTAGAACCCAGAGTGCTGGCACCGCAGGCAGAGGATTAGCCTATTGAGCTGCGGCGCCGGCCTAAACAATTTCTTAATTCTGTGTTGCGCTTCATGACAAATCACAGAACACTAATGCTACAGTGTAGCGTGGGCACCTCCTTCAAACGTCTGCATATGCAATGAACGCTTGGTGCCCACCAGTGCCTCTCAATGTGGCTGGACCTCAGGAGTGGTTGGAGAGTCTGATGCTCACAGCTCAGACTTGGGCTATTCATGGACTTTCTGAGTTGAAGACCCGAGAGAAAGCCTGGGAATCTGCCCTTACACAAGCACCCATGGGCGACCCAACGGCCAGGGCTCGGGGAGGATGTAAGGAGCCCAGAGTTGGAAGCACGGTGCCTGCCCCCTAAGGAGCCCAGCGCTCTTTCCACTGGACTCCCCTCTCCTGCTCCAACTCCGTTGAGGCAAAGCAGGCAGAGGAAGCTTCCTGACCGGGTGCTGGGCTCCGCTGCTGCCCTGCTCAGAGCCGCTCACGGGTGCGTCCCCTCGTCCTGCGCGCGATCGAGCCCGCACTCCTTCCAGTGCCCTCTGGCAGCCAGGTCCTGACGCCCCAAGCTGACTCCGTCGGTGTTACTCCACGTTGTCACAGCCCTTCCTGACTCTCCCACATCGTGGCTCTTATGTGGAAGCATAATTTTTGTTTGCGGGCGTTATAGAAATTTGCTGCAAGCACACACGAATATTTTGTCTTGGTGCCCTTCTGAATAGAACACAGGCTTCTACTCAGGAGTACGTGAAGAGCGGGGACCAGTGATTGGATATTTGAAAGCGATCAAAGGGAAAGGGCTGGGCCTGATTGCCTTAGCACACTGCAGAGGACTTGGCCCCAATCAATCACTCATCCCCCTCGTTCCAGCTCCCTTGATAGCTGCGCCCTTCCCAGCCACAGCTTTCAAGCTGACTTTTATGCTAAGCAATCTGCATGATGTTACCTAGATCTCTAAGTAAGATTAGGAAGGAAGAAAAAAAATCCGTCTTCTATCTTGAGTTCAGCTCTGTAATTGCAAGATTCGCTCTGAGGCTGGAAACTTCCACAAAGCATTTCTTCGCCCTTGGGTGAGGTGGAGCCTCTGGGGTAATCTTTGCCTCGTTTGCATGCACAGAGTAAGGTGGCAGAGATGAAAGACAGCTTTGCGCTTCGGCTACAAATCAGAGCAGGGGTAATGCCTGACAGCCTCGGAACTGTGACTGATCCGGCTCGGCTCAGCTCGGCAGCGACTGAAGTGGGTCAGAAATGCTGGCTGCAGTCCAGGGTGCTGTGAACAGAACGTCTTCTTTAACTTTCAAACAATTTCTCGTCCTGTTCTCCAAAGACTGGCTTCTCCTTGCTCTCGCTGTATATTTTTGCTCTTCGCTTGTATAAAACAAAAATAGTTAAGAGACCCTTGCTATAGAAAAGCGGTGAGAGAAATTCTCACAACATAATAAAAAGTGTTTTAATCATAGCATATTATAACAATGGGGGTATTTTGCCAGAAGAGATAAACAGATCAATAGCGCAGAATATGAAGCCCAGGAAAAGAACTCAGTCTACATAAAAGTTAATAACTGATAAATGAGCATTTCAAACCCAGGCTAAAAATGTGACCTCTTTAATAAGTTGCATCTGGGAAATTCTTTATTAGGAAAATTTGGCTCTTTTGCCAGTGAAATACGTATTTGCTAGAAAGAAATTTGAAAAAGCTTTTTAAAATGGAAGTAACACACACACATACACACACACATAAACCAAGAGAAAACTGGGACTAGTATTTACCTGTTTTTCAAATAGGAATGACAAGTGACAATAATACAAGCAATAAAAGAAATGGAAAAGAAAATGGGTGGATTAAGAAATAATTAACATTTAAAACACACAAAATGCCATAAACAAAATCAAAATTCACAGAAAGATGAGGACAAATACATGCAATACAGGATTATTCCAAAAGTACAAAGAATGTGTCCATATCAGTAAGAACACACTTGCTTCTGGAAACAAAATGGACAAAAAGCCTTGGAGATTAGACACAAAAGCATAAATTCAAAAGGCTAATAAACATATGGAAGGTTTTTGTTCTTTGTTTTGTCTTGCTTTAGTTTTTTTCCCTTTTGAGTTAAAAGCAAATGAAAATGACATTCACCTAATTTTTCAGTGCTAGCGATGTGTGGGAAGATCAGCCCCCTCCAACAGAAACAGGAGAGAGAGTGTGAATTCTAGGAGCAAACTGGTATAAAGCATCTCAAAAATGTTCACCCACTGACTTTATTATTTTGGTACTAAACTCCATCTAGTATCATGATTCCATCTCAAGAAAAATGTGAATTTCCACCAAATACAGCTCTTCATTGTACGTTTATTTTAATAATTAAAGACTGGAAACAACCTAACATATGGTGCATCGACATGACAGAACATGATCTACGTGCTCATTAATAGTTCCAGTGTGGTTCCCAAGTATTTCCACATGCTCATTTTTTTTTCAAGATTTTATTTATTTATTTGAGAGGTAGCGCTACAGAGAGAGAGAGAGAGAGGGAGAGAGAGAGAGAAAGGTCTTCCATCCACTGGTTCACTCCCCAGATGGCCACAATAGCCAGAGCCAGGCTGATCTGAAGCCAGGAGACAGGAGCTTCTTTCAAATCTCCCACATAGGTGCAGGGGCCCAAGCACCTGGGCCATCTTCTTCTGCTTTCCCAGACCACAGCAGAGAGCTGGATCGGAAGAGGAACAGCCAGGACACAAACCAGTGCCCAAATGGGATGCTGGCACCACAGGGGGAGGCTTAGCCCACTACACCACAGCACCGGCGCCCATGTGTGTGGTGTTTTATCATAGGAAACCATCAGTATTTAACTAACTAGGTGAACTTTTTAAAATGTTTCTTTAAATAAGAAATCCAGCAAGCCATATGGGACATAAAGGAAAATGACAAAAGAAACAAACAAAAAACTAGAAACACCGCTTCACATTTAGAACGTAAAGAAAAATCTGTAGCACTACCAGGACCACAAACAAGTCAGCAGAATTCTACAAGCATTAGAAGTTAATGTGTTTTACAGACCTCAGTGGCCGCCTCTGTCTCCTTTGCTCATTTTGTCTCATTGTGCACCGAGGACCTGTCCGTGCTTGTTCACCAGACACCAGAAGGACCCAGGGTGAGGGCTCTACTAAGAGGAAAGTAGGTTACGTGACGTTTCACGTCTACCTTAGCTAGAGGTGTCTGACTTTACCTACACCAGATGGGCAGCTCCTGACCTAGGACAGGAAGTAACCCATCAGGCAGTTTTCGATTGTGGGGGTTTAAAAGAGCTGGTCGTTGGATCTTTGGTCCTCAGCTGGAGTGGGGATGAGTTCTGATGTGGAGAGGAGAGAGGGAAACAGCGTGGGTGGGACGATGGGAGTGTCCCCATGGGGCTAGGAAGACAAGGAAGGAGCAGAAGTCAAAAACACGTGGGGGCCATCCGGCGGTCCCACAAGGCTCAGCATTGGTAAGCTTGCTGGGCGACTCCAGCTCTCACTCGGGGCTTTTGGGAGAGCAAGCCAGTGGCATCCCGTTGGCAGGAGCCACGCAGACTGAAGATGTGCATCCCAGAACCACTGTCGCGTGCCACCAAATGCCAGGCTCCGAGGAACCAGCTCCTCACTAATCCTTCGAGTAAATAGCTCGCGGAGCGTGCTGCCGTCAAGAGGATTCCTGGTGACAGAGAGATTCATCTTGCTACTAGAAGGCTCCATTTACTTGTCTCACTGACACCCTCCGGAATGGCCTCAGACAAAGCCGCGCTGGGGTTTGCAATCCAGTTCTGCGGGGACGCGCCCTCGGGCAGCTGCACCCCCTTCTCCACTTCTCATCCCAGCAGTGGGGCGCTGGGCTGTGTCACAGACTCGGTAAATATGTGCTGAGTGCAAGAGTCTCAGATGACGGAACCTTCTCGCTCCTTTCCCCACCAACTGCAACAAAACCCCGCACTTCTCTAAGCTAAAATAGAAAACTAAGGAGACTGGGTGTGTTGCAACCATCGTGGTATGAATTAACTTTGTCGTCAATGTTTAACACCATTTCTACTATAAACGAATAACCTTTACTGTGTTTCCGATGTCTCACTGGGAACCAAATTATTCAGAAGGAATAGTGCATTTTAAGTGACCGTGTCTGACGTCCTTTATTCTGTGACAGAGCTCATCATCATGAAGTGAACATTGGCGCTAGGTCTCCTTGCAGTGTAAACTTACCGTGTGATTCGTAACTGACTCACATTTCTCATGATGGCTAGATGTCAAGTCTCCACTGTCCTTTCCCAGCCACCCACCCCATAAAAGCACCCGGCCGGTCCGTTCTTCCTGAATCTCACAGGACACTCCACGGTTTTCCCCTGTTCTTGTTATCTCTGAGAGCACTTTGGAGTTGTGGTCATGGCCATATCTGAGGCTCCCATCAATGCCAATGACCTGAGATCTTGCTCCTCCACCATCAGAAATCACCTCTAACCACTGCAGCTTAGCAGCCCAGAGGTGGGGACGGCGCCTGCAGCTCGCCAGAGTCCCAGCCTGGAGGTGCCATCCTTGATCGTTAATGATGCCACTGACTGCGATGCTGGCAACTGCATCTGGAGCTCCTGACGTCTGTTGATCACCAGGTTTCAAACCCAGAACGCCAGTGTCTTTCATCCCCTGGGCCAGCAGGAATATCCCTCTGAGCTTCGATCAGCAACTCTTTGAGAAAGGATTCTAACAGGGCAGGGGTGCTCGACGCACACTAGCGTGACTGGTGCTGAGGAGGCTGGGCGAGGATGCACCCAGGCAGACCCCCGCCCCCCACCATGGTTCCTGACCAAGAGTTCTCAAACACAAGCCTGCACCCTCTGACCCACTGGGCAGGATTGCTGGGTGTGCACTCGGCGGCACTTGGTTCCTGGTGAATCTGATCCTTACCGGGGCGGAGCAGGCCACCAACTGTTGGACAAATGTGTGCACAGCAACTGTGACCAAACTCCACCATCTCAAGCTGCTTGCCACTGATGTCCTCGACCCTGAGATGTACTGGACACCAACTCAAACTCCCACAGCAGCCAGTGACGGCAGAATTCCTCAAATAGCCCCCAGATGTCGGAGCCCACGCACGGCACAGGCCTTACAGGCACCGGGAACAGCTTTGCTGCGCTTGGTCTCCTCACAGCAGCTGACGAGGTGCGAGTCTGTGTCAGCCCAGATCCTGAAGACGGGAGGTCCCACAAAGCCAGTGGGCAGATTTCAAATCTCACGCCCCCTCCCAGGTAACCTGCCGTTGGGGAGGAAATGTAGGGTGCGTGTGGGTGGATACCAATGGACCTGTTCCATGCTGGGTCCAAGCACAGGTTCTGGGAGAACCCTCTCCCACCCTGCTGCACACACCACCGTCTCCAGGGTGGCGCCCAGTTTAGGATCCGTGATTCCTGCTGCCCTGCGCGAGGGGCAGAGGGCACCGCCGACCGTTCCCATAGGCTGACCGCCGGCTGTGGATCCTGGGAGAGGACCCATCCATCCTCCGGAGTGGAAGGGAGGTTAGACAAGGCTTCCCAGGGGGTAACGCCTCCTCAGGTGAGGGCGGAGGGGTCATGCTGCTGAAAAGGTGTGGGAAGCAGCAGGTGGACAGAAACGGCTTCCCCAGCAGGTTTCCAGGCGGGGCCCCAGCGCCTCTTGGGAGCAGGGCCTTGTTTGGTCAGTATTTCTAGTCCTTCCACTGTGCTTGGCACCTAAGAGGCCGTCAGTGCATGCCAAACTGATAGACCTTGGAGAGATGATAGACAATTGCAGTTACATAGATAGATGGATGAGTGGTGTGTGACAGAGAGAGGTAAATAAAGGTAGAAACAGATTCATCAAACAATATCGACAGGTGATAGAGGGACAGAGGAGAGGCATATAAAGTACGGGTGCCCCTTGGCTTACACTGGCGCCATCGCCCACTAAACCCGGCACCAGTCGAATATTGTAAGCGGAAAATGCACTGAATCCCACTGGCCTCAGAGCTTCCTGGCCCAGCAACAGCACACGACAGAGTGGCCCCCCTCATACCGTGGGGCTGACACGGAGCCGAGACGGCCTCTGCTCTGTGCCAGCAAGGAGAATCAGCCACACAGCATAACCTGGAGGACGTCAGATGCAAGATGTTGGGGCCGGCAAGTGTCGCAGCAAGTTAAAGCGTCCGGCTGCAGTGCTGGCATCCCATATGGGCGCCGGTTCTAGTCCCAGCTGCTCCACTTCTGATCCAGCTCTCTGCTGTGGCCTGGGAAAGCAGCAGAAGATGGCCCAAGTGCTTGGGCCCTTGCACCCATGTGGGAGACCCAGAAGAAGCTCCTGACTCCTGGCTTCGGGTCGTCTCAGCTCTGGCTGTGGTGGTCACTGGGGAGTGAACCAGCGAATAGATGTTTCAATCTCTCTCTCTCTACCTCTTTCTGTAACTCTATCTTTCAAATAAATAAAATAAATCATTTTTTTAAAAATTCAAGGTGTATGGTTTCTTCTGCATGCAGTTTGGCACCCTCCTAAAGTCAACAAACATGTGCGTTAAACCGTTGTAAGTCGGGGACCGTCTGCACACACAGAAACCTGACTCTGTGCGCGTGGTGGGCAGATCGATACAGACACACGTAGATTTTCTTCCTTTTGTCATTAGTAGGAGAGTAGAATGGATCAAGTGCTCACTAAATAACTCATGAGTGAGGATACAATGGATTACCCGCCGTGTCTTTACATTTGCCTTGGGATTCCGCTCTGCCACTGCCTGGCTGGCACCAGGGCCCACGTGGCTGGAGCGTGGCACGTGCTGGACGCCGCCCGTCCTCTGCTGAGCTCTGCTTGCTCCCTGGACGATCTTCTCTGAACACAGCCTTGAGTCCAGGTAGCCCAGCAGGGGCAGCCTGTTGACGAGCTGGGTGGGAGGATGTGCCTTTTCTGTCTAGCAGGTGGAGGAGCCTGAAGGCGAGAGGGGTCACCGTGGAAAGCAATGTCTGTTTTCACTTTAAGAGTCCCGTCGCTGCCTCTGAAGAGGTGCGTGTGTAAGGAGAGCTGGCTTAGGAGACCTGCGAGGTCTCGCGGGCTTGCGAGCTGACAGCAACCAGAGCATCCTCACCCGCGGACCCTCCCCTGCCCGTGTTTACACCGTCTTAGTCTTGCGGGAGTGACAAGGACGTCCACCACGGCCTGCCCCCTGCCCTCCCTGGGCCCCTGCCCCTCCGGAGCAGGCCGTCCGCTGCCACCGCCTGGCAGACACGGCTCCCGGCAGTCACCACGCTGCTTCTGCAGACAGCTCTCTGGGACAACTCACGGTGTAAGTGGAGTCTTGTTCTTTTCCCGATTCTATGAGCTCTATTAGATCCTCAAAATGGGCAAACTCTCCTCCCTTTCGTACTATGCCAGTGCCCATTTTTAATCTCAATTTCTCTTTTTGCCCAGACTCTTGCTGTAGAGATTTTCAGAAAGTGAGGAAAGAATTAGCGATTAGGGACTGGATGGACAAGTCCCCAGGCTGTTGAAACCTCATCTTAGAGGCCAGCACTGTGGTGCAGTGGGTTAAAGCTGTCGCCTGCAGTGCTGGCATCCCATGTGGGCACCGGTTAGAGTGCAGGCTGCTCCACTTCTGATCCAGCTCTCTGCTGTGGCCTGGGAAAGCAGCAGAAGATGGCCCAAGTGCTTGGGCCCCTGCACCCGTGTGGGAGACCCCGAGGAAGCTCCTGGTTCCTGGCTTCAGATGGGCGCAGCTCCAGCCATTGAGGCCATCTGGGGAGTGAACCAATGGATGGAAGACCTCTCCCTCTCTCTGTCTCTCTCTGGCTCTACCTCTCTCTGCAACTCTGTCTTTCAAATAAATAAACTGAATCTTAAAAACACATCTCTCCTTCAACACAGGCTGCCTGGCATGGAGAGGAAGGAGAGCCTTAGGAGCGGTTGCGAAGGGAGACATTGCAGCGCAATCGGGATTTTGCTCTTTAATGGGGAGTCAGCTATCTGTAACAGCAACTGCAGAAAACGAATGATCAGGAGAGAACAGTGATCATCTGTCTTGCTTGAGCACAATGTCACTGTAGTATCCTCGGAGATGGAAAACAGACAAAGTCGTCTTTCCCAGCAGTCGGGGCAGGGCCTGGATGCACCCCTCCACCCCTGGGACCCCACGCCTCTGCTGTGGGACCTGCCCAGCCCGGGAGTCCCCAGAGGACCAGCTTGGGCCTTCCCCGGCTACCTCAGGCCACTCAAGGCCACGTGTTTGGAGTCCCTTGGCCCTGCAGGATGGCTGCTTTCCCCCAGGAAGGGAAGACCTAGGCTGACGGCCTCCAGGGTCCGAGATGGGGGGCACTGCCCGTGTGTCTCCCTGAGTGCAGACCCGAGGTGGGGGCACTGCCCGTGTGTCTCCCTGAGTGCAGACCCGAGGTGGGGGCACTGCCCGTGTGTCTCCCTGAGTGCTGACCTGAGGTGGGGGCACTGCCCGTGTGTCTCCCTGAGTGCAGACCCGAGGTGGGGGCACTGCCCGTGTGTCTCCCTGAGTGCAGACCTGAGGTGGGGGCACTGCCCGTGTGTCTCCCTGAGCACAGACCTGAGGTGGGGGCACTGCCCGTGTGTCTCCCTGAGTGCTGACCTGAGGTGGGGGCACTGCCCGTGTGTCTCCCCGAGTGCAGACCTGAGGTGGGGGCACTGCCCGTGTGTCTCCCCGAGTGCAGACCTGAGGTGGGGGCACTTCCCGTGTGTCTCCCTGAGTGCAGACCTGAGGTGGGGGCACTGCCCGTGTGTCTCCCTGAGTGCTGACCTGAGGTGGGGGCACTGCCCGTGTGTCTCCCTGAGTGCAGACCTGAGGTGGGGGCACTGCCTGTGTATCTCCCTGAGTGCAGACCTGAGGTGGGGGCACTGCCCGTGTGTCTCCCTGAGGCAGACCTGAGGTGGGGGCACTGCCCGTGTGTCTCACTGAGTGCAGACCCGAGGTGGGGGCACTTCCCGTGTGTCTCACTGAGTGCAGACCTGAGGTGGGGACACTGCCCGTGTGTCTCCCTGAGTGCAGGCCTGAGGTGGGGGCACTGCCCGTGTGTCTCCCTGAGTGCAGACCCGAGGTGGGGGCACTGCCCGTGTGTCTCCCTGAGGCAGACCTGAGGTGGGGGCACTGCCCGTGTGTCTCCCTGAGGCAGACCTGAGGTGGGGGCACTGCCCGTGTGTCTCCCTGAGTGCAGACCCAAGGTGGGGGCACTGCCCGTGTGTCTCCCTGAGTGCAGACCCAAGGTGGGGGCACTGCCCGTGTGTCTCCCCGAGTGCAGACCTGAGGTGGGGGCACTGCCCGTGTGTCTCACTGAGCACAGACCTGAGGTGGGGGCACTGCCCATGTGTCTCATTGAGTGCAGACCTGACACGGGGTTAGGGCAGCTTGGAGCATGCGGGACAGCAGAGGAGCAGAAGCAGACAGCTGGCGGGCGCCGGAGCCCACTCTGAAGGTGCAGAGATCAAACCCGCGCTCTGTCTAGGGCTGGGAGGGATGACGCCGCCCTCTGATGAGCAGAACAGCAAGCATCCTGGGAAGGGTGGGGCTGCCTGACTCAGCAGGGTCCCCCGGGACTGTGACATCATGAGGTGCACGGGGCCCCAGGGGCCACCACTGGTCTCCACCTTTTTCAAGCAGACGCCAGAAAGCAGCCTAACTCCCAAGCCACACCAACACGCTTCCTTTATGACTTGGAAAATGAAGTTGGCCAAAGAAAAAGAATGATTGCTATATCTTTAAAAGGTACTTCATTAAGAAATATTTAAGAACAGGGCCGGCACCGCGGCTCACTAGGCTAATCCTCCACCTAGCGGCGCCGGCACACTGGGTTCTAGTCCCGGTCGGGGCGCCGGATTCTGTCCTGGTTGCCCCTCTTCCAGGCCAGCTCTCTGCTGTGGCCAGGGAGTGCAGTGGAGGATGGCCCAAGTGCTTGGGCCCTGCACCCGCGTGGGAGACCAGGAGAAGCACCTGGTTCCTGCCATCAGATCA
Organism: Oryctolagus cuniculus; assembly: GCF_964237555.1. Taxonomy (NCBI): domain Eukaryota; kingdom Metazoa; phylum Chordata; class Mammalia; order Lagomorpha; family Leporidae; genus Oryctolagus; species Oryctolagus cuniculus. The sequence continues at coordinate 54,074,114 of NC_091447.1, forward strand.
GCGCGGTGCGCCAGCCGTGGTGGCCATTGGAGGGTGAACCAACGGCAAAGGAAGACCTTTCTCTCTGTCTCTCTCTCTCTCACTGTCCACTCTGCTTGTCAAAAAAAAGAGAAATATTTAATAACAGTGATACGCCAATCAGAAAGTTGGCACATCAGTATTTTCAGGACATTTCGCTCTCATTTCCGTCCAGCTAGGGGGCGGCACGTCTGTAAGTGTCCTGACACGGCTGCAGCGCGTGCACACGACTGACCCTTCACCGCAGGGAGAGGTGAGCACCTCTGGGACAGGACTGCCACTGGACTGATGCTATTGTGTCGCATCCAGACGTGGACGCTCCTTAGAGCTAAGGGCCAACACCGGCAGCGTGGAAAGACCTGTCCAGTGGAAATCGCCGCCATCGTAAAGCCCCCAGAAGACTGACTCGATGATGGCTTGGTCTTGGTGAAGAAATTGGTGAAATCCAGGCAGACTCTTTTCATAAACCGTGTCTGTGACCTTTCTGCAGATTTTCAAAGTCTAGGCATCCGAAGACCTGCCACAAGTTCATGAAAACGTAGCATGAAAAAGTCACTGCAGGGAACGAGGCTGGCGTGCCAGGCCACTCCCGCCGGCTCTGGGAAGCGTCCTCCTGTGGCTTTAGCACTTGGCCAGGGTCCAATGAAGTCGAGAAGGCAGCTTATTTACCATGTGGTCTGCTGACTTCCATCAGACATTATTTCATGAGCAGTTCCCCGATTCTTTCACAAGCGTCCGGTTTCTGTATTCTTGAAGGCCAGTCCATGCTCAAGGGATACTGCAGCTGTATCATATGCAGACCCAGACACACGTCAAATGTATTACGTGACTTGGAAAGTGTCACGTTTACTCTCTGATGTGGGAGAAGCAGAGTTAACAGAGAAGAATGCGGCTCATGGTCTCATCGCCTTCGGGAAGCATGGTTGTTATTTCTAAGATTTTTCAGATTAAAAAATTCTTCTAATACTGATTTTACCTCCTCATGCATATTTCTTTGTGGCATTAAAATACATTTCAATGTCATTTTTAAGAAACCTTTTATTTAATGAATATAAATTTCATAGACACGGCTTTTGGATTATAGCAGATCTTCCCCCCATATTCGCCCTCCCACCCCCACTCCTGTCCCACCTCCTGGTCCCTCTCCCATCCCATTCTTCATGAAGATTCCTTTTTAATTATCTTTAGATACAGACAACCGACTCTATACTCTGTACTAAGCAAAGATTTCAACAGTTTGCACCCACAGACACACAGAGTATAGAGCGCTGTGACTTCAATGCCGTTTACTGGATACGTACTTCCCGTGGTAAGCCCGCTTCACAGTTCGTGTAAGACTTTTCCTAGTGTTAAGCGTTTAGGCTGCCCTCTGATTTTCATCATTGTAGGTCAGACACAGAGATTTCTCGGGTCATCACGGGAGAATTAGGAGCTCGTAAAGGACGGGTGGCTTGGCGGGGCTTGGTGTCCACAGCTAAAGCGCCCAGAAGTTAGCACTCGGCGCTGGCGGCGCTGGCGGTGCTGACGGTGCTGATGGCGCTGGTGGCGCTGACGGCGCTGGCGGTGCTGACGGTGCTGGCGGTGCTGACGGCGCTGGCGGTGCTGATGGCGCTGATGGCGCTGGTGGTGCTGGCGGTGCTGACGGCGCTGACGGTGCTGACGGCGCTGGCGGCGCTGACGGTGCTGACGGCGCTGACGGTGCTGGTGGTGCTGGCGGCGCTGATGGCGCTGGCGGCGCTGGTGGTGCTGGCGGCGCTGATGGCGCTGGCGGCGCTGGCGGCGCTGACGGCGCTGACGGTGCTGGTGGTGCTGGCGGCGCTGATGGCGCTGGCGGTTTTGGCGGTGCTGACGGTGCTGACGGTGCTGACGGCGCTGGCGGTGCTGACGGCGCTGACGGCGCTGACGGTGCTGGCGGTGCTGATGGCGCTGACGGCGCTGACGGCGCTGACGGTGCTGACGGCGCTGGTGGCGCTGGCGGTGCTGATGGCGCTGACGGCGCTGACGGTGCTGACGGTGCTGATGGCGCTGGCGGTGCTGACGGCGCTGGTGGCGCTGGCGGCGCTGGCGGTGCTGGCGGTGCTGATGGCGCTGGCGGTGCTGACGGTGCTGATGGCGCTGGCGGTGCTGGCGGTGCTGATGGCGCTGACGGCGCTGGCGGTGCTGGCGGCGCTGGCGGTGCTGACGGCGCTGGCGGTGCTGATGGCGCTGGCGGTGCTGACGGTGCTGGTGGTGCTGGCGGTGCTGACGGCGCTGGCGGTGCTGGTGGCGCTGGTGGCGCTGGCGGTGCTGACGGTGCTGGCGGTGCTGACGGCGCTGGCGGTGCTGGTGGCGCTGGTGGCGCTGGCGGTGCTGGCGGTGCTGACGGTGCTGGCGGTGCTGACGGCGCTGGCGGTGCTGGTGGCGCTGGTGGCGCTGGCGGCGCTGACGGTGCTGACGGCGCTGGCGGTGCTGATGGCGCTGGCGGTGCTGGTGGCGCTGGCGGCGCTGGCGGTGCTGGCGGTGCTGGCGGTGCTGATGGCGCTGGCGGTGCTGATGGCGCTGGCGGTGCTGGCGGTGCTGATGGCGCTGGCGGTGCTGATGGCGCTGGCGGTGCTGGCGGTGCTGGCGGCGCTGGCGGCGCTGGTGGTGCTGGCGGTGCTGGCGGTGCTGGCGGTGCTGACGGCGGAGCGCCGGCTGTCTCCACCCGCAGGAAAGCCTGCAGGTCGCTCGGTTCTCAGCAAACGCCTCAGAAGACTGCCACGAGTGTTCTCAAGAAAGTTACCCAAGAAGTGGAAGTCGGGCGCTCTTTCTTTTGTAGAAAATATTTTGCTGAGACACAGCACCAGCTCCAAGAAATGAGTGTGCAGCGCAGTGTCCTCTGGCAGCCGTCCACACTCATACCGACCCCCAACTCACGGCACAGCAGCGCCAGTGCCCCAGACTGCGCGCTCTCCCTGCTCCGCGCTGCTTGTTGAGTGTGTGAACCAAGTCCGTGAACACGGCATGACTCAGGAAGCGCTATTTATAATGCTACACCGACAATCCGACAGTCCCTCACTTTTTATCCTATGTATTCACTTCCATAAATCAGAGAAAACGTGATATTTTTCTTTCGGGTTCTGGCTTGTTTCACTTAGCGTGATCATCTCTAGTTACATGCACCTTGTTGCAATGTCAGGATTTCATTTTTTATTGTCTGACTAACAGTCTGTCTCACACACACACACACGCGCGCACACACGTGTGTCACGTTTTCTTTATCTAGGCACCCATGGATGGACATCCCGGTTGTCTCGGCTGTCGTCGACTGAGCTGCTGTAATGCGGAAGCGCACATAACTCTTTCATTCGCTGATTTCATTGCCTTTGAGGATGTCCGAAGGAACATCATTTAAGAAAATACAAGCACTTTTAAAACTTTGCTTCCCTAAAGAGAGCAGAACTGCCTATCTGACTCCCAACTCCCAAGCCCGTTCTCATTCTGAGCCCCCTGCAGGGAGGCCCGGGCAGGAGAGGCGCCCCCTGGCGGGGAGGGCTTGCAGCGCAGCATTGCTTGCAGCCAGCGAGGTGGTGCTGGACCCGCGGAGTGGCACGGCCAGTGTAGCATCGGTCTCAGCAGGTGCTGGGGGCGCGAGAATGAGGCCACAGAGTCTGGGGGCTCTGTGCACGTGCAGTACGGCCTGGACCACAGAAGTGGGTCTCAGTGGTCAGCCACGCATCGGTCTGCACTGTCCTGGGCCCAGAAAGGGCCACCGCGAGGCCAGCGGTCGCTCAGGGACAGGATCCAGGAGTGAAGTTCCCTGTGCTGCCTCTGCGGACCCAAATCCAGCCTCGGGCCGTGTCTGGAGCTGGGTGGGGTTCGGTGCGCGGCGGGTGCACAGACAGCCCCCAGCTCACGCCTGGCAGGGGCAGCCCGGCTCTCCGGAGGCGGGGTGAGGACCAAGGTGATTCCCAGGCAAACATGCAGAGGACGCGGCTCCAAGCCAGCTTGCCTCCTGCTGCTAGAGACATTTCGTCTTCCTCACTCTGTTGAGCCGGATCACCCAGCTGCCCAGGATGGTGGCCGCTGGGCCGAGGCGCTGTTTAAACTTGATGGAAGTCATGGGACACAGAGACTCTGTGCCGCCGTCACCCCAGCCGCACTGCGAGCCCCCGGGAGCCACGCGCAGCCCGCGGCAGAGGCCAGCGCCCGGCGGCCCTCGTCCAGGGCCGGTTCTGGGACGGCCTGGCCTCTGCGGGGGCACAGGGTTCACAGAAGCTCCCTCCACCCCCTTCCTGCCTCTAACAGGAGCCAGACACAGCCAGAGGCCCTGCGGGTGGCCTGCTTGTCCCTTGGATTCTCTGCGTTCCCATATGGGCGCCGGTTCGAATCCTGGCTGCTTCACTTCTGATCCAGCTCTCTGCTATGACCTGGAAAAGTGGTGGAAGATGGTCCAAGTCCTTGGGCCCGGAAGAAGCTCCTGGCTCCTGGCTTCGGATCGGCGCAGCTTCAGCCATTGCAGCCATCTGGGGAGTGAACCAGCGGATGAAGGACCTCTCTTTCTCTCTCTCTCTGCCTCTCCTCTCTCTGTGTGCACCAACGGAAGCAGCGCTTGGCGGCCGTCTGCTCGTCACTCCGTGAGCCAGCGAGGGCGCCAGGAGGCAGGGTTCTGCCGCTGGCTCGGGGCAGGGAAATCGTGGAGATTTTACAGACGTTTGCGGCAGAAACAAAATCTAGCGAAGTCAGCAATTCCACCTGGGAACACGGGTTAAGAAGAGCCGAACCTCGAGAATGATTATATTCACAATATTCGTCATAGCTCGTACCAGGCCAGAGACAAGCCTGCCGTGAGAATACACGTGAGGGGCCGGCAGACATCCTGAATTTAGACAGCTCTAGTTTTTGTCCTTTGCAGTCGCCAGTATTCAACTGTTTTTCCTTCAGAAATGCCTAGCCCCTCATGTCATCCTGCCTCCTCTCACTGTATTACACTTGCTTAGTGTTGTTCAATAATTGGAAAATCACTTTCATAGAAAACCAAGGCTGCTCCATTCTCTCACAAAACAGTTTTACAGAACTAAACCCTCAAATATTGGAAGTCTCCGCTGTGTTTAATCTTCTCAGAAAGTCACAGTCACTCTTATTTAATAAGTATTATCAAAATACACGGACTAAAACCCTAAACGACAGTTAAAAATGATTGGTCAAGGAAAACGTTGCTGCCTTTGGTCCAGAAATTGCAATTAGATTTCTTTCCCAGTAATTGCAAACCTACATTGCAATTTCAAAATCATACATGCCTTAAAAGTCCTCTAATTTTATAAAACTGTTTATTATGAATAAACATTATTGCTTACATAGTTTTTTTTTTTTTTGAAAGTTCAAGACCTAACCACAGCTAATTAATTACCGAGGGCACTAATGAGGCCCAGAGGGAAGGGATCTGATATTTGTGAGCATCCTGTATCATCCAGGAGACCACTGATGGCGTGGCCGTGTTGGCTTTATTTACTTCATTCACCAATGCGACCTTCATAAACTGCGTTTAACAAAAGCATAGATCTTGGATTTCCTGAGCCAAATAAACAAACAGAAACCATGCAGAAAACCTGGCCTCGGGAGAGGCCCTATGGGAGAGCCAGACAGGGCCAGGAGCCAGGAGCCAGAGCGTGCAACCCCGGGGAGCCGCAGGTGCACAACCAAGGGCGCGCTCCCGCGGAGCCCTTTGCGGGGTGCACCTCTGCCTCCTGGGGCGTTTCCATCCCGTGCTGGGGCCACACACAGCCTGAGTGACCTTGGGAGCAGCGTGGGGACTTCCGTCCAGGGCTCCTCCTGACACCTACACCACAGCGCCGGCCCCGAGGCCACCATTCTTAACCCAAGCACAGCCTCTGTCCTGCACTAGAAAACCAAGTTAGAACTTGCTTGTCGCCCAGGGCCTGCAGCCTGTGGCCCCCAGAACAACCACGTGGTTGGTGCGCAGAGGCAGGGGCCCTCATTTCAGGGCAGTATCGGCAGGAGGGGCCTGAGCCCGACCCAGGTGGTCTCTGAACTGCAGCTGACTCCGCGTCTCACCTCTGCCAAGAGTCATCTTTATTTCTTTATTTTTTCCTATCCACAGCGCCAGTCACGGAGGCAGGGAAGACTAAGAGAGCAGACAATGACCCCACAGTGAAGACGCAATGGTGAACGATGGGTCAGGGCCCGCGCCGTGGCGTAGCCATGAAGCCGATTAGGTGCTGGTTCCGAGTCCCGGGCTCCACTTCCAGTTCCACTCCCTGCCAGTGTACCTGGAGGGGCAGTAGAGGATGGCTCGAGTCCTTGGACCTCTGCGCCCATGCGGGAGACCCAGAAGAAGCTCCTGGCTCCTGGCTTTGGATCGGCTCAGCTCCGGCCATTGTGGCCATCTGGGGAGTGAACCAGCGGATGGAAAACCTCTTGGGCCATTCAAAACAGAAAACATATTTTCCTTACATTAAAAAAAACGCAGGTTCCCTTCTCCTGACAGTCTCCTTGGATGTGAAGGCTGTGTTCTCGCCCATTCCCCACACAGCGGATGGATCCAAGTGCGCTCACCCCACTCTGAGCAGGGAGATTTCTAAGCACATTTTGGGACCTGGGGTCTTCTGCACTGCATGTGTGTTCTGAGCTCGGACATAGGCTGAGCTCTGCTGGTGCAGCCTCGTGTATGACCCAACAGAGAGGCGGCAGCTGCTGGGGTCCTGGGCTGCATCCATAAACCCCAGCCTGGTCCCTAAACATCGGGACCACATGATGGCTGATGTTTGCTTCTTTTTTAGCAGTTTTAAATTTTTTTAAGATTCTTAAAAATTTTATTTAGAGTTACAGAGAGAAAGGGAGAGGCAGAGGCTGTGTATGAGACAGAGTGAGAGAGATAGAGAAGAGAGAGACAAAGAAAAGTCTTCCATCCACTGGTTCACTCCCTAAATGGCTGCAAAGGCCAGGGCTGGTCCAGGCCAAAGCCAGGAACCTGGAGCTCCATCTGGGTCCCCCACGTGGCTACACTGGGCCATCTTCCACCGCTCTCCCAGGTGCATCAGCCAGGAGCTGCATGGGATTCTGACCAGCCAGGACTCATATGGGGTGCTAGCGTCACAGGCAGCAGCTTAACCCACTATGTCACAACACCAGTCTCATGATCTTAAATCTTAGAGCAGACTTAGGTTAATTTAAAAAAGAATTCAGTAGCTAAACTTCATTTAAACTGATTTGGGATCTTTTCCTGAGTATTAGTGAGCATGTAGAAGTCTCATTTGGAGTTTTACTTAGTTCCTCATTCACATTGTACCAAAAGTTGCCTTAATTGACTTTTTAAAAAAATATCTTTTTTATTTGAGAGGTAGAGTTACAGACAGACAAAGGGAGAGACAGAGAGAAAGGTCTTCTATCTGCTGATTCATTCCCGAAATGGCCACAATGGCCAGAGCTGGGACCATCTGAAGCCAGGAGCCAGGAGCTTCTTCTGGGTCTCCCACGCGGGTGCAGGGGCCCAAGGACTTGGGCCATCTTCGACCGCTTTTCCAGGCCATAGCAGAGAGCTGGATCAGAAGTGAAGCAGCCAGGACTCAATCCGGTGCCCATATGGGATACTGGTGCTGCAGGTGGAGACTTAACCTACTACACCACAGCACTGGCCCCTTGAATTTTATATACATCTTACAAACTTATAGTAATCTTTATCAAGAAGTTTTCTGGCAAAATTATGGATATGTTTTTATTTCTTTGGGAAAATGCTGTACCCAGTGATGAAATTTTGGTAAAATCAGCCGTGCTTTTTCTCGATAGAGGGATGGCCCACTCTTATTTCACTGATTTTTATTGGCAGGAGAGATTAGACACTTCCATCTCCATGAAGCTTCTCTTTAGGGACCTGAGAGTGAAGACACAGTCTCATGCCCCCTTCTGAAATGAGTCCATATCATCCTACTCTATTAGTCCCACGTAAAGCTAATTGATGTAATTTCATTTCATGGAACTGGAGTTTGCCCTCTTTCCCCATTAAAGCATCTTTTAAAATGTATGGGGCAAGCAGGAAGAAGTGGCCGTCAAAGAAGGAGGTGCCTTTCTCTGAAGGGAGGAGAGAACTTCCACTCTGACTACGGCCTTGTCTAAATAAGGTCGGAGTTGGGGAACTCAGAGGCTTCCACAACAACAGGAGTCACTGTGCACCTGCTCCCATGTAGGACCTCTGTCCATAATGTGTTGTACTGTGTGAATTAATGGTAAAACTACTACTCAAACAGTACTCTATACTTTGTGTGTCTGTGTGGGTGCAATCTGTTGAAATCTTTACTTAGTATGTACTAAGTGGATCTCTGTATATTAAGATAATTAAAAATGAATCTTAATGAAGAATGGGATCGGAGAGGGAATAGGAGATGGGATGGTTTGTAGGTAGGAAGGTGTTTATGGAAGTTATTTATTAGATAAAAGCTTAAAATAATAAAAGTAATAAAAGTGGAAAAATGTATGGGGCAGTGAAATGTGCAGATTGAGAATCTAAAGATATGGAGAGAAACAGTAAATAAATAGAAACAAATAGAAATTTACTGAAACCATGAGCTCATTTTTCCCCCATAGAGTTCAATAACTCTACAACCTAGAGTGATAGGAAAACCATCTCCCCACCTTACCAAAAACAATGGTTTCTGTTTCTATTTCATTTTGCACTACGGGACCTCACTTCTATGGAAAACCTCTAACTGTGGAGGTGAAATGCCCAGCCGCTTTGCTCTGGCCTCGTCTCCCTATCGAGGTTCTTGCCCAGGGGAGCCAGGCTTACAGACCTTGCCCCGTCTGGAGAAATACAACCAGTGCACAGCACTGCCGTGCCACCCCCCGAGGAGCACCACGGGAACCCTCGTGTGATGTACAGGACATTCCTTGCACAGCTCTCCGTCATCACGAGTAGTGTTAAATTGAAAAAATCTCATAATGCCGTCTGTGAAGATGTATCTGTATACAAAACCAAATCACACGATTGAGTGACGGAGGAAGGGCTTGAACTCAGGAACTCTGGGGTTGCAAACATCCCTGGACCCCAAAGGTATAAAGCTGACAACAAAACAGAAAACACATCCCCTCATCCGTGTTCCCACCTGCCCACGTGGTCCTTACCCGTGTGAGCACAGCCTCAAACGCAGGCATTCCAGCGAGTCTGTCAACACGTGGAGCTGGGGCGCGAGGCCCCGGGTTAAGGTTCCGCACCCCACCTCAGAGTACCTGGTTTCTGCTCAGGTGGCCCCCTGCCAGGCAGCAGCAAGCTCCTGTCACCCACATGCCAGCCGTGGGTGGGGTGCATTCCCTACTCCCCGGCTGTGCGGGCCTTTGGGAAGTGAGCCAGCAGACGGGTGCTCTCTCTGCACATCTGTCTCTCTCTTCCTCTTCCTCTTCCAGTTGAAAATAGCAGAAGATAAAACTTAAAATTAAACACAGGGTGCATGTATGGCCAAGAGTCGCGTTCCCCTAGAGTCTTCAGGCCTCGCGAAGGCTTTCTCCCCGCAGGGAGACTGGGCGTCTGCCGAGGGCCCTTCCAGACACGCAGAGGGCCATCTCGTCACAGTGCCTTCTCCTGGGGGGGAGGCCCCTGATGCCCCTGATGAGGGCTGCACCCCCACAACCTCACCACCTCCCTACAGCCCCACCCTGAAACACCACATTGGGGGTTAATTTCAGTGCACACATTTTGGGGAAACATAAACATTCAGCCTATAACAAATCTTTTCTTGTCATCAACAAAGTGGAAACACAAAAATAAGCAGTTCTCGCAAGGAACTCACAGCTCCCTGAACACATCTACAGGTTGCAGAGGTGGGGTTGGTTTGTTTGTTATTGTTTTAGTTGGTTGGTTTGTGTGTGTGTGTGTGTGAGAGAGAGAGAGAGAGAGAGAGGGAGGGAGAGAGGGAGAGAGAGAGCGAGTGAGCTAGCTGTCATTCACTGATTCACACTTCATTCCCAAATGCCTGCAATGGCCAGGGGGCTGAAGCCAGAAGCCAAGAGCTCAGTCCAGATCTCCCATGTTGGGGGCAGGAACCCAAACACGTGAGCCATCATCATTGCCTCCCAGAATTCACATTGAAGCTGGAGTAAGGAGCGGGAGCTACAGACTGAGCCCAGGCACTTTGATGGGAGACACACCCTAAGCAGCATTTAATTTATTAGGCAAACCCACCCTCCCTTGCTTTGTTGATGTACCAGGCCAGTGTCCAGCCCATCACCCCTGGATGTGTGGATTCAGCTGTTTCAGACAACAGGCACAGACATCAGCGCACCTCGGGGAGCTCCCAATGCCTTCCTTGAGAGGCTAAGCGGAGCCCAGCCTGCCTTCCCCTTCGTTGGCACTCCACAGTGCAGTCAGCCTCTTGAAGAGTCTGATAGAGGAGTCTGATACAATTACTAACTGGACTAACAGTCGTAACTGGAGTCTACCGTTTCTTATTCATAATCATAAATGTTTATGCCAAACACAAGGATGTCAATATTTTTTCATTTTTTTCTATTTTTATTTTATTTTATTCTATTATCCCAAAATGATTCACTGTTCAATAACATGGCTACTGCATGAGAAAAGGAAGCTGTATTTTTACAATACCATGAATTAAAGACTGGTTTGAGGTTGAAAGTCCCCCAAAAGCCCAGGCACTGAGGACTTGACCCCCAAAGCTTTATGTTACTGCTACTACGAGGGTAGAAATTTAATCCAGTCATGGTGTCTGAAAGTGGGCCTCTGGGAGGTGAGCAGGTTGGATGAGGTTGTCAGTGTGGGGCCTCCAAGAATGACTCATGGTGGCCCATGAGGAAAGACAGATACAGGCATTCCCTCTTGCTGTGCTACAGTCTGCCCCGCCTCGAGATTCTTCAACAAGAACACCATCACCAGATGCCAACCAAGGAAGTACATCATCACCAGACATCAACCCAGTAACTACACCATCACCAGACACCAATCCAGCAACTACACCATCACCAGATGCCAACCCAGCAAGTACACCATCACCAGACATCAACCCAGTAACTACACCATCACCAGACACCAATCCAGCAACTACACCATCACCAGATGCCAACCCAGCAACTACACCATCACCAGACATCAACCCAGTAACTACACCATCACCAGACACCAATCCAGCAACTACACCATCTGACCAGACACCAATCCAGCAACTACACCATCACCAGACACCAATCCAGCAACTACACCATCACCAGATGCCAACCCAGCAACTACACCATCACCAGACACCAAACCAGTGGGGCTGTGCTGTCTGATCTTGGACTGTGAACCTCCAAAACCACTTGTGGAAACAACCCCCTTCCTTCCTATGTGGCTCATCCTTGTTATTTCACTGGAGTAACAAAACTTGTCTAATCCGCTAAATGGAAAAGAGTTTGCACCCCCGGCATTGACAAAATAGCGTTACACTTGCTGACAGGCGGAGGCTGTGCCAAGACTCCAGCAAGGCTGGCTGCCCTTCTGGGAAGTGACGCTCGGTGGCGCATCCAAGCATTGCTCATTCTCAGCGCAAGGCATCCCAGGTTAACGCTGGTCAGCACCAGCCACAGCTGATTTTCAGCCCAGTCACCCCACATCTACTCTGATCTAAACACGATCTCATCCTAAGAAGGGAAACTACAAGGAGCCTGCAGAACCCAGGCCCCACACTGTGTGAGCAAGTCCTTGCCCTTGTTCTACCCCACTGTTTTCTCTTACTGATTCTTAGGAAGTTATACATCAATTTTTAATATAGAAAAGAATGGTAAAATCATCAGGCTTCCGTGTGTTTTTTATAAGATTTGTTGGTACTTTATCTCAAAAGAGACAAACTCATGGAACGAAATTTCATTAACACAAAGTTTCTGGTAGCTGGAGTTTTCACTTGTTAAATTTTTACTGAGATCTATTCCACAGAAAAGGCTAAAAAGAGAAATCTCTCCTATGGCGAAGGCCGCCCTGCTGGCCGCAGCTCTAATAATAAACCCGTATTTTATATGTGTCTTTCAAAGTTACAGGGCCACAAAGTGCCCTGAAATAAATCCTAAAGGGAGCAACAAATTCTGGAATCACACTCAAACGCTTCATGTCCACGACTGTAACGGAGCTAATAAATTGTGGGTGTGAACGGAGAACTGCGAACGCAACCTTGCAAACCCAGAGCAGGGCGTGCCCGTGAGAGCAAAGTGACCAGGGGCTGGGGCAATCCAGAGGGTCTAGGGGCAGCAGGCATTAGGGGAGCCCCAGAGGGCCTGCGCTGAAGACTGCTACTTCTCCGGAGTGGAAGGAAGCAGCAGGCTGAGCTGATTATCATATTCATGAACTTGTCAACAGTAATTGGCCAGATCCTTGTTAAAATAGAAACTGCAAAAGCTTTGACTGTTCATTTACTGGGATTATCTCCTACACAAAGCCCGGGGGAGCCCGGCCTGCTCCACGGCAGGATGATTAACTTTCATTCTTTCCTTTATGTCTTCCTCCCTTCAGCAGGGAGAAGAACAAACAATCCCAGGGAGGATTTAGTGCAGTTGGGGCCAGGACTGAGGCCTGAAGGTCTCGGTTTTCCAGGTGGAAGGAGACTGCGGACCTCTGAGAGCTCAGGGGTGGAGCCCCTTCTGCCTGGCACGCCCGCTCTCTAAGGAGAGACATTTTCCTCTTTCTTTCTTTTTTTTTTTTGACAGGCAGAGTGGACAGTGAGAGAGAGAGGCAGAGAGAAAGATCTTCCTTTGCCGTTGGTTCACCCTCCAATGGCCGCCGCGGCCAGCGCTGCAGCCAGCGCACCGCGCTGATCCGATGGCAGGAGCCAGGAGCCAGGTGCTTTTCCTGGTCTCCCATGGGGTGCAGGGCCCAAGCACCTGGGCCATCCTCCACTGCACTCCCTGGCCACAGCAGAGAGCTGGCCTGGAAGAGGGGCAACCGGGACAGAATCCGGCGCCCCGACCGGGACTAGAACCCGGTGTGCCGGCGCCGCTAGGCGGAGGATTAGCCTAGTGAGCCGCGGCGCCGGCCTACATTTTCCTCTTTCTAAACTCCCAGTGTGCCCTCCCGTTGGCTCTGGGTGTGGGTTCCGTGGTGTCCGGCTTTACATACACATCATTGTACGCACCCCTGAGCAAGACCTGTACATTTCTTTATTTCCTTTTTAAACACTTATTTATTTATTTGAAAGGCAGAGTCACAGCAAGTCAAAGGGAGAGTGTCCATCCTCTGGTTCACTCCCCAAATGGCTGTGAAGCTGGGGCTGGGCCAGCTGGAAGCCAGGAAGCCAAGAGCTGCATCTGAGTCTCCCACATGAGTGGCAGGGGTCCAAGCACTGGGGCCATCGTCTGCTGCTTTCCCAGGCGCATTAGTAGGGAGCTGGATCAGAAGCAGAGCAGCTAGGACTCAACCCAGTGCCCATATGGGATGCTGGCGTTGCAGGCAGTGGCTTTATATTTCTGTCTCTTTGGGTGTTGTCCACAAGTTATGTTCATGGTGTAGCATCACCAAGTAGTTCCCTTTTCCTGTAGCCTTTATCTCCATGTAAGACGTTCTGAAGTGTTTGTTAGCTTCCTGGTTTATTAAGTTTTTATTAGCCAGAACGGCTTTCTTATGTCTAGCTGACTGAATTACACTTGCTAAAAGCTATATTTATCTTAGTTGGGTTAATTCTCCAAGGTAATGAAGAATTTGTCTCTGACTTCTTCTAAATTATAAATCACACATACACCTTTCAAGTATTGGCATTTACGAAGTTGTTTTTATTGTTAGCCCCACATAAAGTCTATTTTGGATAAAGCTTAACTTCTTGAGGCAACTTTTAATTATGCTAATGGATCACAGTTCTGATTGTTTCATTATGTGACTATGGACTTGCAGTTAGGGACAGCGTTCTCTTACCCAAAGATCAGCTGGTAGTCGTGGGAGTCAATACGTTCAGTGAATGCGAAAACTCTTACCAACATTTGCCAAACTGTAGCCTGTGACTCGATCATGTTGGAGCACTTCCAGGGGCTTGAGGTCAAAATCCTCCTGCTTATCTGTGAACGTCTTCTCCGTCACAGAGTTCTTGCTGAACAAAAAGCAGTTGCACCTTAACCCCTGGACAGCCCTCACTGGCTCCCTCTCAGGGACCCCTGGACAGCCCTCGCTGGCTCCCTCTCAGGGACCCCTGGACAGCCCTCGCTGGCTCCCTCTCAGGGACCCCTCTCAGCACTGCTGGGGGCTCTTTCTTCTAAGTTTGACTTGTCTGTTCTCTTCTGCTCTACACCTGTTCCTTGTCTGTCCTCCTCATTCTTCGGGGACGTGAGACATGAACCCAGCAGAGTAAAAGACGTGTAATAACCCCAGACTCCTGCGACAATTAGATGCAGAGCGGTGAGGGAAAACAGACGTGTACGATGCTTTCAGATATCTGGTCTGGGCACAGGACCTGATGGTGAGGCCACTCATAGATGTGGGGAGAGCCAGAGAGGCAGGGCTGGGGACAGATTTCGGCCCTGGACAGCAGTGGAAATCACAGGGGGAGGGGGAGGGGGAGAATGAGAGCAAGGACCTCAGACAGATTTCACCAGCACACAAAGGACGACTCCAGGTGAGCATCTGAGTCAGAGGAGGCAGAGTCTGGAATCAAGGAACCCAAGAGCTTTGTAGTTCCGGACGCTCGCCTGCGAGAGTCCAGTGTAGTAAAGACACGATCGCTGCTTACTCGGTTCTCATGGAACTTAATTCATCCAGATGCAAGGCGAAAGAAAAGAAGCCAAGCCCTCATCTCCCTACACAATCCCATCCCCATTATATACCCAAGGTTCCCCTAGCAGGACGTTCCCAGCCAATGGCAAGTCTGTTCACATGCAGTCCATGCAGGCACAGTCCAATCAAGTTGAAGGGCACATAGTGCCTCAGGTCGATAGTTCATCTTGCTCTGTCAGGGTTGTTTGTGTCTTCAGGACATCCTGTGGTTAGCACTTCCTTGACTTGTTTTTCTCAGCAGCCAGCACTTCCTTAACTTGTTTTGCACAAGCTGTTACAACAGGCCAAGCAAACAGCAAAGTGAGGAAGTTCCCACAGGTGGCCAGCCTGCTGTTCCCCACATTGCAGGGAAAGGAAGAGGCAATGGTGCCAGACAGCTGGAGCCTGGCAAGCCCCGCTGGTCCAACCACACACGGGAGAGCCGTTTGCAGCTGAAGCAGTATGAACAAAAGCTGGTTTTGTGCAATGGTGAGGCAGACGCCAGAGTGCAGCATGTGTAGTCAGGGAGCAGTGAGGAAGACGTGAGCCCAAGTTCAGCTGCTGAGTTCAGATCACGTGGGGGGTGGCTGTTTAGGAGGAAGAGAGTGGGAGGTGTTTAAATTCTGATGAGAGGGTCCCTGTTCTGCAGTCTACGGCCTGCGGAGAAGACAAAGTCGGGAGATTTTCCCAAGGCAAGCCTCCTCTGTAAAGTTTCTTGAAAAAACATTACACGCTGCTATTTAAGCATAATTCACCTAAGATAACCCCACTGTCAAAGTACAACTCAATTACTGCAGTTCATTTCCCGAGCTGCGCGGCCGTCTCTGAAATCTGGTCCCAGGACACTTTCACATCTTGCAACGTCTTCTCCTGCCTTCGCCGTCCCTCCTCAGCCTCATCCCCGGCTGTGGGGCAGCGAGAGAAGTCACGGCTTGAGGCCCCCGCACGCCACATCCTAACGCCCAGCTGAGGCCTGACGCTCCTGCGTCTGACCGAGATGCCCACTAACGCACAGCCTGGGAGGAAACAGGAGATGCCGCGTGTGCCTGAGCCCCTGCCAGCCCCCTGGGAGATGTGAATGGCGCTCCAGGATCCTGACTTTGGCCTGGCCTGGCCCCGGCTGTTGTGGGCATTTGGAGAGTGAACCAGGGGTGGATGATCTCTGTCTCTCCCTCTGTGTCACTCTGCCTTTTAAGTAGATGTAACTGAATATTTAAAGAGTGCCTGTGTTAGCTTATGTTTCTATAAATGCAGTCTTATGTACTGTTTGCAACCGAGTCTTTTCATTTAGCATATTGCATTTTAGGTTCATCAGCATGCTTGCATGCATCATTTCAATAGTAGACAATTAAGTGGGTTCTCCTCATCTGTGTTCATCTGTCCTCCTGTTGGTGGATATTTAGATTCCTTCCCATCTTTGGTTGTCATGACTCATTCTGCTGTGAGCACTTGCATATATATCTTCATGTAGGTGTGTCTTCATTTCTCCTGGGTAGATTCCTGGGAGTGGAATCGCTGGGTTATATGATAAGTTTGTGTTTTGATTCTATTTATTTTTATTTGGGGGAAGCAAAGACAGATGGAGAGATAAACAAAGAACTCCCATCTGCTAGTTCACTTCCCAAATGCATACAATGGCTAGGGCTGGTTCAGGATAGGAGCTGGGAGCCAGGAATTCAATCTACGTCTACCAGTGGGGGCCAGGAAGCCGGGAGCCAGCAACTCAATCTATGTCTCCGTGTGGGTGGCAGAGACCCAGGAAGTTGAGCCATCACCTTTGCCTGCCTGGGTGCCCATTTGCAGGAAGCTGTCTTCCATCTGCTGGTTTACCACCCCGCCCCCGACATGGTCCCAACAGCCAGGACTGGGTCAGACCAAAGCCAGGAGCCAGGAGCTTCTGGGCCTCTCACAAGCACTTGGGCCGTCTTCTGCTGCTTTCCCAGGAGCACTCGCCGACCCCGCAAAGAGTTCCTTATACTGTCTTAATCAAACGCATGATTTGTCATGTTTTCTCCCAGTTTGTCTTGTCTTTCTATTTTCTTTTCTTTTTAAAGATTTATTTATTTATTTGAAAGTCAGAGTTACACAGAGAGAGGAGGGGCAGAGAGAGAGAGTCTTCCATCTGCTGGTTCACTCCCCAATTGGTCTATTTTCTTAGTGGTGTTTTTTGAAGCACAGAGTTTTAAGTTTCTGTTGAAGTACAGTTTATCTGTTTTTTCTTTCTATGGACCATGCTTTTGGCGTCATATCTAAAAACTTTGTGAGCAAACTAAAGTCATGAAAATTTCTTGTTTTCTTTAGAAGTTTTACAATTTTATGATCAATATTGTGTTACTTTTTAGTATAGAGGGTGGTGGAGATCCAAGTTCATCGGTTTGTTTCTTAATATCCAAATATTACAGCAACATTTTTTTAAAAACAGCAACAACAAAGATCCGTCTTTCCCCTTGAGCTGCTTTGAATCAGCCAGAAATCACGACCCTCAGTGCTGCTCCCAATAATTTTTGCACAATTTTTAAAACTGATGCCTGCTACATTTTATCAAAATTGACCCAACTGTTAAGAACTAGAAGTTTAAGAAATAAAAATACCTTTTAAAAATACTTGAAATATTAATAAATCTGAAGAATGCATCTATCTTTAAAAACAAATAAAATATGTATAACAAAGATCCTGGAGAACATGGAAAAGCTTTCGAATGACTGAATCACCCTTGGGTAGCATTATGGCATTCCATTAAGCAGGAACTTGACGTGTGAACTCAGATGCAAACCAAGGAGCCAGCAAGGTCGGGGAGCAGAGACCGCCCCGAGTGCAAGGGTCCGAGTCCACACAGGGGTCAGGTTGTTAGGACTGGGGCTGCCCCACGCAGGGCTCTGCCATGGCGCCTGCTCCCTGCCTGTCAGGTGGGCAGAGGCAGTGAGGGGTCGTGGAGCCCAGTGGCAGAGCTGAGGGGCTGACGCGAGACACAGGAAGTGAGGAGAGCCTCAGAGAGACAACAGCCCCAGCCAGACCTCCCCCCCGGGGCTCCCAAATTTTAACAGCAGAGGTAGCAAGAATGGCTTTTGACAGAAATAACAACAGATGTGTATGCGTGCATATTTGCGTCTGTGCGTATGTTTATCTAGGTGAACATGTGTATATGTATTAGTGTGTATGAATGTGTAAATATGTATGTATGTATGTGTCTCTGTGTGTGTGAATGTGTGTATGTATGTGTGAGCATGTATCTGTGTCTGTGTATATGTGTGACAGGTCCATGGGTGTACTGTGTGTATATGTGTAAGAATGCATGCACATATGTGTATTTGTGTCTGTGTATGAGAGTATATATGTGTATGTGTGTCTGAGTGCATATATTTGTGCATGTCTGAGTGTGTATATTTGTGTGTGTATGTCTATGAGTGTATGTGTGTGCATTTGTTTATGTATGTGTATGAGTGTGTATTTTTGTGTGTGCCTATGTGTATGTGAGTCTGTACATGTGTATGTATGTTTGTATGTGTATTGTGTGTGTCTACATGTGCATGTGTGCCTATGTGTATATTTGTGTGTATATGTGTATGTGAGTCTGTACATGTGTCTGTGTGTGTATCTGTGTATGCATATATATATATATTTGTGTATCTATGTGTATGTGAGTGTGTACATGTGTCTGTGTGTCTGTGTGTGTATCTGTGTATGCATATGTATATACTTGTGTATGTGTATGTGAGTGTGTACATGTGTATGTGTGTATGAGTGTATGTATGTGTGTGTATTGTGTGTGTCTATGTGTATGTGTGTACATGTGCATGTGTGTGTCTATGTGTGTATTTGTGTGTCTATGTGTATGTGAGTGTGTACATGTGTATGTGTATTTGTGTATGTATGTCTGTGTGTGTCTATGTGTATGTGTGTTTCTATGTGTATGCATGTCTATGTGTGTGTCTGAGTGTGCATTTGTGTGTGTGCAGTGTCCCCCCACATCCACGCAGCAGGATATGTTGCAATCTCCCAGTTAGGACTGGGGCAATCTCCCACTGGAGCCACAG
The DNA here is from genome assembly GCF_964237555.1 of Oryctolagus cuniculus. Lineage (NCBI taxonomy): Eukaryota > Metazoa > Chordata > Mammalia > Lagomorpha > Leporidae > Oryctolagus > Oryctolagus cuniculus. Next base: position 54,092,849 of record NC_091447.1, read on the forward strand.
ATAACAGCAGAGAGTACCAGATCCCACGTATATTGTATTTTTTCCTGTATGCATGTACTTACAATAAAGTTTAACTTGCAAATTAGGCATGGTAAGAGAGTAACAGAAATGACCAAGAATAAAATGGGAGAATTTAACAATACAATGTCGTAAAGTTAAGTGAATGTGTGTGCACTCTTTCTAAACACACTAATTTCCCTTTAACAATGTTGGGACACGGTTGACTGTGGGAAACCGGAAACTCGAAAGTGAACCACAGATCAGGAGGGAATGCATATGCCCACACGTGTGTACATGCATGCGTGTGTGTGTGTGTGAAAGATTCCCACTGACTAATATTTTGCTGCAATCCAAGGACATGGAACAAACCCTCCCTGAGCGTCCAGCGCACATCAGCACCCTTCAGAGTGCAGATTTCCTTTTGTCTGTAGGCAGCACAAGAAAGTGCCATTTTCAAAATATCAAAGGACAGAAAGTTGCCCAAGGCACAGAGGGCCTGGCTGATTTAAGACCAGGCCTGCTTTCCTGTGTCTGTCGCAGCCTGAGCTCTAGCAGAGAGAAATGTGGCCAGGGCTTCTGTGGCTGCTGCTCTCAGAACACTCGGGTCTTGTACATTACAGCCCCTGCGAGATTAAAGAGGCCCCATCAAAAGGCAGCGGGCAGTCCATCCAGCTCCAGTCCCACTCCCTGGGTGACAAGGGGCCATCAAAATGCAGGGCAGCCTCCAGGTCCTTGTAAATTTCTGCTGAGTGCAGACCATTAGGGAGCATCTGCAAGGTCGCCTTGGACGGAACTGCTTGCTTCCGTCGCTGTCACCTCCACTTTAACACAGAAGAGCGATGGCTCCTGGTGCCACAGGTTGAGCCCTCGACTCGGAGTCTGAGGACCAGGCAGAGGACAGATGACTGCTTGAGCTTTTCCCCACCCAAACCCCCAGCCTTCAGAGCGTTCCGAGGGGCATTTATCCACACTGTCTAGTTTTCCCAGTTTGTTCCCACTCCAGCCCACACTCAGACCAGGCAGTCTCGCTCGTGTGCTTAATCATCGCGCTGGGAAATCTGAAAATGTGGCTTCCTGCTGCATTCAGCCATTAGCAATCCTGCTTTAGATCTGCGCTGGGGCCGGACACACATGCAGTTCAGGAAGAAGGAAACTCCAAGTAATTCGACGCAGGTGGACACGGGCATGGATGGCATTTTGTTTATTTCTCTGGGCTTATGTCTTCATTGTGTGTGGGTGATGGAAGACACCGATGCTTGATTCCAGGTTGTAGGTACCCTTCTTCTGGTTACACTTGTCACAACACTGGAAATCCAGGAGTTGGATGCCGGTATGCACACCAGGGTTCCGGGAAGCCAGGTCAGAGCGACACTGGCAGGTGGTGGTCTCCACTCCGCTCCTCCCTGGCAAGTAAAGCAGGCTGGTGTCTTGGTCTGATTTCCTTATAGATATAATTTGATAGTTGGCCTCCTGGCAGTGAGAGGCACAAGGCCAGTACAAGGAGAGGCTTTATCTGTGGAATGCTGCAAGATGGGATTTTTAGGGCTGACTCTGCAAAGGAACCCTGTAAGACATATAACTCCCTAAGGCTGTGGAACAGAGAAGTTGCCTAATACAAACCCTCAGAACTGTGTGGGAACCCACAGAGCTATGTCATAGGCGTCCTTCCAGCCCTGTCATGGAGCCCCAAAACCTGGCCCACTTGCCCCACACTCCCTTAGCCAATTGCTGACACCAGGGTAGTGGAAGACACACGTGTTTGTTTTGCAAAGTGCAGACCAAGGAGTCGGCCGCTATTGCTTAATTCTGGGGCTCTGTGCGATGCCACAGGTGAGGAACTTCATGGGTATAAGCTCGGGTTGAAGGGCCAGTGCTCAGGTCTGGAGCGTGCCTCAGGTCGGTCCACAGTGCCCACGGCCCCCTTACGCTGGGCAGCAGCCATGGGACAGCCCTGGTGTCCTCTGGGGACTCTGACGATAGCAGACTGGGTTGCAGCCAGCCTCGGCCAGGGACTGAAGCTCTGCTCAGGGCATGGGGCTCTCGATAAAAAACCTCCCCAGACAAGGCCCGACACCAAAATGCTGTCGATCGCTGTGACCTCATGAATGTTGTGGTCTGGGACTCTGTGGGCTGCTTGGACCTGCTGCAGCACTTCCTCCATCCGGCGCGTTAATGTTACTAAGAAGTTGATCCGCAGTTTCAGAGCGAGACAATAAAAGGGCTATGCAGGGCAGGGAGACTGAGAGACTGTGGAGCACCAGGGTCCGAGGGTGTCCTGGGAAGGGCACTGTGGCACAGCAGGTTAAGCTGCTGCCTGCCACACCCATGTCCGATATCGGAGTGCTGGGTGAGTCGGGGCTACTCCACTTTCCATCCAGCTTCTTGCAATGCATCCTGGGAGGCGCAGAGGACGACCCAGGTGCTTGTGCCCTTCAGTCACCTGGGGGACCCAGACGGAGTGCAAGGCTCCTGGCTTCCTTTGGCCAGCCCAGCCCTGGCTGTCGTGGGTATTCGGGGGAGCGACTCATGGGATGGAAGATCTTTCTTCCTCTCTCTCTCTGTCCCTGTCTCCCCTCCCCCTACTCCCCAATTATTCTGCCTTTCAAGCAGATAAAAAATCAATAGAAGACATCTTAAAACCCGCATCTACATCAGAAGAATTTCTTGGTTCTAGCCTGGGCCAGACGGGAAGTCCGACTTGGGAAGGAAACATCTGGGAGCAATTCTTTCTCTTGACTTTTTGTGTCCTTGAAGTTACTGGTGACGCTTGACGCTGGCCAGGACCTCTGAGCCAGTTATTTTTGTTAAACCTCTTAGACGCCGCAGTTTTGCTATGGATGATCTCGCTGGATAAAATCTGGCGATGAACTCCGGGAGCCTAAAATCTCACTGCAGTTTGGGGCTTCCTGAGCTGTCACAGGGGCCCTTGGCATATGTGTAGGAACTGGAACTCTTCTTGTTCATTGCAAAAGAAACCCAGGTTACAGTTCTGGCCATCCTGAGCATCGTCGTGGTGAAAATTCCCAAAGGAGAACATTTCCTGCTGGTGCAGGAAAGAACAGAGGCACAGCTCTGGGACACAGCTGGTCAGGCCACTGTTACGGACCAAATGATGGCAGAGAAACGATTACCTTGGTTCTTTGTCTCACGTGGAAGAAGATTTCCAAGTGGACAAGGCAGAGAGAAAAGCAAGATGTATTTAAAAGCAAGATCTATTTAAGTCAGATTCTCCTGGCGGAGTGGCCAGGAGGGTGGCTCCCAGAGAGGCGAAACCCAAAAGGGCTGGTGTACTGCGGTTTTTAAGCACAAGTTGTTTTTGGGGGGGGAGGGTGACTGTCAATCAGTATAAGGCGGGGACAAACCCGGCTTGCTCATGATAAAACGAAAGAGCCACCATAAGGGTGTGATACCTAACCTGCTTCGAAGTACACCGGGCCCTCAGTGGGTGGAGTCACCACTCTTGCTACTCTCAGGATGAGACTGGAAAAGCTCCTACAAGTGGGCAGGCAGGCATTTTTGACCTTGCTAAAGATAACTTTTGGGGAAAGCAAGCATTTTACACCCTCAATTTCCACCATGACCAACCTAACTGCCCATCAACCCCTCTGACTCCTCACACGGCCACCTGCCATGTTGGGATCCCATGTCAGAGCAGTTGGAGCCCCAGCTGCTCGGCTTCCAATCCAGCTTCCTGATAATGCACCAGGGAAAGCGGCCGAGGATGGCCCAGGTATCTGGGCCCATGCCATCCACGTGGGAAACCTCGATGGAGTTCCCAGGCCCCGGCTCAGCCATTTTACCCATTTGGGGAGTGAACCAGTGGATGAACGCTCTCTTTCCCTCTGTGTCTCTCCCTTTTTCTCTGTCACTCCACATTTCAAATAAACAAAATAAGTCTTTTAAAACAAAACAAAAAAGGAAAAAAGTAGATATTTCCCAACTGTCTTTGACTCAAAATAGATGCTCACAAAATGTGTTGGGTGAATAAAAGTTACTTTATAATTATCAGGGTCATAAATGTTGTGCAAAGCCACATGCCACATGACACTTAGCTGGATTTATTTACACACACACAAGGGGGTCTTCAAAAAGTTCAGGAAAATGCACATTATGAAAAAACAATGCAGATTCCAAGATTTTTTTTCCCACCAGAATAAACCCGTCTGTTTATTCTAGTTTCTATCTTTTTGAGGTGCGTGTGTGTGCTTGTTCATTTCATCCTCTCTGTTCGGAAAGCAAGCATACAGGACCCACCGTGCCACGTGCCGCCTACAGGTACCCACCATGCCACGTGCCACGGGGATTCTGAAGCCCCCCCTTGTGGGGGTACCTTGAAAGATTGTAACAACAATGCAGCAACAATATTCATCTTATCATTGTAGTTATTTGCTTTCCTAAAAACCTTAAGTACGATTATTTTCACAAATTCCTAGGAAACTAAAGCACAGGAAGATAGAACTTCGCTACCAAGGCTGGGAAGTAATTACAAGAAAAACCTCTTTTAATCCAGAAAACCTGTCCACAAATGCAGAGTTTTCTAGGGAATAAGGGTGAGGACAGTGATGCCCAGCACAGGGGCAGTTTGCTAAAGCGATAAGGAAGACCTCTCACCCTTCAATCACAATTCATCACCCGTTCTCCCGGGATAAACAGTGCTCAGCAGGAGGCCCTGGGGGCAGCATCCGTCCCTCACAGTTGTGGTCACCGAGGTGGCCGCCGTCCATGTTCCTTAGGGAAGAGAGGGTTAGGAGCAGGTGGTTTCTCTGCACGGGCACCTAAATCAAAGTCTGCCCGGAAGGGAGAGGGGCTCTCACTGGCGATTTGCATTTCAAAGGGGTGGCTGCTGGGCCCTGCAGGGAAAGGGTGCTGGGCCCGCAGAGGCGGAGCGCTTATTTAGCCTTTGAAAAGCTGTACTTGCACCTCAAAAGGGCACAGAACGGCCTGGGGACGGCAGATTTTTCTCATGGAAATATTCTCAGAAGCGAGGGGAAGTCGCTTTACCCTTGCACTGGGGACATTTTGGAAATTTCTTGTAAGATTTACGTTTGCCCTTATTGGAGCAAAGGCCTTCCAACAGCAGTGAGCTGTGCTAGAATCAGAACAGAGCGTGCTTTCCACACACGAGGTTGTTGCTGACTTACCATCCCTTACAGTGCATTCCCTTTCCTCCCGGCTTGCCCTGCCCCGGAGAGCTTTCCTTAGTGAATCTGGGGCCCGCTCCCTGGTCAGCCTGGAGCCTGCAGACAGAGGCATCTGGGGCGCGCTCCCTGGTCAGCCTGGAGCCTGCAGACAGAGGCATCTGGGGCGCGCTCCCTGGTCAGCCTGGAGCCTGCAGACAGAGGCATCTGGGGCGCGCTCCCTGGTCAGCCTGGAGCCTGCAGACAGAGGCATCTGGGGCGCGGCTCCCACTCCTGCCTTTCCCTTTCGAGCTGTTTTAGTTTGCTCAGCACGAATGGTGTGGACCGTTGGCCACTCGGTGTTTTATTGGGGCGGGCTTTAATGTTGCAGGAAGCAGTCCACCAGATGCAGCACTGTGGGTGGGGAAAGACTTGGCCAGAGGGGCAGGCGGAGTGAGTTAACCCCGAGTTAGGGACTCCACTGCTAGGGAGCAGAGGGCGGGACGGCGAGAGGCCGCCTGTGTCCAGCGCCTGCAGATCCAGAGCCTCGTGTACGGGGCAGGCAGCCTCCTCATCACTACCTGAGTTTCTACCCGGGTTTCCCAGTCGGTGATCTGCCTTTCTGAGCGTAACTGGGAAATTTCCACTGCTGGAGCTATGGACTTCCCATCCACCCAGTGCCCTAAGTGAGCTACAACTTAGGGACGTGACAGTGTCTATGCCAGCCACGTTGCATTTCACCTTGAAGAAGATACTGGGGCCTGGGCTTGTGGCACAGCGGGTTAAGCCACCACAGGGGATGCTCACACATACTGCAGTGCCTGGTCCTGTCCTGGCTACTCTGCTATCCAGATCCAGTTCCCTCTTACTGTGCCTGGGAGGCAGCAGAAGATGGCCCAAGTGCTTAGGTTCCTACTGTAGTGTCCGAATTTCCCAATCAATGCACAAGGCACAGTCGCCCATGCAAAAGCAGAGGTTTATCTGTTACCAGCCAGCTGGGACTGTTACCAGCCAGCTGGGACCGCTACCAGCACACAGCCCTTTAGCAGTGCACAGGCAAAAGGCTCCTTCATTTGCATAAGAGAGGTTTTTATAGCCTCACACAAGGGTGCAGGTCATCTCCTAGGTTACCTTCTTACTCTATATGGCAAGGTATTGGGACCTAACATGTTCATTGGTTCATTTAAACGTAAAGACTATATACGTTATGTGGCGGGAAGGCCACACAAAGGGGATGGCATGGGGAGGCACTGGCGGGAAGCATCAGGCCATAAATCCCAGGGGAGCTGGGGGCGGGGGGCAGAAGGTCATTAATTCCGGGAGAGCTCACTCTCTTTGTTCTCAAGGACCAGAATGTCCAGGTCCAGAATGAGGCCTGCCATGGCCTTACAGCTGGCAAGCAAGCAAGCCAGAGCTAGGGACTCCAATCCCTACACTACTACCAGGCAGCAGACCTGGATAGAGATTTTACTCCTGCTTGGCTTAGCCTAGCCCCAGCTGTTGCAAGTATTGGGGAGTCAACCAGTGGATAGCAGCAAGTCCCCCCACTGCTCGCTCGCTCGCTCTCTCTCTCTCTACCATTCTTTCAAATAAATCTTTAAAAAATGCTTAAACTACATCTCAACCATACAAAAAGTGTATGTAACATTTTTAGAAAAAGGAAGTTGAGTGTGAGAGAGCTGCACAGTCAGCAGGTCATCGCTGTGCTGAGATCTTCCTGTCCGGAGGGGCTGGAAGAGGAGCAGGTGGCAGTGAGGAAGCTGCTCAGGAGAGGAGTGAGTCAGAGCCCAGCGACCGAGCCCGAGCAGAAGGCACGGAGGGGGTGTCGGGGAGCCTTGTCCAAGGTGAGAAGATGGACGGAGCCCTTCATCGATTCGGCCTGACAGTCATGGTCATGATTCTGGCCCTGATCAAGAAAGACCACAGCCACAGCCAATTTTTTTTAAGACCTGCATTGTGGGGCTGGCGCCATGGCTCACTAGGCTAATCCTCCACCTGCGGTGCCGGCACACCGGGTTCTAGTCCCGGTCGGGGCGCTGGATTCTGTCCCAGTTGCTCCTCTTCCAGGCCAGCTCTCTGCTGTGGCCCGAGAGTGCAGTGGAGGATGGCCCAGGTCCTTGGGCCCTGCACCGCCTGGGAGACCAGGAGGAAGCACTTGGCTCCTGGCTTCGGATTGGCACAGCGCTGGCCGTAGTGGCCATCTGGGGAGTAAACCAACGGAAGGAAGACCTTTCTCTCTGTCTCTCTCTCTCACTGTCTTAACTCTGTCAAAAAAAAAAAAAAAAAAAAAAAAGGCCTGCACTGCAGAGTGATGGGACACACTCGGTGTTCCCAGTCAGCTGACAACAGGTAGGGGCTATCTTCTAGCCAGACTTCTCTCTGAGGGTCTTGCCCTGGAGGTGAGGGCAGAGTTCACGGAGGCCACTTCCTGCCCGGGTCAGGACACCAGCGCTTGGCTCCAGTGCCCGTCCCAGCGTCTTAGTTAGTGGTTCAGCTCCTCAGAGTGCAGGAGGAGCAGGCAGATGAGCGGTGAAGATGCCTGTGCCTGTGGCGCCAACGTCCTGGGCTTTGAAATCACAGGCTCTACCTGGGAGCGCAGGGCTCCCCTGGGGAAACCTCGCTACAGCTGTAGTCAGCTTTGTGTCCAAGGCTGGAGCTCTACCGAACAATGGAACACTTCGGCTTTCCTATTAGACAGTCTTTCCCATGTCAGAAAGCAGTCACAGATCACACTCATCCGTGAGGTGGAAGCCGTGCCGAAGCTCTCCTGGGGAAGCAGAGACAAGTGGGCAATGCGCTTCTATCTAAGGGTGAGAGACGGCTGGCGGGGCGCACAAGACGGTTCCACCACGGCCACGGCCACGGCCACGGCCACGGCGAGAGCGCGGTCTTCCTCTGCTCCGCCCTGTGGCCACACTGGAATGCGCCAATTGGTTTTCAAAGCCAATTAGGAGGTGTTCACTTGGGTCCCAGTTAAGTGTTCAGGGAGAAACCAGATCTCCAAACAAATGAGGTGGATTTCCTCAGGTGCCTCCTTGGAGTTTGCTCACGTGCAGAGGTGCAGGCTGGCAGGGCAGTGCGAATTTCCCAGGGACCCTGGGGAACGAGAAGGGACCCAGGACTCATGGGACCTCCCCTGCCTGCTGCAGGTGCACTGGATCCTCGCTGAATGGCCGCTGAATCCTTACAAGGGCTGGAGGGAGAAATCCCCAGGTATAGGGAACTCCATCTCTCAAATGCCCCAGACCGCGGAGCTGGCAGAGAGGAACCTTTAGGGGGCTAAGACTGGAACCCGGGCTTGGTTCCCAGCCTTTCCTTCAAGCTCTGCTCTTGTCCAGGGTTAAGCAGCCCATCTCCGTCCCCTGGAAGCAACAGCACAAGAGAAGAACTGTGTTCAGAGCAAGGAGAGGCTGGCAGGCAGGCAGGGACAGTGTGGAAGGCTTAGGACGCCCCACACACCCTGCTAGACTTCTGCTTTTATCAACAGGTCGGACTGCCCAATGACACCGCATGGAGCAGTATTGTATCACTGCTTTCACGGAGGAGAAAACAAAAGGCACCCCTTTGGTGACTGAAGTCACAGGAACAGTAAAGGGTCGGCTTTGAGTCCAGCGGGGCCACAGCTGCAAAGCCACCTGCACAGACAGCACAGGGCCACCACCTCCTCCCTGAGGAAGCAGAGCTACAGGGACAGGCGCAGTGCACGGTCTCGGGTGCAGGCCTCCAGTGGTTTGCAGGGATCTGTCTCCACTCGATCCCTACGGCCACCTGCCTACCCTCTATGCTTCCATTTAGGATTTTATTTTATTTTATTTTTTTCTGTTCAAAATGCCCTTGCCTTCATGGTAGTAAACTCACTCTTCAAACCCTGGGCATCTAATCAGAAAGCCATTGCCTTTAAGCTCCGCAGTGCGCAGAGACACGGTGCTTCCTGCTGGGGAAGCTCCAGCAGGAAGTCCCTGTGCCCTGAGCCGTCCAAGGCCGGAGGTAAGGCCGCCCTGCCTGCACCCTCCCAGCTGTGACATTTACCAAGCCTCCCTCGGGCGTGGCCTCTACGTGAGCCTGGATCTCGGATCAAATTTGAGTCCCGAAAGAAAATGCTATTTTCGCTCTCTCCTGGTCCCTTACACAGAACTCCACCAACATCGCTCCGGTTGGGAAGTGGGGTACAGACACCCCAGTGCAGAGTGGAAAGGAGGAAAGTGGAAGGCAGGGCAAGCTCCCCGGAGAGGTCACTGCGGTCGGGGGTCGGGGTGCAGTGAGGCTCCCCAAGGCAGACAGCCCCTGACCTGCTCGTCTCCGGTGCCCTCTCCAGACAGAACGTTTCCAAGGACAGGCCGGGAGCTCCGGTGCTGTTGCTAGGGGGACTGCTCCGCTAATGAGGGCACCCTGTCCAGCAGTGCAGGGGAGCTGCAGACCAGAGGAGGCCGAGCAGCTGGGCTCAGAGGCAGCATCTGCAAGGGGCCCTGGGCACCGCCCCAGAGGCCGCGGGCGCCGCGCTGCGCTGCCTGTCCGTGGATGGGCGCTGGGCTGACCTGAGAGAGCAGAGCTCGGACGCCCCTTCACCAGGAGATGAGCACCGTTCACAGAGAAGAAAATGTCCCAACTCCCAGTCAGTTAGGGATCCTCAGGCCTGAGCCAAGTGCTTGGGCTTTTGCTGCTTGCGAATTGTTCAGAGCCGTCAGTGATTCAGTAAACAGCGTGCGTCTTCAAGCCTAAAGTCAAACACTGAGCAGCGCCCGGGTTTATTGAGCCGTAGAATCCGCGACCTCACGCTCACCCCCATGCCACAGGAGGGCCTGCAGGGCCCGCGGGGGATGCTCTGACCTCAAAGCAGAAGGCAGGGGAGAGCAGGTGAATCGACTTTCTTGGAGAACCCATTAGGCACCGCCTGCGTGTGCTGGGTGTGCTCTCGCACTCCCCACCTGACCTCCCCTACTTGGTGACAGACAGAACCCTCTCTCCGTCCCCCCGCCCCCGGGCATGGGATGCAAGTCCCAAGAGTTCACAGGGAGCAGTCAGTTCGGCAGAGCCGCGATTTGAATCAAAGCTGAGTGGTTTAGGCCTGATGCGAGAGGGGAGGGAGGCCTCTGACCAGCGTGAGGGCAGCACAGGCCCCACCGGGACGAGGAACGAGTAGGGGACCACAGGTAGCCCCAGCGGTTAGCTGAATCCCTCAAGCTCCATCGGAAGTGAAGTTGAGGGCTGGCAGAAGGAGCTATCTGCACAGAAGAGAGCGATGTGATGCCCTGCACGGGCCCTGTGAAGCTGCACTTGCTTGGCTACAATTAAGAGAAAAACAGAGACCCAGACGCCCGGATCAGAGAGGGTGCGTTTTTACCCCAAACTCCCTAGCTAAGACATTGATTTCTGGGAAGACAGTGGGAGAGGATCCCTTCTCTGGGCCTCTCCCAGGGTGGACGTGCACCGCCGTCCCACTGCTGGGGCCCTTGGATCCCAGTGCCTTAAGCTCTGCTCTGGGAGTCAGCCATGTAACATTAAATTAATAAACCAGCTATGGTCTTAAATCTATGGCTTAGCCTTCTACCTGGAGAAATGTTTCTACAGTGCAACACCCACCTCCTCCCTCCCCAAAGAGTAAGAAGATAAACAAATAAATGGTTAAGAAAAAGGGGGGGCAATAGAGGAGAAGCTCTCAGCAACTGCGAACAGAAGGGAACATTGTATCTCCATGAGTGACAGCTGTCAGTCGGTAATGCATCAACCACACAGACTGACGGGGAGCGAAGCAAGGATGCCCGCCTGGCCACTCTATTCAGTAGCGTAAAGGAAGCCACAGCTAGAACTTTATCCTGAGGAAAAGAAGGAAGAGACGTAGACATTGGGATGAGCTGGAGCTCTATTTACAGACACCACAATGGTCCACATGGAAAATCCCAAGAAGTCTAAGTAAGAACCTGGAGTAAATGGAAGTATATTGCTGGCATGGGTAGAAACTCCATGGAGTTAGGATGTCAGTCTAAGTAAGAACCTGGAGTAAATGGGAGTATATTGCTGGCATGGGTAGAAACTCCATGGAGTTAGGATGTCAGTCTAAGTAAGAACCTGGAGTAAATGGGAGTATATTGCTGGCATGGGTAGAAACTCCATGGAGTTAGGATGTCAGTCTAAGTAAGAACCTGGAGTAAATGGGAGTATATTGCTGGCATGGGTAGAAACTCCATGGAGTTAGGGTGTCAGTCTTCCCCAAGCTGACCTATAGATGTGGCATGATCACAATCGAAACACCAGCAGGCCTTGGCGACTTGCAGATGTGGAGGAAATGATTCTGAAACTCACAAGGAAGCAGGAGTTGGACTAGCCAAATAATCTTGGAGATAGAGAGCTGTACAGGCTGACTTTGATACTACAAGTCTACAGTAACTAAGACAGTATATTACAGACAAAAGACTCAAGCAATAGAGGGAATAAAATTGAGAGAGTCTGGAACAGATATGCATCGATATGTTCAACTGACAGAGAAGCAGAGGGAAATCAGTGGGGGAAGTATAATCTAACAATTGCTTACTGGGATGATTATTTATGTGGAAGAAAAATAGGAATCTTAACATTTATCTCAAGCATTTAAAAATTACATTAAGCTGGAACATAAAGTTAGAAGTAAAATGCAAAACTATAAAGTTTTAAAATGAAACTTAGGGGACAATCTGTGACTAGATAGGAAATCTGTGATGAATTGGTTGCCATCAACAATAAAAATTTTGCTTTGTGGGAAACAAAACTGTTAAGAAAATGAGAAGACAAGCTACAGACTGGGAGAAGGAATAAAAATCCCATATTCAACAAAGTATTTTGTCTAGAATACAGAAAGTACTTTCAAAACTCAATAGTAAGTAAAGAAAAAGCCCAATTAAAAATCTGAAAAGACATGCAACAGAAAAGCAGAGCTAAATAGGATGGAGTCTACCAGAAGAGGAACAGCATTCTTACCTTTCGGGAAATGCAAGTAGAAACTGCAGTCAGGTGGCATGACCCAGCTATGAGCGTGAAGGAAACAGAGACCCTGTGCTGTGGAGTGTTGTGCAGCAATGCAGCAGTGGACATCCCCTTCACTGACCGCGGTCTCATCGCTGGGCAGTCACTCACAACATTCACCAGATACTTGCCATCCAAAGCAGAAATTTCACTGTTAAATATTTATACAACATAAATAAAAAATTTATGTTTGTACAGATACATATAAATTATGCATACTTTTCAGAATTAGGACAGACAGACAGACATCAAATGTATACAAGAAAAGACACTACTCACACACAAAGAGGAGTGAGTTATGGATACCTAGAAAACATGGCTAGGGGCATGCATTTGACCTAGCCATGAAGACCCCAGCCCACACCACAGGGCCTGTTTCCTGCGTCTTGCTAATGCTGACCCTGAAAAGCAATGGTTATGGCTCAAGCAGCTGGGGCCCTGCCCCACACGTGGGCGATCTGTACCGAGCCCCTGGCTCCTGCTTCAGCCTGGCCGGCCCCGGGCCTCTGCAGGCGTTTGGAGAGCGAGCAGGCAGCCGGGAGCTGTCTGTCCATCACAGGCTTGTGCGCTCTCTCTCTCTCTCTCTGCTTCTCAAATAAATAAAATAAATGTAGCTAACTCTCGGCTGCATTATACTGTAAGCATAGCTAGATTCGAAGGCTGCATAATGTAGGATCCATTTGCAGGGCATTCTGGAAAATTCCGAACCGTAGAGAGTGCAGTGGCTCTGTGATTGCCGAGGTGGGAGGTGAAGGAGCCGCAGCACGCACACTGCTGTGGAAACGGAATCTCCCAGAACTCCAGTGCCGCCTGTGATGGCAGCCATAGACACCCAGGCAGACAGCAGCGCAGACAGACTGTGGAAACTGTAACGCGCTGAATGCAAGCTGAAATTAGAACACATCTGAAAGTCAGTAAAATTCGCTTACCAGACTTCTTTCTGTCATATGAAGCATTCGTAGTGTTTCAGTTCTAACTCCCTCCTTATAAACCGATTACAGAAGCTGCAGAGGTTAAAGGGATGCATTTCAGTCTTCTGTCTTCCTAGAAAAAATACAGAGGTCTAAAGATGTTGGAGTCTGTTATCATAGGTGATGTGGGGAACAATTAAACCAGCCATAGCGTTGGTGCACGCTAGACGGGGGCTGCACAGGCTGGGAAACGGAGCCGGAGACTGAGTCGGGGAGCACACTGTGGGCACCGCATCACCGCCCAGCGCCACCACCACTGCCACCCTGCAAGGCCAGCTCAGCTCCGTTCGCAGTCGGCACGAAGACCTCCCTTCCAAACCTGTGCTGGGGAAGAAGGCACTCTCCTGACCCTTCCTTCATCGTGTCTCAGGCTTCTCCCAAATGATGCACGGAGATTGGTTTATCCTCTACCAGGTTTGTGAAGGAGAGAACAATGGCATGGTGTTACCTGAAGGGATGGAAGTGAGGCTGCCTGCTCTGTGGAAAAACAAAGCTAAATAAACACACTGACAGTCTACTTCCAGGTTACTAGCCTCACAGCCCTTCCCAATTATACAGTAGCCCCGTGTAATCATATTGTAAGTGATTTATTCATTTGTTCTATCCAAGCAGCAGCAGCTAATTTTAAATTGATTGCATATACTCTAGGCTTGAGCTTAGGAGCTGCAGTTGAAGAATAAGTCATCCCTTTAACAAACAGAGTCTTAGTTTACTTAGTTAAATTGAACCAAAAATGAGTCAGTGAGCTCTCTGTCAGCCACGTTTGGTAGGGAGGGTCAGCAGGGCAGGGTTTGCTCTCACTGATGTGACATCCATCCATCCATCCAAGCAGTTTCACATCTTTGAATAATTTCTTCTCATCCTGGTAATAATTATGGAATCAAACTTCACTGTAGTAGGGATATTCAAACATCAGTATTCATTTTTGAGTGATGACTTGATTCTGTAGTTATGAAAACAAAGCAGATTTAAAAAACCATAGGGAAGTGAAATTTTGATCTCTACTGGGGTCACATGAGCTAAGTAAAAGTAGTTTCACTATTTTAAAGATTATTTATTTATTTTTCATTTATTGGAAAAACAGAGTGACAGTGAAAGAGGGAGAGACAGAGAGAGAGAGAAACCTTCCCTCTGCTGGTTCACTCCCCAGACGGCCACAACAGCCAGAACTGGGCCAGAACTCCATCTGGCTCTCCCATGTGGGTGGCAGGAACCCACATGCCTGAGCGCCTGCCTGCTTCCCCCAGGAGTGGGCACTAGCAGGAAGCCAGATGGGAAGCAGGGCAGGAGTCAACTGCAGGCACTCTGCTGTGGGCTGAAGACACCCTGAGTTGTAGGCACCTCAATGCCCACTGCTAGTTTCATTATGAGTAATGACTCTTGAGTGGAAACGTGGGGCACTTGTTGGTTTTCCAAAGAACAATTCCTATTCAGTGCTTGTGGAGCTAAGCAGCATGCGCTGAGCGGTGTGACTGACAAGGCAGGCAAGTGCCAGTGCTGTGCTTGTCACTGCAGCTTTATGATCAGCATTGGCTGCATAATTTTTTTTTTTTTTGGTAGAAAAACACGATTAGTGCAGACAGGCAAGCAGGGGTCCAACCCCTGGACAGAGTCCAATACGAACATGGTTTCTGAGACAACCAGCAGAGGCCTGGCATTTACACCCCCATTCAGGCCTGCAGTCGGTGGCAGACCCAATCCTACGTCTTGGCAAAGGGCACAACAAGGAATTCAAAGTACAGGGGCCATGCATCAGGCGTCAAGTTAGTGTCGAGGTTTAAAGGGACAGGGAAATAAGGGATCCCAGAAATATGGAGACCAATCCATGCCAACAGGTTCTCTTGGAAAAAGCTACAATTCAAGTGGGTGTGTCAGGAGCCAGTCAGGAGACAGACCACACATCAGTAACGTCCACAGGAGATGTGAAAATGGACATTAATCTTACTTTAACTTCCATATTGATGGTGTGCAGTGTGGGGATCTGATACCTGTGTGCAGTGTCTGCTTATCACATCAGGGCACATAACATTTGCTGCTCCATACCATTGCTTTAGGGGTGGAGACTTCAAAATGCTCTCTTGTTGCTGTTCATAAAATATCTAATAGGTATATTATCCAGCTCTTCAAAACTACAGGCAAATACCTGAGGCGAGCCACTCACAAAGAAAGGTTTCTCCAGCTAGCAGTCGGAGTTCCGCAGTCCAAGGCTGAGTGGTTGTGGCCTCGGATGAGCCAGGGAGCAGCCAGCCCTCTCCTGAGGATTCCCTTCCGAGGGCAGGAGGACCCCTCACCAGTGCCATGATTGGATTAAGTTTCCAACTTCTGAGCACCGTTCACTTAGGACTTTGGGGTTTCAATGCATGAGTTCAAGGGCCAAATATGGCTCAAACACTAGCAGTCAGTGAACGAGAATTCTTACCTGGTGACATTGCTATTTTCAGTTGGCACAACTGTACACCAAGACCCAGTGATGCCAAGAACCAGCACTGGCAGAGGGCTGCCCACTGCCACCAGGGAGAGAAGTGCTAATAGACGGTGCCTAGGAAGACCCTGGTCTGAGAGAGTGCAGAGCAGGGGCAGACCCCAAGGGAGGCTCCTCCCCAAGCCTGAACTCCACGCTGCCTGGGAGAAGGCGTGGCCTGGGGTGCTGGGGAAGTTGGCCCGGTAGAGTGGGCTAGCCTCAGACCACAGGGGTGAGGTGGCAGCAGGAAACCTTCTGCTGAGGGAGACAACAGCCAAGGTAGAACAGGGATCTACGTGGATGTGATGCCCTGGAAGCCTCTTGTAGGGCCAGAGACGACAAGAAGCAACACAGAAACAAGCTCTCCCGATACAGAGGATTTACCGAGGACTGCGCAAACACGACCATCTGGAGGTCGTGCTATGCAAGCCTCCGGAACACCAAAGAAGGAGGCCTAAGGGAAACGTTCAGGAAGTGGAGAAATTCCGGAAAACCACGTGTAGGAGACCCAGAGCAGGTGGAGGGACAGCCTGGGGCACGTGCCCGCAGGGTGCCCGTGTGAATGGCTACCAGGACCTTTGTTAGGGAAGTCTGCGCATGTCTGTGACCCATGCAAAGGGCAGCATGGGAGGGACTTCCCAGTGGGTTTGCCTTGTTTTTAGGAAATTTCTGAGACCGTGGGTGTCCCTCCTCACGCTTCCCTGGCTCTGAATTTTGTCAGGGTCCTACGGGAGTGACTCTGTCTTGGTAACAGCGATTTGCTCACAAGGATGGCTGAGGGGGTGACGAGGGAAGACCCTGCTGGGTGTCTGTCCCACGTGACAGGGGCCCAGCGCCACGTCCCAGAGCAGGGCCAGAGCCCACGCACTGGTCAGCACCCACGAGCAAGCGCTAGGTAGTAGACCTTCCTTCGTGCCAGGTGCACGGGCTGATTAACTCTCCAGAAGAGCCTTGGGCTTTAGAAACTGGTGCTTTGACGTTTAGAGGCAAAAGGTTCAGGTCTGCTAATTGTGGCAGCCAAGGAGAACACATGCCCCAAGAAACTGGGGTGTTCCGAGAGGACGGCGACTTGGGTGGTGAGCGTGTCCCCAGGGAGTGCTGCTGCTTTGGGTCAGAGGCTGTAATGCTGGGGCACTGATCTGCCCGTTACCTGCCCGTGACGTATGCCTGGCTCCGGTCACATCCAGAACTCACGGCTGTGAGGGGGACATTTCCGGGGTTTCCACTGAGACTCCCATCACGGTCGCCTTTGCACAGCTGCTTTGACACATCACAGCAGGGTTTGCTAGCCCTGATTGCCCTTTCGCTCACTCCGTCCTGCGGCCTCACAGCAGGACCGCAGCAAGACAGGCGAGGGGTGGCACCCATGCCTGAGTCCTGAACGTGGGGCTGGGAGGATTTCAGACAGCTGGGCCGATCTGCGGTGCAGATGGCCAGGGTCTCGTGCAGTCCACCACGCAGGCTTCCCTACTGCCTTCAGAAGAACGAAGGGACAGCCTGTCCTGGGTGCAGCATAACTCAATGATGTACGTGGGCAGAAGAAACTGGCTGCAAGTGTGCAAACGTTTCCTCTCCCCTTGATCGCATCTTCCCTCTCTTCTTCAAAACAGTGCATTAAAAACGCTTCCCAGGCAGGCAGCCAGCCTCCTGGATGAGATGCTCTTGGGTTCCGTTTCCGGCACTGGCTCCCGACTCCGGCTTGGTGCAGAGGCGGGCTCCAGACACGGGGCTGCTGCCATCCGGTGAGACCTGAATTCAGCTCCTGCTTTTGGCCCAGCCCAGTCCCAGCCACTGAGACTGTGTTCACATGGGGAGTGACCCAGCAGACGGCAGCTCTCTCTCTCCCTCTCTCTTTTTTTCTCTCTCTTTCTGTATCTCCTTCTCAGATAAATAACAATGTAAACAAAATCATCTTTGCAGTAGCTTTGTCTTACCCTGACAACAGCAGTTAACACTTAAAAGTATTAATTTTCGGTGACAGAATTTGATATAATCCTATCATTCTATCTTCCAACCCAAACATTTAATCTAACCATCCACTGTAATTTTTTTTTGCTTGATATCAGTAAGATGCTTTTGCCATTAATCTAAATTGAGAATGAGGTCAGGTTAATTTTGTAGATTTCACCAGATTTATAGCTATAGGGGGGAGAGGAGATTGGATTGCATTTACTTAAATTCACGTTGATTGAAACCAAATCTCCTCTGAGCCTTTCCTGAAAACAGCCTGTCTGACAGGGGAATATGTACAGCGCCTATTAGAGCTTTTATGAAACTTTAATCCCCTTTTTAGTGCTTTTCATGTCGCAGGCATATATTGAAGTAGGGAGAATTTATCATCCACGTCTGAGATTTAATGGCTGGAGGACGTGAAGGTGGGCTAGCCTGCGTATCGCGCCGTGATGAGCTCTGTCGTGTCAGCAGACGCTGCTGTGTTAGCCCAGAGGGCTGTGCAGCAGGCACACGGCGGGTTCTGCCCGAGTGGCACTGGCAGGAGCAGAGCCAGGGTCGGAGGGAATGGAATAGTGGCAAAGTGGCAGCACAGTGTACCTACCCCACAGGACACTGCTGACCTGGGGAAACTTCTCTCGTATCCATGACCTGGGGATACTCACATATCCAGAAGCTGGGATCAGGGGCTCTGTCTGATTTGAGAGCAAGGGGCTTACCACGTGTGTAGGCATCACACATGTAGACTTACATAGACCTGGCTTCTCGGATCCCCTCCTGGGGAAATGGGGTTCAGGGAACGAAACGGATGAAGGGGGACGGGAAGTTAGTGTGAGGACACATGAAACACTCATGGAAACATGGAATGAAAAGACATTTCTTGTTGGTGCCAGAACCCTTTGCAACCCACGTGCAGTTTTTTCATAATACATATTTCCGTGAACTCTTTGATGGCTTGTCTTACCTAGTCGAATCAGGTATTGTGACGGCTTAGATCAGGGCAGTTAGTGCTAGAAAGAACAGGAGAGGGACTGAAGAAGGATCTCTGGTTTGTTTGTCAGCAGAAAAGAAAACGAGGGCTGGCGTTGGGTGTGGAGGGTTGAGCCCCTCTCTGAGCCATGGATGTCTCGGGCGTCTCTTATCTGAGCGCCCTTTTGAGTCCCTGCTACTCTGCTCCCACTCCCACTTCCTGCCAATGGGGAAGGCAGCAGGTGACGGCTCAAGTACTTGGGCCCCTGCCACCCACATTGGGGACCAGGATGACCCTCCTGGCTCCGGCTTAGACTGGCCCAGCCCTGGCTGTTGTGGCCATTTGGGGAGTGAACCAGCAAATGGAAGAACTCTTTGTCTCTCCCTCTGTGTCACTCTGCTTTTCAAATAAATAAAGCAAATCTCAAAAACAAAACAAAACAAAAGAAAGCCCAGGAGACCGAGGGAGCTCGGGGGCCTTGCTCTGTGCAGTAAAGGAGGAAGCTCCCGGGGAAACAGCTGGACTTACCCAGCTCTCTCCTTCTGCTTAGGTAGAACGCCCCCGGCTCGGGGGGACTGAATTCTGCACCGGAACTGGGTAGGGGCGACAGGCAATGGTAACGCAGGGAACCGGGTGAACACGCACGAGCGGTCATCGTGCCTGACTTCATTCCTGTTCATCTCCAGGTGTCCAGAGGAAAACGACCCTTTCTGCCCCGATATCAATACGTATTTCTGGTAAATGCCGGTACGGCTAGCGCGGTAAACACTGCAGGAAGCTCTCCTGACTCCAGCTCTTTCTCCTTCATTAGCTGTTTTGCCCCCTTGGAGTGCACGGTGAGGGTGCAGGCTGCCGGGGTGCCGGCCCCCAGAACCCCCGTTCCTGGAACTCGCTCGTTCTTCACGACCCCAGGCCTCGGGGTTTGAGCAGGCAAAGCCGAGCATTCCAGCGAGAGTTCTTTCCCTCCGGCTGCCGCGCACACAGCGGCGTTGTAAATCTGCAGAGGGTTGGTTTGGCTTTTTCAGCTCCGCCTTTGCTGTTTAAACCCTGGAATCCACGAGGCCGAGAGGCCCTGGACTGAGCAGCCGAGCCTGGGAAGTGGCGGCCTGTGGTTCTGAGAGCTTCCGAAAGGAGATCCTGCCTGCGCCGCAAAAGGAGGGGCGGGCACTACCATCTTACTGAGTGTATTTTAAGGGCTATTTAACATTAAGCTACTGCCCTGGAGATTATGAATAATAAGTAGCTTCCTTGTTTGGGAAAAAAATCCATAATTCTATAAAACTGGCTGAGTTAATGCACTAGAAACATTAAGTAGAAACCATTGCTGCGCTGAAATGTTGTTGTTCCAGCCACTCTCGTAGTAATTCCTGTTAGATGCGTGCCCTTGCCCGCCCCTTGGTGTGGGCACCTGGTATCGGCGTCGCGCTTGTCTTTGCCACAGGTGGATACATTGAAGGGGCTGAAGGAGGCCACGCAGTGACAGAACGGCACAGGCTCAATAATCCTCGATCGTCCCCAAATGCCCAGCGTTTCTGCTCCCGGGACATTCACTTCTGAGGTTTGTTTGTTAGGGTAACATCAACACCTTTCATGGTATTTTTTTTTCTTACTTATATTATTTACCCATCCAGGTCTCCATAAAGGAACGTCAAAGCATCACTCGGCGCTGGAAACAGCACGGCTGGACAGATGACAAAGCACGGAAGAGGGCAGCCGAGTCCCCGGGCTGGACACGGGGCTCAAGGGCGCCACAGCCGGCGCTGGAGTGCGGGGGTGCGCCAGGGAGCGGCCAGCAGCCGCGTGCGCAGACATCTGTCCGCGGAGAAGCCCACACTGCGGCCGCCCGCTCCGCCGGCCGCCTGGCTGCTCCACAAGCAGCCGTGGGCACGTCCTCAGTCCCGCAGTCGCCCCCTGCCCACCCACCGCTGTCCGCGCGCTCTGCCCTCCACGGCCCTCTCTGCCTCGTGCCTTCTCTCCAGCACGAAGGAGACGCCGCGCTGGGAGCGAGAGGGAGGAGGCGCCTGCAGTCTGCGCCCCACGCCCACGTCACGGGGGGGGGGGGTCCTGGCCGTGGCTCCACTCCCGACCCACGGTGCCCCCACTTGCCCGGACCCCTGGCTGCCTCCCTCCCCAGCTGCAGGCCTTGCCGGTCTTGGGCACCTGCTCAGGCCTGGGAAGGCAGAGGGTGCTGGCCCGGGTCCCTGTCCGCCCTTCGGCCGCCCTCACCTCTCAGGGTGTCACTCCGGGTGCTCTTCCGTCTGTCGTGGCAGTGAGCCACCTGTTCCTGCAAGGAGGTTTCCAGGCACAACTCTGTTGGAGCTTCGCGCTGTAATGGGTTTCCCAGAGGAAACTACTTTTTTGTTTAAAGACTTATTTATTTATTTGAAAGTCAGAGCTACACAGAGAGAGGAGAGGCAGAGAGAGCGAGAGCGAGAGCAAAAGAGAGTGAGAGAGAGGTCTTCCACCTGCCGGTTCACTCCCCGGTTGGCTGCAACAGCTGGAGCCGCATCGATCTGATGCCAGGAGCCAGGAGCTTCCTCCGGGTCTCCCACGTGGGTGCAGGGCCCAAGCACTTGGGCCATCCTCCACTGCTTTCCCAGGCCACAGCAGGGAGCTGGATGGGAAGCGGCGCCCATACCCACACGGGAAGGCTGCGCCACAGTGCTGGCTCGCCCCAGGAAACTGCTTTTGTGCTGGAGTGACTGTGTGAAACTTTCTGATGACCCCAAAAGACAGCTCGTGAATTATGTGGGTTCTCAAATTAGCTTCATCAAGGAAGTGAGAGAATAAATATGTCCCACCAGAGTGGGACGTCAGCAAGCTGTATACTTTCACAGAGAGCTTCCTGGGCTATTTTAAGTACGGGAACTTCAAACTAGCTAACAAGAATGGCTGGATTTCTGTACACACAATGACAAAATAAATGCCATTCCATTTTACAAAAATGAAATCCACCTTTTAAACAAGTCATTTGTCAGATTCTTACAAGAATAATGCCAAGGGGCCGGCTCTGTGGTGTAGCGGGTAAAGCCACTGCCTTCAGTGCCGGCATCCCATATGGGTGCCAGTTCGAGTCCCGGCTGCTCCACTTCTGATCCCGTTCTCTGCTATGGCCTGGGAAAGCAGTGGAAGATGGCCCAAGTCCTTGGGCCCCTGCACCCGCATGGGAGACCTGGAGGAAGCTCCTGGCTTCTGGGTTTGAATTGGTGCAGCTCCGGCTGTTGCAGCCAACTAGGGAGTGAACCATCGGATGGAAGACCTCTCTCTCTCTCTCTCTCTCTCTCTCTCTGCCTCCCCTTCTCTCACTGTGTAACTCTGACTTTCAAATAAATAAATAAAAAAAGAGAATAATGCCGCAACTGAAATGCCATATATTCTTCGTCTCCGCGGCTACTGCCTTGATTCTCTCATGATCTCTTGTCTGGATTTCGGTCGTCAAAGGCTGGCGGTGCTGGGGCTGCCCTCTGCACTCTGCTTTCCAGTGAGCGCCACCTGCCAGCTGTGGCGTCTTCCATACCTGTGCGTTGGACTAGAGCCACAAGTGGAAGCCATTAGGCCGGGGGATGGGCGCCTTGACACCTGTGCCTGTCCCTCCCTGGAGCGACCGGCCCTCTCTGGACGGGTGAGTTTTACTCTCCCTCACGTGGGATGTAACCTGCCAAGGGCGAATGCTACTCATTTTTAAGTCAGAGCTAGAGGAGTTCTTTGCGAGGGACTTCCTGGGATTTTAATCCATATCCCCATGCACCTTCTCTTTGCTTCTGTTACAGTTAGGTTGTGCCTCCACGATGGCACGCACTGCATTATACGTGACTTTTTCTCCATATCCTCTGTCTGTGAGTGTCTGGCATAGAAGTGGAGCCAATGAGTGTGTCGCAGTCAGAACTTTAGGGGCACCAACTGGCTCTGGGTCACAGAAGAATGGCGGCCACCTGGCTCCCCCCACCCGCCCCCCAGGTCCCATCCTCAGTCTGTGGCCTTGTGCTGCTGTCTGCAAAGTCTACTTAAACATTTGCACAGAAAACTGCTCCAGGGCCTTATTGTTTGATGGCAAATGATGGTTGACTGAATTTCAAACAAGGGCGCCCAGCCAGCAATGGGCAACGTGAGTGGGTTCAGTCTAAGAAAGATTAATTTCTTTCTGTGAAAAAGCTTTTATGTTGCTTCATGCCAGAGTAATTTTCTCATATTTTCAATATTAAAGTGAAGCAGTGGAGAAATTCATTTAGATCAATTTTCTCCCAATTTTAAACAAAAAGGTAACACAAACCCTTTCAATTTATTCAACTGTAACATAATCCGATAGTTCTGGTGAGATTCAATTATATAATGGCTTAATTGAAAGTAAATTAAACAAGTATATATCTAAGTTCTGTCACCCTAAATGAGATTTTAAATTACTCCAGGAACAGATATTTCAATTCTGATATGATGACTCCAAACTCGGTGATATATGATTTTCAGAACAATCAAAAAGAATTTCACAAACATTTGGGAGCCATCTTTTATTGATTTTCTGCAAAATCAAATCAAACTCCACTCTATGCCCCTGCGGGCAGTGAAGGTGAGGGAGGAAGACCCAGGCGGAGGTGAGGAGTAGACCCGAGCCTTGTCAGGAACCTCTGCCCTGCTCGGGGTGGCCGGGGGGTGGCCGGGAGGGGCGTGCGCGCTGACCACCGACTCCTGTGGCTCCTTTACACAGAGAGGCTGCTCTGTGATCACCCTTCCAACCCTTCTCCCGTCGTCACGGACGGGCATGGTTGGAAATGCACCTTTGGACAGTTTCTATTTTATAGCCTATTCCACAAAGGATTCGAGGAACATTATAAAGCGAAACACGCATGAATCATAACGATTACAATTCGAAGGCAGATCAAAACCCAACGAGGTCGGAGACAATGAGGTGGTTTCCTGGGGTGACTTCCTGCGTCCCCCAGGGCTGCCTTCTCCCCCTGGCGTGCTTAGCTGCAGACGGAGCCGCTGGGCTACAGAGCTGAACCTCGCTCAGCGGCTCCCGAAAGCTCCGGCGCTGACTGCAGTGGCGGCTTCGGGGCCGCGTTGCTCTCCAGGGCAGTGCTGACTGTACAGATCCCGCTACAAGGAGGCAAACAGACGGTCCTGAGCGTGGCTCTGTACACGAGACGCGGTTCCGTGTACGTGCAGGGAGAATACGGGGAAGACGCGCAGAGCAGCCTAAGGAATTTGACTGTCGTGAGGATGCTTCTACCACAGGCTCCCGTGCAGACGGCGGCGGGTCAGTGGTTGAGAGGAACGCGCTGGTTGTGATGTCTCCTGCTCCCAGTGAGCGCTGCTGGTGGAGGGCGCTCTCCACCCTGTGCCATTCATCAGCTGTCCAGTAGGAGCGGGCGTCAGCGTCCTCCACCCGGGAGATGTCTGTCCGCTCTTCCCGGGTGCTCTGCAGCTCCCCGTGACCCGAGCTAGGAGTCGTCCTAGGACCACCTGCCTCACCGACTCCAGCATTCCCACGGGCGCTCTACTGACCTGGACTGGGACGCGGCCTCTGGTAGGCACTTGGTGCGTCTGTGAACTTTGGCGCGTGCACTCATCCTCACGTCTCTGCGCACCTCCAAGACCTGGCTGCTGCCTGCCTCAGGCCGTCAGGAGGGCGGGCTGAGAGCCACAGCGCACCAGCGATGGCATCTGAAGCCTGCCCGGGGCTCCCTCTGCCTTCCTGTAGCCTGGGGCTCGTGTTCCGTGCTGTTGGGAACCCCGAGACATGGACTGAGAATTGGGGTCCCTCTGCCCCTTTCCTGGCTGAAGAGAAAGTGGCCAACTGCCTTGCTCAGAAGCACTGTGCGCTGTGCCACGCAGGATCAAGTCGCATCTGGAGCTGAACTGAGGGGGGTCCTCCCTCAGAGTAAGTACATTCCTTCAGGGCCATTAACGGGCTTGGCGATGTCAGCGCACAGTGCCCATCCAATCATGTAAACGCTCATTTTATTACGAAAACGACAAGGCGGGTCAGCCCCGGCTCAGGCTGTTTGTTGGCTTGACGTCCTCTGGCCATGGAAGCAGGTCGCCCGAGCATCTGGGCACTGATGCCCAAGGCTGGGTCTGCAGGGGTGCGGCTCTAGCAGAGCTGGGCTCCCGGACGAGCTTCCGAGAGCGTGTGCCCCTGGCCACAGCTTGGCCCGGCGTGAGGTCATGATTTACTTTTCTTTATAAAATATTTATTTATTTCGGGGTGAGGGGAGAGAGAGAGTGAGCTTCCATCTGCTGATTCGCTCTCTGAATGGCCCCATTGGCCAGGGCTGGGCCAGGCCTAAGCCTGGAGCCAGGAGCTTCATCCTGGTCTCCTATGTGGGAACAGGAGACCCAACACCTTGGCCGTCTTCTGCTGCTTTTCCCAGGCCATTAGCAGCTGAGTTGGAAGTGAAGCAGCCAGGACACAAACTGGTGCCCATATGGGACAGGGCTGGTACAGGCGATAGCTTTACCCACGAGGCCACAAGGCCAGCCCGAGGTCATGAGTTAAATTTGTGTACACACCTGGATTTAGTGAATGAATTGTAAATTACTAAGAACAAAGAATTTTGTTTGGAATTTGCCTGTCAAAATACTGTTTACATTCATGTTAATCCTGCCTTTACAATTGTGATCCCAGCTCTGAAATGATTCATAGCACAGGATTGATATAGGTTTATAATTGGAAATTCCTGTTTAAACGTGAGCGGAGAGGAATTATTATTTGCTGGGTGAGATGGAACAGAATCTGGCACTGATTAGTATTAGGACATTCATATGTTAATGTTTTAATCTCGGGATATTAGAGTTACAGACCCAGCCAATTCTTCATTCAGCTGCGAACCCACTTTAATAACTGTTTTCAAGGACTCAGGGTGTGGGCAGGATGCACCAGGCCGTACCTGAGGAACAAAGCATCGCTCGCGGGCACACGGGGCCTGCAGGGGGGAAACGGGCGGCAGGTTCTGGTGGGGAGGGGGACACGGCGAGGCTGAACAGGGCGCATGGAGTCCTGAACTTAGATGGGGGTCAGGAGCGCTCCTTAGCAGAGGGGATGACTGGGCTGAGAACGGGCTCAGAACACGAGTTGTGTATAGCAATGAATTCGGGCACGAGCCCCACCAAGAGAGAACACCCAGAACTAAGACAGGAAAAACACACGCTGGATATTAAACACACCGGCGAGAGGCCGCTGGTGTGGTGTAGGGGGTACAGCAGCCGCCTGCGACACCGGCATCCCATATGGGCACTGGTCCGTGCCTCGGCTGTTCCACTTCTGACCCAGTTCCCTGCTGTGGCCTGGGAAAAGCAACTGAAGTTGGCCCCAGTGCTTGGGCCCCTGCACCCACATGGGAGACCTGGAGGAAGCTCCTGGCTCCTGGCTGTTGGCAGCCATGTGGGGAATGAACCAGATCTCTCTCTCTCTCTCTGTCTCTCCCACTCTCTGTAACTCAGACTTTCAACACAAACAATAAAATAAATCTAGGCCGGCGCAGTGGCTCACTAGGCTAATCCCCTGCCTGCGGCACCAGCACACCAGGTTCTAGTCCCAGCTGGGGCGCCGGATTCTGTCCCGGTTGCCCCTCTTCCAGGCCAGCTCTCTGCTGTGGCCCAGGAGTGCAGTGGAGGATGGCCCAAGTGCTTGGGCCCTGCACCCCATGGGAGACCAGGAGAAGCACCTGGCTCCTGCCATCGGATCAGCGCGGTGCGCTAGCCGCAGAGGCCATTGGAGGGTAAACCAATGGCAAAAGGAAGACCTTTCTCTCTCTCTCTCTCTCTCTCTCTCTCTCTCACTGTCCACTCTGCCTGTCAAAAAAAAAAAAATCTAAAAAAAAAGCAGTGGTGAATTAGGCTTGAAAGTTGTCATGGCTGATGCTGCTACCTTCCTTGGCTTCCTAACACCCCTCCCGGCAATGCCAAACCCACTGAGCTTCTTCATTACCCACGGGGTCGCCACAGAGTGCCTGAGGGTGATCCAGGGGACCCAGGGAAGGTGATGGTTCAATCTCATAAAATGTCAAGCACTCTCCCGAGTGGAGAGAGCACTTCAGGCTTCCCCCGGCTTGCGGGAGACAGCCGCTCACCTCACATCTTCGCCACTCCGCGAGCTTCTCCTGTTTAATCCTGTGGGTTCTGGTGGATGTGGAGCATCCAGCACCTCTCCTTAATGGCCCAGGATGCAACTGTACCGTACCGGACCCTGCGGATGCTGCTTTCTCCCGGGATTCCCGCGCATGGCCACCTACGGGGCAACTTCAAACAGTTTGTTGGAAAATAGAGTGGAGATGTAGGTTTTGAAATTTATTTATTCATTTATTTGAGAGGGGAAAGAGAGGGGGGCAGAGGGAAAGAAAGAGACAGAAAGATGGAGAGATACACAAACAGAGGAAGAACCCCCGTGTTCGGGCTCACTGTCCAAGTGTAGTGTTTGCGGCTGGGCAGAGCCAGCGCCAGGGCTGGGACTGCAAGCCGGGTCTCCTGTGGGTGTCAGCAACCCAATTCCTTGAGCCCCCACTGTTTGCCAGGCTCTGCACTGATGGAAACTGGAGTCATGAACAGCATCCTGGAATCAAACCCAGATTCTCTGAAATGGGCATTTTCAACATCAGGTGTAGTGCCTGCTCCCAGAAGGTAGATTTGTCTTGGTGGAAAATATGTTTGAGACCCATGCATAGTTTTTTTTTTTCTATAATATAAATTTTCTATGAACTATTTAAAGATCCCTTGTATGCATGGATTTCAAAACCTTTTGGTATGAAGATAAACTTAATTCCATTTTCACAAACTTTTTGAACTACCCTAATAGTATTAGGGTTAATCTTTCCTAAGCTGTTTCATGTCTGGTCCCTTCCTTGTACTGTTACTCTTGCACAGGGGTAAAATATTAGGTAAAATTAGGGCTACTTGACCACAGCAATTGCAATACCACAGCAACGGATGTATCATAACTGAGAAGTCCAGTAAGTGACCAGCAGGTGAGTAGTGTGTACAGCATGCGTATACTGAACAGAGAGATGGCTCTGCACATCCCAGGCAGGGCAGGGTAGATGGGAAGAAGTCTCATCACACTACTCAGAAAGCTACACGAGAGGCTGGTGCTGTGGCGCAGTAGGTTAAACCTACGCCTGCAGCACTGGCATCCCATATGGACACTGGTTCTAGACCCAGCTGTTCCTCTTCCAATCCAGCGCTCTGCTGTGGCCTGGGAAAGCAGTGGAAGATGGCCTAAGTCCTTAGGCCCCTGTACCCACATGGGAGACCTGGAAAAAGCTCCTGGCTCCTGGCTTTGGATTGGCTCAGCTCTGGCCATTGCGCTCATTTAGGGAGTGAACCAGCACATGGAAGACCTTTCTCAAATAAATAAATAAAATCCTGAGAGAGAGAGAGAGAGAGAGAGAGAGAGAGAGAGGTACACGATTAAAAAATTATGAATTGCTTTTTTCTGGAATTTTCCATTTAATATTTTGTGCCATAGTTGGCCATGGGGAACTGAAGTTGTGGAAAGCCAAATCATGGGTAAGCAAGGGCTCCTGATCTCACTGTAGGCTTAGTGTGCATTTCCCTAATGACAAAGGAAGCTGACCACTTCTGCACGTGGTCCTTGGCGTTTCATGTATCATCTAGTATTCAGCATCTGTTCAAGCCCTTTGACCATTTTCAGTAGATTATTTTACTCTTCTACCCCAGGTGAACCCTGTAGAAATTGATATGGCCATTTCCCTCTTCTTATTTGAGTCTCAGTACCAATGCTGTGCCTTCCTTTAGTGACAGCTTGACTTTTCAGGGTTAGTCTTCTGACTGGCATTTTCTCACTGGGCATTAGAAACTTTTCAAAGCCCAAATGTAAATTACTATTTGTCCCGTGGGTGCATGTGCGGCCTAGGTCACACACTTGCAAGATCTCATTGAAGAGAACTTGAAAGAACTAGATTCAAAAGATACCTAAAATTGAGCAGTATTTCCTTTATGACATAAAATGGATTGAATTATAGTAAGTAAAATGTAGATGGATAATTATTACATGTAAAGCATATAAGGAGGGTGATCAATCCTTTTTATAGGACACTATTTCCAGATAATATGAGCTCATAAATTCTCTGATGGCAAAATTTGTATTGTAAGATAAGATGGACATTTTATCCAACACATAAAGACATGTTGGGTCTTAATCTGACCAAGATGACTGCGGATGATTTGACCAAGAGAGGAAGAAATGATTTGTGGAGTAAGACATTGTCCAAGTCTGGTAAGACATTGTCTAAATCTGTTGTGAATAACTTCCTTTTGAAGATTTATCTTTTTTATTTGAAAGGCAGAGTTGCAAGGAGTGGGTAGAGAGAGAGAGAGAGAGAGAGAGAGATCTTTCATCTGCTGGTTCACTTCTCAAATGGCTACAATGGCTGGAACTGGGCCAGGCTGAAGCTAAGAGCCAGGATCTTTTTCTGGGTCTCCCATATGGGTGCAGCATCCCAAGCACTTAGTCCATCCTCCACTGCTTTCCCAGGCACATTAGCAGGGAGCTGGATCAGAAGTGAAGCAGCAAGGGACCAGCGCTCTGGTGTAGTAGGTTAGACATCTGCCTGTTCTAGTCCCGGCTGCTCCTCTTCCTATCCAGGTCTCTACTGGTGGCTTGGGAAAACAGGATGGCCCAAGTGCTTGGGCCTCTGCACCCACTTGGGAGACCCAGAGGAGGCTCCTGGCTTCAGACTGGCTCAGCTCCAACAATTATGGCTATTTGAGGAGTAAACCAGCAGATAGAAGACCTCTTAATTTTGGATTGTGATCTTATGTTGGGAACACTGGGTCAAACACTATAAATATTTCACATACAAGAATCCTGAATGCATGGCTGACCTTGCTGAATGTCAGCCAGGGGTCACAGAGCAGAGCAGCAGAATTCAGGATTGAGGGGCCGGGGAAGCACAAGATTAGATTAGTCACCCACTTAGGTTCCTGCATGGCTAATGACAAGGCCCACGATAGCACTGAGACATCATGCGTACTTCTAGGACAAATTAGTGTGCTGTTCTGTGAGGTGGACCACCTAGTCAGGTTGTTATCTAATGCCTTGAAACCAGCTTATTTAATTCATATTTGGTATGAGAAGTCAGGATTTAATTCACAGGAAGAGAAACAGTAAAGAAGGAGGTGGTATCAGTCAGGGTTCTGCAAAACAACTCAACCAGGAGGAGAGAAACCACTCTCTCTCTAATCTCTCTATTATCTCTATCATCTATCTATCTACCTATCTATCTATCTACCTATTATATCTATCTATCCATCTATTTACCTATATATCTATTATCTATCCATCTATCTCTCTATTATCTCTACCTATCATCTATCTATCTATCTATCTATCCATCTATCTATTATCCATCCACCCATCTCTCTAATCTCTCTATTCTATCTATCTATCTACCTATCTATCTATCTATCTTCATCATCATCATCATCATCATCTATCCATTTAATCTAGCATCCACCTATAGCCCTACCTATCCATATCTCCATTACTTATATCCACCTATCTATATCTCTGTATATCTCTATTGTCCACCTATGGATCCACCTATCATCTGTCTCTATGTAGGGAGAAATGTGCATAGGAGTTGGCACCACAGAGGCCCAGATGTCTCCCCATTGGCCACACTGAAGCTGGAGGACCATGGGTGATGAAGCAGGCGCAGTGAGTCTGGAAGCCTGGGGAGCAGGACGGGGAGCAGTGTCATTCCCAGTAGGAATTAAAAGGCCTGAGACCTGGGGGGTGGGGCTGGGCATGGTGCTGCAGCTACTGGGGAGAACCTGGATCTGCAGGCGGATCCATGGCACTACTGGGGGGGCCTGGGCATGGTGCTGCAGCTACTGGGGGGAACCTGGATCTGCAGGCAGATCCGTGGCACTGCTGGGGGGGGGCTGGGTGTGGTGCTGCAGCTGCTGGGGTGAACCTGGGTCTGTGGGCGGATCCGTGGCACTGCTGTGATGGAGGTCATGAGAAGAGGGTGCCCGGCTCCAGGAGAGAGACTGACTTGTCCCCCCCCCCTGCCTGCTTGCTTCATTGTGTGGACGGAGCGATACCTGCCAACATGGGGAGGGCCGGTCTCCACTACTCAGTTCACTGATTCCAAAGCTAGTACTTCCGAGAATCATCCTCACGGACACAGCCAGAAGTAATGTACCACCTCCCCGGGCATGCTTTTCCCAGGTAAATGAACACACAGATTCACCACCACCAGGGCTAAAACTGGAGGATGCTGTTCTCCAAGGCTGTCCTGTAGCACTTAGGTCCCTGGCTGCCCTAAGCTCCCCCTGAGTGAGTGGGCCCACCAGAGCAAGTCAGGGATGTTCTGTCTGGGCTCCCACCCACGAGCAGCACTCACCCTAGAACTCAAAAGCATTGTTCTTGGTGGAAATAATTTGTGGGAGACGATGACTTTTTGTCTCTATCTGTTAGGGATTGGCTGTAGCCAGAGGGAAGTTAGGGTAAAATTCACGGATGTTATAGCACTTTTATTGTATCTGAGACACAGGCAAGTGTGAACTTGCAGGCTTGTGGGTAGGGTCATAAAAAGGTGAAAATAATTTTTTAAGAAACACAGATTCTCAACTGCAGCATGACCAGCTGAGCCCCTGCTCTCCAGGGGTGGTGTCAGAAGATCTCTACTTTCATGGAGTTGCACAGATGAATCCAAATTTGGAAAGCACTGATGCTGGAGTCTGGAGACGGCATGAGGGGGTTTCAAGAAAGATTAGACTGGCAGGAAAGGAGAACAGCGCCAGGGACGGCAGTGGCAGTGCCGGGCTGTTAGTGTGTCCCGAGTTCAGGTGCTGGGAACAGAGTCCCCATCGCCAAGTGCTGGGAGGCCATCAGCTCGTGCTCAAGGGGGATTAGTGCAGGTTGGGTATCGCCAGTCTGGGTTTAGGATACAGAGGTAACTTGGACCCTTCTTCCCCCTGCTCTATCCTCACACTGTCTTGTCCCTCTTGACTTCTGCCACGTGACAAGGCAATAAGAAGCGCTTCCCAAGCTGTCGCACGTAGGAACTGGCCTTTCCAGCCTCCAGAGAGTGAGAAAGGAATCCTGTCCTTTAGGAACTATGCAGCCTTGGTAGCCTGTGACAGAAGCACAGAGAAGACGAGACAAGCAGCAGTGCAACAACCAGAGCTGACCTGAGAGACTGCAGATGACAGACACATGCAGATGGAGCTCGCACTGGGAGGCAGAAAACCGGATCTCGTCTTGAGCTCTAAGTGCGAAGTGAGCTGATACGGAAGAAACCTGAGATGGGGCTCCTGGATGGGTGCAGTCCTGAGTCTTGGCCCCTGGAGTAGAGCTGAGGAAGGTGGGACGCTGGGGTGAACAGGCAGGCTGAAGGAGCCCGGAAGCTCTTCCATGGCACAGTGACTGTTTTCCTCACCGCGACTTTGATCGGCTCTGGCCGCAGAAGCAGCAGCAGCAGGACCGTGGATTGATGCGGCTGTGCTGGGACTGCAGCCATCACTCGGCAGCCTCACCCACTGAGGGGTTCGCGTGCACAGCCCTGGCTCCTGCAGTGAACCACACAGCCTCCTAAACTGAGCACATCATTAGATTTATATCCAAGCAGAAATTTAAATACTGACCCGATCACCAGGTTAGTAAGATACGTTTTTTAAAATAAAGATTTATTTTATTTACTTAAGAGGCAGAGTTACATGGGCTGGGGGGAGAGCTATCTCCCATCTGCTGGTTCAATCTCCAAATGGCCGCAATGGCCAGGACAGGGTCAGGCTGAAGCCAGGAGGCAAGAACTCCAACTGGGTTTGTCAAGTGGGTGGCAGGGGCCCAAGCACTTGGGTCATCTTCTGCTGCCTTCCCAGGCACAAAGCAGGGAGCTGCATCAGAAATGGAGCAGCTGGGACTGGAACCAGTGCCCATGTGGGATGTCTGTGTTGCTGGCTGCAGTTCAACCTGCTATGCCACGATGCCAGCCCCCAAGATATATCTTCACACTTGATCTTAGCCAAAAGGCCGAGAAGCGATCCAAGATACGTCTTTTAGACTCTCCCTTGCTGGAGCGCAGAACAAGGTTCGGAACACAATGTACGTACAATTAATGTCCTTAGAATCAGGGTCCTCAAAAGAAGCCATTTGAATGAATTAAAATCTTAGCATCAGCGATACAAAGGCAATTCAAAAAGTCTATGGAGAGATGAATGAAAAGACAATTTTTTGGCAAAAAACATTTTTAGAATTCAGTGCATAGTTTTTTCATGACACACATTTTTCACAGACGTTGAGGTCCCTCTTATCTCTCCTTGGTCATTAAGGACCGAGCTGTCAGAGGGCCATGCTGCCATAATGCTGGTACTGGTCTCCCCAGTACTCATACCACAGACCATGCACACACAGTCTCATCTCAATAGAAATACAGATTTGACATCTGGGCACATGGGGCCAGCGCACGCGATTCTTCTGTCTTATTATCATTAATCATAATGGCAGATGAGGAGCCCAGATTAAAACAGGACTTTTAACAATAATTGAAGGGGGGCCGGCGCCGCGGCTCACTAGGCTAATCCTCCGCCTGTGGTGCCGGCACACCAGGTTCTATTCCTGGTTCGGGCGCCGGATTCTGTCCCGGTTTCCCCTCTTCCAGGCCAGCTCTCTGCTGTGGCCCGGGAGTGCAGTGGAGGATGGCCCAAGTCCTTGGGCCCTGCACCCACATGGGAGACCAGGAGAAGCACCTGGCTCCTGGCTTCAGATCAGCACAGTGGGCCGACTGCAGTGCGCCGGCCGTAACGGCCATTTTGGGGTTGAACCAAAGGAAGGAAGACCTTTCTCTCTGTCTCTCTATCTCACTAACTCTGCCTGTCAAAAACGAACAAACAATAATTAAAGGGAACTTAAACTGCCCAAAGTGGGACTACAGAGAGACGGGTGCATTCCGAGAGCAGGCAGAAGATGCTCAGACACGTTAGCTGCAGCACACAGCAGGACCCGCGACCCACTCCTGAGAGCTGATTCCAAGCAGTGCACAATTCCATTCAGGAGGAGGTATCTGTCCTGGCGGAAGGGCGCTAAGGGCCTCCGAAGGGGACTGGTAGGGCGTGGCAGACACACGGCATGGAGGGCCACCTGTCTGAGGTGCGGCTCCCCAGGGGCAGCGCTCCGGGTGTGTCGGCTGTGCTCCGGGGAGATGGTTGCAGGGCGAGGGAAGCTTGCCGCGGGGCAGGGGCAGAAGCTGAGTGAACACTGGTTTCAGGAGTGGTCACCCTGGGCGAGCTCTGGGGTACAGAGATGCCACGTTTGTCTAAACCAGAGGCAAGGCCTGGGCTGCTACATCTCCACGTTGGTCTATCGGCTGCTGCCCCATTGGTGAGCAGAACACTGACTCTCTTATGCCCTCACAGTAGCCCGCCTCCCGTCAGCCAAAGGCATCGGTTGCGAGCAGGGGGGCAGATGTGAGGGCCTCACGGCAAACGGCCTTCAGTAGTTAGGAGAGGGGTGCATTTGCGCAGTTGAGCCATCTGGCAATTTGCTATCCAACAGTTAGAAGAAATGGATTAGCTGTTCACAGGGTGACAGAGACGGATCTTAGAAATCTTATGCTGAGTGGAAACAGCAAGAAACAGAATTGTCTGTATGGATAACGCCATTTATTTACAGTAAAATGTATCATGAGAAACTGCGTTCATTTTCCGGGAAACATTTAAGCATCAAAGTTACACAAAGAATGATATTGCAAATAATCAACCATTCCCCAGGAAAAAACACCGACCGATCAGCGCAGCTCACTGTCTGACGTCCTCCAGCAGGAGCCGAGTGGCATGTGGGGTCTGTGTAGACCCGTGAGGATAACACGGGACACAGTGCAAATGCAACTTGAGCTTGCGACTGAGGCTCAGAAAGGGAAACAGAAGTGACGGGGCGCCGTTTCTCTCTGCTCTTCCTCCGCGGAAGTGAAGCGAGGCCGTGTAGCAGACCCTCCACGGCTGGTGCATTTCTCTGCTCTTCCGTTCTCTGCTAATTCGTCTGAAGACCCTCAAACACAAGCTCACCTCCGGCTGCCACCAGGCTGCAGCTTTCTCCAAGCAATGCAGAAGCACTTAGGGAAATGAGCCAGGCCTCTCTTCCCTCAGATCAGAAACGTGATGCGCTTACATTTCCAAGTTGCTGGGGTTTGCTTTGAGCAGGAAGGCGTTTGGTGAGGACTGACCGAATAGTCAAATGGACGACGGTGGGATCGCGTAGAAAGGATGCGACCCACAACCTACCGCGACTTCCCACAGAACGCTGCTCTTGTTTAGAATAGGCAGCACAGGCAGCCAGCCCGCTGCGGGCCAGGCTGCTCGCTCCAGCGACAATCGAGGACGGTACTCATCCCTCCAAGGACTGACCTAACCAGCGGCTGGTCGCTCGCTCAATTGTATTTTTACTTCTAACCTAGTGACAAGCAGAGAAAATCAAATAAAGCTCATCAGTCGCATGGTGTGTCTCGATCTAATTAGCTTTTTCACGGCCTCTAATCTGGGCACACCGGGTCTTCCCTTTTGCCATTGTAAAGCTTCCGCACTTCTCCCCCTGACTTCGGTTTCCTCCAAAACCCGATGATGGTGCCTGGCTCCGAATAACTGGCCTCTGCCTGCTGCCACTTGGTGGGGGAGGGGTTTGCTGTCTCCTACCAAGACCAGTCTGTGCCACCTTTCGCCATGAACCCCAACCTGTGATTCACAGAGGCTCCAGGAGCCTTGTGGGCACGGCCGGCAGAGTGTGGGAAGCCACGGGCAGTCGGCACTGGGCCTGGACGCCGCTCCTTTCGCACTGAGTTCCGTGGATATTTATTCTTCGTTTGCTATCCAGGAGTTGTTTTGGTGCCCCAGATGCGGATCTTGACAGTGCACCTCACCCTCTGTGGCCACAAGTTCCACTGACACAGTAGACGTGGTTGGAGCAGAACCTCCCAAGTCAGAGCTTGTTGAACCATGACCCCTGATGCCGGAAGCGAAGGAAGGGCTCACATCTGGAGTTGAAAGCTTTCCATCCGAACACCTCTCCGTGCACTGCGCTAGCCCTCGAACGCTCACATCCTACAGTGAAGAAGTCGAATCAGTGAGTGAAGACATCGATGTGTTTCCAATCTCAGGGTCATCCATGGATGGCTGCCCCTTGCTTCTCCGGATTACCTAACCCAGATGCCGCATTGCCGTCAGTTCCTCCTGAGGCCATGTGCCTCACCGTGGTGAACAGTGCCACCTTTCCCAGGCTGCCTCTACCCTTGGGGAGTCAGCGCTTTTTGCCTGCCCCTGGGCACAGCAACTGTGTATCTGGAGTATGTCCCATGGGTTCACCGAAACCCCCTCCTGATTTCCCAGATCCAAAGATATAAAGAAGAGGGAAGCCATGATATAGGGTCGTTGGGTCATGGGTCAAGGGCATGGTGGATTCTTCTCTCCACTGATGCACTCAGAGCTTTCTTCAGAATGTTTATGGAAAATGCTTATTATAAAAAAGTCTAGCTTTCACAACTTTTCACATGAAAACAGAGTTATCTTTTATTCCACTTTCCATAAACGTTTTGAAGCACCATCAATCTCTGATCCTGTTATCTCCTTCACCTCATGACACAATGCCCTCTTCCCCAATAGCTTCTCTTTTTCTACAGTCTTTTCTTCTCTCAGTTTCTCTTTTTTCTCACTCTCCTTTCGCCTTTCCCCTCTTCATATCTCTGCTTTCCTTTTTTAATCACGCACAGTAGTGGACTCTCATTAATACAAGAAGGAAAGTTTTCTATCAGAATTTGTAAACCGACATCTACATCCATTTATATATCCTTATACTTTTCACTTAGGCAGAGTAGAAACTTGCAACATCAAGGACTCCACCCAGGCCACTAGGAAATCTTACTACTATTTGAAAGGCAGAGGGACAGAGATGGAGAGAGGGCGTGAGATCCGCGTCTCCTGGATCACTCCAAATGCCTGCAGGAGCAATGGCTGGGCCACACCTAAC
Source organism: Oryctolagus cuniculus (assembly GCF_964237555.1). NCBI lineage: Eukaryota > Metazoa > Chordata > Mammalia > Lagomorpha > Leporidae > Oryctolagus > Oryctolagus cuniculus. The sequence continues at coordinate 54,129,291 of NC_091447.1, forward strand.
CAGGAGCCAGGAACTCCATCCCAGTCTCCCCCATGGGCTGCAGGACCCAAGTACCTGGGTCATCATCTGTCGCCTTCCGAGTGCATTAGTAGGAATCTGGATTTGGAATAGGAGGTAGGACTCGAGTCATGGCTTCACTCCACCCAAGTGGTAGCTTAACCCACTGGGCACAGCACCCTCTCCATGGGGAAACTTCACTCTCCTGTGACCGGATATGAGAACAGCTTAAAGAGTTTAACACTTTATCTTATGGGACTTTAACCTTCAGTGAAAATGTTAACTCCTTCTAATAGGTACATATGCTATATTACTATACCCCTGGCATAAATCAGTATAATTATGAAATCATTAATCAAAATGTCATAGAGCTATAAAATTTTTCATGCTTATTAGCTCCATTATCATGTACAAGAAATCATTTTAAGAAAAATAATCTAAAAGAAATAAAAATGTGTTGGCATAGATATGTTAATGGAATTGATATTTGTGACTATTTTAAAAATGTAGGAAACAAGCCAAAGTAAAGAATGTGGAGTAACTGACCATTCCTAGTGTGTATGGCATTCAGTCTCATTCAAAACACAGAGTAAAGGGTAAGGAAAAAAATTCCCGGTTGAATGAATCATCAAAGAACTAAAAGGATAGGAAAATCGTTTGTTGCATGGAACATGCTTAGAAAAACATGTCAGATTATTAAGTTCCACAAAAATGAGTACATTGACTATAATTACAGCTATGAAAACATACATTTGGATAAACATACTTGATATTTTAGGATAGACGGATTACAGAAAACAACTCTTAAAATTTACTTTCCATGTGTTAAGTCTTATTGGACACATTAATAACTAATGAGAAAATTAACAGAACAATGGATTTCACAAAAGTCATAAATGTAAGAAATTCGTGATTTGTGAGCTTAATTTTTGGAAATAATCATTTAGGGCTGTGAAATCTTTCCAATGTCAAAACCACGTTTTGTGTGACAGCTCTATGAACTAAACACGACCAGATGCACTTGGACGTTCGCTCCACATCCATCGGCACACCCTGCAGGGCTGAGTTTTATATTTGAAGCTCTCTGGGAAGAGGAACTGGCTGTTGGTGAGGGATTTCCTGTCATTTTTTGCACAGACCCCAGCTGGTGTTGATTTTGCACGTTGCCTTGGCTCCTTCATTGGCGAGGAGTTTGTGAGGAAGGGGAGGCTTCCTGGGGATGAACCGTCCATGTGAAATGCTGCCTCACAGCTGGCCCCAGGTCTTTCCACGCCATCCTTACATCCTCTGAGGTGCTGAAATTAATGGCTACTGTATCCAGGCTTGAATGCACTCCTTCATCCCGTGATGGTGTTAATTAGTGCCTAAGTTAGGCAGATAACAACTTACAGATTATTTTCTTCACAAATGGTATGCATGGAGTTAGAAGGTGCAAGACATTACTCACTCCATAAAGCATGCATTAACATATTCATCAGGAAGCATTACCGCAGTTAGTCTAACAGGGAGCAGAGTCACCCTGAAGGCCACTTAGTGCCGTATCCAGGTTGATTTCTGGCAATTCATTATCTGTTGTGTGTGCTGGCATCAGAAAGGCCCTCGTCCGTAGCGGTGGAATCCTGGTGACCCACAGTAGCCGAAGGGCCTGTGTCCAGTCTGCTTGGCACACACGTAGGTAACTTTCTTAGCCTTTCCCTGGCCTGCTCAATCAAAAGTGCCGAGAATATACCTGCAGCCCAGCTCACGACAGGAGCTGCTGTGGCGGGGTGTGGTGCAGTGGGTGAGTCCTGCTTGGGACACCTGTATTCCGCATCAAAATGCTTTGCTCACGTTCCAGCTGCGGTGCGGTGCTTCTGACCAGCTTCCTGTCAGTGTGCACCCTGGAGGCGGCTGTGGTGGCTCAGGTACTTGAGTTTCTGCCACACACATGGGAGACCCGGATGGAGTCCCGGGCTCCTGAATTCTCTGTGGCCCAGTCCTGGCTGTTGTTGGCATTTAAAGAGTGAACCAGCAGGGCGGGCGCTGTGGCTCACTTGGTTAATCCTCTGCCTGCGGCGCCAGCGTCCCATATGGGCGCTGGTTCTAGTCCTGGCTGCTCCTCTTCCAGGCCAGCTCTCTGCTGTGGCCCGGGAGGGCAGTGGAGGATGGCCCAGGTGCTTGGGCCCTGCACCCCATGGGAGACCAGGAGAAGCACCTGGCTCCTGGCTTTGGATCAGCGTAGTTCAGGCTGTGGCAGCCATTTTGGGGGGGTGAACCAACGGAAGGAAGACCTTTCAAAAGTCTGTCTCTCTCTCTCACTCTCTAACTCTGTCCATCAAATTAAAAAAAAAAAAAAAGTGAGCCAGTGGAAAACAGCTCTCTCTGTGTCTTTCTGTCTGTGTCTCTTCCAAATAAGAAAACAATTTTTTTTTTTTTTAGACAGTGGAGCCTGCTAAATCACCCATTAAGTCCATAAAGCAGAAAAATACTTCTTTCTTCCACAATCATCTTCAGCGCCCAGACAGGAGAAGAATACTCCGCATTAGGGATCCCGGGGAGGACTTTGCCTCCTAGGTATTACGATGCCTTCTCTTTTAATTTTTTCTAACCTGAGACCTTTAATTCTGTTCCCAAACACTTTGAGCCTTCTTAACCGTATTTAAGGATTAGAAAAAATATACACAAGCTGGCCCTCTGCCTCTGTAGGTTCTGCACCGATGGATTCAACCAACTGCAGATTTGAAAAAAACCTGAGCAGGTGCAGATTACTTTTCTCATGATTATTCCGAAGGAATACCATGTGCGGCCTGTTTACAAAGCAGTTTAATCGTGCGGGGTCGCGTTAGTAACGCGCAGATGATGTAAGTACGGGCGGGGGGGTCAGGTTCTGTGCAAACCCTGCGCTGTCTGGCAGCAGGGATCGGGCATCTGCAGTACCTGCAGGGGGCCTGGGGCTCTCACCCCCTCCCCGCCCCCAAGCCGCTGTGCACTGCTCACCACAAACCCCAGGGAAGGATGGCCAGCGGCTTCCAGGACTCCGCTGAGAAACTGAGAACCCTGTTTTCCTCCCTGACTGTGTCAATGAAGACGTTTTTAGTACATCACATCCTTGAGCTTAACCAACTATTCCTGCCCACTTTGATTCGCGATGTTTATTTGGTCTGCATTCATTCTCCTGAGGCCAGCAATGAAGAGGGAGTGGAGTTGTGACCCATCCCCACCCCCACCCTCCCAGGACCCACCGCCACCTGCACAACCACGAAGCAGCCGGGAAGACCCTCCGGCTGGGTGGGGGGATCTTGTGGCACTCAGCTTTCTGGAGGATGGGAGACGAACCAGGAGGCAGTGCAGGGAGAAGAGGTGGTTCATTCCTGTGGGAGCAGGGCAGGACCAGCCGTGGAGGGGTGGCTCCTTCTCTAGACACACCCCTACTGCCTGGAGAGGGTGTTTGCAGAAGCTGCTGCCCGCGGGGGTGAGCCCGGAGCCACAAGGGGCGTCAGGGCCCACAGACGTCAGAGTGACCCGAGCTAGACACAGTGCTCAGTTCCAGCAGCCCTGACCAGTCCTGGAGGACAGCCCCAGGCGGTGGAGCCCACATGGGCAATTTCCGTCTTCCCCTCCAGGCCCAGAAAGCCCACCTCTCACCAAGGGCGGGCAGAGAGGGAAGTCCTGAGAGGGAGACGCGGCGGGAAGCAGGTTCTGAATTGGACAGTGATTGAGATGATCATACTGGAATCTGAATAAAAATTACGGAACTAGACAGCGTGCCCCAGATTTGACAAAATTAAGTTTTGTACTCTTAGGAAAACGGGTGCTCTCGAGCTAGCTTGATTTTGGATGCACAATTTTATTTTTTTAATTCCTGGATTTTTGCAAAGCATTATCAGTGAAACTTCATACTTCTTAGATGCTTGTTAAATTTTAATATCCAGACAAATCGGTGAAGTGGGCAGATAAATCATCATTATTCTCATACAGAAAGGAAGAATCTGAGCTCCGACAGAACTGGGTTTGGCATGTAACCCGGCTCTCCTCACTCCTGCTGTCCCAGCCTTCCAGACACACCCCAAGGGCACTGTGACTGAGGCCACCCTGCCTCCCGCGAGGGAAAGCCTTCCGTTCAGTCACCATCCCGCTGCCTTGGTAATGAACTCTGCCAGTCTCCTTCCGTCTGGATGACGTGCGTGCCAGGATCACCCAGGGAAGGAACACAGGCTGGTCAGGGCGAGGAGATGACATGAAATGAGGAAAACAGGTGCGCCACGATGCACTGGGAGGGCAGAAACCTCCTGGGCAAAACCTCAGCACTCGCGGGAGCACCAGTACTCACAGCCCCGCCTCTACCCCAGGACAAAGCAGGGGAATTCTGGGAATTCATCAAAGTTTGATAAAAATAAAATGTTCATGGCTGACTGACATTTACAGAACTATATTCACAGAATTACATTTTCTTAAAAAGTTCAAAATCCATCCTCAAAACATTCAGCAATAATTCATAGGATACAGGAAATTTTGAAGGATAGAGGAACATGTCAGGCCAGTGCCACGGACTCGAGGCAGAGCTTAAGGTGTCCCTAGCAAGGCAGGACGGAGTATTTAAGAACTATTACTAGACTCTGTTACTAATACTAATATCAAATAGATATTACCCACAACAAAGTTCATTTATTCAGTATTAATATTCATTTATATTATTAAAATTTGTTAAATATTAAAACTGACTAGTATTTTATATTTATGCAGATACTTTCATATTTTATTTACACATACAAATAAAATTTGTGTTTAATTATATTAATATAACACATTTATTACAACAGTAAATATTAACATGTAGTACTATCAAGTATTAATTACTAATATGCTAAGCACCACCAGTAGAGGGCAGTGGAGGGACGAGATGCAGGAAGAAGCTTCTCTCCCTGGTCCTCTGGCTCCCTCCATCTTGCTGCTGTGGCTCATGGCGGGCAGCCCCTTGGATTTCACTCACTTCAGTTCCCTCCCAGGTGTCAGCCACACTGGAGTGGAAGGCTTCCCAGAAATTGCTAGAAAACCAAAGCCTGATGTCCTGTTTGCCATCTGGGGCCTGGTTGCTCTGTGCCACCTTCTGAGGCAGGTCTGGCCACAGCCACGGCCACTGTGGCCACAGCCACGCCACAGCCTGACGCAGTGGGCTGCTTGTCCCCACCTGGTCCGTCTTTAGGAGTCTGATCCAAAGCACTCACTTCTTCACTTCTAGGAATTCGGAGTCGTGTCCATTCTCCGTCATTATCACTTCCCCAAGATCTATGGTATTCTTTCATTCTAAACACTGAGGAATCCCAGGCCGGTTTTTGACTAAGAACACCTGGCTCACCACTGCTCTGGGGGTCAGGGATTCCACTCAGCCCTCCCTGCCTGGGTCACTGGCATGACCTCCCAGAGCGCCCACCCCAGGGTGGTCTTAATGACCCATCAATATTATTAGGGTGCTCATTCCACTGTTTTCACTCTTACTTATGTGCATTTATTTTTAATTACCCTACTGTTCTCCACAAGCAGTGCAAATATGATGACATCAGGAAAGAGGAAGGTGAGGGTGAAGCCGAGACCTGGGCCTGACTCTTACTAACACTGTGATCTTGACCGGCTTACTTAATGTTGCAGTTTAATTTTCTGTGACATGCAGACATTCCATGCTACTCCATGGGATTTAATGCCAATTAATTGCATATCTTTATGTTTTCACAGTCTAGGCACGGATGAGGATCAGTAACGTTAGCTGTCTCGATGAGGGTGGTGATTTCTGTTGTCATCATGACTTAAGTTTTCAGGTCAGGTAATGGAGTGAAGAGAACATCAATAAAAGGAGGGTTGTTCACAGCAGCATGTGAATTCAGAAGGCATGGTTTTTCACAAGGAAGAACAGGAGGAAGACCTGAGTTATTATTTCCTGAGCTGACGCCTCAGGGAAACAAGCAGTACTCACAGATCAAATAACGCCGGTTGCCTCTGCACTGTGCATGCAACCCACGTCACCTGCTTTCGTTTATCAAACATTTCCTTGATTTATCACTGACCACACACATCGGCACTGATTTCTGCAAGTCATTTTCTTCCATCCATTTTCAAAGTTTCCGTCAAGCTATTGTTAGAAACAGCAAGGAAGCTGGGCGCACCTCGTGAACCGTGGCAGATCTGGGCAGGAAGAGCGCCCCGGGCCAGGCGGTGTTGGTGCATCTCATGACGTTGACTTGAGGACAGCAATCTGTCAATCATCCTCATGGTGACGTGGTACGTGTTCCTCTATCCTTCGAAATTTCCTGTATCCTATGAATTATTGCTGAATGATTTGAGGATGGATTTTGAACTTTTTAAGAAAATGTAATTCTGTGAATATAGTTCTGTGAATGTCAGTCAGCCATGAACATTTTATTTTTATCAAACTTTGGTGAATTCCCAGAAAGTTGGCTTTTGCAAGAACAGCAATGAGATAGTAAATGTTGACTTCTAAACTGAAAGAAGCGAATTACTTCCACACGTTCTCGAATGGGGCACGTGAATTTTCCCATCATAGCAAAGTTTTTATTTAAATGTGAGCATGTAATTCTTTAAAACAAACACATTAAGGAAGTGCCAGTGTGGATGAGGATAGTAGCTGCTTGTTTGGATTCATAAAAGGGATTCCTTCATCTCCTGTTGTTCACAGGTTCTGAAAGTTCAAGTCGTTTCTTGGGAAGTTGTGCTTCTTTAGGCCATTTTGAATGAACATTTTCCTGCTACAGAAGAGCAACTGTAGAAAGACAGAGGTAGAATACTTGGGGCTGGGTGCTGTGGCGCAGCAGGTTGAGCTGCTGCTTTGGGACGCCAGCATCCCCTAAGAGTGCTGGGTTGAGTCCCAGCGACCCTGCTTCAGATCCAGCGTGCGGCTAACGTGCCCAGGAAGCAGAGGAGGATGGCCCAAGTGCTCGAGCTGGGAGACCCCGATGGCGTTCCTGCTCCCTGCTTTGACCTGGCTGGCCCCAACTGTTGTGGCCATTCAGGGAGTGAACAAGTGTATGGGGAGACATGTCTTTCTTTCTTTCTTTTTTTTTTAGAAAACTTTTATTTAATAAATATAAATTTTGAAAGTACAGCTTTTGGATTATAGCAGTTTTTCCCCTCATAACCACCCTCCCACCCACAAACCATCCCATCTCCTACTCCCTCGCCCATCCCATTCTTCACTAAGATTCATTTTTAATTATCTTTATATACAGAAGATCAAGTTAGTGTATACTAAGTAAAGACTTCAACAGACTGCACCCACACAGACACACAAAGTATAAAGTACTGTTTGAAGACTAGTTTTACCGTGTCTGTGTCTCTGTCTCTCTTTCTCTCTCTGTCTCCTTCAAATAAATAAGTAAATATATAAATATTTTTTAAAAAAGATTTGTTTATTTTATTTGAAATGCAGAGAGTTGCAGAAAGAGAGAGAGAGAGAGAGAGAGAGAGAGAATCTTCCATCAGCTGATTTACTCTCAAAGTGGCTGCAATGGCTGGAGCTGGGCCAGTCCCAAGCCAGGAGCCGGGAGCTTCTTCTAGGTCTCCCACATGGGTGCGAGGATCCAATTACTTGGGCCGTCTTCACCGGAAGCTAGATTGGGAATGGAGAAGCTGGGACTTGAACTGGTGCCCTTATGGGATGCTGGTGCCGCATGCGGCACTTTTACCCACTATGCCATAGTGCTTGGCACATAAATAAATATTTTTAAGGGAAGCAAAGCACTCTTGATAAATGGAGCAACCAAAGTGATTTCTAATTGACCCTAAAATATAATGGAGGTTTTAAAAAATTTAATAATGCAGAAATAAATATTTCTTGTATACAGACTTGAAAGAAACTGTGCCTCTACCATTCTATAATCAAGACGCCATCACCATGGAAGAGATAGGAATTTACAAAGAGCAGAAAGAGAGAAAGAACGCAGGGCAGAGCATAAAGAATATGCTTTCTTTTTAATAAAATAACACTAGCAAAAACACCAACCATATCTATTCTGATGGTGCAGGAGCACATTTTTTTCTTTAACTTTTGAGCTAATACTAAATCAAAATCTCTGACACCTATTTCTATACGTTTGAACAAATTTTCAACATTTACCTATTACATAGCCTTAAAAGCTGTAATGGCTGAAAGATATCTTTATTTTTTATTTTTATTTTTACTTTTATTTTATTTTATTTTTTAACTTTTATTTAATGAATATAAATTTCCAAAGTACAGCTTATGGATTACAATGGCTTCCCCCCATAACTTCCCTCCCACCCGCAACCCTCCCCTTTCCCTCTCCCTCCCCCTTCCATTCACATCAAGATTCATTTTCAATTCTCTTTATATACAGAAGATCAGTTTAGCATATATTAAGTAAAGATTTCAACAGTTTGCACCCACATAGAAACACAAAGTGAAAAATACTGTTTGAGTACTAGTTATAGCATTAAATCACAATGTACAGCATATTAAGGACAAAGATCCTACATGAAGAGTAAGTGCACAGTGACTCCTGTTGTTGACTTAACAAACTGACACTCTTGTTTATGGCATCAGTAATCACCCTAGGCTGTTGTCATGAGTCGCCAAGGCTATGGAAGCCTTTTGAGTTCACCAACTCTGATCATATTTAGACAAGGTCGTAGTCAAAGTGGAAGTTCTCTCCTCCCTTCAGAGAAAGGTACCTCCTTCTTTGATGACGATGACCTGTTCTTTTCACTGGGATCTCACTCGTGGAGATCTTTCATGTAGGGTTTTGTTTGTTTGTTTGTTTGCCAGATTGTTTTGGCTTTCCATGCCTGTAATACTCTCATGGGCTTTTCAGCCAGATCCATGTGCCTTAAGGGCTGATTCTGAGGCCAGAGTGCTGTTTAGGACATCTGCCATTCTATGGGTCTGCTGTGTATCTCACTTCCCATGTTGGATCGTTCTCTCCCTTTTTTATTCTATCAGCTAGTATTTGCAGACACTAGTCTTGTTTATGTGCTCCCTTTGGCTCTTAGTCCTATCATTATGATCAATTGTGAACAGAAAATGATCACTGGGACTAGTGAGATGGCATTGGTACATGCCACCTTGATGGGATTGAATTGGATTCCCCTGGTATGTTTCTAACTCTACTGTTTGAGGTAAGTCAGCTTGAGCATGTCCCGAATTGCACATCTCTTCCCTCTCTTATTCCCACTCTTACATTTAACAGTGATCAATTTTCAGTTAAGTTTCAACACTTGAGAATAACTGTGTATTGATTACAGTATTCAACCAAAAGTATTAAGTAGAACAAATAAACAAAAAAAATACTAAGAGGGATAACGTATTAAGTTGTTCATCAACAGTCAGGGCAAGGGCTGATCAAGTCACCGTTTCTCATAGTGTTCATTTCACTTTAACAGGTTTCCTTTTTGTGGACAGTGAGAGAGAGAGACAGAGAGAAAGGTCTTCCTTTTGCCATTGGTTCACCCTCCAATGGCCGCTGCGGCTGGCACGCTGCGGCTGGTGCGGCGCGCTGTTCCGAAGCCAGGAACCAGGTGCTTCTCCTGGTCTCCCATGGGGTGCAGGGCCCAAGCACTTGGGCCATCCTCCACTGCACTCCCTGGCCACAGCAGAGAGCTGGCCTGGAAGAGGGGCAACCGGGACAGAATCCGGCGCCCTGACAGGGACTAGAACCTGGTGTGCCAGCGCCACAAGGCGGAGGATTAGCCTATTGAGCCACGGCGCCAGCCTGAAAGATATCTTTAAGACTTCTCTTTCTTGCAGGCAATCTGTTTAACAAATTTGATTTCCTGTCTTCAGTGGCCCTACTAGGTTCTGATGTTGCTAATATTTGTATTAAGCTGCCCTGCCATGATATTTAGCCCTGGGTCTGGGGTTGACTCATGGAAATACAAGTGACAGCGGAGCGCGGGCAGGAAGGGGATGTGGAGTACAAGTGGCCACTGTGCAGGGATCTTGCTAAGTGCCTGCCCATGAACAAGAGACCCCAGCGGTGCGCACGGCTGTGCAGGTAGGGCGAGCTCAGCGGGAGAGGCTACTGCGCTCATCTCGCCGGCTTACCCGCAGCGTGAAAGGGGGGCATGCTCTGTGAGGATCTGCGCCTACATGAAGAAGACCAAGTGTGGCTACCTGCGAGATACCAGTCATGGTGCTCAGCACGCAGTTCTTAGAAATTACTACACGTGAAAATGTAAAACAATTCATAGCCAGTTTTCAAAAAAAGGTCAGTAGGGGCTGGCGCGTGGCACAGTAGGTGGAGCCTCGGCCTGAGCTGCTGGCCTCTCACATGGGCGCCAGTGCCAGTCCCGCTCTCCACTTCCAACCCAGCCACCTGCTAGTGTCCTGGGAGAGCAGTGGAAGATGGCTCAAGTCCTTGGGCGCTTGCACCCACATGAGAGTCCTGGAAGAAGCTCCTGGCTCTGTCTTTGGCCCAGCTCTGGCTTTTGCAGTCATTTGGGGAGTGAACCAGAAGATGGAAGATTTCTCTCTCTCTCTGTCTGCAACTCTGCCTCTCAAGTAAATAAATAAATCTTAAAAAAATACCAATAGGAATGTACCACCAATGTGGAAATAACAGATAACTTAAAGCAGTTAAGAGAGTGTTTGCAATTGGGTCCGGCACTGTGGTGCTGTGGGTTAAAGCCCTGGCCTGCAGTGTTGGCTTCCCTTATGGGTGCTGGTTCAAGCCCCAGCTGCTCCACTTCCAATTCAGCTCTCTGCTGTGGCCTAGGAAAGCAGTAGAAGATGGCCCAAGTCCTTGGGCCCCTGCGCCCATGTGGGAGACCCGGAAGAAGCTCCTGGCTCCTGGCTTCGGATCAGAGCTCAGCTCCGGCCGTTGTGGCCATTTGGGGAATAAATCAGTGGGTGGAAGGTCTCTCTGTCTCCCTCTCTCTCTCTGTTTCTACCTCTCTGTGTAACTCTTTCAAATAAATAAAATAAATCTTTAAAAGAAAGTGCTTGCAATCTTAAAGGAAAGATCAACCTAATTAGGGAATGGGAATCTTACAAGTAAAATTGACACCGAAGAACCCACCAGAAATTATAGGACTCAAAATAAAATCCTTAAAATGAAGCATTCTTTCTTTGACGTTCATATCTCAGATTATCTATGAAACTGAGGAAGAGCATTTGAACATATGTAAGTTATCATGCAGAGAAAAGTATCTCAACAAGTAAACAGAGTATGAGAACTCCTGGACAATGTCAAGGTTTCTAATGAACATACAACAGAGGAAAAATGAGTGGAATCTATCTTAATGAACAGGAATCACAATTTTCTCATACTTGATAAAAAATGGACCCTAGTATCCAAAAAGCTCAGTGAACCCCAAGGCAGAGTAAACACAGAGCAACCCACTAATCACGGCCACAATCGAATCACGGAGCACCTCGAGGAAGAGAAAACCTCCAAGGGTTCAGAGAGAGAATGATGAGGACTGCGTTACACACGGGGCTCAGAGAGGACACAGTGGCAGTGGACTTGGAATCAGAGGCGCGCAGAAGACCATCAAACAACATGTTTAAGGGGCTGAGGGGAAATAAACACCAAAAGATTAAAAAAAAACCAACCTAGCGAGCTGAATATCGTTTCAAATGGATATATCACTCTAAAATGAGGTTGGAAACCAAAAAGACAAAAGGCAGAGAAAATGAGTCCTCCGTAGAACCACGCGACCAAGCTACAGGAGATGCAAAGGGAATCTCTGTCAGAGGTTATTCCAGAAACTCTTCCAGGTAAGAACTGGGACTGATGGAAAGTGGTGAGAAACCGCACAGCTGTGGCTTAAAATGGAAGCAGATCTCTCTTCTCCACTCAGTTCTTTAGATGCCGATCGAGTGCTCAAAGCAATATATTAACATTATATTCTGTTACAAGTACATTTAGAAGTGAAATGGAAAACAATAGCAGAAGGCACAAGAGTGAGGAAAATAAGAAAAAGCAAGCAATCAAACCTGACGCAGACAGAAGGAAGTGTGAGATGTCTGAATCTGTAAGAGGAAATGAACTTGTAACTTAAAATTTCCACCAAGCGGGTTACAGGCCCAGACGGCATCAATGATAAATTCTACCATATAATTAAGGATGATTTAATATCAACTTTAAACAAATTTATTTGGAAAATGGTCAAGATATGGGTTAATGGGCTGGCACCATGGCTCACTTGGCTAATCCTCTGCCTGCGGCGCCGGCACCCCAGGTTCTAGTCTCGGTTGGGGCACCGGGTTCTAGTCCTGGTTGCTCCTCTTCCAGTCCAGCTCTCTGCTGTGGCCCAGGAGGGCAGTGGAGGATGGTCCAAGTGCTTGGGTCCCTGCACCCACATGGGAGACCAGGAGGAAGCACCCGGCTTCTGGCTTCGGATCGGCACAGCGCTGGCTGTAGCAGCTATTTGGGGAGTGAACCAACAGAAGGAAGACCTTTCTCTCTGTCTCTCTCACTGTCTGACTCTGCCTGGCAAAAAAAGAAGATATGGGTTAATATAGAAAAATTAGCAATGAGAAATCAGAAATAAAATTACAACATATACTAAACATACTATGGGATTAAATATAGAAAATATCTAGGAATAATTTCAACAAAATATATGCAATACCTTTGCTCTACTAAGCATAAAACTTTGCAATAATAAATTGAAGATGATCAAAAAATATAGACTAGGAAACACGTCCCGCTCATGGGTCCTGAGACCCAAAGCTGCTGACACCCCAGGATCTCCAGCTTGCTCTGGGCATCCAGTGCAGTCCCCTTCAATATCCCTGTCTACTCCATGTTAGTAAATGTCCTCATTTTACCGTGAGTACGGACACGTGAACGATGTAGAGGAGCACAGTGATCTTTGAAGGAAATAACAAATTGGAAAATATACACACAGGAGCTCAGGAATTACTACGGACACAGTGTTCACAGTAATCAGAGATGTCCGTGGAGGAGACTAGCATGCAGAAACAAGGAAGCTGTAACACAGCACAACGCGGTTTAGTCAGTAAGGAAATCCGTTCAACAACTGGTGCTGTGTGGACTAGGCATCCACGTGAAAAAAAACTCAAAATGAGCTGTTGATAAAAAGCATTCGCTCCTCCAAAGAGCCCAATAAATAGTAAGCAGGCAAGCCATATGTTAGGACAAAATATTTACAGCCTACACAGTCAGCAAAATGCTTAAGTCCGGAATATGTCAAAACTTCCTCCAATTCCGTGTAAACAGGCAAGCAGCTCGGTGAGTAGAGGACTAGTGCACTTCAGCAGGTGCACTTTCGTGTCAGGGAAATGTCAATCAGAACCACATGGGGACGCCACGCCACAACCACGAGGGGCTAAATCAGTAAGACTCACAACCGCAGAGGCAACACCAGTGTCCTGGCACATTGGGAGCCAGAACCTGCTTCCCTCACAGAAAGACTTGTTTATAGGAGCTTAACTTGCAATCGGCAAACGCTGGACACAATCCAAACACGCATCAGTGGAAGAGAGAACAGACATGAGTGTTATATGCACTCACTGGAACCTTGTGCAGCAAGAACCAGAGCACAAGTGCACACAACAGCGTGGATGAATACCAAAAGCAATGTGTTCAGTAAACAGTGTCCTTTGAGAGCACGAATAATTACCGGCAAATGGCATTCTGGAAAATGCTATTATTTATCGCCTATAAAGAATGCATCTCTATAGAAATATCTATTTACATGTGAAGGGATCTCAAAACACTGACTCTTGTCTTTTCCCATTTACAACACACAGATTGGTGCTAGCCTCCAGGACCATGAATTCTAGTGAGGGTCTTCGTATTGTTCCAAAAAGTGGACACTTTTTAAAGTATCTCCACCGTTGGGGAGCAGTTGGCGGGAGGTAGATTTGGGGGGACTTCCTGCAACTGTGGGATGGTCCTCAGAAATGATGTTTCACGTCTCGGCCGGCGCCGCGGCTCACTAGGCTAATCCTCCGCCTTGCGGTGCTGGCACACCGGGTTCTAGTCCCGGTTGGGGTGCCGGATTCTGTCCCGGTTGCCCCTCTTCCAGGCCAGCTCTCTGCTGTGGCCCGGGAGTACAGTGGAGGATGGCCCAAGTGCTTGGGCCCTGCACCCCATGGGAGACCAGGATAAGTACCTGGCTCCTGCCATCGGATCAGCGCGGTGCGCCGGCCGCAGCGCGCCGGCCACGGCGGCCATTGGAGGGTGAACCAACGGCAAAGGAAGACCTTTCTCTCTGTCTCTCTCTCTCACTGTCCACTCTGCCAGTCAAAAAAAAAAAAAAAAAAAAAGAAGAAAAAGAAAAAGAAATGATGTTTCATGTCCTTCACAGCTTTGCCATATCCCATTGGGCCCGCAAGTAGCTGAACAATTCACTGGTTCGGGAACATAATTCTCTCTGGAGACAAAGATACAGGCTATTTTACATTTTTTGTTATGTGTGACATTTTCCAAGGGTGTGTAGGCAGAGGCTTTTTCCATGTAGGTCACCATCCTGGAAAGCGTGTCTTTGACATGAGTGACACAGGGCACAGCCCTCTCGGGTGGGGGCTGCGTCCTACGGTAATGCTACAAAGGTGGCCACTTCATCCTAAGTTTTAATGACTTGTGCTGAATCATCACTTTTGCGTTTGTCCATGGACACGTATTTCATTTCTCTCTACACTTAGGTTGTATTTCAGGGTAGTTGAGGGGCTACAAGTACACACACACACACACACATACAGATACTATTTTAATAAAAAATAGCCATGGATCTAATAGAGCCGAGACCGTATTCTACGAGAAGCCCACGTTGGTTCAGCGCTGTGGCTTAGCAGGTAAAGCCGCCACTTGTGGTGCCGGCATCCCCTGTGGGCCCTGGTTTGAGTCGCACCCTCCACTTCCGATCCAGCTCCTTCCTGATGTGCCTGGAAGAAGGTCCAGTGCTCGGCCCTGCCGTCATGTGGCAGACCGGGAGAAGCTCTCGGGTCCTGGCTTCACACTGGCCCAGCTCTGGTGGTTGCAGTCACCTGCGGAGTGAACCAGCGGGTGGAAGACCTCGCCCTCTGTCTCTCCCTCTCTCTCTGTCACTCTGACTTTCAAATAAAATAAACAAATCTTAAAAAAAAAAGAACGTGCCCCCCTTACGGTCAGAGGTTCACATCCTGCACAGGGTTAGGTCCGTCTCTGGTGAGAGCTCTTGTGTGAGGGTTTTGCTGGTGCTCAGTGAATACGTTTTTTCTGGCTATTGAATCTTTTCAGCATTTTGCCTCTGCCTGGTAGAGACTAAAACTGAAAAATCACGTGGCTGCTGACCACTGTTACTGGTTTATGAATAAACATCTTAAAGATATGTCCAACACCCCTTCCCAAATCACTCCAATATATTGCTAGTAAGAAATAAGTACCTGAAACAATATTTGACAGATTCCGCCGAAGCATGACAAATAAATTCACTTATTTAACATAAATAGTTTGATTCCTGGGCTTTTACACATGCAATCTGTGACCTATTGAGACACGGAGGCATGGAACTGCACGAATAAACAGAATAAAATATCGCTAACAGAGCTGGGCCCTATAGCAAGAGAAGGTCGCAAGGCCATGCCAGAAAACTGGTGAGCAGTTATAAATGCCAAGCAAGTCAAAGGAAAAAATGGATAATTTTGTTTTGTCAGGTTTAAACACCATGGAAGAAACGTGGTAGGAGATGGAACAGGAAAAAGACTTAGAAAGGATTTGAGATACCCTTAACATTTTTAAATATTTTATTTATTTATTCGAGAGGCAGAGTTACAGAGAAAGGGAGGGAGAGTGAGAGAGGTCTTCCATTCGCTGGTTCACCTCCTAGATGGCCGCAATAGGTGGAGCTGGGTCGATCGGAAGCCAGGACAAAGGAGTTTAGTCTGGATCTCCCACGCGGGTGCAGGGGCCCAAGGACTTGGGCCATCTTCTGCTGCTTTCCCAGGACATAGCAGAGAGCTGGATCGGAAGAGGAGCAGCTGGACACCAGCTGGTGCCCACATGGGATTCCGTCACTGCAGGTGGAGGCTTAGCCCACTGTGCCACAGTGCTGGCCCAGGCCTTAAACTTCAATATGGAGGATAGGAAGTTGTCCAAAGGTTCAGAGCAAAAACCAAACCAACCAACCAAACAAAACAAAACAAAACAAAACGACCCCCCCCCCAAAGCCCAAAACCAAATCAAACAAGAGCAAGAATAAGTGATATAATCAGGTTTCTGTTGAAAAAGCATCCCGAGGAAGCTGTGGATTGGGCACCGGCAGGTGGGGGCACCAGTTAGGAGGCAAACGACAGTGCAGAGGCGCCTGCGCCCAGGCTGGCTTTTCTCCTGGGCCTTACAGAACGCGGAGCTGCGAGTGGAAAGCTGTCTGAAGATGATTTCCAGACTGAAGATTGGCCGCTGGATTGTGAGTGGGGTCAATCAGCAAAGCAGTGGAAGGAAACGGCAGGGGTAGGAGAACTGGTCAGAGCATCAGCCCTTTGGAAGGTTCAGTGTGGGATCACAATGCAGAAGCAGGTGCTGGGATGTTCCAGACGCCACACGGGGGCCCTGGGCACGTGGGGAGCAGCCCAACAGTCAGGCCCCAGGGGCCGCGGCTTAGCCTGGGCCTTCCTCGTGCAAATGCAGCTGAGTCACTTGATGTCTTTGCACGTTGCTATCTTCATTTTTGAAGTCAGGCGTAAGGAAGATTTATAGGACTGCTGGACTGTGTTGCAAGACCACTTCAATTAGTTTGTGGAAAAGTTCATCTGAAATCTCAAAAAGTTCATGGAAAGTGCACAATTCAAAAAAGATCCCATAAGGATTCTGCAGTTCTTTTGCCCAAGATTAAGCATGCCTGTGTACGTGGCTCAGCCCCGGCGGCTGGAAGACGGTGCTCTCCCACCTTCTGGGATGAACCATCGCTGGTGCAGCTGGAACGTCCAGATCTTCAGGAGGTCAAAGATGACTCGACCGGAGACAACCAAGCACATCACCACCCTGTGAAGTGCCCGCCTCTCGGTTTCCTCATCTATTTCTTCCAAAACTTCTGAGGTTCGTGTTGGGTTCTCGATTCTCTCTAGAATGGTGATTTAATTGATTAACCAGAATGTGCCACTTAACAAGTTACAGTTCAACCAAGATTCAGCCTCCAAATTAAGCCTTAAAGTCCACACTGAAGGATGACATCTGGGGTTCCCCAGAAGACAGATTTGTCTCTCCTATCACTTGCTTGCCATGTCCAAAGTAATGGAGGGGGCTGACACTGTGGCACAGTGGGTTAACGCCCTAGCCTGACGCGCCAGCATCCCATATGGGCACTAGTTCAAGACCCGGCTGCTCCACTTCTGATCCAGCTTTCTGCTATGGCCTGGGAAAGCAGCGGAAGATGACCCAAGTCCTTGGGCCCCTGCACCCACGTGGGAGACTGGGAAGAAGTTCCTGGCTCCTGGCTTTGGATTGGTGCAGGTCTGGCTGTTGCAGTCAACTGGGAAGTGAACCAGTGGATGGAAGACCTCTCTCTCTCTGTATAATCTGACTTTCAGATAAATAAATAAACCTTTAAAAAACCCAAAAACCAAAACACACAGTGACGGAGCAGGAGAGCCGCACAGAAGCCGCAGCTCCGCCCCCTTCTCCACCCACCTTCTCATTCTTCCCCAAGCACCACCTCTCCCCCAGCAGATGCCAGAGCACGCTTTCTTTTGTTAGACACTGAAGACTTTGAAATAAATTTTTCAACAGTTGAGTAGTCCTTGAGTGTAAAGCCTCCTGGGACTGTCCGTGGAAAGTGGGGTATTCCATTTCACGCTGTAGGCGAGAACCACCTTGCGAGCATCAGTTATCATCAGAGGTCTTCTGTGCGACTAGAAACCGGATTCTCCCAAGGAGAAAATCGCTGCAGGCGCGTGGTCTGGACCGCTGGCCTCAGCGGCCTCACACAGCCTCACCGGTCTGAGGTCGCCGTCGTTGGCTTGTTCAGGGCTCTCCTCCTGAGAGTCTACAGGATCCCTCTTGTCTGGCCTTTCCTGAGTTGTCCATTGAGATGAACCCTGGGGCAGCAGGCAACAGACACTTCTGAACACTTCTCAGTGTTCCTCTGGTTTTTATTAATTCATCTCGTGTAAACTTGAGAGCCCTGAGAATATGCCTGTGTAGCCAGGATCTGGAATCCCAGCCGGGAACATCTGTGCTCCCCGCCCCGGGGAAGCAGCGCGGATGCAGGAGGCCGCTGTGGACCCCGGGCAGAGCAGGGGACCTGTCTCGTCCAGGTCACCAGAGCTCACACTCAGTCTGCGTGTGACTCATCGTCGGTCAGAGCCCTGCACGTCACTGATGCCCCGGAGGGAAATGAGACAATGATGTAGTCAGATTTCCTTGCAGACGGGGGAACACAGTAGCTTTGGTGTTGCTGGACTCGCCAGCTGGGGCCCACGTCAGAGTCTGGCACTTTTTCTCGGGAAATCCAGCTGTGCTGCCTTATTTGCGGTTAAACTCCCATGACCCACGGCAGTCCCAAAAATGTAAATGGACAACTTCGGAATTAACTTACATTTTAAATAAGCTTTATAGTAGTACAATATACGCCATCTGTTGTTAACGTTGCTCTAGTTTATTTATTTATTTATTTATTTATTTATTTATTGACAGGCAGAGTTAGACAGTGAGAGAGAGAGAGAGGCAGAGAGAAAGGTCTTCCTTCCATGGTTCACCCCCCAATGGTTGCTACGGCCGGCGCACTGCACCGATCCAAAGCCAGGGGCCAGGTGCTTCTTCCTGGTCTCTCATGGAGTGCAGGGCCCAAGGACCTCCCAGGCCACAGCAGAGAGCTGGACTGGAAGAGGAGCAACCGGGACAGAATCCGGTGCCCCAAGTGGGACTAGAACCCGGGGTGCCGGCGCCGCAGGCGGAGGATCAGCCTAGTGAGCCGGAGCGCCGGCTGTTGCTCTAGTTTCTTATCAGGCGTTGTTCGGCTTTTGCTGAGCCTGGTGTATAAATCAAACTTCGTTACAGGGAGCTAAGTACACACAGGGAAAGTCGGCTCTGGAGTGTTCCATCCTCTGCAGCTCCAGGCGTCCACCCAGGCCTTGAGATGCACTCCCGTGGGCAGGGGACGACTGTGCACTTCGGCTGGGTGCAGGCCCAGATTTCCATCTGCAGGTGCGCACGCACCGGGGCTCACTCGGCCGCACTTTGATCTGCCTGTCTTTCTCTTGCTGAGGACGTGGGTCTGGGCCTGCCCACCCCTGCTTCCACCCCACCCTCCCCACACCTGTGCTTGCCCAACCTGCTTCGCCCAGGCCTCGCTCAGCTCCCGGGCAGCTGTGCTGAAGCATCCTCAGTTCCAGTAGAATTAATCCGTCTCCTTTGGACTTGCAACGTAAGGTGCATGTGTGCTGCTTCTTGTTCTTGTATCAGGCCGTTCATGATCCATGTTTCTTCTTCACCTGGTGGTCTGTGATGGCCTTAAGGATAAGGGTTGATTTTATTTAGCTCAGTTTGGATAACAGTAGATATTCATCAAATGCTGAGCCTTTTACCACTTAACGATCCCGTTCAGGCAAAAGAAAAGCCAGCGGCGTCTGTACCAGAAAGCATCAGGCTTGTAAATAACGGCTGCAGGGCTTCGGCACATTAATGCACAGGCGTGTCCCTGCAGGGTCGCTGGCCCCGGAGGGGTCACACAACGCCCATGTGGTGAGAACGGGAGTGCCAGAGGGCATGGTCTTCCTCTCCTGGCTGAGCGCTCAGTCACGCGAGGAGCGGGCTCCCGGCACCCGGCACCCGGCACCCGGCAGGAATCCCAGCTGCAAGGACAGAGGCGAGCCAGCCGCCGGGCAGCCCGGCTGAGCAGGACGCAGCTCAAGCGGTCACGGCTGGCCAGGGGCCAAGGACAGGGCTCTGTGCCTGGTCCTCCTCTGCCCAGCCACTTGCTTGCTCTCTACTCTTTTGACTCCCTGCAGTTTCCACAGAGGAAAACACCACACATTCGCTCGCATTCAGTAAGTATACAGCACGCGAAGGCACACGACGTTGCTATGCACGTGGTGTGCTTCCACCTTTTAAAAATGATAAATTAATGCATTGGTTTATTAAGTAAATTCTCAGAGAGGTTAAGCCATGTGCCGCAGGAAATTAGGGGAATCGGGACTTGAGGGCAGGCTTGTTTTCTTCTGGTTTCTGAAGTCATTGTTCTTTTTAATAGAATAGACTTCTTTGACACTGCCTATAATTTTCAAAGGAAATTAACTTATGGCTTTCGTCTTGGAAAATCAAATGGCGCCCTACAGCTCTCAGGAAAAGTCAGACTGCTTGGTGCGGCAGCCTCCACTCTGCACAACCAGGGTGTGGCTTACTGCTTGCCACCTGACGCGCCTTCTACAGTTTCCCGTGTGGCCCTGTGTGCCAAGGAAGCTATTTCTGGCCGGCGCCGTGGCTCAATAGGCTAACCCTCCACCTAGCGGCGCCGGCACCCCGGGTTCTAGTCCCGGTTGGGGGGCTGGATTCTGTCCCGGTTGCCCCTCTTCCAGGCCAGCTCTCTGCTGTGGCCCGGGAGGGCAGTGGAGGATGGCCCAAGTGCTTGGGTCCCTGCACCGGCATGGGAGACCAGGAGAAGCACCTGGCTCCTGGCTTTGGATCAGCGCGGTGGAAGACCTTTCTCTCTGTCTCTCTCTCTCTCACTGTCCACTCTGCCTGTCAAAAAAAAAAAAAAAAAAAAAAAAAAGCAATTTCTGCATCAGCGTCTCTGCATGTGGCTTGGGTTGGTCTCTCACTCTCGAACACAGAACTGAACTCACGCCTCTCCAGGCTCCGAGTGTGGAAAGCCAGTCACACTGGGGGTGCCCCTCGTTGTACTCCGTGGTGATGGGTTCCGTGTACGTCCCACTGGTTAGAGCAGGACAATCTGATGACGAGGAAGGTTGGGTTTTCTTCTCCACGTTGGATTTTATGGTCCCTGATGCACAGTAGATCACAGTGTATGTTTGTTGAAGTAGCTAATCAGTGTTTATTTTTTCCTTATTCCGCGGAAACAAATCAGCCTATTAATTAAATGCATCCTGTTATCTCTTCTTCAGAAAGACAATTATGCAAAAGTTTAACCTTTGCAAGATAAGTGCTGTTACAGTCATGCTTGCGGGCGCCCACTGGTGGGGAGGAATCCTTGTCACCACACTAGGAGCGATTCAGCCCAGAGCCAGCCAGGGGGGACCCACGGCGCCCTCTGGACCTGGCCTTGGGAATTCACTGGAAAGCACACTTAATTCCTCAGTTCTGTTACCTACACACACCACCCACTGAGGACGGCTGCCCGGGGAAGAATCAAAGAGGGTCTTCAATCACATACAAATACAAAGGCAGGAGGAAAAAAATTAATTTGTTCCCTTGGGATCTTGAAGAGCCATTTTTTATTCCGATTGGTTTTGCAGGTGTGCGTTCGTGGAAGCAGCTCAAGGTGTCAGAGAAGGGGAACAATGAGATGTAGTGGGTTGAAAAAATGCCCAAAGCTCTTTCTCTTGTCTTATCTTTCTTCTTCCAACATTTTCCTTAATCACGGCTCACGCACGGAGATACCTTTCTCCACACCTCTCCACGTCAAGTGAATCTGATGTGATTTCTGGTGTTTCTTCAGATTTCGGCCGGCGTCTGTGCCAAGCGCGGCTCAGCTTCCCTTCCTTCGCGATAGGGAACATGCCACGCCAAGTGCCCTTGGACTGCTGCTGCTGAGTTGCAGCGAGTTATATTTTTGCAACTCCTGGACCCCAAATCACCAAGAAATTATAAGACAATTTTGCTTTGTATTCCCAGAATCGCGACCTTAGACTGAGCAGGTATTTAGCTCAGGAAACGCCCACGTGAAATCCCTCCTTCGCAGACTGGAAAGCTAAAGTCTGGTCGGGCACATGTGCTGCTCACGGTCACAAAACTAACGGAGAAAACCCTGAGGCCCAAGCGCTGACGTCCTGGTTCCCGCAGCCCTGAGAGCATCCGGCTTTTCAGGCAGGTCACGTCGTCCCGAGGCACCACCTCACGACCCCAGTTCCAGGCGTGCTGTCCTGGGCCGGGCCTGATGGAGGGCAGAGCTTCCGGAAACAGTGCAGCTTGGAGCTCAGCTCTCCTGCCTCTGAACCGCGCCTTGCCACACTCGCTCGCCTTTCTCATACGTAATTCCGTTTTCCGTGCAATGGGTATTGTGATACTTGTGCCACGGTGAGGCAAAACTGAAAGGATACCTTATTTGGCTTTTGCAATGGCTTGGATATTGGTCTGGGTAGCCCCGGAAGGCCCGGATGCTAAAGGCTTGGTCCTAAGCAGGGCACTGCTGGAAAGTGCCCGAAACGTTAGGAGCTGGACCCTGTAGGGAGGAGGACCTTGGGTCACTGGGGCTGCTGCCCTCAGAAGGAAGTCCTTGTGAGAGGGTGGTCACAAGATACAGCCAGCCCCTCTCTCTGCTCCTGGCTCACCTGTGACGGCTCCTCTGCGTGTGCTCTGCCACCCTCCTCAGAGGCCAAGCCAAGGGTGACACCCGGCCGGGGGCCTCAAAACCCCTTTCTCTTTATAAAGTTAGTTACCTCAGGTGTTTCATGTCAAGGATGGAAAGCTGACTACCGCAGCGTCGATCCCAGGGAGAGGATAGAAATCAAGAAGTGACACTTTCCTCCGTCACCGCCTCTGCTGTGCAGAGCTTAGGATCCCACGTCACCGATTCACGACATCAGCACGGGTTAGGACAGGCCCGGGTCATCCTGCTCACTTTTGTCCAAAGCCAGGAGATCTTGTCCTTTCTTTATTCCCGTGTGAATGCATTTTGGGCTTCAGGTGAAACCGAGACGCTCTTCTTCCTGCCCTGAAACGCAAGTCCGATCCGCTGTGCAGTCCACACCGAGGCGGTGGCCAGCCAGTCCCTGCTGGTACTCAGAGCCACTGGCGAGCTGCCCGGGTCCTGTGCCCTAAGTGGCATTTACGGTAGCCATCTGATAATGTCCACCTCCCATTTCACTCCACCTTACATGAGGAAAGCCACAAGCTATACTGATTGTCTGCAGGGAGAACCACATCAGCACAGCACAGCAGCTGATTAAAAATGCCTGCACCATCTGGTCATGTTTACCACAACCACCTTTATCTGGTGCACGTCGTGTGGTGTTAGCAGGACTCAGCCTCACGGGTGAGAGACCGTGCCAATCAGCACTGTGTCACCTGAGTCTGGGGTTGGCAGATTGTTCTGTAGAGGTCAGAGAGTAAGTATTTCAGCTGTTGCAGGCCGCAAGGTCTCTGTCCGCACGGCTCAGTCTGCAGCCAGGAACAGTGCACACACTTGAGTGTGTAAATGTTCCAATAAGCTTGATTCCCAGAGTCAGCCAGGGGGTCTCACGTGGCCTGAGGGGCAGAGTTTGTAAGTCCCGCACTAAGTGCTTCACCAGTGTGTCAGTTTCCACGATCACTCCCGGGGTGCAGTGTTCCCCTGTGTGCTGGAGCAAGCCGAGGGGCTTCAAGCGCCTGCACTTGGTTCGTACCTGCTGGCTAGAACAGTGTCCTCCCCAAACGCACGTCCACCCACAGCCTCGGGGTGTGACTTCTGTGGAAAGAGCATGTTTGCAGCGCAAACAGTGAAGTTAAGATGGGGCCACACGGGGCCGGCGCCGTAGCTCACTAGGTTAATCCTCCGTCTGCAGCGCCAGCATCCCATATGGGCACCAGGTTCTAGTCCCGGTTGGGGCGCCGGTTCTGTCCCGGTTGCTCCTCTTCCAGTCCAGCTCTCTGCTGTGGCCTGGGAGGGCAGTGGAGGATGGCCCAAGTGCTTGGGCCCTGCACCCCATGGGAGACCAGGAGAAGCACCTGGCTCCTGGCTTCAGATTGGTGCAGTGCTGGCCATAGAGGCCATTTGGGGAGTGAACCAATGGAAGGAAGACCTTTCTCTGTCTCTCTCTCTCTTTCTCTCTCTCTCTCTCACTGTCTATAACTCTACCTGTCAAATAAATTAAAAAAAAAAAAGATGGGGCCACACTGGATTCAGGTGGGCCCTAATGCAGGCCTGGTGTCCCTGCAAGAAGAGAGTACAGAGACAGAGACACACACCGTGAGTGACCTGTGATGTGTAGGCACAGAGTTCAGAGTGATGAGCTTACAATCCAAGGGCCAGGGAGGACTGCTGGAGGACCACGACCCGGGGGATCATCTCTCGGAGCCCCCAGAGAGCCAGCCCTGACGACACTGTGGTTTCGGAGTCTCTACACTGTGAGAGCATCGGTGGGAGAGCAGGGGAAGCCTGTGCATCTGTGGTCACTTGTTACCGTAATCTCTGAATCTCAGACACGTGCCTGCCTTAACAGCTCTTAGTAGAGGGGTCAGCGGCGCAATCCTGTTAAGTGTGTTTATCTCAGTTATGTGCTCGTGGACAAGGTGCTTAGCCAGGTGTTGGGTCTGCAGGTGCAGCCACCTGGTCTGAAGCTCGACGCGTCCCCTGGCTTCCTCAACCTCCCCTAGCCACAGGACCATGGCGGTTTGCTCGCACTGATATGGAGTCAGACCCTGGCCCTTAGACTCAGGAAGTCGAATCGGTTGCTATTTCAGCCTGCTTTCCGCTGCTGATAGACACACCGCAGACTGCCGGCCTGCCCGGGACGCCCACATCCCGCCTCTGCTGCCAGTCCAGCTTCCGGCGGATGTGTGCCCTGGGAGGCAGCAGTGAGGGCTCCAGTGCTTGTGGGAGACCTGGATGGGATGGAGTTCTGGGCACCTCGATTTGGCCTGGGCCCTGGATGTTTGTGGGCATTTGGGGAGGGAACAGTGGATGGGAGTGCCCCCTACCCAGCTCTCCAACCCACCGTCTTTTTCAGTTAAGCTTTTTGGCCCTAAAATGTTTTCGTCTGTTGAAGCATTTTCACTATAAATTAGCTTTCTTGTGGACATCAGATTATTCAGGTCTATTTCTTCCTTGATGAGTCCTGAATATTTGTGTCTTTCAAGACATCCTTACTCTTTTATTTGCATATTCTAGGTTAGTAATGACTTTGAATAAACTTTATGGGCTTATGTTTCTAAGCACTTTTATCCTCAGAGGAAAAGCTGTTTAATTTTCCCATCTTAAGACACTGGCCTCGCAAGTTTTCATGTCAGGCAGCCGTTCCTGATAATAGCGTTTAGCTGAAGGCGTTGTGCTGTTACCAACTGTAAACAAGTACTCTCATGCGCAGTGGCTCATGCAGTAACTGCTTGTTACTCCACACGTCTGTGGATCAGAATCCCACAGGCAGTTATCTGGCTGCTCCTGCCTCAAGAGCGTGCACAAGGGGCGGGTGTTGAATCACAGCTGGTTAAGCCTGCACTGGGATATCCGCGTCCCACATCGAGTGCCGGCTTGGAGGCTGCCCTGCTGCTCATCTCCCTTCCTACCAAGCACCCTGCAGGCCACAGATGAACATCACGCCCTTTGAGCCCTGCCACTACTGCCTTCAGCCTGGCCCAGCTCTGGGGGTTGCAGGTATTTGGGGGAGTGAATCAGTGCATGAAAGACAAATCCCTCTCTCTCTTTATCTCTCTCTCTCTTTCTCTCTCTCTCTCTCTCTTTCTCTGTCTGCCTTTTAAATAAACAAGTGCACACCTTTTGCAGGAGTTCTTATGAAATAGAGCCCTGCTGTCAGATGGGACGTGGCATCTGCTGAGAGCCCGCCTGGTGGCCGCCCTCTCCAGGGTCACTCACGTGAGTCCTGGACGGCTCCTGACACAAGACCGCAGTGAGTCGCCCTGTGGTCTTCTACAAAGCTGCTCCCATGTCCTCACGAGGCAGCTGGTTTTAACCAACAGCTTGAGAACCAGAACGCTTGTCAGATGGAAATTGCAGTCTCTTAGAGCAAAACGTTGGCCGTCACACCCCAGACCGTCTGCTGTGTTCTGTTCCCTGGAAAGCTGTGCCTGAGCCCACCCACAATCAAGCAGAAGGGAGTTCAGGTCCACACTGTGAGTAACAGCTGCGCTGGATGATCGGGGGTGTATTTTCTGAACCACCACACGATTACTAGAAACCTTTTTCCTGGTTAATTTGTCACCTGGCCATGTTTCCAAGCTTTCCTACATAAATTGATTATTCTCTCAGAAGTCAAACTGATCATTTTTCTTATAACTTTTGGCATTCATGCTATATAAGTAATCACCTTCGAGGGTATTCTGTCTTGTCATGTATACCTGCTATATTGCTTTATTATTTTAAACACAAAAATTTGATTATCTGCTTGATTGTTACATTAACATGATGCTTCAGGTGTCTTCAGTACAAAATACCACTGAATGGGGATTGGCATAAGACAGTTACAAATGTGTTAGACGAAAGGATATGAAACCACAAGGTGAAGTGGAAACTGGGTAACTGAGATGCACCTGCTGGAAGGTATTGGTCATTCACTAGCCAGCAGGAAACAGATAGAGACAGGAATGTCAGGTTTGCAGACGTTGATGCTAGCAAGAGAGGTCGAACACAGGCTGCTGAGGACAGAGAAACACGTTGGTGCCAGGAGTCTTCAAAATTTTATGACGAATGAGCTTTATGAAAAAAGCTGCCTGTGGATTTCATTTTTTTGCACCAAAATAAACTTACCTTTTCATTCCATTTTTCTGTGACTATAAACAGTTATTGATTTCTTTTCAATTATTTGAAATATGGAGAGAGAGAGAGAGAGAGAGAGAGAGAGAGAGAGATTGCATTGTCACTCCTCAAAGGTTTGCAACAGCCAGAGATGGGCTAGGCCAAAGCCAGGAGCCTGGAACTCAGTCTAGGTCTCTCAAGCAGGTGGCGGGTTCCCAAGCACTTGAACCAGCCTCTGCCACCCATGGTGCACAGGAGCAGGAAGTGATCAGAAGCCGAGCCAGAACTCAAATCCAGACTGTGATACGGGGTAGGGCCTCCCAGGCAGCATCTTAACCTCTGTGCAAACACCTGAAGTCCTCTAGTGTGATTTCCCTCTCCCTCTTTCTGTTTCCATACACACCCACACACAACACACACATATATTCATACACAGAGATCAGTCCATGAAGAAATCCGCAAGAATGTACCTCAATAACGCATTGACCACCTCTATTCAGTGTTGTTATCCATAACAAGTAAATGATTGCTTTTCTTCTTAAATACCTTTTCTGTTGTTTACATGTCCAGGCATGGTAGATGAACTGAAATCATTCTGAAGGGGAAAGTAGTTTAAATACTCAGGCCCCTAAGAGAACACGAGGAAGACGGTCTGAAGGCCCCACTCGGCCGTTGCCCTCTGCACTGATGTTTAGTTCTGAGTCTGTGTCGGAGGTCAAGGTGCACTTCCCAGAATGCTGTGGTGGGGGCACCTTCTTCAGTCGCTGCAACTGATCAGTGTCTCAAGACTTGTTAGGGATGATATTTGGTGTAGTGTTTAAGACACCACCCGGGACATCCTCATTTCATATCAGAGTGCCTGGATTCCTGTCCTGACTCTGTTCTGGGTTCCAGCTTCCTGCTAATGTGTACCCGAAGTGGCAGCAGGTGACGGACCAGATGGCTGTGTGTCTGCTGCCCACATGGGAGCTCTGGACTGAGTTCTTGGCTTCTGGATTAGTCCTGGCCCAGCCCCAGCTGTGTGGGCACTGTGGAGTGAACCAGTGGATGGGAGCGTTCCAGCGCTCTCCTCTCCTCTCCTCTCCTCTCCTCTCCTCTCCACTCCTTTCCCTCCTCTCCTCTCCTCTCCTCTCCTCTCCTCTCCTCTCCTCTCCTCTCCTCTCCTCTCCTCTCCTCTCCTCTCCTCCCTCCCTCTCTCTCTCTCTCTCTCTCTTTCTCTCTCTGCTTTTCAAAGTGAAATACTTGTCAGTTGTATTAAAATTTGAGATGCAAGGTTTGTATTCTCCGTTTCTTCCATCTTTGCTGCAAAGCGATCACTGAGATCCGTCTATTGCAGTTTTCTTCTTTCTCTTTAGGAATAGGCATTTCCAAAATTTGCTCACTTTACTCCAGCCCCAGAACCCATCCTCATCCGCATGCCCAGCAGTGACCGGTGAGGTACGGGATGGAGCAGCATGGGTTGAGACCATGGTTCTACCCCTTCCTGCCCAGGTGGACGATGACCACTGGGAGTCCCGCCACTCCATTCCGCTGCCTCCCGTGGAGGAAGGTGCTTGGTCGCCTTGCAGATCTCTTCCACATTAATGTGCAGTCCTGTTCCATCTGAGCCACTGCCCCTACTGCAGTGTTCCCTGCCTCTCTCCTCCGCGAGCTCACACCCTGAGCTTCTTTGACTACAATACGTGTCCCCCTCTGAAAAGATCTTCTAACTCTACTCCAACACAAAATGTTTCCTCTGATTTTGTTCAACATTTCACTACAATGTACCAAACTTTCTCACTTGGTGAGGGAACTTTTGAATTCTGGAAAAGGAACAAACACATCTCCTTGAATGGAAAATGGTGCGAGCAGGTCATCACTCGCCTGGCCTTGGTCACCAGATGGACAGACGGCGTTTGCTTATACTAGTATTGTTTTTATCCCTAGGCTGTTGAGTCCCTTTGCCTATGCCCCAGTACAGGCTGGTAGATTCTATGGAATTTATTTCTACAAGGAATAAATGTTACATCAGGAGAGCACAGAACAGAGTTTTCAAGACACAGAACTTGGAACGTGAAACATTAATTTTGTAAAAACCTGTGATGCGTGAGACCAACACCTCCCCCACTCTGAATGGAATGTGGATCCCCCATGGTGTTTGACTTGAGAAAAACAGATCTGCCTTCCCCTCAGCCCAGTCCAGTCCCAGAGGGCTAGGATAATAATCCACCCATCAGAAGAACGTGGGACCTCATGCTAGACAAGAGCCATGGGGTTCAAAAAATCCCCAGAATAGAAATGGTAGCCAAGGAGTATGTTTGGACAGATGGACCTGTCGGAGCCTCCCCGTTTTCTATTTTCTGCCCCAATGTGACAATGCAAGGCACCATCAGAAACATGGGGCTTAATGAATCTTTGAGGGTAGGAATAATGCTTGCAGTGCTGATAACTGAGGTAGAAGTAGAATTTTTCAAGTCTCAGTGAGAGCAGTGTAGACAAATGATTCAGAAGAATCTCTATCCTGTGTGTTGGCACAATGCTAGCCTCCTATGCAACTGAGAGGCCACTGGCGTCAGGACACAGAGCTGTGTCCTCCAGCTGATGCAGGGTTGAAAAGGAGACTAAATTGAACTCTGGACAATCAGAGGAAGCTAAACTTCCCTACGTGAGTTTGGGGGCTGAGGTTACTATTACCGCATAATACACTTGTTTAATTTAGAAAGAAAGGAGAAGACATTTCAGGTTTACCTGGGCTTGAGGAACATCAATGTGCAAGAGCCAACGGATGCAACCCAAAATGCTCAGCACGGCCAGGAGAGATCCAAAACCAACCCCGAGCAAACTCGAGATGGAAGCAGGCTCTCCCACCTGAGAGCGCTTGCGTGCTGGTTTGGACATGAGCAAGCTTTTTGACCTCTCTTCTTATTTGCTCTCCAAGTTTTTCACATGTAAAATGAATTTCAAAAAATAAAACTCACTGAAACGTTGTTGAACCGCTGTCTCAGGACCCACCAATATCTTAGGATCTAGACAGCGATTATCAGGATGTGGTCCCTGGACCGCAGCTCAGCACCATGGGCCACCGTTCACACGCTGAGTCAGACCAAGCCCCAGCGCGCTGCCCTCCCCAAGCCTCCCAGGTGACTCTGGCAAAGTCAAAGTTTACAGCTATTGTTCTAGAGGAAGCAAGCTACATTCCAGAAGAGATTGTGAATGGAATGGTATGGTACAGAGATACAGTTTTCTAGCCAATAGAGATTGATTAATTTAGACTGTAATAAAAAGAAATGCGAGCATGATGACTCGAAAAATTTGCAATAACTAAATTACTAGAAAAATAACAAACCCATTAAAAATCCATTTGTTCTCACAAACTGCAAGACTGAGCTCACAAACTCATCGGAGTGAAGAGTTTTGTTTGCATTTTCTTTGGATTGTAACTGTATTTGCTTTCAGTTTTTCAATAAACTCTGTTCTAATGAAATCATGTGATTGATGAGAACTTCAGCCAACAATCCACCTTATTATTTCCCTCCTTTGAATTATGTGCATCTCAAACGTTATGACAGTTTGGAGTAAGTCGGGACTCTAATAACAGTGCCCTGTCACGAACATGATGTGTGATGGGCCTGGGAATGAAAAATGCTGGCTCGGAGGAGCCCTTCGGAAAGTGGAAGCTGGAGATTTAAAACCTTGCTGTCGCTGAGAGTTTGGCTACCTGTGTGCACCTGCAGACCATGAGTGTGAGGGAGAAACCAGAGATCACTACATTTGCCCCACATGTGGTATTCTGAAACAACCACAACTCAGAAGGTAGCAGTACATGGCAGTAAGGTGAGAAAAAAAAATTTGAATTTGTTGCTTTCAAACATATTTTAGTGTTTAAAATTGTCTTTTAAGGAAGCAAACTCATCAATATTCTTTCTTTATCTCTGTAACCCAAACCAATACCCTCTATATTTTTAATTTTTTTTTTCTGATTTCCTAACCCTCTAAATTATTGTTTGAAAGATGAGCTGAGAGGATGGGAATCATATACATAATATGAATACTTTGGAAGTGGGAAAAAGGAAGGAACTAAATATTGGGAAATATGACAGCTTCCAGAAATATTGTTCCATTTATTTATTACATGTTACACTACCTGAAAGTTATTCTCCCTGTCTTACCAGTGAGGGGACTGAGTCACTGGCAAATGACACTAGGTCATGTGTCAGTGGTCTATTAACAAATGGTAGATCTAGGAATCAGAAAATAAATGACTTGACCATCCTCACTCCCAGCCAAATGAGGATATTATGTCTTTCATTTAAATTCTATACAGAGAAATAAGGAAAACCTGTACCTGCTGAGTTACTGTGAAATTTAAGGTAACCAAAAACAAAAGGTTCTCAAAACTTGACAGAAGAGATCATTAAAATTGATAAGAATTACAAAGGCAACAGACTTTTAAATCATAGCACAATATGACAAAAGATATTGCAGTAGTATTTTTAAAATATTGAAGGGGAAAATGAGTTTGCAATTTTACATCTATAAAATATTTTTTAAGCATTATGGCATAAGAAAGACATTGTTTATTAGTTACAAAGAAAAACAATATGAAGAGATAATCCAAATAGGAATAATCAAATCCCATGATTTGTGGTGTTGCGGCCAGTGCTGTGGCATAGTAGGTCAGGCCACCACCTGCAGTGCTGGCATCCCATATGGGTGCCGGTTCAAATTCTGGCTGCTCCACTTCTGATCCAGCTCCCTGCTAATGTGCCTTGGAAAGCAGTGGAAGATGGCCCAAGTCCTTCGGCCCCGGTATGTTCATGGGAGACCCGGAAGAAGCTCCTGGCTTCTGATCAGCTCAGCTCCAGCCCTTGTGGCCATTTGGGGAGTGAACCAGTGGATGGAAGACATCTCTGTCTCTCTCTCTGTCTATAACTCTGCCACTCACATAAATAAAATATACCTTTAAAAGAATGATTTGTGGTGCCTAAAAATAATGAGCCTAGAACCAAAAGAAGAACCTACACAATACAACCAGAAATGATCTACAAATATCTAGAAGAAATTAGTGATTAAAATATGAATTTGAAGCTTCATCTAGTTTAGACAGAACATGGTACAAAAGATCTTTATCCTGAAGCAGTAGTTACAGAAAGTATCAGCTCAGAGTTCAGTAGAAAATAACAATGAAGAGGCTGAATTGTAACATAACCATGCTCTCTGTTAAAAGTATCTTAATGCTCCATAGACACTAATGAGTTAAGTCCAAGGTTTTATCTGTTAAAAAAAAAACTATTTGGAAATCAGATACCATTTTTCAATTGAAATACACATATACATATTTCTCTGTAAATGTCCTGAGAGAATAAATGCAAGCATAAATTCTGGGAAAGAGAGATGGCTCCATGTGCCTGGGCTGCAGAACACAGGCTGGAGCTGTAACGGCTGGAGCCCATGTCCCTAGACACAAATAATGGCTCTTCCAGGAATGAAATCTGATTCAGGAGGAGGCAGTTCCTAGGTTTCCCAGAAGAACGTGGGCCATCTTTGAGAGCTGACACCAGGCAGGGCCCTGGTCTATCTTTGCTGAGGGCAGCACGAGTTAGCTCCTGCCGGGGCATCACTGTGTGGGGTTTTGGTGGAAAAGCGTCTACGACAAGGGGACACTGAGGAGAGCCGAGGAAGGAAGGTGCCGGAGACCACGGTCACAGCAGGCACCCTGGTTGCCTGGGACAATCTCTCCGCAAGATTGAATTTAATCAGACTAGCAAAGTCACCTTTGTGAGGCGAGATAGAATTGTCTCATGTTCGGGGACTAACCCTCCGTGTAGGTAATTATTCTGTTCACGCCAGTACTCAACCTGCAGTATCTCATACTCCACACAACAGCTCCTCAGGAAGACTACAATCCATCATCAGAAAGATTACATCTTAACTTCTATGAGCAGTTGATGATGGCTGAGAAGCCTCCATCCCCAGCCCAGCTCTCTCCATTAAACTCTCGTACATACACTCAGTGTTGTAGACGCCTTTAATGCTAGCATTAAATAGATATAAAAGCTCTAAAATAAATAAGTACATGCCATAAGGCATCTTTCCAGTGGTAAGAAATGTCTGAATTAGCCAAACCATAGGAATAGAGAAGCCAGCCAATGCGTCAATACTAAGAAATAAGACACAGTCATCAGAAAGCAAAACCAAACGAAACGAAAAGCAAGCCAAGGAAGCATGCTGGCTTTCAGGGAGACTGGTACTACTGAGTTCAAATGAGTTCGCACACGTTTATGAATGGACATGACACGAAGCTTAAACTGTAGTTTCCTGGTATCATTTTTCATTTTTAAATGGGATCTATCAAAGCTCGCTTTATTTTATTTTGAGAACAGTTTTCCATAGTTTGCGCTCATTGAACTTTCTGAGCACATTTGGTGCGTGTGTTAAAGCTTATTTGCAGTCAGATTGGACTGAATCTCGTCACGGAAGCACTGCTTCAGCGAGAATAGCTTCCACAGTCGGGGAGAACCTGGTGCATCTTGGAGACATCTAGACCAAACTGGCTGCAAATGAGTGCAGCAAACATTCTCACACTGTGTCTGTTTATTTGAAAATCTGCCAAAAGATTTCCATTTGGCTCATACACAATCAAGAGCAAATGCTACCCAGAAAAATCAAATCCAGACCAATATGAGTGGGATCAGACATTTGGGGAGCACAACATGTATGCATCCAAATATTTTGAGAATCTTTAGAAATTTATTCATGTACTTTTATCCAAGTAGGGGTCTTTTCTTTCAAACTTTTAAGATGCTCTTTTTATTTCAATGACAAACCTCAAAACTGGATTGGTCAGTCTATTCAGTCCTAAATCTACTCGTGCTTAATATTCATGTCCTAGGTACTCAAGAAAGCAATGCGACACCTGTTCCTTCTAATTGTTAAGGAATGTATTTCTTGTGGAGAACATTTGGTGCAGAAGTTAAGACATTGCTTGGGAAGCCTACATTTCATATCCGAGTGCCTGGAACCATTCCCAGTTCTGCTACCGATCCCACCTTCCTGCTGTTACCCCTGGAAGCAGCGGCTGATGGTCCAGGTTCTTGGGTTCCTGCCACCCATGTGGAGGACCTAGACTGAGGCATCTGGGAAGTGAACCGGTGTATAGAGGATCTCTGTTTGGATGTCTGTCTCTGTCTCTCCACTTTCAAACAAAAATACATTTTTTAAAAATATATACTTATTTTGGTATTATCTTGATTATTCTATATCCTTAGAGTACATACTATATAATGCACAATTCCACCTATATGAAGTTGTAGGAAACAGAAGAGTGACAAATCTGTTCAGGTTAGCCAGGGGCCGGGACATGGCCAAAACCACAGAGGGCGGGGCAGAAGCATTGTGGGGGGTGAAATTATTTTGCATCCTGATTGTGGTAGTCGTTGCCCTGTTCCACGCATTTGTCAAAGCCCATTGCACTTTAAATGGGTACATCTGCTTTTCTGTAACGAGCAACATGGTAGAAGGGCGACAGGTCCCAGAACAGCCTGTAGGTTTCAGGATGTCCCGGTCACCAGCAGACGTGAGCTAGCCTGGTCTGGCCTTTGTGGGCTTCACTGTGAAGCCAAACAGACCGAGTCTCCATTAAGGACTTGAATGCAAAGGAGATCTTTAATGCCAAAAATGGAAAAGGAACCTGAGGTTTGAGAGAATCAGAACTGGCTGTGGAGAGGGAACAAAATGATTTGGAAATAGCATCCAAGCCACAAATGAAGTTTCACAGGTAAAACACTTTGCAGTACACCCTTGTTCCAAGTCAAATCGGAGTTCGGGTTAAGACTGCTGGTGTATGCTCCATCCAGAACCAGCACCTGCCCCGATCTGGGCCATGCCAAGGGCTACATCCACCTGAGGATGAGCACGGAGGAACTGTCAGTGGAATTCTCTGGCATGCAGTGATCCATGTCCAGATGTGACCCAAGTGGCCCTGGACCTTTCATTTCCCCAGGGTCTACTGTGAGCCACAGAAAGACGGGGGGTGGAGAGGAGCTACAGCAGGTGCAGTCCTACTCACTGACCCTGTCTGCACTCTGGCCTCGCCATTCAGAGCAAGATCTCTGGGCCGAGACAAAATTTCCTCATCTATTTAGCTTTCTTCTACCAAATGAGTGATGTAGGTGTGATATCCTTTGGCTGGCCACACGAGAGTAAGCAAGAAGGAGGACAGTTGTATGGGCAGTGACGAGAGGTGATGTGGGGACCCTCAGCCTGGTGTGTCCTCTTTCCTGAGCTAAGAGCAATCATCCACAAGAAGCTCTGGCAAGGGAACATTTTAGGCAGCAAGAAGAGAGGTGCACGGAGACTGAAACTGGAACAGATGTGAAGGGGCTGACAGACGGCCCAGAGACAAATCCTTCACTGGACAGTGAGGACGGGAGGAGTGGCAGGGAGACAAGGGATCAGACCCGGCAGCCCTGTGGACCATGGGGAAGAACACAGATTTCACTGCACCTATGAGAGGTGCCCGTAGAAGTGCTTTCTGGAGGTGAGTGACTCCTTTTGCTTTATATTTAAAAGTGTATTTTAATCATTTTTAGAAATGAACCACAGGTGGACAAGCAAGGAAGCCCAGGGGTCAGTTTCCAGGCTCTGGAAATAACCCTACTGGGGAGAGGCTGGAGGTGGACTGGGAGCAACGCATGCAGAGACCTCCGGCGGTGATGTGTCTGCTCTGCGTGGCTCCAGTGGACTGGGCTGGGTGGCTCCAGTGGACCGGGCTGGGTGGCTCCAGTGGACCGGGCTGCCGTAACTGCTGAGCTGAGGAGCTGTGCAACGCATCCTCAGCCTTCCTTCTGTGCTCCCAAATCATTCATTTATGCCCCATGGGGAGGATTTTTTGGTTTCCCTTTCAGTGATCTGTACACACGCTTATAGTTATCCCAAGAACAGAAGCTATGCTTTGGCCAGCTAATCCTCCACCTGCGGCGCTGGCACTTCAGGTTCTAGTCCCGGTCTGGGCGCCGGATTCTGTCCCAGTTGCCCCTCTTCCAGGCCAGCTCTCTGCTGTGGCCTGGGAAGGCAGTGGAGGATGGCCCAAGTGCTTGGGCCCTGCACCCACGTGGGAGACCTAGAGGAAGCACCTGGCTCCTGGCTTCAGAACGGCCCAGCGCACCGGCCGTAGTGGCCATTTTGGGGGGTGAACCAATGGAAGGAAGATGGGGGGTGAACCAATGGAAGGAAGACCTTTCTTTCTGTCTCCTCATCTCTCTCTCTCTCTCACTGTCTACTCTGCCTGTCAAAAAAAAGCGCTATGCTTTATTTGCAACTTTCAGACTCCCGTTGCCTCATGATTGGGTCTCTTGCCAATTAGTTTATGTGGGATGGTTTTTGAACTCTCTATTGGCACACAGAAAATTAAATGTGACTAAGCTCTCAACCGCTCTTTAAGATATATTTATTGGGTAACTGTTGATGGCCAGTGTATTGGCTCTCACCTGGAATTAACTTTCTGGCACTGTGTGAACAGGGTGCTGGCGGGAATCCCAAGATCTTCCTAGCTGACGCCCTGTGTGGTAAAGGGAGCTCTTCACCTCTCACAAATGATGGTGTCAGTGTGGGATGCGTTCGCATCAGTGTGATGCTACTGGATCTGGAAGCGACATAACTTTCCAGGATCTGTAGGTAACCCTGGAAGTCTGCCGGTGCCCGTGCATCCCTCCTCCGTTAAATCGGCTCACTTACCACATCCTCACGAGCACCCACGACTGGCCCTGACCCGGGGCCGGCAGCCACCCTCGCCCTGTTCGGGATGCCTCTGAGGTCTGTCCAGGAAAGCTTCAATTCCTGCTCCTCCCCTCGTCTCCAGAGAGCTCTTTACCTCTGGCCACCTTGCAGGGTTGTCGAGGATTTAAAGAGCTAAGAAATACAAAGGCCTTGATGCCTGGCACAGGTCATCAATTTATGTGTGTGTGGTCATTACTCACAAGCCTAATTAGGTAATGTGCTTTGGGCATAAACAACTTACTTGAGGAACCAAAGAAATGAAGGATAAATTTGAGACTCAGCACATTTTTCTGAAAGTTCATGGAAAAAGTGTATTTTGAAAAACCTATGCATCAATTTTCATTTTTTTGTATCAAATAAACTTATCTTTTAATGCCATTTTGTCACTAACATTTTAAAGACCCTTCATATATTATTATTTTTCCTTAAGCTTAGAACTTATGAAAGTAATCATTATGAATACATAAAGAATTAGATAATGGGCTTTAGGGTCATTCCAAAGCAAAATTTGAAACTTTTAGACTTAAAATTTGACATTATATTGAAATGTGAATTATATCTACTAATTTTTGTTGTTGTTGTTGTTGCTTATTTGTTTACCTAGCTACTCACTTGTTTTTACCCTGCCGAAATGATTTTCTTTGCCCGACAAAATTAGCCACTGTTACACTATATCTGACACCCAGGCCTTAATAAATTTGCCTTTGTAGGTTGAAATTCAAATGATTTAATGGTTATCAGAACCCTTTTTATGGGAAAGTAAGAATTTCTGCAATTGGTAGGTCCGGTTCGTTGGAAATTCTTGTAATCAGCGTCTTTTAGACGGGCAGTGTGTCTCTTTGGGGTTTACGCAAGGGCAGGAGCAGGTGCGTCACTGTCACTGCTTATTGAATGAGTAAACAACAGCTTATCAGGGAGCAAACGGACCTTAACCTTCACAGACTGAAAGCAATTGCAGCGCTTCGCTTGTGCATATCAGCAGTCGACCTTATAAATCTCCTGAATTTTTTTTATTTTTTTTTGTGACAAGCAGAGTGGACAGTGAGAGAGAGAGACAGAGAGAAAAGTCTTCCTTTGCTGTTGGTTCACCCCCCAAATGGCCACTGAGGCCGGCGCACTGCGCTGATCCGAAGCCAGGAGCCAGGTGCTTTTCCTGGTCTCCCATGGGGTGCAGGGCCCAAGCACTTGGGTCATCCTCCACTGCCTTCCTGGGCCACAGCAGAGAGCTGGTCTGGAAGAGGGGCAACTGGGACAGAATCCGGTGCCCCGACCGGGACTAGAACCCGGGGTGCCAGCACCACAGGCTGAGGATTAGCCTAGTGAGCTGCAGCAAATATCTTCAAATGAGTAGAAATCATTCATATCCCTTTGTTATTAACCATTCAGTTTGCATCCCTGTGTAGTCTTTTACTGCTAAGTGCAGGGGCATGGCTCTATTTTTTTCAGGACAAGAGGAAAGAAAACATTAGACAAGATTCCTTGTGCCTTGTTAATTAGAAACAGACAGATAATGATGTCTCGTCGGCAACGCTCCTGGACATAAAACTGCCCATGAGGAAATGCACCACGGAAGCCAGGTGTCAGAGTTCTGGTTTCCCAGCAACCGTGGCTCTGCGTGGCTGTCCGAACATTCACGCTCAAGGTGACAGGGTACCATACCACATCCTGGGGGAATGCTTGGTTTTCGGTTCTGTGATGTCGCTATAGAGAAACATTCAAGTTAGGTGTTTTGTGCTCAGTCTTACACTAATACGTCAGCTTTTCTCATGACTAAACTTGTGACTCTAATAAGTTTGATTTTTTTTTGAGTGTATTCTTTCTAGTTGCAAAACAGAAAAAAAATAATCCTACATACTTCCTGGACTGGTGGTGATGGACAGATCACAGGGAGCGCTGGCTCGGGGCTGGGCATCAGACAATAAGAATGAGTGACATTCACAGAGGAAACATTGGGTGTCAAGAAACTCCTTTAGCCCTGCAAATGCGGCAGGTGGCTGACTGTCTCAGCAGCTCTACACAGTAAGGACCACCCGTCCTCCCAGCACGAGTGTCCCTTCTTCATTCGCACACAGTCTGACTCCGCTCCCACTCCAGTGTCACAGGGAAAGATCGCAGGTGCAGAGGCTGGCTCCCTGCACACAGTGGCTGCCCCGTCTCTTGTTGATGACGGACTGCGGAGGAACACTTGCTGGTCTCTGATCCTTTGAAGGATGCCCTGCTCTTTGTGTGTAGGAGCCCAAGTCTCCTTCCTTCCTCTGGATCCTGCTAGGAGGGGAGGCGATGCCAGGGCCACAGGACACCGAGGGTGAGGACTGCAGAGGAGGCAGGGTCAGGACACCGAGGGTGAGGACTGCAGAGGAGGCAGGGTCAGGACACCGAGGGTGAGGACTGCAGAGGAGGCAGGGTCAGGACACCGAGGGTGAGGACTGCAGAGGAGGCAGGGTCAGGACACCGAGGGTGAGGACTGCAGAGGAGGCAGGGTCAGGACACCGAGGGTGAGGACTGCAGAGGAGGCGGGGTCAGGACACCGAGGGTGAGGACTGCAGAGGAGGCAGGGTCAGGACACCGAGGGTGAGGACTGCAGAGGAGGCAGGGTCAGGAAGGGCGCAGAGAACCGGCCCCAGAGCCTGGTCACCTGGAGCCCGACGTTCTCAGGCTTCGTGTTGTGATAGAGAGCATTCTATTAACCAGAAATCCAATTTCGGAAATTAAAGTATTCCTCCTGAAAAGCCATGTTCCTAAATAAGGAGATGGAGTCATGTTCAAGGAAGAACCCAGCATAAGCACCAGGAGTCTCCCTGAGGCCCATGTTCCGCTGTGTTCTGCTGCCTCCCGGAGATTGAGGTCAGCCACCGGGAGGTCACATCTACCTCCTTTCACCATCACAGGCATCTTTTTTTTTAAGATTGTATTTATTTATTTGAGAGGTAGAGTTACAGACAGTGAGAGGAAGAGACAGAGAGAAAGGTCTTCCATCAGTTGGTTCACTCCACAAATGGCTGCCATGGTCGGAGTTATGCTGACCCAAAGCCAGGAGCCAAGTGCTTCTCCTGGTCTCCCATGTGGGTGCAGGGGCCCCAGCACCTGGGCCATCTTCTACTGCTTTCTCAGGCCACAGCAGACAGCTGGATTGGAAGTGGAGCAGACAGGACTAGAACCGGCACCCATATGGGATGCCGGCGCCGCAGGCAGAGGATTAACCTACTGCGCCACAGCGCCGGCCCCATCATCGGCGTCTTCAGCAGTCTCTGCTTCCTGGGGGCTCACCCTCTTCCTATATCAGCCTTGTTTTTCCCTCCTAACAGCTGCCATGATTTCACGGTAGCGGGGTGCACGACCTCGGGGACGTGAGAGCTGTTCTATCTCCAGCGGTCTGGGCCACAAGTCCTGGTTGGAGAATTTTCAGCTATGGAGCGTTTGTTACTCAGGAGCCACGTTTCCAGGTCTTCAGTTCGAGATGGTTTGAAGCCCCGGTGAAGGTGTTGGAAGGATGAGCGTGGGAAGGCATGAGGACCTGGCGCAGCTGCTGCGCAGGCTGGTTGCCGGCGTTGGTACCGCACCGCTCACATTTCCCACTTCTCCTGCTCTTTAATTCACCAGCCTGCTGACTACACAAGCTCCATGCCTAGTTCTTAGCTCAAACATCCCCTCCATTCCCTTGTTCCTATAACTAGCTTTCTGCTTGGCCATTGCTAGAATTTCCTATTATGTTTCCACCTTCTTTTTTCCCAATTCTACTCTGAGTCGTAAACTTTTTTCAGTGAAACCAAGATTTGTAAAAATCTCAGTGTTGTCACACCCACGCGCTTCTGTCAGCTTCCTTCCTTGGGTGTCAGCTGAGTTCACACGAGCGCTGGTGCCCACTGCGACCCCTGCGGGCTTTTCCATTGGGCATTTACAC
The DNA here is from genome assembly GCF_964237555.1 of Oryctolagus cuniculus. Taxonomy (NCBI): domain Eukaryota; kingdom Metazoa; phylum Chordata; class Mammalia; order Lagomorpha; family Leporidae; genus Oryctolagus; species Oryctolagus cuniculus. Next base: position 54,169,462 of record NC_091447.1, read on the forward strand.
TGTCCAGGGTGTCATGTGGAGCTGAAACAGATACCTGAGAAGACCTTTATTAAAATGGCCTGCACCAGCCCAGAGGGAGGTCACGACCCTCACAGCATGTACCTGTCCAGAATCACTGATGGCCAAAGGGGGCTCTTCCACCACTGGGACTTCCACACCGACCACATCCCTAACCCCGCCCCCGCTGTGACTCAGCTTTGTGTTACTCTAACAAGCACTCCAGGCAGCTAACTTTATAAAGAGAGAAGCTTCCTGTAACTCACAGTCTTGGAGTTCAAAGTTCCAGTGGTTTAGCCCCTGGGACAGGCAGGGGATAGGACAGTGGAGCTGCACCTGGAGCAAGCATTCCATCGGCAACCAGGGCAGAGGTGAGAAGAGAGAACAGGTCCCACCGTCCCCATCAGCAGGTGTGACCTCAGCATGACCTCAAGGAACTCAGGTTCTACCTCTTTTTTTTTTTTTTTTTTGACAGGCAGAGTTAGTGAGAGAGAGAGACAGAGAGAAAGGTCTTCCTTCCATTGGTTCATCCCCCCAAATGGCCGCTACAGCTGGTGTGCTGCGCTGATCCGAAGCCAGGAGCCAGGTGCTTCTCCTGGTCTCCCATGCGGGTGCAGGTGCCCAAGCACTTGGGCCATCCTCCACTGCCTTCCCGGGCCACAGCAGAGAGCTGGCCTGGAAGAGGAGCAACTGGGACAGAGTCCAGCGCCCCGACAGGGACTAGAACCCGGGGTGCTGGCGCTGCAGGTGGAGGATTAGCCTAGTGAGCCGTGGCGGCAGCCCTGAGGTTCTACCTCTTAAAACACAACACCTCTCAATCCCTCCACCCTGGAGATCAACCCCTTTATGGGACACTTGGCATACAAACCACAGCACTCTTCCCAACACCTCAATGAAGTCCACACTCAGTTTTCCTGTAACTAAGTGTCTTGCTTCACAGCCGCGCTCTGCATCTCAGTAACTAATTGTGGTGCCATGAGTAAGGTTTGAAGCACAAGATACTCATCTTTAGAATGCTGATAATCAAGGCTCACATCTCCCTGAGATGTGAGCAGAATGATAAGGGATATCTGACATGAGGAATGACTTAATTTGCATTAGTTAGGATTCTCTTGAGAAACAGAGAAAATAGGATACACACATACAAATTTCTTCAACAAATTCATGAAAAAAAGAGTTAAAAGTGTGAGTTTGGGTGTGGGCATGGTGGCACACTGGTTAAGCCACTTGCCCCACACTGGAGTCCAGGTTGGGTCTTGTCTGCCCTCTTCTGATTCAGGAGGTGGTAGGAAACAGTGGTTCTTGCTATTGAAAACATGCAGTGCTTAATTTTTATGGACTCAGAGAGTCCTCATAAAGTTACAGACGTCTAGTGACAAACATTGACTCAGGAACTCTCCCTAGGTCTCAGCCTCCATGATCAAATCACCGGGAGCAAACCCTGTGCCAAGAGGCAAAGCCTGCAGCGCCTGATCTCTGCTCGCGAGCGCGTGTGGTCCTGGGGCCCCGGCTTCCAGCACCCCCGCTTCCCGGAAGAAGAAAGACTTCAGCACCAGCTTCCCAGAGCGGGCATTCCTCTCGCGTTCAGTTTCTCATCACGCAGCTAACTTCCCAGCAACCTCAGCAGGGTCCCAGCCTTCCTTATTTCCTGTTTGGGACTTCAGTCCCTTATCTAAGATGGAGGGAAGCCTAGATTTACCTCAGGGCAAGAAGCAGACAAAGGGTGTGGATCGCAGGTGGCCACACAGCCTTTCTTTTCTTTTTCTTTTTTTTCTAAGATATATTTTTAATTAATTTATACACAGAAGATTAACTCTATAATAAGTATGAAAAAAACCTGTTGCTCAACAATTTCTTGGTTTCTCTTCTGATTTCTGCTGACGCACGGTTCATTCAGGAGCACGCGGCTCTGTCTCCATGTGTGCGTATGATCGAGAGATTCTTGAGTTCTTCATCTCCAGCTTCATCCCATTGTCACACAGCGTTCCTAAAGGCAGAGATCCACGCATGCCTAGGAGGTAGACTAGGGCAAGAAATTAAAAAATGAATTGAAACTACTGGGGTTTTACCATGTGCACTTAAATTTAGGCAATTCACAGCAATCTACTTCGACTGCAAATGATTGATTCTTTTCTGTAAACCTGGGCTACTTCACTAATACCTCCTTTATGACACTGATTACATTGCATTTTGCTGGCTCTCACCCCTCCCTGTCTGTGAATATTCTAAATGAAAATGTGGATCTGGCTGGGGTTTGCGTCTGCCCTAGTGTCTGAAAACGCCTTGCATATCCCATAATATGTGCACTGGCAGTGATAAAGATGTCACATCAAGGTGCTCTCTTCATTACACAGTTTGCGAGCATTCTAAGCTGCAACAATTTATTTCAAAATATGTTTGAGTTGTCTTTATGTACTATGATACAGCAGAGAAAAATGATACTTGGAATTAGATGACAATTTTATTTCTGTGCGCTGTCCTTATTAAATGCATGCGTTATATGCCTATAGGCTGAAGCTGTCATGCATGCATTAGCATTTTATATAGCCTTCACCTTGTACCAAGTACCAACTTGATTCCTAGGTTGGAGCCTCAGAGAATGAGGAAGCGGACACAGTCCCAGTGTCACAGACTCCAGGCTGCTGGAGGAGGCACAAAGGCATCCCATGGTCTCATTCAGCAGGAGGGTATGTGAGAGACAGATTCCTCTGGCTGGGTAGTGAACTCCCTGATGACAGCACAGCCAAACCCCAAGCCGGATGGGGCGTGGGAGTTAACCAGAGGAAAGGCTGGGTGTGGGGAGAAGGCTTCCTGACAGAGCTGGGCACAGCGTGGTATTTTAGGGACAATATCGGGTCTCAGGACACCACCACTCCTGTAGATCACAATTTCAACTATGCTCTTATGCAAATGAGATATTCAAATACGCTCACGTGCGCTTACTCAAGTACGCCGTTCTGCTCTTTGGTTCAATCTCATAATAAAATCTGAAATCGAGTTGGCAGGTTAGGATTCGGAGGATAGGATGAGAGAAAGACTGGTGCTCGAAGAGATGCACAGTGGGGGCTTTTGAATTTGGAAAACGAAATCAGCCAGTGGGTCTCCAAAATATGGAAGACCTGTGTCGGAGGACGCTTCTGGCAGGTCTTCTCCTGAAGGAAAAGCTGTGGAGATCAAACGTCAAAAAGCACAAGGAAGAGGTGTTCCCTAGAGAAGAGGAATTACCCAGGTGTGCTGAAGCTAATCTTCTCTGTTAAATAAAATGCACAAAGTCTATAAACACAGGCAAGAAGCAGCTTGCTTCTGGTCCCTCATGGGGAAGATTAATTATTGTCAAAAATGTATTTTTCAAATCAGTCTTCTTTAACAGACAGTTTCCACTGTAGAATTCCCGCAGAGCTCAGGAGGAAAATCCAAGGAGGAAAATCCAAGTAGGAAGCAGTCCTCGGATGCTTTGAACGACCCCACAGTCTGACACAAGGGAACACACAGGAGCTGGCTCTTCCGTGAACTCCCCCAGCAGTAACTTAACTCGAGTATTATGCCCCACTTTAAATTAAACCCATGACTGATCGAGCACACGAATGGCATTCATTCATATAAAAGATGTACCAAGCTCTTCTCCTGGGTACTGCATGATATCTAGACATCTGAGTTCAGGAAATAAACACCTGCCAAGAAAGTGTGGCTTTGTCACGGCCAAAGTGTCTTCAACAGGATTCTCCCCATGTGGGAAGTTAAAGATGGTGAGAACAGAGCCACTCCGTGAATCCGTGCAATGCCTCATTAAATACAGCTCTGTAGGTGCCAGGTCCTTGCTGGGTGACAAGAGAATAAGACGCCTGTACAAGTAGCCCCTTGGCAGGGTAGAGGGAGAATGAGACTGCAGCGTGTGGGAGACAGGGTGCCGGGGAAGCCCGGAGAGGCCATCCCAGGGCCAGCGCCTTTGGCACCTGCACATCCGCCTCCACCCAGGGCAGCAGTCACTCCTGTGTGACGTCAGAGTCAGCTACAAGGCGCTGTGTGCAGCAGCGGTTTCACTACTTAGTAGTGTTTCTGGTACCAAGAAGTAAAGATGAAACAAAACTCCACACATGGTACCTACACCTGGATAATTTTGTGGGCCGTCATAAGTGACAGACATAAAACAGAAGCATCAATTGTGCAGAAAAGCAGAAAATTCAAGGAGAGGGCTCCTCGCCTCCCACCTTCTCCAGGATCCCAAAGCTGATTATTTGACGCTTGCATTCCTTTCTTAAAAAGCAACCGAAATACATGAACTTGCACTGCTGCTTCTCACACACGCACGGCTCTTCTCTTTTTCCCGCTGCTCCCACCTACAGGGTCAGGGATAAGAAGATACCACAGGAGGCATTGTGTTCCGATCTTTCTTTTGTCTTAAAATACACGTTATGGATATATGTTCATGTCATGACATAGAAATCTACTTTAGTAGGCCATCAACTGTTCCGTTAGAGGAACACAATCTAATTTTATAACCAGTCTCCTCTTGATAAACATTTTAATTAAGCCCATTGTTATTGGATGGATGGATTGATGGCTGGCACGTAGTTTGGGAGTATAGCCATAAGAGACATAATACACTCCTAGAGGTAATTTTTTTTACTTGTCCCGAAATATATACTTTTTTTAAGTTTGGGAAGGTGTTAACAAATTACCCTGCAGAAGGCTGTACTTAGGGAAGCCTGGACAGTTCTGTGGCAGCACGAGTGCTCAGACCTCAGTGATGCACTTCTGTACACTTTAACTGCCCTACTAGTAATGCTTTGTTCTTAATTTGGGTGTTGGTTATGAACGTGGCTACACAACAAAATAACTCATTTATTTATACATTTATTCACATTTCTTGGTATGTACACAAGATTTCAATAAAATGCTTTAAAAAACAAAATCATGGGGCCAACATTGTAGCACAGTGAGTTAACCAGCTGCCTGCAACACTGGCATCCCATATGGGTACCAGCTCATGTCCCAGATGCTCCACTTCCAATCCAGCTCCTTGCTATTGTGCCCTGGAGCACAGCAGAGGATGGCCCAAGTGCTCAGGCCCTGCACCCACGTAGGAGACCCGGACGAAGCTCCTGGCTGCTGACTTGAGCCTGGCCCAGCCCCGGACATCACAGCACTTTGGGCAGTGAACCAGTGGATGGAAGCTCTCCCTCTATCCCCAGTCCTCTCTCCCCTTCGAGTGGTCACTGTATGCAAGACAACAAGGGACAAGAGCTTCGCTACAAAGGCAGTGGTGCTCATCCTGGACGGCAGACAGGAGTGGGACTTGGGGATCCAACGCCAGGGGGAAGGCGACTTTGATGAAGGGCGGGCTAACCCAGCGCTGCAGGCTCCGTCCTCAGGGACCCCAGGAAGCAGGCAGGATGGGCACAGCAGGAGGCCTGTTCAAGTGTTTCTGGCACCCACGGCCATCAGCCTACCCTGGAGACAGCAGCTCCCCCCCAACCCCAGTCCTTCTGCTCAGAACGGATGCAGAGCTAAAGTGTTTTGTCCCCAGGAAACGGGCAGAGGCAGGCTCCTTTCTTCCTGTGGGTGGACTGGGGGTATCCGACAAGTCACGGGAGACCCCTGTTCTGTGCTACAGCTTTTCCTCTCACACACGGTCTTGCAGAGGAGTTTCAGCCCTAGAGTAACAGCTTTTGAGGCTTTGATCTTTCCAGAACAAACAGGCCTTTTATTGCTCTTAGTGTCTTTCTATAGCTGAGGGTCTGTGTGCTCAGCAGACCATCAGGGTAAAATTGACCTTGGGTTCTGTCTTACAAAACTAAGAAGGCAACGTGGAAGCGTTTTCTGAGCCTGTTTTTCGTGTTGGCTCAGTGTGAGACTAGACATGCAGGCAGGGTCCACACGCACAGCTCTGTGAGGGGATGCATCACGGGTCCTCCAAACTGGGTGACCCCGGTGCCCGGGACTCCAGCCTCTCCTGTCCTCCCGGCATCTGGCACAGCCCAGCCTTTCCACTTTGACCACCTGGTGAACGTGTAGTGGAATCTCACGTGGCTCTCACTGGGGCCTCTTCTTGCTCATGAAGCAGCCCTTTCCTATATCACTCTTAGACATGTGGCTGTGTGTGTGTATGTGGGTGTGGGTGTGGATTTCCTGCTTTACTGTTCTTTACTTTAGTTTTGCTGTGTCTGGGCTAGGCAAAGTCAGGAGCCTGGTACTCTACCCAGGTCTCCCCATTGGGTGGCGGGGCCCCAAGTCCTTGGACCATCTTTCACTGCTCTCCCAGGCACGTTAGCATGGAGCTGGATTGAACACAGGGCAGTCAAGACTCCAACTGGCACTCCCACGTGGGGTGTCCACATCCTAAGCAGTAGCTGAGCCTGCTGCTCCACGATGCTGGCCCCCCGCTTTAGTTAGAGAGCAACTTGTCAATGATCTGAATCTGAAACATCAAAACGCTTGTGATCATTTGGAATCTGATTTTCATTCTATTGATATGTGAATCTATCCTCGGACTACTATCACATGGCTTTGATTTGTATAACTTGATGTGATATTCCACATTGGAATTTTAATTCCTGCCACCTGCTGCTTCCTCAGGACTGTTTTACTATTCTGAGAATTTCATTCTTGCCAACCTTTATTCCCTTCCCTTTGTTCTCTGGGGTCTTCTTGGCATCTGAAGGAGGAAGTTTATGTTATTAATTTAGATGCTGTCCTTTTAAAATGCAAGTATTTACAAAAAATCCTTCTCCCGCTTCCCTCTCACACAGCTTTCAGAGCGTCCCATGTTCTTGGTGTGCTGCCTTTTGTTTTCACTCATCTGAATGTGCATGATAATTTCCCTTATGAGTTTTTTTTTCTCAGCCAGCAGTTATAAGGAGTGTATTCTTTAATTTTCAGGTATCTTGGAATCCTTTTTTTAAGATTTATTTTATTTATTTAAAAGACAGAGTTACAGAGAGAGGTAGAGACAGAGAGAGAGATCTTCCATCCGATGGTTCACTCCCCAGATGGCCGCAATGGCTGGAGCTGCACCATCTGAATACAGGAGCCAGGAGCTTCTTCCAGGTCTCCCATGTGGGTGCAGGAGCCCAAGGACTTGGGCCATCTTCTATGCTTTTCCAGGCCATAGCTGAGAGCTGGATCAGAAGAGGAGCAGCTGGGACTAGAACTGGCGCCCATATGGGATGCTGGCGCTTCACGCTGGGGCGTTAACCCGCTGCACCACAGCACCGGCCCCAGTTGGAATTCTTGAAATTCCTTTCTGTTGCTGATTTCTAATTAAATTCCATTGACAACAGAGGACATACATCGCACAGTTTCAATTTTATAGTGATCTACTGAGGTTTGTTGGAGCAGAATTAATTTTAAACCTCTCAAAAGCCTCTGAAAACCAGGCAGAACACAGAAGGGGATGAAAGCCAGTGCCCACAGCATGTTACAGCAGATCTCCAGGAAGTCACATCACGGGCAGCCACGAGCTTCACAGGGCATCAAAACAGTGTGAGAGGATATGTGAGTCGAAAGAACCTGTGATGCCCCCAAGGCCACAGGCCTCCACCTCCAACCAACCAACTGGGCCCCTTGGGAGGCCAGAGGCACACAAGGAAGACAGCATCACACAATTTCTAGGCTGTTTGGTGAGTGACTTTGGGGGAACCTGAGTGATTTATGGCAGCTTGTGCAATGCATAGCATCCATTTATCTAAAACAAATATCCATATTCAAATTTCTACTCCTATTTACATATATGGCTTCAGCATTTTCATGGGACATGGTTGTTTCTCTGTCTGCGTAGACCCTTGCCCTGCCAGTCCATAACAGATGACATGAATACACACGAAGATAACAGTAATTGACAACAGACCCACCCCAGTTACCGATCTGGAATGTGGTTCAGAGCTGAGGCTAGTCTTCCTTACAAGTTATCAGCAGGAGTCATTGTCTTAAGGTTCATATCACTATCCCAATTTTGTCTGGGCTCCATTTCTGCTTGTCCATAGAGCTCCCTAGTTTTGCCACAGTTTAACATGTTGTTACGTAAGTATTGACCGTTTTTAATTGGGTAGAAATAATTAATTCCATTTTTTTTGTTGAGTGATTTTGTTCCCTCCCAGGAAATAAATCACTTCTTGAATACACATCTTCCCAACTGCTTGAAAGATATGACAAATTGAAAACTCTCTGAGGTGTGTTAATACATTCTACTGTCTGGTTATATTGCATTTTAATGTGGGATCTTATAAAAGATTAGTTAGATTTTGTCCTGGCTTCACAGAGGTATAAGCTGTACTCAATAACCCTTGTCAGATAAAGGTTAAAAAAATGAATTAAGGAATAAATACATATAAATTGTTACAGAAAAGTAATAAATTTCTTGCATCTTTTATAATAGCAACACTCTGCTGAAAACATTAGACACTATATAAGCCAGGACAGGTCCAAAGGAAAAAAGTAGAAGGGATCCTTTGCTTTCAGAATGTACATCATGTCTGCTCAGATGTTTTTTTACTTATTTGACAGGTAGAGTTGGACAGTGACAGAGAGAAAGGTCTTCCTTCCATTGGTTCACTCCACAAATGGCTGCTATGGCCTGCACTGTGCCCATCCAAAGCCAGGAGCCAGGTACTTCTTCCTAGTCTCCCATGTGGGTGCAGGTGCCCAAGCGCTTGGGCCATCCTCCACTGCCCTCCCAGGCCACAGCAGAGAGCTGGCCTGGAAGAGAAGCAACCAGGACTAGAATCTGGAGCCCATATGGGGATGCTGGCACCACAGGTGGAGGATTAGCCAAGTGAGCCACGGCGCCAGCCCTGGTCAGGTTGGTTTCTAACAACAAAGCAGAAGTTCCAAGATTCATTGACCTGATATCAGAGGCTTTTGTATTCCTTTGTAACACACTTTAGAAATTAAGTCCCCATTTATTATTGGTTGGTATAGCTGCATAGGAAATACATTTACAATTATGGAAAAACAAGTTTCAGTTAAGATAAAATGTTCAAAAACTAAAGGGAATAAATTTGCTCCACAAAAGTTCATTTAAGAATAGTTATCATAACATTTTGTGTCTATTTTTCAGTAGAGATTTCAGGAAGTGAAAAGATGGATGACGCCAGGGTGATGTCCTCAGCAAACGATGAGTGAGCCGATGTCCTAACTGGTGGTCTTCCTAGCAAATGACTGTAAATGGATGGAGTTAGGTGACAGGCTGTGTGTCTTCAGTTTCTCACGCCAGATCTATAATAGAGCAATCAACAATCAAGAAAGAAGAGCAAGCTGGAGGAACCTAATTAACCATGTAGAAGCAGTCTTAAAAGACCATGAGGGTACTTCAGAAAGCTTGTGGAAAAATGAAATTAAAAGGTAAGTTCATTTTGGTGTAAAAATGTTTTAAATCCATGCACATAAGAAGTCTTCAGAAAGTTTGTGGAAAATGCATATTCTGAAAAATATGTGTATGGATTTCAAATATTTTGGTACAAAAATAAACATCATTTAATTCCACTTCCCATGAACTCTTTGGAATAACTTTGCATAAACTTTTAAGAAACAAATGGCACAAAGTTAATTAAAATTCATAATTTATAATTCGGACAACTTTTACAAATTATAATCCAACAAGTTTGGGGCCAGAAACTCAGGTTTTATTTCATCCTGTGAGGAATATAACTGAGGACCAAGGGATGCTGATGTGTAAGGGTCAACAGGGACACGAGAACCCCTCCTCCCACCGAGTGCCTGACGTGACCCACGCTTCCCTGTGCATCTCCCTGCACAACGGTGCTGCTGTCGCTAAGCACTTCCCATGGTCCTCCTTGTATTGGTATTCCAGGTCTGCACTGGGCACGGGTAAGACGCCTGGAGTGAATTCAGGACACAAGAGCACCTGGGGGTGGGAGAGCACCTCTCGCGGGGGCCTGGAGGTGAGACAGGGATTCAGTCTGCAGAAGCAGCGGAGGTGACTCAGGATGATGTCAAACATGACTCTTGGGTCCTTTAAACAGACACTGCAGAGATGCATTGAAAGTTGTATCAGATTAGTTGATTTGACTGTATTTTTTTTCTTTTCTTTTTTCAACTCCTTTGTATTCATTACAACCTTTTAAATCAAAATGACTTGGGTACCACATTCCATCCACAAACCTCAGTGACTTACTTCTCAACAGCTTCACAGCACACCCAGGTAGGTTTATAATTAGCAGTTGGAGATAGGTAAGTAAGAATTAAAATAAAGTGTACATTTTAATGAGAAGGAGTAGAAAACAGGTCATCACACTGTAGACCACACTAAGTGAAGACACCATAACCAAACACACTTTCAGGCAAAGAAAAATTATAAAACTCCCGTTGTCTAATTCCGGAAATTGCGATTTCTTGTCTGTAAAATAGAGCAATAACTTCTTCATTGTGGATTCTGAGAACAGGTATTTGAAAACCTCATTCATATTTGCAGCTTTCTATAGATTGCGCATTATGTAAGAGTAAAGCTTGAGAAATAAGAAGAAATAGATTATTAAAATATCTAGCTTTTATTTTACTTTAGAGGGAGGGAGAGAGAGAGAGAAAGGGATCTCCCATACCTTGATCCACTCCTCAAATGCTCACAACAGCCTGGTGTGGGCCAGGAACAGAGCAGAAGTTGGAACACAACCCAGGTTTCCCACGTGAGTGACGGAAAGCCAATGACTGCTGCCTGTGCGCGCTGCATTGGCAGGAAGCTGGGGTCAGCAGCCAGAGCCGGAAATCAAACGCAGGCCCTCTGACAGGGGCGTGTTCACCACTGGGTTAAAGGCCCAAGCCTGGAGTATATAACTTCTGACTCCTCTCCATCATCAGGGCTCTTGGCTTGAATTTTTTTCCTGGTGTTTCGTAGAAGACTGCTTGAAATAGGAATGATTGGTGAGTGTGGGGTTTCTGTTACAGGTTTACAGATATGCTGCAGATACCACCCATGAGGTAGCCTTCTTGGTGAAAGTCAAGCAGCCTGTTTTGTGTGTAGTCTGAAAAATGGAAATCTGCGAAACATCCCCAGAATCCTGCTGAAAAGCTTCAGTGCTGGTAAGAGAAAACCAGGAGTCAAGAAGAGAAAAGCAGGCAAAGTGGGTAACAGAAAGTAAGCTCTATTTTAGCAAAGCAGCTTGGGGAGCTGGGACATGAGAGAATCACAGTGCTCGGTACCAGACGGGAGGTGAGAGGAGAGGGAGTGACAGCAAGGGAAGCAGCCGCAGGAGCCGGGAGACGGCATCCTCCCTGTCTGACACCCTGGAGCTCAGCTCTGTAAACGCGCTAATCAATGATCTCCGGTTTTTCAGGTCTGAGAGCAAGCAGTGCTAAATCTTGATGCCTTCCATAAAATACACAATGGGATTGCTTTGGAAGATTTAGTTTAGAGCAGGATTACATAACGGTTATTCAATCAGCAGCCTTGCCACAAATCATAAGCCCTCCGAGCAGAATTACCTCATTCCTCGAATATGATTTTCTGATGCGCTCTACTTGGAAAGAGAAAAGAAGACACTGAAAATAAATGTAGCTTAGAAGAAATAAATATTTAGCTGGATAATTGTCAAGTACTAAGGTCTCCTGTTGTAGCTGGCTTAGTGAGCTCACTGAATCTTTGATTATTTGTTCTGTCTTAAACATAGAAGGTGAACTTCTGAATACCCCAATGACTGCATTGATTTCCATTGTCTGATAGCCTCCTCCCTGTGGTGGGTTCTCTCCTTTACAAAGATGTACATCGGGGTGTCAGCAGTCACCAGGGCTCCCTGCTGGCAGGACAAGGTTCTGCCTATCCATGTGGAATATATGGCCACCACACCTATTCCCAGCACATTCCATGTGGCTTAAAGGTGAAAGTATTGGATTATAAACATGCTTAGGGCATCAATGGTTTGACTAGCTCATCTCACCCAGAAGTCTACTCTCTTGAGTTTCCCCGTCCATTTCTGTGTGCATCGTGGAGGGCCCTACAAGAGCTGTGGGCAGTAATTCAAGTCTCCTACTTTGGCATGTCCATGTCACAGACCACACAAAGCACCAGTGGATCAGTCACCAGGAGTAACTACTCTGGACCTTTTGCTGGATTCAATGGATTTCCTGTGGGTTAGCCAGCAACCGTGCTACGAGGTGGTTTCTAAGTAGCGTGGACTTTCCCCAGTGAACTGTTCACCTCTGCACTCGCACACCCTTCAGGGTCTCTTGTCCTGGTGGTGCTTCCCCTTTGGCCAGGTAGAAATGCAGGCCAAATGGTTTTTTATCTTATCATTTGTGTTCCAAACAATAACTACACCAACGCGTAGATGCACTGAAAACATGGAATTTTAAAAGCCTTTCAAACGGAGGTGGCCCAGTGTTCTTTTCAAACTCTGCAGGCTCTGTACTTCGCAGATATTCAGACAAACTGAATATTTATTTTAATCAGCCTAAAACATGGCCTTACCATTTATGCAAGATAATTAAAATAATGTGTTCCAACTGGTGCTTACATATTTTTGATACATTCTGCACTGAACTTTAGAAAAAAGAGGTATTGACTTTAAGTATAAAGTCTCATAAAAGAAGCTGGGATAGAACCTTTCACAGGTAGAGATGGTCCTGCCTTTATACTTTGCTGCCAAATTCAAATGCTAACAGCACTTTCTACCCCTTCCGCATTCCTGATGGAAGAGGGCAGACCTGTGTCTTGGTTGTGTTTTTCTACATCCTTCCCCCTGGCATTTAGTACTCAACAGGGTGGGACCCACATGCGGAGGCTCAGCAGGGGCTCTGGCTAACCTCGGGAGACTCTTGGAAGGCTCCCTCGCACACCCTGAGAACTGTAACATCAGGCCCAGGGCCATCGGTGCGCAGCACCACCAGGAGGGTTCCTCAGAGCTAGAGAGCTGTTGGTTCAGAGTACGCGTCTGAGCCGCTCTGTCAACATGTCCCGTGGAGTAGGATGGGATTTGTTTCTCCTGATTTCTCTCTTGGCCCAGGCATGGACTTTTTTTTTTAAATTTAAAAAAAAATTTTTTTTGGCAGGCAGAGTGGACAGTGAGAGAGAGAGAGAGAGAGAGAGAGAAAGGTCTTCCTTTGCCGTTGGTTCACCCCCCAATGGCCACCGCGGCCGGTGTGCTGTGCTGATCTGAAGCCAGGAGCCAGGTGCTTCTCCTGGTCTCCCATGGGGTGCAGGGCCCAAGCACTTGGGCCATCCTCCACTGCACTCCCGGGCCACAGCAGAGAGCTGGCCTGGAAGAGGGGCAACCGGGACAGAATCCAGCGCCTCAACCGGGACCAGAACCCGGAGTGCTGGTGCTGCAAGGCAGAGGATTAGCCTACTGAGCTGTGGCGCCGGCTGGTATGGCCTTTTGTGGGTCATAGGAGCTGGAATATCTGATTACCTTATTCTTCCTCTATTGGCAGATTTGTCATATGATAACTAGCATCACGTACCTAGTAGGGTACATAGCCCATGCCTGGGCTATGCACCTATCAGGAGCTGATGGTCTCATGTAGCCCATAACTTATATTATATGGCTGTATTATAAAATATCTATGCTTTAGGACAAGTTTTTCTGTCTAAACATGAGTCCTTCAAAAAGTTTATGGAAAATATGTATACAAAATGATGCATGAATTTCAACTTTTTTGGCATCAAAATAAAGCTAATTTTTAACTCCATTTCCTCACAAACATTTTGAAGTAATCTCACAAGTTAAATTTAAACATCTGCACTTGGATAGATGGATGTTTTCCATCTGAATTCCAAACAGGAATTTGGTCGTTCTGCTGCAGGTGGGAACTGGCTTGTTCACACTGTGTCAGGACCACAGCACGGATGGAATCACGGAGCAGAGCTCTGTTCCCACCCAAAGCACCAGAAAAGCATCGCAGGGTTAGCAGTTGCACCCTGTGTTTTGTGATCTCACTGGGGAAATAACCCTTCTCGGTATTATAGGTAAAGGATATGCTTAAGGCCAAAGGTTTTGTCAAAAGGGCCAGACTCAAAACCTCTTTGAAGGACAGAGCGTGGAGCTCCATCCAGTTTCTTGTTTTAATGTGTAAGATATCCCACGCTGATCTCCTTGGCACGCTTACTTCTATTCCATATTTTAAACAAAACGTCCCAAAGTATATTTGAAAGTTAGGTACTCAGTAAAAGGGAGCATTCACAGATAAGCAGGTGATTACATACAAATAAAAAAAACTTTTCTCAGCCTGGAATTTTTTTTAGATTATTTTTTAAATCACATCTTTCTTAAGTTCTCTTCTGGATCAAGTGTTGGATTTCTTCAAGCTCTTCTTCCTGTCTTAACATTATTCCCCGCCCCCATCATTATTTCTAATTTTTGTGTGAATTTTTAAAAACTTTTCCAGGTAGAGTCATTTCACATTTACCAGTGTTTGTTGTGTGTTTTTTTTTAAATTTTACCTAATTTAGAGACTGTGTTTCCAGCGTCCAGAGCATCCTACTGGCTTTCTGATTGTCCCGTAACTTCACAGGTGCTGTTTCTCCGGTGTGATTCTCACTGGGATCTCCGGGGATGTGTGACACTGTCTTCCTCTCCTGCTTCCTTATGTCCAGCCCTGGGTTTGCTTCTCCCTCTTTCACACCCTGGATTTTCTTCCATGCCCTTGGGTTGCCACAAGTGCTGGACGCCCTTGCTTTTGCTTGCAGCTCTGGGGAAGTAGTTCACTTGCTGATTGGGCTTCCATAAACAAGTGGTAACTGTCCTTTGCCTGAACTGGCTGGGACCTGCGTCACTGGCCACTGCTTGTCCAAGATCGTGTCTCTAGGATACGAGGCGCGAGCAAAGAAAAACGATTGCACAAACCTTAGAGCCGATTATGTGAGCGGGAAGCGAGGACTGCCCTGTATGTTACCTGGGCCTCCTTTCTCCTTTGTGTTTCTTTTACAGAGGTGAGCTGCCCCAAGCCCTGCCCCAATACCCTGTCTGGCTCCTCCTTGCTGACAGACTTTTCCCTAATGTAGGACTCTTTTCTCAGCATTTCTCTGCAGGGTAAAAGTGGAACCATGCCTTTGGTAGGACCGGGTCCGTGTGCCGCTCCTTCAGTTGTGTGGATAAGCATTCAGTTATTCCTCTGGGATGCCCCTACAATCAATTTAAGATTCGAATCTCTTTATGATTTTTTAAAAAGATTTTATTTATTTATTTGAGAGGTAGAGTTACAGAGAGAGGGAAAGAGAGAGAAAGGTCTTCCATCCGCTGGTTCACTCCCCAAATGGCCACAACCGCTGGAGCTGGGCTGATTTGAAGCCAGGAGCCAGGAGCTTCCTCCAGATCTCTCATGCAGGTGTAGGGGCCCAAGCACTTGGGCCATCTTCCACTGCCTTCCCAGGCCATAGTAGAGAGTTGGATCAGAAGAGGAGCAGCCGGGACTAGAACCTGTGACCATATGGGATGCCAGCACCACAGGCGGAGGCTTAGCCCACTGTGCCACAGCACCGGCTCT
The DNA here is from genome assembly GCF_964237555.1 of Oryctolagus cuniculus. Taxonomy (NCBI): domain Eukaryota; kingdom Metazoa; phylum Chordata; class Mammalia; order Lagomorpha; family Leporidae; genus Oryctolagus; species Oryctolagus cuniculus. Next base: position 54,184,891 of record NC_091447.1, read on the forward strand.
TTATGAAACATTTAAGTGGAACATATTTGTGAGCATATGACAGTGCTGTGTGTAAGATCACTGACTCAGACCAAAAGCAGACTTCCTGAGTTCCTTTCGCAGCCTGTTGATAGCCTTCAACTCTTCATTTTTTTTCAAAAAAGAATACAACATCATTATCTGTCTCACAGAGTCAGCAGGTGCAAGGCTGGCACGCGTGAGCGAAATCGAACGTCAACAAAGCCCAGCTCTTACTGCTCTGGGTCCCTCAGCTGTTCTTAGACAGGAAACTGTTAGTGACCACACACTAGGCACTAGGCACTCTATTTTGGAGAATAGAAATTTACTCCACAGAGAAATGTGTACTCTTTCTATGTATTTCTACATATTTGTAGTCTTTCTCGGGAAATAATATTAGAGAAAGCAATCAGTTTTAAACTCAGGAATGACTTGCCTCAGTTAAGTCTTTCTATTTAAACTTGAAATTATTTTCTGATATCTCTGGGTCTGTTTCATTTTCATTTAATAAAGCAAAGCATAATTATGTCACGAATTCACAGGATTAGTGATAGCAGGTGAGTAGAACCCTTGTGGCATCATATATTTATTTATTAATTAAAGCTTCCTCTGCTGCCTTTCACTGCGACTCCAGGGAGAGTTAACATAATCTTCCTTGGCTTGTCGACTCCCTTGGGGATGCGATTGTCTTCTACAGCGGGCGTCAGATGACTAATTACCAGTGTGAGTCCTCACGGACCCCAACTGAAGACTAAGCTAGGACGACGTGGCAGACCAGAATTTAGAGACACTGAATCATAAAAAATGACTATTTTATAGCGCCAAATCCAATCTAACCCTTTTGTTACTGGTCTAGTGGTTTTATTGAAATCACATAATTTAAGTTTCTCTGTCTTTAAAAAAAATCAGAAGTAAGTGGTTTGTTTAGATCGCAGTGCACTAGTCACCTGGGTTGCGCCCCTGTCACTCGGAGTCAGCGCCGCTGTGGGAAAGAGAGCATTACTGAACTAGAGAGGGCTGTCTGAGGCTCATGCCAGACCCCTCTGGCTGCAGGATGCTGAAAGAGCAGAGTGGACATGGACCTCTGTGCCTAAGGACCGAGCAGTGAAAGATGCGTTTATAGTTTTCAACCTGGTAAACGTTGAAAAAATCCGCAACAGCTGTATTTATAAATTATGAAAATAAATTTTTGCAAACAGTGTTCATTCTTTAATAATGGGATGGTGTCACCAACTGCATTAATATAATTAATAGTTGATTTATGTCATTGTCAGGAGGATTCATTTCAAGCATATTGCATTTATGGGCAAGACTTTGTTTTATTCCCAGACCAAATCTTAGCTAATGAAATTTTACACACTCACAGACAGAATTTATGTGACTTTCTACAACAGTTTTTTCTGATTATAGATGGAAGCCATGAGATACCGCAGGTGTTTCGTTTCATAATGTAACTCCAAGTGGAATACACAGTCCAAAAATATATCATGAGGGTCCTGGGGGAACAAGTTTGTGTCACTCACTTCTATCCTTTTGTTGGATTTTTCTCTTTTACTTACAGCCCACTTAGAAGTTTCCTGAAATAAGAAAATGTGAATTGTGGTGTGCAAGGGGCTGCAGTTTTTTTGTTTGTTTGTTTTGTTTTGTTTTTGACAGGCAGAGTGGACAGTGAGAGAGAGAGACAGAGAGAAAGGTCACCCTCCAATGGCCGCCGCGGCCGGCGCACTGCGGCTGGCGCACCGCGCTGATCCGATGGCAGGAGCCAGGTGCTTCTCCTGGTCTCCCATGGGGTGCAGGGCCCAAGGACTTGGGCCATCCTCCACTGCACTCCCTGGCCACAGCAGAGAGCTGGCCTGGAAGAGGGGCAACCGGGACAGAATCCGGCGCCCCGACCGGGACTAGAACCCGGTGTGCCGGTGCTGCAAGGCAGAGGATTAGCATAGTGAGCTGCAGCGCCGGCTGGGGCTGCAGTTTTAACAGTCATCCTTAGGCCAGTCGGGTAACACACAGCCTAAATTCCTGGTGTGTGGCTGCTTTATGGGGCTGGTGTTGTGGCACAAGGGGCTAGGCTATCTCCTGCAACACTTGATTTGAGTCCCTGCTGCTCCAGTTCTGTTCCAGCTCCCTGCTACTGGGAAAGCAGCAGAGGACGGTCCAAGTGCTTGGGCCCCTGCACCCATGTGGGAGGCTCAGATGAAGCTCCTGGCTCCTGGCTTCAGCCTGGCCCAGCCATGACTGTTGCAGCCATTTGGGGAGTGAACCAGTGGATAGAAGAGCTGTCTCTCTCTCTCTCTCTCTCTCCCTCTGTAACTCTGCCTTTCAAATAAATAAATAAATCTTTAAAAAAGAAATTAGCTTTTCTTATTGCTCCTACAGTGATGAATTTTGATCACAAATTTTATTGCCCAAGCCCTAATTTTACTAATTTTCAGCAATTCTTTTGATGTCCAATATGTTGATTTTATTTGCCTTTCATTTATTTTTCAAGACTGTAAAGTTTTGTTTTTAAGGATTCATATATTTACCTGAAAGGTAGTTACAGAGAGGCAGAGGCAGAGGCAGAGAGAGAGAGAGAGAGAGAGAGGTCTTCCATTTGCTGGTTCACTCCCTTAACAGACACAACAGCCAGAGCTGGGCCTATCCAAAGCCAGGAGCCAGGAGCCAGGAGCTTCCTCCAGGTCTCCCATGCGGGTGCAGGAGCCCAGGCACTTGGGCCATCCTCTACTGCTTTCCCAGGCCACAGCAGGGAGCTGGATCAGAAGTGGAGCAGCTGGGACCCATATGGGATGCCAGCATTACAGGTGGCAGCCCTACCTGCCATGCCACGGCACTGGCCCCATACAGATTTTTGGTGAACAATAATTGCACACATTTAGGGAGCAGAGTGCAGCTTTTCACCGCCTGTGTAGACGATGCCTGCACTGGTCGGATCCGGTGACATTTTCCCTGCTCTGCCCTTATCTCATCTCTGCCATCTGCTCAGAAATACACACCAGATGATCGCAGACGCCAGTGACCCCCCTGCGCTGCATGGCTCTGGGAGCTGACTCCTGTCTAACTCTGACGTGACCTCTGCTATCCAAACGCCCTCCGTCTGCACCCCCTACCCTTCTCCCCGGCTCTGGACACCGCAGCTCGACACGGAGATCGAGGTGTTCCAGCTTCGACACGCTGCCCACGCCTCCCCCACTGCACTGAGCAGTGGCCGTGCAGGTGGAGCATCACCACAGGATGGCAGGCTGAACTTGCTTCCTGGGATTCTACTCAATCTGAAGATGCAACAAAAATCAGTGTGGGTCTAGAAATAGTAGAAGACATGCAGGGGCCGGCACTGAGGCGCAGTGGGTTAACACGCTGGCCTGAAGCGCCGGCATCCCATATGGGCGCTGGTTCGAGACCTGGCTGCTCCACTTCCCGTCCAGCTCTCTGCTGTGGCCTGGGAAAGCACTAGAAGACGACCCAAGTCCTTGGGCCCCTGCACCCATGTGGGAGACCTGGAAGAAGCTCCTGGCTCCTGGCTTCGGATTGGCGCAGCTCCAGCCATTGCGGCCATTTGGGGAGTGAACCAGCGGATGGAAGATCTCGTTCTCTCTGCCTCTCCTCTCTCTGTATAACTCTGAGTTTCAAATAAATAAATAAATCTTTTTTAAAAAAAGACAGCCAGAGGCCACAGCAGTGAGTAAACCAGGAGTGGCACTGATTAGTGTGTGGAGCAGGAAACCAGCTCAGACATAGGCCCAGCTCTCAAGGGGCTGCCCCCTCTGGGAGGGAGGACTCCTGTGTCCCCCCGGGAGGGAGGACTCCCGCACTGATTCTCTCTCTCCCAGGGAGTGCTCATGGAGCGTCTCCATGCTCAAGTCCTGAGCAGGGACGAAAAGCAATAATCATAAAATAACACGGACGGGAAACTGCCCTAAACATGTAGAGGTGTCGAAACTTACACCATTCCTTGATGCCAGAATTGCCAAGAAAAGGGAAATCCATGGAAAAAGAGGTTGGTAAAGTGACAGAGACAAAATCAAACCTCCCAGGGGAGAAAGTCCCACTGTCAGGTAACGACTCTCATGAGATTTTATACACAAAAAGAAAACTCTGAAAGGGCGTTAACAAACAACAGAGATGAATACAAGGGAGAATAGCAAACCAAAGCATCATCATGGGCAAAAGCAGCAGAAACAGAATAATACACACCCCATCACTCAGAGAAATCGGGTCACAGGTGAATCGAGAAGAGACAACGGTAGCACCAAACAAAGCTGCCTTACATTTGAGCGGCCGGGGCCGACGCTTGGCTGAGCAGTGAGGAAGCCAGTGTCCTACATCAGAGTCCCTGGTTCCAATCCGTGCGCTGGCTCCTGCCCTCAGCTCTCGACGTCCTGCTAATGCAGACCCGGGGAGGCGATGGTAACAGCTCAGGTGGCTGGGTCCCTGCCACCAGCTGAGGAGACCTGGGCTGAGTTCCTGGCTCCCAGCTTCAACCCTGGCCCAGGCCCTGGCTGTTGTGGGCATTCGGGGTGTGAATCAGCACATAAGGGTTCTCTCTCTCTCTCTCTCCCTTGCAAATAAATAGATAATTTTAAAAGATTTTAAAATAAATATGGACTGGCAGATCTGAGGATACCAGCAATACTTATGTATATTTATGTAAAAGAACGTAAGATATGAAAGGAAGGATGAAACGATATCAAATGTAGTTAATTAATTTAAAACAAGGAAAGTACAAGTGAATTGTATAAAATAGCATTTAATAGAAATGTGTGAGAATTTTACAGAAACAGTGAAAGACTACTTTCAGAAGCGAGTTGAAGTGAAACTGAATAATATTAAAGAAGAAAAGTCACCTTGTGTATTTAATAGGAACAACATTAAGCAAAAGAAGCACAGTAAAAATAGGGGTAAGAATACAATTCAACAATATTTAGGTGACAAAAAATACAACCATCAGAAATTTATGAAGGGGCCGGTGCTGTGGCGTAGTGGGCTAAGCCTCCATCTGTGGCATCCCATATGGGCGCCGGTTCATGTCCCGGCTGCTCCACTTCCAATCCATCTCTCTGCTATGGCCTGGGAAGATGGGCAGAAGATGGCCTACGTACTTGGGTCCCTGCACCCACATGGGAGATCTCAAAGAAGCTCCCAGCTCCTGGCTTCGGATCAGCCTAGCCACAGCTATTGCAGCCACCCGAGGAGTGAACCAGTAACTGGTCGCTCCTCTTCCAGGCCAGCTCTCTGCTGTGGCCCGGGAGGGCAGTGGAGGATGGCCCAAGTGCTTGGGCCCTGCACCCCATGGGAGACCAGGAGAAGCACCTGGCTCCTGGCTTGGGATCGGCACAGCGCCGGCCGTAGCAGCCATTTGAGGGGTGACCCAATGGAAAGAAGACCTTTCTTTCTGTCTCACTATCTAACTCTGCCTGTCAAAAAAAATAATTAAAAATAAAACAACATGGCCTTCTGCTACTGTCCACAGGGGAGTAGGGGGTCCAGATTTACTGTGTTTTGTGAGAGAACTTTTCAGCCAGACAAAATACATGTAAAGATGTTTCAGACACCGGTCATTAGCAAGTGCACTGACGGAGGAAAAACAAATGGGTCATTGCCCAGGGTGCTGCCTGGGGAGCCCTCAGGCTGCAGTGCAGGGCAGGGACCCACAGGGAACCTGGGGTCTCCATGTGGGGCTGGGGTCTGCTGAGGCTGAGGCTGGATGGCTCTGCCACTGTTCTCAGAGGGAGCACACAGCAAGAAGCGCTGGGGGTGACTGCTGGTCTCTGATTATTCAGCTGCGTTGGGCACTCGAGCACATGTATGGGAGAAAATGCCTGGAGGCTCTCTGGGGAGTGTGGACGTCCACGTGCAAGCTCCCCTGAATCTGGACTCTGGTGATGGCCCAGGAAGCACAGGGGAGAGTTTGGGCGATGTCTCACCGGGCACCGTTTCGGGGAGCTCGCTCTGCAGTAAGGGGCGCAGCCCTTTTCCGTGAGATGAAGGGATTTGTTCTGCCCACACAGGCCCAGGACATGTGCTGACGGCAGACTTTGAGTCTTTGATTCTTTCCCAGATATTTGCGTCCCAAGACTCAGGGTCCTACTCACTTCTAATTGGAGCCCTGAGTTCACCATAGAAAACTTTTTAAAAAAGATTTATTGTTTATTTGAAAGCCAGAGTTACACAGAGAGAGAAAGAGATGCAGAGAGAGATAGAGAGAGAGAAAGAGGTCTTCCATCTGCTGGTTCACTTCCCAGATGGCTGCAGCAGCTGGAACTGAGCTGATCCAAAGCCAGGAGCCAGAAGCTTCTTCCGGGTCTCCCACATGGATGCAGGGGCCCAGGGACCTGGGTCTACTGCTTTCCCAGGCCATAGCAGAGACCTGGATTGGAAATGGAGCAGCCCAGTCTCGAACCAGCAGCCATATGGGATGCCAACACTTCAGGCCAGGGTGTTAACCCACTGTGCCACAGCACTGGTCCCAGCAGACATCTTTCAAAAGAGGAAATCCAAATGGCCAACAGACTCATGAAAAAATGTTCAGGATCACTAGCCATCAGGGAAATGCAATTCAAAACCATAATGAGATTTTACCCTTATCCCATTTAGAATGGCTCTTATACAGGAATCAACAAACAACAAATGCTGGCGAGGATGTGGGGGAAAAGGTACCCTAATCCACTGTTGGTGGGAATGTAAAGCCACCATGACAGAATTTCAGGCATGGAAAGCCAAGCCACTGTGGCAAGAAATGTTCTACATGAAGGATCTCTGTGAGTGAGACCCCAGTGGAAAGAAGTGGCCATCAAAGAAGGATGTTCTTTCTCTAGAGGGAGGAGAGAGCTTCCACTTATGGCCTTGTCATTATACTAATGGAGACTGTGGATTCAGAAGGCTTCCATAGCCTTGGCAGCTCATGTCAAGAGCCTCTGGTGGTCACTGGTGTCATGCATAACAGTGTTAAATGTTAAATTAACAACAGGAGTTACTGTGCATTAACTTCCCATGTAGGACCTCTGTCCTCAATGAGATTTTATTATGAGAGTTAACTGTAAAACTTGTTCTCAAACAGTTTGTGTGTGTGTGTGTGTGTGTGCAAATTTTTGAAATCTTTACTTAATATAGAGTTGTTCTTCTGTGTACAAAGTTAATTGAAAATGAATCTTAGGGGCTGGCGCGATGGCTCACTTGGTTAATCCTCCCATCCCATATGGGCTCCAGGTTCTAGTCCCGGTTGCTTCTCTTCCAGTCCAGCTCTCTGCTGTAGCCTGGGAGGGCAATGGAGGATGGCCCAAGTGCTTGGGCCCCTGCACCCACATGGGAGACCAGGAAGAAGCACCTGGCTCCTGGCTTTGGATCGGCACAATGCCGGCCATAGCAGCCATTTGGGGAGTGAACCAACGGAAAGAAGACCTTCCACTCTGTCTCTCTCTCTCACTGTTTATACCTCTGTCAAATAAATATAAAAAAAGAAAGAAAATGAATCTTAATTGAGAATGGGGACTGGGAGGGGTAAGAGTTTATTTGGGATGGTGGATATGGTGGGACGAATAACTATATTCCTGAAGTGCTCTACCAGAAAATTTACTTAAAGAGAAAAAGCATTTCCCTGTCTTCAAGAGAAAACATAAATGTTTTAAATTTCATTAAACTTCTTTATTTTCAATAATTCAGAAAATGTATGACTTATTTACAAAGTACTTCATAAATTGTCAGGTCATGGGTAGAAGGAGTCAGAATACTGGGTGTTACTGATAGTCAGATATGATGCTATACACCTTTGCATAATGAAAAGAATTACCGTCTGTATTAAATACCGAATTATACCTTATTGGTTAAGTGATATTTTATTTTATTTTATTTTATTTTTTTGACAGGCAGAGTGGACAGTGAGAGAGAGAGAGACAGAGAGAAAGGTCTTCCTTTTTGCCGTTGGTTCACCCTCCAATGGCTGCCGCGGCCGGCGCACCGCGCTGATCCGATGGCAGGAGCCAGGTGCTTCTCCTGGTCTCCCATGGGGTGCAGGGCCCAAGCACTTGGGCCATCCTCCACTGCACTCCCGGGCCACAGCAGAGAGCTGGCCTGGAAGAGGGGCAACCGGGACAGAATCCGGTGCCCCGACCCAGACTAGAACCCGGTGTACCGGCGCCACAAGGCAGAGGATTAGCCTAGAGAGCCTCGGTGCTGGCCAAGTGATATTTTATAATAACTGCTGCTTAATCTTGAGAAATAGTTCTTTATTTATGGCAAATAGGAAGGCATTTCCAAAAGTTGATGGAAAAATGGAATTAAAATATGAGTTTATTTTGGTGTCAAAGACATCTGACATCTGTGCATAGTTTATGGTATAACTTTTCCACGAACTTTCTCAGGTATCCTCCTGTGGTTTAATTGTGTTATTGAGGCAGGGAAAGCCTTCTGTTAATAACAAGTTCATCAGCCATGAATTAGTTTTCAGATATTTATGTTTTTATATATGTTCATTTGAAAGACAGAACGAGAGAGAGAGAGAGAGAGAGAGAGAGAGAGAGAGAGAGAGAAACAGAGACAGAAAGAATAAGAGAGCACTCCCATCCACGGTTCACTTCACAAATGCCTGCAACAAACAAGACTGGGCCAGACTAAAGACGTGGATAGGAACTCCATTTTGATCTCCCACGTGGGTGGCAGGAACCCCAGTACTTGAGCCATCATCTTCTGCCTCCCAGGACGCACATTAGCAGGAAGCTGGATCAGAAGCAGAGTAGCCAGGGTTCAGACCACGCATCCTGAGATGTATGTGGGCATCCGGGACAGCATCCTCACTGGCTGTGTGACAGAACTCCCACCAGACATGAATCAGTCTCCTTCCATTTTATGACAAGAACAACGGAATAAGCCACTTGAGGAGAGAAGACAAAGATTCTGAGAACATCTGTGGTTATGAGACGACACTATTCAGCTTACGCTGTTCTGCACAGCTATGACCCGCGTCAGTGTGAAGCAGGAAGAAGGAAGGATTCCGGTCATAGAGAGCCATCTCCAGCGGGAGCAGCCAGCCTCTAGAGAGCAGGACTACACTCCAGATCCTTCTGAATATTAACCACCACACCACACGCCTTCATCATTAACCACCACACCACACGCCTTCATCGTTAACCACCACACCACACGCCTTCATCATTAACCGCCACACCACACGCCTTCATCATTAACCATCACACCACACGCCTTCATCATTAACCATCACACCACACGCCTTCATCATTAACCGCCACACCACACGCCTTCATCATTAACCGCCACACCACACGCCTTCATCATTAACCGCCACACCACACGCCTTCATCATCACGGCACCTTCCACTGATTGGAGCTTTCCTCTGCCCCACCGTGAACTTGGTGCTGGCGTTCAGGGTACTCGTGTACAAACATTGGGTTTCTGCACAAACTTGGTTGGTGTAGATGAGTGTCTCTGCCTTGCTTGCTTCATAGGACTATTTTAAGATGAATTTAAACCTGGACTTGGTTAATGATGACAACCCAGTCTTAGATCTGGGATGTTGGTAGACTGTTGTCATGTTTGGTGACTAGTAAACATTTGCATACTCCAAATGCGCAGCTCTTGGACACTTTGAATAGAAAATTTGTCTGGAAATATCTCCAACTTGGTTTTGGTTCTAGTCACATGGATTACTCACACCAGGAAGGGGCACATCTCTACCTCATGCCGTTAATCTTGACAGGCCTCATGTCGTGCCTTCTACAGTTGGGTCTTGGGTAGTTGCTTCCTTAACTCTGTTCTGTGTCAGCAGGGGAGGGAAGGTGAGAGACACAGACAGGTGTATGACTCTTATCATTTCCCAAGAGTCTTAGTGCTTTGGAGGGGGGGGAGCAATGGCCTAATGAGACAGTGAAATGAAGGTCTTGAGTCTGAACTTCCCAGAGGGCCAAATCACTTTCTTGCCAAAGAATACTTAAAAGTTAAGAATAAGTTCTCTTTTTTTATAGGTAAAAGCTATCTGAATGATATTTGAGTAGTTGGTATTCCTTTTAGTTGACTATTACTTTTAATTTGAATTTATCTACAAAGTAACACCTGCCTAAACACATTAATTTCTTATTTTTGATGCACATCCAGTGGCATGTATGTGTGAGTAGGTGTTAAGTGTTTTGTGATGAATGAGTAGGAGATAAAGAGAATGGAGACTTTTTTTGATACCATTTTAATTTTTCAGCATTTAGAAACATAGAAATAGCTATGTGCCATTCTAACCCTGGAGTTTAAAAATGATGTTTGTGTATATTGCAAAAAAAAAATCATTCTAAACATAGTACAGTTCCTGCTGTGGGAGGTACAGTAAAATAGACACTGGTTTTTCAAGGAAAAAAGCCAGGAGCCAGGGTGCTCATCACAGTCCTCGAGTGTGGAGGGAAAGTGAGGGAGATGCATAGAGTCCCGCCTGCAGGAGTATCACTGGCAGGAGTGTGTGTTCAGACGCACGGACGGTCAGTGCAAGGCCGGTGGCACGAGGACGGGCAGTGCAAGGACGGTGGCACGAGCGCTCCTGCGATGTGGAGGAGAGGGAACTGCAAGCCCGAAGGCGTGGAGCTACAGGCAGAAGCGCGTCAGCCAGGCAGGTCGGAGCAGGACCAGATTACCCCCGACTGAGGTTTAGTGAAAGCAGAAGTGGCCCAGATTGTGTGTTTGCCTTTACTCCCTGTTACAGTGCTGTGACGTTGGTAATATTCCTGTATCAGGGAAAGTGGAGGGGTCATGCTTGAACTCCTAGAAGCTGAAGCACCCCTCGGTGACTGTGACCAATACCCCCCGTCCAGTGGGGCAGCAAACTGAGTGCCAACACAGACCCAGATCCCTGTGAACCTCGGGAATTCTTGGGGCTGACAATGATTCTTAGGACACAACCTGTATCAACTCTTAAGGGAAAGTGTTCAATTGGACTCCAAAATTAAAAATATCTGACCTCAGAGAGACACCATTAAGAAAATATTTGCAATAGATAACATCTAACAGGGAACTTACATCCAGAATAAGCAAACAAATTTATAATTAAATAATAAACATAATGTAATTTGAAAAAGGTAGGCAAAAATTTTCAGAAACATTTCAGAAAAGAAGATAAAAAATGGCCAATAAACACATGAAAAATATTCATCGTCATTGGCCATCAAGATTAAATTATTCATATCGGCTAACTAGTACATATTGACTAGTACATATTGACTAACTATATGAGAGTTAGAAGACTGACAGTATCAATATTAATGAGCATCTAGGGCAAATAAAACTCTCATATATTACAAGTGGCATTACAAAATTATATAACCACCTGTGGGGACAATTGGAAATTTTTTTTTTTTTTTTGACAGGCAGAGTGGATAGTGAGAGAGAGAGACAGAGAGAAAGGTCTTCCTTTTGCCGTTGGCTCACCCTCCAATGGCCGCCACGGCCGGCGTGCTGTGGCCGGCACACCACGCTGATCCGAAGCCAGGAGCCAGGTGTTTCTCCTGGTCTCCCATGGGGTGCAGGGCCCAAGCACTTGGGCCATCCTCCACTGCACTCCCGGGCCACAGCAAAGAGCTGGCCTGGAAGAAGGGCAACCAGGACAGAATCCGGCGCCCCGACCGGGACTAGAACCCGGTGTGCTGGCGCTGCTAGGTGGAGGATTAGCCTATTGAGCTGCGGCGCCGGCCGGAAATTTCTTATAAATTAGAATACACCCTTACCAGAAGAACACACGTTTCTCATCCTGGGGCATTACTCAAAAGAAAGGAAAGCACACGCCCACAAAAAGAATCGAACCTGAATCTTTATAGTAGTTTTACTCATGATAGACAAAAGTTGGAAATAATTCAAATGTCCAACAGCAAGTAAATGGATAAAAGCATTGTAGTAAATTCATACAATATTAATGAGAAATCAAACAGAATTTAACTACTGAGGCACAGAACTACAAGGTTCTTCATGAAAACATTCTAAACAAAAGAAACCAGCCACAACAAAAAGGTACATGGTGTGGGAATCCATTTGCTGAAGTTCTAGGATTGGCAAGATGGCTGTGTGGTAGCAGCATGAGGTGGGTTTGCCGAGGGTAGGAGTGGAATTGGCTGGACTAGGAAGGCGCATGGGAGATTTCCTGGGTGGTGGGAGTGTTCCATCACCTGACTGAGGTGGGGGCGACCTAAATGTAGATCTCAAAACTATCATATGTTCGCTTCCAATGGACACGGGAGTTTAGCGAGATTCAAAGCACAGGGTCTCTTGTGTTGACGAAGTGTTGGAAGCCCTGAGAGGACACACCCCATTCTGACTCACAAATGCTGAGGGCAGGAAAGAGGCAGAGGTGGTTGAGAGACATGGATGGGCACAGACCACGCCGTATGCTTTCCTACTTGTGTTAGCCATTCACTTACACTGAAATATACAACACGGAGGGATGGGGACCCCACTCACTTCCCGGTCAGTCCTATGGGACTCATCCCTTAGCCAGAGTAGACCGTGTTCATGGAAATGTGCATGCGTGCACGTGTCAAGTGAAATTAAATCAAAGCAAAACAGTTGGATTCTTGTTATGTGTTTTGAAAGTAAGGAATATATGTGTACATATATATGTTCAAGTTATGAAATGCAGGTTGCAAAACTTTGATGATTCTACATGCATCAAATGTTTATATTTGCATGTAAAATTGTTATTGAACTATATAAAGATGAATGCTAAAATTCCTGATACTGTTGTGAAGAGTTAGATCATTCACTAGCAGATATAAAACACCGTGACAAATCATGAAAGAGACAATGGGAGGAGGGGAACAGCTTTATATTTTAGTACCTCTAAGAGTATTTGAGTATTTTTCTTCTTTAAGAACTCCCCATGATTTTGTTTCTGTTGAGCCCTGAACATTAGGTAGCCATCCCTGTATTAGAATTAAAGCCTACTGAGGTCTGGAAAACACGTGCCCCAGCCCACTCCCAGCACCCTGTCTCCCCAGCGGCATCTTGAGTCCCTGCAGGGACTCCTCTGGGTGCCTCCAGCTTCCACGCCTGAGCAGTAGGACTTCTGGGAGTGGCTCTCGCAGTGTCCAGGCTGTAATGAAATGCCACCTCTGGGACATGAAATATCTCCCTTCCTCGGCAGCTGCTGAAGGGGAGAGATGAAGCCACCCTAAATTTTAGGAGAGTCATCTGCTCTCAAGGTGAATTTAGACTACAGGAGACCAAGGAAGGGAGGTAGCAGAAGATAAATTTCATGGCCAGCCCTTTATGTACGCGCTGGGCAGAAGCACAAGTTCTCCATGCATCCTGTCTATACGCTTCCCTGGGCTTGTGGCTCCCTGTCCGGTGACTGCCCCTGCCACTCCATAGCTCACTGTCAAGCAGGGACCAGCACAGCAGCACATCGCTTGTTTTTTTTTTTGTTTGTTTTTCTTTTTAAGATTTGTTTGACAGAGTTACAGAGAGAGGTAGACACACACACACACACACACACACACAGAGGGAGAGAGGTCTTCCGTCCGCTGGTTCACTCCCCAGTTGGCCACAATTGCCAGAGCTGCACCTATCCAAAGCCAGGAGCCAGGAGCCAGGACTTTTTCCGGGTGCAGGGGCCTAAGGGCTTCTACTGCTTTCTCAGGCTATAACAGAGAGCTGGATCCAAAGTGTGGCAGCCAGGACTCAAACCAGTGCCCATATGGGATGCCAGTGCTGCAGGCTGCGGCTTTAGCCCACTGCACCACAGCACTGGCTCCACATTGCTCGTTTTGATCCCTGTCCTTCCCTCTCATACGTCCCCTTCGCTCCCGCATTCAAGCTCCAGGGTCGCCTCTCTGTAACAATCACAGCAGGGAATGCTTGTCAGCTGCTGCTTCGGTACTCCAGCCAACACTGCGTAGTTTAACTGAAACTCTCGGGAAGAGATTTTGGAGTTGGATTGCAGGTCTGTCTGTACGCAACCAGGGGCCCTTAGCTTACAGTAAGGGGAAGGGCAGAAACCCTGGAACGCGGCAGCTTCGCACTTACTCAGGTCTTGATCTGTGCTTCATTGGAATATCATAGAAGTGGAAGGCAGGAGGTTGGGAGATCAGGTTTGCTAAGTGTGCAATGATGGTGAGTGTGTGAGTGATGACAGCTGTCCTGATAGTGTTACAATTTTAGAGATCCAAGATGATAGGCTCAGATCAATTTAAGCATGTTCTTAGAACCCAAAAGCAACTATGGCATCTATAAAGGGACTCATTCCTTGCAGGTGGATTCTTTGAAAAGTTTGTGGGAAAAAATGAATTAAAACGTTATTGTAGTATAAAAAGCTTTTGAAATCCATGCATAGTTTGTTTGACTTTTTTCACAGTATGCATTTTCCCTGAATCTTTTGAAGATCCCTTGTACCTGTGCTAAATTCAGGTTAAGCATTTTAATGCTATAGGGCTGCAAAAAGACAAAATGTCTTCTTTGGGGCTGGCGTTGTGGCACACTGGGTAAAGCCGTCACCTGCAGTGCCAGCATCCCATATGGGCACCGGTTCAAGTCCCAGCTGCTCCACTTCCAGCTCTCTGGTATGGCCTGGGAAAACCGTAGAAGATAGCCCAAGTCCTCAGGCCCCTGCACCCGCAAGGGAGACCCAGAAGAAGCTCCTGGATCAAGGCTTCAGATCGGCACAGCTCCGGCCGTTGCAGCCAACTGGGGAGTGAACCAGCAGATGGAAGACCTCCCTCTCTCTCTGCCTCTCCTCTCTCTGTGTAACTCTGACTTTCAAATAAATAAATAAATCTTAAACAAAAAGAAAGATGTCTGCTAAGTCCTTTGCCCATTTCTTAACTGGGTTGTCTGTTTTGTAGTTGTGGAGTTTCTTAATCTCTTTATATATTCTGGTTATTAATCCTTTATCAGTTGCATAGTTTGCAAATAATTTCTCCCGTTCTGTCAGTTGACTCTTCACTTTCCTGAGTGTTTCTTTTGCCATACAGAAATTCTCAAAATCCCATTTGTTAATTTGGGCTTTGACTGCCTGTTCCTCTGGGGTCTCTTCCAAGAGCTCTTTGCCTGTGCCAATTTCTTGCAGGGTTTCCCCAATGTTCTCTAATAATTTGATGGTGTCGGGTCACAGATTTAGATCTTTCATCTATGGTGAGTGGATTTTTGTGTAAGGTGTGAGGTAGGGGTCTTGCTGCATACTCCTGCCTGTGGAGATCCAGTTCTCCCAGCACCATTTGTGGAAGAGACTGTCCTGCTCCAGGGATTGGTTTTAGCGCTGTGGTCAAATATAAGTTGGAAAGGTACATTTTTAAGAATCACTATTTTCTCTCATAGATTCTAAGGGAAAAAAGCCATCAAACTAAATTACTTAAGCTATGTTATATAATAAATGGACATGTTGTGTAGTGGGACACCAAATTGGAGTGAGTCTTAAACAAAAGGCAGATATGCAAGGCTGCTCTAATCCAGCTTCACCTACAATTCCCTACATGGGGTGGGGCAGGAGAGGGGAGGGGAAGGGAGGCTGCTCCCAGTGTCTGGCCAACAGTGGAGTTCTCAGCAATGTCAAAGGTGGGGTCTAAGCTTCCACATGGCAGTCAATCAAATTCTCCCCTCTTCTTTGGAGAGCAGAGAAAAAACTGACAGCTTGTTTCTCATGTAATGGCCAATACATAGTTGCAGATAGCTAAATACTCTGTTCAGGATTTTATTTTTAGAAACACCAGATCACTTCATCTTTGTTCATAAAATGTATCTCCATTCCCTTGGTCTTTTCCAAAGTCACGATGGACACTGCTGTATTGCGTGACGGAAGAACACTTTTTAAACAGCGCCCACTGAGTCTCTGGGCAGGTGGGGAACCTGCAGGCTACAGATAGTTGAGTGAGACTGAGGGCGGTGCTCACCCTCACTCCCATCACCTTTCCTCAAAGTCCCATTTGTGTATGTTTTTAATTTTAAAGTCAGGGTTACATAGACAGAGAAGGGAGGCAGAGAGAGGGAGAGAGAGGTCTTCCATCTGCTGGTTCACTCCCCAATTGGCTGCAACGGCTGGAGCTGGGCCGATCCGAAGCCAGGAGCCAGGAGCTTCTTCCAGGTCTCCCACTTGGGTGCAGGGCCCCAAGCACTTGGGCCATCTTCTACTGCTTTCCCAGGCCGTAGCAGAGAGCTGGATGGGAAGTGGAGAGGCAGGGACTCGAATCGGCACCCATACGGGATGCTGGCACTGCAGGCGGCAGCTTTACCCACTACGCCACAGTGCTGCACCCCCAATTTGTCTATATTAAATAATTTTATTTGTACTGAATGTTCTGCTCTTGAATTATATCATTGTGTAAACACTTAGGTAATTAAGACACTCTAAAGTCCATTAAATGCCTGTTTTCAAGAATATTTTCTGGGACGTATGATACATATTGAAGTTCATTTTCTTGTCTTGAATC
Organism: Oryctolagus cuniculus; assembly: GCF_964237555.1. Classification (NCBI taxonomy): domain Eukaryota; kingdom Metazoa; phylum Chordata; class Mammalia; order Lagomorpha; family Leporidae; genus Oryctolagus; species Oryctolagus cuniculus. The sequence continues at coordinate 54,201,283 of NC_091447.1, forward strand.
ATACGCTTCTTTCACACAGTTAGGGTAGTTCCAATTTTCAACAAGAAACCTGGTGACATTTTAAATAAAGAAATATAATCTTCATGAAGAACAGACTTCATTTGTTATTGTAAAGTTTACTGGCATGTTTTGCATACAGGAAAGCATATTTACATAAAGATGCATAAAACAGAAGTACGCATTTGGGTGAATTTTCATAAAATTCCAAGTCAGGTAACCATCACCTGAGCATGACAAAGAGGCAGAACATTGCCCAGCTAGAGCGGTCCCTGCCCAATACTCATTCCTCAGAGGATACCCTTTTGTGAACTCTAGTATCCATATTAGCTCACCTGTTTCACAGCTTGAGTGAACAGAATCCTACTCAGAACACAATTTGTATCAGCTTCCTTGACTTGCTATTTGGAGATGTTGATCCTACTAGATGAGCATTTTTTTCCTCTTGCTTTTTTTGCAGTAGTATATAACATAAACAGACTGCACGCTCTTGATCATTCTACTGTTGATTTTCATTTTCTTCTCATTTTGTGGGCACTTTTCCAATTATACTGCTGTAAATGTTTTTGTGTGTTTCCTTTGGTGAACATCCCTGTGCATGCATGCCTACGAGTGTAGCTAGGATGTACAGGGTGAATTTGTTCAGCAAAAGAAGTGATGGCCGTTTACCCAAGTGTCTGTACTAGTTTCATCTTTTGGGGGCACTGCCTGAAGGTCTTCCTGGCAGAATCCTCCAGAACTTATAGTCTGAGCTTTGTGATTATATTTGGTATTTTTCTGAGGACTAATGAAGTTTAGAAACTTTTTGCTTACTGGGAAGTTTGGTATCTACTTGACGAAGTGCTTAGACCCAACACTTGTTATTTTTTAGTGTAGGTGAACTGGGGTTTGCTGATTTGAAGGAGCTCTTTGCATGATTGGAGATGATTCCTTTCTAAGCTTAGGTCAGTCGGTCCTCATTTGTCACAGGTTCTCTACACACTCATATCACTACGATTCTTTTCTTTTTTTTTTTTCTTTCTTTTCTTTTCTTTTTTTTTTTTTTTTTTTTTTTTGACAGGCAGAGTGGACAGTGAGAGAGAGAGACAGAGAGAAAGGTCTTCCTTTTCCCGTTGGTTCACCCTCCAATGGCCACCACGGCTGGCGCGCTGCGGTCGGCACATCGTGCTGATCCGATGGCAGGAGCCAGGTGCTTCTCCTGGTCTCCCATGGGGTGCAGGGCCCAAGCACCTGGGCCATCCTCCACTGCACTCCCTGGCCACAGCAGAGAGCTGGCCTGGAAGAGGGGCAACCGGGACAGAATCCGGCGCCCCAACCGGGACTAGAACCTGGTGTGCCGGTGCCGCTAGGCGGAGGATTAGCCTAGTGAGCCGCGGCGCGGGCCCATTACGATTCTTTTCTAACCTCAATATCCTTCCCATCAAGTACATGTGCACAGTGGTGAACAGATTGAGTGGTTTTCCAATACACACGTTCCCAGCTGAGGTCAGACAAGTGATGCCTCTCCTTCCCTCTTCAGCCTCGTATGAACAGAGAACTGAGAGGGAGGGGACAGTGCAGTGGGACTGGGTTGATGGGATGTGAATCCCAATGGTGGCACTGTTACTGAGGGGCCTTGACCTGGCCACTTAACACTCTGAACCTCATATGCTAAGATAAGTCATTTTAGGAGTCAAGGTTATCATCTTCATGAAGTGAGATCGATAAAACAATGGTTCATTATTCACTAATTAAGTGCAATGGAGTTATAGAATGTAACTGCTTTGATTAATGAAAATTGACTCTAGTATAGAAGTAGTCTCATAATCTGTGTTTGGCTTTTTGCTCTCTTAATGTTGTCTTTTGATTAACAGAAAATTTATGGTACTTTAGAAAAATAAATAATTTTTTATCCTGTCCAGGTCTAATTTTCTGTGCTGCCTTCAAGCCAATGATTTATTTTGTCAGACTTTCTCCTATTGTATTTGTAGACTTTCTGTTATACAGTTAATGACTCCACTTCAAAGGAGAAAATAATACATCTTCAGTTAATTTATTTCAGACTACATTAAACTATTAAATAATTTAGAGAAAATATTCCCATAGTTTTATAGCAATTGCTGTAATAATCTATCCTAAATATTTTAATTTCATCACATTGCACTTATAAACGGAGGAAATTAGGAACTAGAACATAATGTGCTACATTCCCACTTGATCCTGTAATACGTATTTCTCCACTTTCTACATCTTTAATTGTCATTATCCTGCCCCCAGCCTTAACTAATTAGCATGGATGCTGTTGATATCTCTTTTCTTTTTCTTTTTAATTTTCTTTAATTTATATAAGGTAAACAAATTTCAGATATTTCCTGTATACAGGTTTAAGAGCATAATGATACTTCCCACCCCACCTCCCTCCTGCCACACTCCCACCCTCTCTTCTCCTGCCTTTTTATTTTTTATCTTTTAAATTCTACAATGACATACTTTCAGTTTACTTATAATCAGAAGCTTAACCCTCCACCAAATAAAGGATTCAACAAGTAACAAGTAGAAAAACCACTATTCCTCAAGAGTGAAGACATTGTTGTCAATGACAATCAAATCTCAAAATTTCAGTTTTACTCACATATATTATAGTTCTTAGTACAATGTCTGTTAACTATCACAATCATGGAAAATGTATCATATTTGTCTTTTGGGGACTGGCTTATTTCACATAGCATAATGGTTTTGTTGCATTTTGTTGCAAAAGATGGGTTTCATTTTTTTTTTATAGCTGAGTAGTATTCCATAGTGTGTGTGTGTGTGTGTGTGTGTGTGCACATCACATTTTCCTTTTCCAGTTGATGGAGGTCAGAGTTGATTCCATATTTTGGCTATTGTGAACTGAGTTGCAATGAACAAGGGGGTACAGATAGCTCTTCCATATGCTGATTTCTCTTGGTTTGGGTAAATTCCCAGGAGTGGGATGGCCGAGTCTCATGGTAGATGTGTTTTCAGGTTCCTACGGAATCTCCATACTGACTCAATGGCTGTCCTGGTTTACATTCCCACAGCAGTGGGTTAGAGTACCATTTTCTATAATTATAACGGGTAGAAAATGTCTGCTTCTGGCAATGGTTGGTTGGTTTCTTTGTACCAACACTCTCTTAACAACAAATACACAAACTGGACCTGATATATTGGAAATAAATATTTTTGGGAGGACCCCCAAGCTACAAGAGATGGATATATAGGCTGCCAATCTGAGAGGGGAGGGAAATCCAGGGAGATGATTCTGAACTGCAGCTGCCTCAGTCCTGGGGTGGGGAATGTCCAGCCCGTGGATATAATGCCCAGGAAATCATTTGGCCTGGCCCTGCCAAGGCAACTGCAGGCAAGACTCGAAATTCAATAAATCTACAGCAGATTACTCTGTTTTTATGAAGAGCTTACCTTCTTTTTAAAATTTATTTATTTATTTTTATAGAACACTTTTATTAAATAAATATAAATTTGAAAAGTACAACTTCAGGATTATAGCGATTCTTCCCCCCATACCTGCCCTCCCACCCTCAAACCATCCCATCTCCTACTCCCTCTCCGATCCCATTCTTCATCAAGATTCATTTTCAATTATCTTTAAATACAGAAGATAACTCTATACTAAGGAAAGCTTTCAACAGTTTGTACCCACACAGACACACAAAGTATAAAGTACTGTTTGAAGACTAGTTTTACCATTAATCACATAGTACAACACATTAAGGACAGAGGTCATTTTTTTTTTTTTTGACAGGCAGAGTTAGTGAGAGAGAGAGAGACACAGAGAGAAAGGTCTTCCTTTGCTGTTGGTTCACCCTCCAATGGCCGCTGCGGCCTGCACATCGCACTGATCCGAAGCCAGGAGCCAGGTGCTTCTCCTGGTCTCCCATGCGGGTGCAGGGCCCAAGCACTTGGGCCATCCTCCACTGCACTCCTGGGCCACAGCAGAGAGCTGGACTGGAGGAGGAGCAACCGGGACAGAATCCGGCACCCTAACCAGGACTAGAACCCCGGGTGCCAGTGCCACAGGTGGAGGATTAGCCTATTGAGCTGCAGCTCCGGCTAGGACAGAGGTCTTACATGGGGAGCAAGTGCACAGTGACTCCAGTTGTTAACAATTGACACTCTTATTTATGACGTCAATGATCACCCAAGGCTCTTGTCATGAGCTGCCAAGGCTATGGAAGACTCTTAAGTCCACAAACTCCGACATTATTTAGAAAGGGCCATAATCAAAGAAGTTCTCTCCTCCTTTCAAAGAAAGGTACCTCCTTCATGGGACCGGTGCCATGGCTCACTTGGTTAATCCTCCGCCTGCGGTGCCAGCATCCCATATGGGTGCCGGGGTTCTAGTCCCAGTTATTCCTCTTCCAGTCCAGCTCTCTGCTGTGGCCCAGGAAGACAGTGGAGGATGGCCCAAGTGTTTGGGTCCCTGCACCCACACGGGAGACCAGGAAGAAGCACCTGGCTCCTGGCTTTGGATTGGCGCAGCACCAGCCGTAGTGGCCATTTGGGGAGTGAACCAATGGAAGGAAGACCTTTCTCTCTGTCTCTCTCTCTCACTGTCTATAACTCTACCTGTCAAATAAAAAATTTAAAAAAAAAGAAAGAAAAGAAAGAAAGGTACCTCCTTCTTTGATGGCCCCTTCTTCCCACCGGGATCCCACTCACAGATATTTTTCTTTTGCCACAGTGTCTTGGCTTTCCATGCCTGAAATGCTCTCGTGGGCTTTTTAGCCATATCTGAATGCCTTAAGGGCTGACTCTGAGACCAGAATGCTGTTCAGGGCATTTGTCATTCTATGAGTCTGCTGTATGGCCCGCTTCCCATGTTGGATCATTCTCTCCTTTTAGTTTAATTCTATCTATTATTATTTGTAGACACTTGATCTTATTTATGTGGTCCCTTTGACACTTATTCCTATCGTTATGATCAGTTATGAACTTAAACCGATCACTTTAACTAGTAAGATGGCATTGGTATCTGCCAACTTAATGGGAATTGGAATCCCATGGCACGTTTTTAGCTTAATCCTTAGGGGTAAGCCCGAGGGAGTGTGTGTCGAACTGTGCATCTCCTCCCTCTCTTATTCCCACTCTTATTTTTAACAGGGATCAATTTTCAATTGGATTTAAACACCTAAGGATAATTCTGTGTTAAGTAAAGAGTTCACCCAATGGTATCAAGTAGAACAAGAACATAGTAAAAAGAATAAAATAGTAAGTTGTTCCTGGACAGTCAGGACCAAGGCTGATCAAGTCACTGCTTCCCATAGTGCCTCTGTGTGGCAGAGCTGAGGCAAGGAGTAACCCAGCCACTGACAGCATTCAGAGACAGCCAGAGGAGGAACACACTGTAAGGTGAGAATGCCTACACCTGTGCCACTTGAGACACCAAGCTTGGATGGGTGGGATGCAGCCGGCATAGCTGGGCTCCTCACCTCCGCCCTGGGCAGCAGCTGGGTGGAGCTCTCCATGCCCCGCACCCATCCTGCAGGCTAGCACGGTCCTGGTCCCGTGGAGCCTGCTTTCCCACCATGCGTCTGAGAGACCTGTGATCCCGGGAGCTGGCAACGACCTGCAGAGACCTGACAGTGCTTCTGTCAGAGCTGTGACCTCACAGCTCCGCCACCCACCCACGCCGTCCCCCTGAGAAACCCGCTCTTAGGCACCCACGAAAATCCCGCTGTAAGGCCCTCAACCCCCGGTCTGCCCCATTCCATGGAGGGGAGGGGCTTCAGTGTTCCGCCGCCCTTCAGACCCCATCACAGCTGCTGTCTGTTGGTCCACGACACGGAGCCCTCGGGACTTCAGCGTCGAGGCTGAGATGAGAGGAGGGCGGTACCTGGGGGAGCACAGGTCCTCCTCATGGGAGAGGAACGCTCTCCTTCTGAGGACAACACAGAGCAGTTGGCATGAACCGGGTCTTCAGCGCTGTAGGTAAGGCGTCCCCCTAGCACCCTGCACTGGCCAGGAGAGCAGTACTTTCTGAAGTGCGCAGCCTGGCCCTGCTGACAAATTGTTTTACCACCACGTGGGATGTTCATATCCTCGGCACGCCTCAGTTTCCTCACTTGTCAGTCACTAAAGTCTTCCTCAGGGGGTGGCTATAAGGACTCCGTGTGACTCTGTGTACAGTCCTGGCAGTGTCTGGCACACTGTCGGCACGCAAAGCAAGTGAGCAGTTCCTGCAGGCGCCCGGGGGCAACCTGGTCATACTCAGCTGCAGCAAGAATCTTGAAGTGGGACGAATCGGAGCCAGGTTTCTGCCTACCCTGGGGAGAGGGCTCCGTGGGCTCCTGCACCTGCTGTGTCACACAGGCAGGGCCTCCAGGAAGGGACTCAGGGTGGTCCTCAGCAGGACACCGCTGGTGTCCTCACGAGTGTGACAGTGAGCGTGGGAGGCTTCGGAGAGGGAGCCAATGGAAACTCGTCACCTCCTTCCTTCCCGGGAGTGGAATTATGAGAGCAGCAAGTCGTTCTGTTTCCTCCTCTCAGTTAATCCATTTCCATTTTCCTGTCTGAACTAGCAGTTGGAATGCCTTTCCGGGTTTTGAGAATTTGAATGGCCCGTGCATTCTGTCACGCATGGTCTCTCGAGCACAGAGGAGCCGGCCTCTTGGGTCCAAGCCACAGAGGAAAGGCACTGTTGCCTTGCAGGTATGATCATGGCAATGAAGTGTCGGCCGGCACTGCGCCTCTGACAGCCAAAGGCAGTCGGTGGCCCCGACGCCACCAGGCCTTCCTGCAGAGAAAGCCGCGGGGCACAGTCCTCTCCGCTTAGCACACTTTCCTTGGGCAGCTGCTGCTGATGTCAAAACGGCCACAGAGCCATAGGCCTGCAGTGCTCAGCTGACTTTCCTATTTTTCTTCAGAGTCAAAATGCTCATAACAAATATTTCAAAACAACCATCAGAGACTTTTGCGATTCTACTTAAAGAAATTTGCCAATTTATGTGGAAGCCAGAGAGGGAGGTTTTACATATATCGTGTTCCTGAACCAGGCATCAGGAGAAGCCCTGAGAAAAGCTGTTTTCAGGGACATTCCTCTTATTTTCTCAGAGGAGGAAAATTTCCTCTGACAGCCCTAGAAACGGAGAACTAAAGCCGTGCACAGCACATCTGCTTGACCACAGCTAAACCGAAACGCTATTAGGAAATAGTGCTTGTTCCTGTCATTAATTCCCTCCTATTGCTATTATTTCCCCAAATTAAAGATATTGTTATTTCTATTTCAGACCCAATTTAAAAAAAAAGAGAGCGCTTTTGGGCACAAAGGTCAGAAGACTCAGGTTCTCAATGGACGAAAGGCCACGGGCTTCTCCACCCACAACCTGCCCGGGAGGATGAGACACTGCTTACTGAGGAGATTGTAAGCCACAAGGAGGAAGAGAAGTCAAAAGAATGAGACAGAGCCTAAGCCGCATGAGAATCAGCGTGCAAATTAGCTGTGGGTATTTACATTCATCAGCCTTCCAGAAACAAAGAGATAATGCTATTGTCCTTCCAGACTGGATGTTTAGTCCTTTGTGAGATGGCTTTTGTAAAATCCTCTCCTTGATCCTGAGGCTCCCATGACTTAGGGAGAGGGGAGGGTGTGCTGAATGACTTGTAAAGACGGTGTGTTCCGTGACAGAACCTGGGTCTCTAGGGGGACCCTAGAGCCTCTGCCAGCCTCAAGGAAGGATGCTGGGCGCGTCATCCTGGACCTGGCTTCCGGGGAGCAGGGCCCTGGAGGACCAGCTGCAGGAGCCAGGCTTCCCAGGTGTGCAGAGAGCTCCTCTGTGAGGAGCCGGTTCCCTCCTGAGCGCCAGCACTCCTGCTCTCCTCTGTCATCTCCCCATGCCTCCAGTGCTCCTGCTCTCCTCTGTCACCTCCCCCACGCCGCCGGCTGCGGTGGCCAGCACTGCGGCACTGACTCGCCCACCCCCAGAGCCTGCTGTGGTCAGACCTAGAGTTAGCTGTGGCCAGGACACTCGACCCGAGTCCCCTGCATGCTCCAGGCCAGAGAGAATTACACTGCTGAGGACCAGGGCCTTGGGCCGCTTGAGGACATCCTGACAGCCCTGTGTCCACCCCCGGGCTTCTCCCCAAGCCCCACCTCATTGCAGCAGAGCAGGACCCCTCCCCTCAAGACGTGACCTGCCCGGAGTTCTGTTTGACTCTGGTAAATTCCTTGGACATAGCAATCTTTCTGGCTTTAATTTAGGTCGTGAGACTAAAGTTTGGCTTGTAATTTTTCTTTAACAAAATGCTGGCTTTTATGGAAACTATGTCTCTTGAAAAATGTGTGCAGTAGGTTAGGGACCAGATATTTGCCTGGGGTCTTTGAAGATTTCCATGAAATTCTGCTTCAGGATAGATTATAGTTCAATTTGCTTCTTTGTCTTCTTTTTTTAAAAAAACTACTGCCTAAACCAATATTAATAGGGATCTATCATAGTCTTAGAAACCAATTTTTCCAGATTGTGTGCAGCAGACTAGCGGTTCTGGAAGTTTGGAAGCCATTTATAAATAGTGGCTCTATGGGGAAGATTTATGGAGAGAACAGCAGAGGAAACTCTATGTGAATTGGAGGAACAGAGTGGACCTATGTGGAGGATGAAGACGGGCACAACTTGGGACCCAACCAGAGAGAGCCCCCACAGCATCACTGGAGAGCAAGACGAGACCAGCCTGCGGCAGCCCAAGCCGCTGAAAGGAACACTGCAGGAAGAGCCTAGAGGGAATCTGGTTTGGAGCCCCACAGGGGATAGTGCACCCACCAAACTAGAGGGGAACAGACAAACGGGGCACATTGTCTCTCTTCCCAATCATGCTGTGTCCTATAACAAACTGATAGAGAGCAGGCGCCATTTTAGACATACGTAACAGCTGCGCCAGCTCATGTCTACACCCAGCAACCAGCCAAGTGGAGACTCTTGAGTCTGGTGGGGAGAACAGACAGGCGACTGGGTGCTCGTGACTGTGGGAGGTTTGTGTGCCGGGACTGTGAAGACGCTGAGGCTGCGTGGGAGGACTCAGGGTGTGGCTGGGACTCTGGGCAGTCACCGGAGGCTCCACACGCGAGGGCTCCCTGGTTCCCTGGCGAGGGACACTGCTGGGCAATCTGAGCTCACACTGGGGACTGCAGAGATCCTTCCTGTGGTCTTTGTGGCAGAGCAGATGAATGATACACCCACTGGGACTTGCGTCCAGGCACTGGTCTCCTCTGAGTAGAGAGTTCGACTGAGTCTATGCCAACAGAAAACAACAAACTTCCCCTTGGAAAGCAGACACTCTACTAAGTCACAAATAGTCCAAAGATAAGAGCAGCCACAGTGAAAAAATCAGAGAAGAAACCAATGAGTGTCGCTCCCCCTCTTCGTGGAGGAACGACACAGGACCCTGCGCTGTTCTTTTGTCTGCTCGGCCCTCCCCGGGTTTGCTGCTGGTTCTTCCCGGGTTGGCTGCCGTCCCTTCCACCTCCGTGGAAGGGCGGTTCCCCCTGGCCACTTTCCCCACTTCCGCGGGGGAGCGGCACACCGCCGGCCGGCTCTCTCGGGGGCTGCACAGGTGTTCCCTCAGATGTTCCCCTTAGATGTTCCTGGTGCATGTTCTCTCTCTCCTCCTTTATAGTCCTCCTCCGCCAATCCCAACTCGGCTGCCCACACGCCGAGTATGCTGCTCTCCTCCAATCAGGAGCGGCTCTTGCAGCTTATCAAGTTGGTAAGAGGCAGCTGGGTAGAAGCTGTTTCCTCCTCTCCCAGCGCCATATTGTGGGAGAGCAGATGCATAGAATAAGTCTTAATTCCAGTAACTTAGTCTAGTCCGAGTTGCTCCCCACAATGAGTATCCCCACAAGTGCTGAATAACAAATACAACAATTCAAGAAACAAGAGCAAGGAAGACAACATGACACCCACAAAAGAACACAACACCTCAATACTAGATTATGAAGATGATGAGAAGGAAGAAATGCCAGAAATGGAATTTAAAGAATTGATCATAGGATTACTTAGAAGAAATCAGAAGCAAGTGCACGAACGAATGAAATCCATACCTGACTTTGAAAGAAAATCTCTCACGAAATTGAGATCTTAAAGAGAAATCAAAATGAAATCTTGGAAGTGAAGAACTCAATAGAATGAATAAAAAATACCGTGGAGAGCTTTAACACAATCAGTGAAGCAGAAGAAAGAATATCCAACTTAGAAGACAAAGCACAGTCAAACCAAACACAAGAAGAAGAAATTAGAAAACTAAAAAACACTTTTGGGAATCTACAGGATATGATCAAGAGACCCAACATGCAGTTTCTGGGAGTTCCTGAAGGCGTGGAAAGAGCGAAAAAATTAGCAGGCCCTTTGAGAGCAATAAGAACAGAAAGTTTGCCCAATTTGGAGAAAGGAAGGGACATCCAAGTAGAGGAAGCACTTGTAACTCCTAATAGACATGACCAGAAAAGATCTTCACCACAACACATTGTAATCAGACTCTCCACAGTAAAACATAAAGATTCTAAAATATGTGCAAGAGAGAAACCCCAGATTACTTTCAGAGGGTCTCCAATTAGATTCACAGCGCACTTCTCATCAGAAACCCTATAGGCTAGGAGGGAATGATGAGATATAAGTCTTAAGAGAAAAAAAAAAAAAAACTGCCAACCCAAAAAACTACACCCTGCAAAGCTCTCATTTATGAATGAGGGTGAAATAAAGACTTTCCATGACAAACAGAAATTGAAAGAATTTGTCATTATCCATCCAGCCCTGCAGAAGATGCCTAAGGATGTGTGCACACAGAAACACAGAAACATGGTCATCAACACGAAAGAAGGTAAAGGAAGGAAAACTCCCAGTAAAATTACAAAGGAAATCCAAAGTAAAAAAAAGAATATTTATGGAAAAATGGCAGGTCAAAATGATTACTTATCGATAGTCTCCTTGAATGTAAATGGCCTTAACTATTAAAACGCACAGACTGGCTGAATGGATTAAAAAGCAAAACCCATCTGTCTCCTGCTTACAGGAAACACATTTCACCAACAAACATGTATGCAGATTGAAAGTGAAAGGGTGGAAAAAGCTATTTCATGCTAACAGAAACCAAAAGAGCTGATTTAGCCATCCTAATATCAGACAAAATAAACTTTAACACAAAAACTGTTAAAAGATACAAAGAAGAACACTTTGTAATGATTAAGGGATCAATTCAACAGGAAATCTGTTGAAGTGAAATTGACACTTTGAGAAGCAATGACTTGAAAAGCCCTTGTCTTGACTGTCGAGGAACAATTTTTTTTTCTTAATAGAGAATGGGGCTGGGAATGGGAGGGGGAGGAGTAGGGTGTGAGTAGGGGTGGGAGGGCAGGTATGATGGGAAGAATCATTATATTCCTAAAGTTGTACTTATGAAATTTGTACTCATTAAATACATGGTTTTGTTTTTAGCTAATTATTTATTTGTTTGAAAGGCAGAGTTAGAGAGAGGTAGAGAGAGAAAGAGAGAGAGAGAGAGAGAGAGAGAGAGAGAGATCTTCCATCTGCTGTATCACTACCCAGATGTCTGCAACAGCTGGAGCTGCACCAATCCTAAGCCAGGATCCAGGAGCTTTCTCCAGGTCTCCCACGTGGGTACAGAGGCCCAAGGACTTGGACCATCTTTCACTGCTTTCTCAGTCCACAGCAGAGAGCTGGATCAGAAGTGGAGCAGCTGGGACTAGAACTGGCGCCCATATGGGATGCCAGCACTGCAGGTAGTGGCCTTACCCACTATGCCACAGCGCCGGCCCCAAATAAATGGTTTCTTTGGGAAAAAATAGTGGCTTTTGGCTAAATGGGGTTGGGAAAGTTTACATGCAAGCAGTTTGCTGGGAAATTAATAATGCCTATTATTATCTTAGGATGCTTCAGAAAGTTAATGGAAATTGCATATTATGAAAAAACAATGCATGATGTCAAAGTGTTTTGCAACAAAAAAGACATCTTTGAATTCCATTTTTTGTCAAACTTTTTGTAAACTCTCTTATTAAAGAAGTGGATACATTCTGCTGAAGAGAAAACATATTTGCCTCATTTAAATTAGTGCATTTTAAGTTTATTATTGCAGATAGCTGATAGTTCAAACTATAGAAACAGTGTTTTATAAACAATTTAGGGGCCGGCGCCACGGCTCACTAGGCTAATCCTCCGCCTAGCGGCGCCGGCATACCAGGTTCTAGTCCCGGTCGGGGCACCGGATTCTGTCCCGGTTGCCCCTCTTCCAGGCCAGCTCTCTGCTGTGGCCCGGGAGTGCAGTGGAGGATGGCCCAGGTGCTTGGGCCCTGCACCCCATGGGAGACCAGGAAAAAGCACCTGGCTCCTGGCTCCTGCCACCAGATCAGCGTGGTGCGCCGGCCGCAGCGCGCCAGCCGCGGCGGCCATTGGAGGGTGAACCAACGGCAAAGGAAGACCTTTCTCTCTGTCGCTCTCTCTCACTGTCCACTCTGCCTGTCAAAAATAAAAAATAAAAAATAAAAAAAAAATAAACAATTTAGGAAGCAGGTCTCTAGACCACCTCTTGAGTTTCCTATTTTGACTTCTCTCCACTGTCTAAGCAGGTTTCACTTTTCTCCCCACTCACCTATGCTCTCCACCTTCATATTTCTTCTTAGACAGTTATCCAGTCTCTAAGGTCCACCTCGTGTAGCATGCGTTGCTTTGCTGTCTTGCTGTCACCCAAGTGGCAGGTGCAGGACCTTTCCACTCATTCTAACTCGCATTCCTTCCTGATACAACCTGTGCCCGGCCATGAAGACGACGACAGGTCGACTCTGAGGTTGGTGGGCCTCCTCCACCTCGGGCTCAGCGGTTCTCTGCCTCTGGAGCTGCTGTTGTGATTCATTTCGTTTTCCTCACCGTGATGAGCATCCAATCCCCACCTCAGAAGAACGACGTTTGGAGCGTCAGCGTTTGGTTGTGAACGGATCCACTCTCACAGATTCCCTCTAGAAACTTAGAGGGACAAAGGAACAAATCTTGCCTCTCAGCCTCTTTTCCCTCCAGATTATCCGCTTCTGGCTTTGCACCAGGGACCACACGTCTCTTTACCTTTCAACCATGGTGCACCCTTATTTTGGACTTGTCTTCAGTTTTTTGAATGTTCTAAATGCAATTAATAGTCCATTTCGGCCTTAAAAATTTAATAAAATACAGAAAGTTTTTCATGGCAATAGAAAAATAAGTGCATTATTTTACCTTTTCAAATATGAATCTATTCCCATGAAGTCATGTGGTTTGAAAGCATGTTTAAACAAGCATGTACCACCTTCATACATGACCTAGCCAGAGCTGCTACGAAGTGAGCACACGACAACCAGCAGAACCTTCCCAAAGTCTACAAACATGTACCACCTTCATACATGACCTAGCCAGAGCTGCTACGAAGTGAGCACACGACAACCCAGCAGAACCTGTCCGAAGTCTTCAGAAAGAAGAAAAGAAACAAACAATGACTCCTTGGAGATTTATCTTCTTGTGTACAGGGTATCCAGGCTGTTCTTTAAGGAGAACATTTCACTCCATTTATGATTGTATAAATTATGGCTGAAAGCAGCCTTTGTCTTGCTCGGTTGCTGCAGCTGCGTGGGCCCATGTTGAGAGAAATTTTATAAGTGTTGACATTATTTTATGAAAGCTGTGTCAGGTTTTATTTGTGCAGATGATAGCTGAGAGGCCCAAGTGACGATCACTTATTACCGGGAACATCAAAGGAAATCAGCAGATGGGAATGAAATAGGCTAAACTCGGGCCAAAAACTAAAAAAGGGAAGGAAAAAGAAAAGTTATGCTAAATTTCTGTCACGTAAAAATACTGCTCAATGCGGAGTTCAGTCTCAATTCACCCTCACCAGTGTGGCAGAGGACTAGTTAGTTAGGAGGAAGGACCTTTCAGAGTAGACTGTGCAGGAACATCTGTAGAATAATGTTCGCTGCGTCTGATTGCTTCATCATTTCATATTTTCAAGGCAGGGGGTCTTGCTTCCCATTTTAAATTGATGTTTCCCTTACAGAACTTACTTGTGCCTCCTGAAGCTCTTGTGGAAATAATTTAGAAATCATACTTAGCATGTTTCCGGGTCTGAGTGGTTTATTCCAAAGGTACCGATAATCACATCACACTCTCTACAAAAATGTTTACAAGCACCCCCACTGCCAGCACTGCAAATCCCTCTCCTAGAGCTTTCAAGGCTGTCTGAAGTCTGATCTCCACGTGGGCACCTGCTCTTCCTCCTGCGAGAGTGCAGGTCTTTCCTCTCATGCCTGTCGTCCCGAGACACCCCAGCCTCTGGTCTTTCTGTCCCACGGCTCTGGGACTGGGACTATGGGCAGTCTACTTTCAGTCTCTTGAATCCATCTGACGAGACCTGGGGAAGATCCTATCTGCATTCCACTGCTCTGGACCCATGTGGAGAATGCAGTCACCAGCGTTACCTGGATTCTATTTGTGGGCACTGGGCAAGATCCCCTTCACACAGCCCCGCGCTCCGACTGGGGCTTCCGGTGCTGCACACCCCAGCATCACCCACTCCCATCAAGAAGGACCTGGGGAAGCTCCCACCCACATCTCAAAGCACAGCTGTCAGTGTCACAGGCCCCAGACAAGCTCTACAAGAAATCCTGAAGAGGATCCTACACGATCCCATGATGTAAAAGTGGATTCTATGATGTAAAAGAATCACAACAATCATCATGAAAAACACACAACCACATAAAATTCACTAACAGAGAAGATACAAAAAAAACAGAAAAAGAGGAGAATCCAAACTTATCTTGATAGAAAACAAATGACAAAAACAGAAAGATAAATAATGAGGGGCAGATGCAGAATATGTAAAATATTCCTTAGGCAATCAATTTCAGGAGTTAGTTCTTATATATTAATATTTATTTTGAGTGTAAATTGATTAAATTCCTCAGTCAAAAAATACAGGTTAGCCAAATGGACAAAAAGAAAAATAAGATTTTGGGTATATGGTACCCAGAAAAAATTCCCTTCACAGATAAAGATACACAGACTGAAAGTGAACAGCTAGAAAAAGGTATACCATGCCAATGGAAACCAAAAATGAGCAGGAGTAGCAATACTCCTATCAGATAACACAGACTTTAAACCAAACACTGTACATGGAAAAAGAAGGTCATTCTACATTGATAAGAGAACTGATTCAAAAAGTACATATAATAGTCATAAACATTTATGCATCCGAGACTACTCAAGTATATAAACCAAATTTACTGGACTTAAAAGGAGAAATAGACTCAAGTTCAATGACAGTGTTCAATGACAACACCCCCAGGTCATCAGTGAACATCATCCACACTGAAAATCAACAATGATAAAATCAAGAATGATAAAATCAACAATGATAAAATCAAGAATGATGCATCCGAACTGAAAGAAAGCTGACCCAACAGGCATACACAGAACATCTCATCAGACAGCCGCAGCATACACACTTGTTCACAGTACGCGGGGTATTTTCCAGCATAGACCAGATATAAGGCCAGAAATCAAGTCTCAGTAAATTTTTAAAAGTTGAAATCATATCATGTATCTTCTCAGAGCATGATGGGATAAAACTAGAAATCCACTACAAGAAAATAGATAATTTAGAAGTGCATGGAAATTCAACAACGTGCTCTTGAATGACCAATGGGTCACTGAAGGAAATAAAAAGATTCTTTTAAAAAATGACAATCAACACAACATATCAAAATTTGTGGGATGCAGAAAAAGCAGTGGAAGAGGGAGGTCCACAGCAACAGCCGCACCTATTTAAGGTGGAAAGATTTCAAGAAAGCGGCTGACACCTCAAGTACTCAGAAAAGCAAGACCCAACCAGGCCCAGTATCAACAGAGAGCTAGAAACAATAAGGGTGAGAGAGAAATAAATGAAATTGAGACCAAACACAGTGTAAAAGATCAATGAAGAAAACTGGCTTTTTGTAAAGATAAAATAAATAAATCTTTAGCCATATTAAGAAAAAAGAGAAAAATCAAAGAAATATAATTAGATATAAAAAAGAGAAATTGCAACTGATACTCAAAAATACAAAGGATACAACTGATACTCAAAAATACAAATAATTATATGCTAATAAATTGGAAAACCTCAAAGAAACTAATAAATTCCTAGATAAATACCAAAAGCAAATAAAAAAGATGTATAAAATCTAAACACACCAATAACAAGTAAGAAGACTGAAGCAGTAATTAAAACTCTACCATCGCTGGTGCCGTGGCTCAATAGGCTAATCCTCCACCTGCAGAGCCAGCACACCTGGTTCTAGTCCCAGTCCGGGCGCTGGTTCTGTCCCGGTTGCTCCTCTTCCAGTCCAGCTCTCTGCTAGGGCCAGGGAGTGCAGTGAAGGATGGCCCAAGTGCTTGGGCCCTGCACCCCATGGGAGACCAGGAGGAAGCACCTGGCTCCTGGCTTCAGATCAGCGCACTGGCTGCAGTGGCCACTGGGGGGTGAACCAACGGCAAAGGAAGACTTTTCTCTCTGTCTCTCTCTCTCACTGTCCACTCTGCTTGTCAAAAAAAAAAAAAAAAAAAAAAAAAAAAAAAAAAAAACTTAAAAAAAAAACTCTACCATCAAAGATTATTCCAGGACCTGATGTGATGGATTTATAACTGAATTCTACGAAGCATTTAAAGAGGAACTAATGCCAAAACCTCTCAAACTATTCCAAAACATTGAAAAGAATGGCACTCTGCCAAACTTTTTATGAGGCCAGAATTACTCTGATACAAAAGCAAGACAAAGTCATAACAGAAAAAGAAAACTCCAGAGACAATATCTCTGATGAACATAGATGAAAACGTGAGTAAACCCAACCCAAGACTACACTGAAAATATCACACTCGTCAGCTGAGACTGACCTCAGGGAGCACGGGTGTTTCAACAGAACATCAATCAAAGTCACGGTGCACATCAACAGACAGAAAAACAAAAGCCACAGCATCTTCTCAACAGATGCAGGGAACGGCTCTGATGGGATTCAGCTCCACAGCAGGAATCCTCAGCACATGAGACTGAGAAGGACCACACCACAGAATTGTCACGGGCAAGTACAGCAAACCTGCAAGTCACGGTCAGGCTGAATGGGGGGTCTTCAGCATCTGGAAAATGAAAAGGTGTCACTCCCCCATTCACGGAGGAACAACACTGGACCCTGCGCTCTTCTTACTGCTCGGCCCTTCCCGGGTTAGCTGCCGGTCCCTCACTTGCAGAGGAATGATGCCGTCCCGGGTTAGCTGCCGGCCCCCCCACCTCCGTGGAGGGGCAGCACCCCCTGCCGCTTTCCCTGCTTCAGCAGAGGAGCGGCACACTGCCGGCCGGCTCTCTCGGGGGCTGCTCAGATGTTCCCTCAGATGTTCCTGGTGCATGTTGTCTCTCTCCTCCTTTATAGTCCTCTTCCACCAATCCCAACTCTGCTACCCACACGCCGAGTACGCTGCTCTCCTCCAATCAGGAGCAGGATCAGCTCCTGCCACTTGCTAGTCAAATTGGTGAGGCAGCTGTGTAGAAGTTGTTTGCTCTCTCTCAGCGCCATATTGTGGGAGATCAGATGCATAGAATTAGTCCTAGTTCCAGTAATTTAGTCTAGTCTCAGTTGCTCCCCACAAAAAGGATGTGCACTTCTCTGTCTTTCGCTCAAGGTAGTATTGGAAGAATTAGCAAAAGCAATTAGGGAAGAGAATGAAATAAACAGCATCACAATAGAAAAAGGAAACCAAAACATTCTGGATTGCAGATGACACAGTGTTGAACATGGAGAAACCTGAACACTTCACCAACTGTAATTAGAACTCATAAACCCCTTCTATAAAGTCACAGGGTAACAAATAAACACACAAAAGGCAGCGGCATTTTTATACACCAACAATGATCTTCCTGAAAGAAAAATCAAGAAGAATACCCCATTCACAACACCTACAAAAACTTACATGTTTAGTAATATATTTGGCCAAGCAGGCAAAAGAGTTGTATAATGAAAATTATAAAACACAGATGGCAAAAATCATTCAGGACACAAAAAATGAAAAGAGATTCCTTAGTTAAGAATTCTAAGAACTAATATCCTTAAAATGTCCATACTAATTGAAGAACACTACAGAGTCAATGCAATCCCTGTGATGATACCAATGAATTAGCAAAAACAAAACAAAACAAAAAACCCTCCTAAAATCCATATGGAACCACAAGACCCAGAAGATCCCAGTGATCCTAAGCAAAAGCAAACAAACAAGCAAACAAACAGATTTTTGACAAACATGTCAAGAACATACATTGAAGAGAGGATAGTACTTCAGAAAATGGTGCTAGCAAAACTGGACATAAACATGAAGAAGAATGAAACTAGATCCCTACCTCTTACCACACACAAAACCAGCTCCAGATGGAGCATGTCTGTAAATGTAGGACCTGAAGCCCGACACTGCTAAAGAAAGATGGCAGCAATACTTCCAGGCATTGGTGTAAGCAACGATTTCTAGAGTAATACCCCAAAAGCACCAGCACCAGAAACCAAAGTAGGAAAGCGGGATTCTATCAGACTCAGAAGTTTCTGTATCCTGACTCCCTCCGGCTTCCTGTTAACACAGAATCCATGTAATCCAATGTAAGCACGGCGGCAGGATGACTGGGTTCTTGCCATCCACATGGGAGACCAGAATGGCATTCCTGGCCCCTGGCCACTGTGGCCACATAGGAAATTGATTATCATTGGTAACCTTCTATCTGCCTCACAAATAAACAAACATATAACAAATTTCTAGACCTCTGGAATTCAGAAACACCTTTTAATTTAATTTATCTGTGGTCTTTTGATTTATCCTCATATAACATACATAATATAGATGGCATAATACAAAATACATATTATATAATAAACATACAAATTACATATAAATTTATACATATATATATATATATATATATAAACAAACTTGTGGGGCCTCCTTGGTATTCTCAAGTATCAGTACATTAATGATAATATTTAGCTGTTCTAAATGTTCCAGAATTTGACATTTATGTGCATAAAATAATTTATATTACATTAAACCACAGTGATTGCATTTTACAAACTGGTAGGATACAGAATTACCACCTGCAGGGGACAACATGTTGGCTTACAGATTACCTTGTGAAGTCTTGGGGTCTACCTCTCCTTGCAAAGAATAATTGAAGCAAAGGTCCCTTTCTCATGTCCCTTTGTGTCCATCAAACAACTTAAAATGAAATGTGTACAATCATTTATTTTACAAGATGAATGGCTACATTATTAAAATATTTCTAATTAATAGGAGATTGTTAACCCTCGGAAATTTGAAAAATACCTTACATTGATTTGACACTTAAATTATGTGTTACAAGTAGAAATAATAGGATATTTCTCTGTCCACTGATTTCAGAGTTAATCAAATTAGAGTTGTTATCACTGATTTCGAGGTAGCAAAGGATAATGGATTCAGCTCTTAAGTGCCATGTTTTTAACGCGGTTACGTTTCAGCACCACAGGGGATGAAGTCCACTCTGAAAGCAAGAGAAGCCAAAACTCTGTCATTTGGTGTTGGCTCGCTGAAGCCAACACCTGCAATGTGGATTTGTGGAGGTAGATCAGGGGCCAAGAAGGGAGCAATACAGAGGGAGAGATCACCCCAAATTCTGGATTTTGAGTGCTAGAAAGCAGACAAGAGGTCAAAATTTCACTCTTTCCCACCTCGATTCTGCCTCGCTTTTCTTAAAATAGTGCCAAGAGCAGATTGCAACGACGCTGTCCCTTCACCTAATGGAAAATTCATGAGAATCCACACGCATTCCTGCTCCTAAGTGACCACTCTCCAGGCTGTGGGACGAGGAAGACGCAAAGCACCACCTTATGAAGCAAAACCTCATCGTTTTCTAGGGAAATACAAGAAGTGGCATGGGGCCGGGTGCAGAGCAACAGGGGTTGGTCACTTCAAGAAGTCAAGGGAGGCCTCACACAGTGGGGATCAGGAACCGAACCTTGAAATTCTGGAGTTGAGAGAAGAAGTGGGACCAGCAAAGCAGGCAGAGCGGGAGCGGGAGACAGAGGAGCCACAGAAGCCAGACTTCCCAGAAGGGGAGGAAGAAGGCAACAGTCAATGCTCAAGTCTCCCGACTGTGGGGTTACAGGGGCTGAGCGACATCGCTGGACTCAGGGTTGAGGACTGGATTTGAAGGCATTTTAGACAACCCACCATCAGTATTCTCAGCTAAGACTCGAGGGGCCATTTTCAGGATGTTCTACACATGGGATTCAGCGCTGGGCTCACAGGAATTTTACTGTCTTCTCTTCCTTGTAGACATTCGTTATTATCACTTTCTTCTCAAAGGGCGTGCTTCCAATACATTCTGAGTTTAGCCTAGTACCCTGTCAAATGTGTGATGTAGTATTGTTTTCTATTTATCTAATCCTTAAGAGGGGCCTGGGTGGGCCCAGAATCTCTTGTAGACAGAGTGGTCCATTCATCTTTGACCAGAGTTGCCCCCAACAGGGAGTGGGGACGCAGGACTTCCTCCAAGCCAGGGCAATGGCCAGCTCCTGCCCCATGGGGCTCAAACCTGCCCTGAGAGCTTGGTAGCTGTTTCACACTGATTGTTCAACACTTGCAACATCATGTTGTGCTTTCTCTAATACTTACATTCTCAGTTATTAACATGGAGGGTTAATATTCTGTACTTGCTTTAATTTCTACAATTTCAGTCTTTTTTTGTTAACTTTTATTTAATGAATATAAATTTCCAAAGTACAGCTTATGGATTACAAAGGCTTTTTCCCCCCATAACTTCCCTCCCACTCGCACCCCTCCCCTCTCCGGCTCCCTCTCCCTTTCCATTCACATCAAGATTCATTTTCAATTATCTTTATATACAGAAAATCAATTTAGTATATATTAAGTAAAGATTTCAACAGTTTGCACCCACACAGAAACACAAAGTGTAAAATACTGTTTGAGTACTAGTTATAGCATTAATTCACATTGTACAACACATTAAGGACAGAGATCCTACATGAGGAGTAAGTGCACAGTGACTCCTGTTGTTGACATAACAATTTGACACTCTTGTTTATGGAGTCAGTAATCACCCTAGGCTCTTGTCATGAGTTGCCAAGGCTATGGAGGCCTTTTGGGTTCGCTGACTCTGATCTTATTTAGACAAGGTCATAGTCAAAGTGGAAGTTCTCTCCTCCCTTCAGAGAAAGGTACCTCCCTCTTTGATGACCTGTTCTTTCCACTGGGATCTCACTCGCGGAGATCTTTCATTTAGGTCATTATTTTTTTTTTTACAAGAGTGTCTTGGCTTTCCTTGCCTGAGATACTTTCATAGGCTCTTCAGCCAGATCTGAATGCCTTAAGGGCTGATTCTGAGGCCAGAGTGCTATTTAGGAATCTGCCATTCCATGAGTCTGCTGTGTATCCCACTTCCCATGTTGGATCATTCTCGCCTTTTTAATTCTTTCAGTTAGTATTAGCAGACACTAGTCTTATTTATGTGCTCCCTTTGACTCTTAGTCCTATCATTATGATCAATTGAGTTTCACAGTCTTTGATTGTATATGATTCTGTCTGCCTTAGGAATGAGTCATTTTCATCCCACTACCCTGTTAATGCAGCATGAGAAATAGGGTTTACTACTGCAGAACTTAAAGTAGTACGTAGTTCTAGTAATTCCATCTCTTGCAAAAACACTGGGTCAAACACACAAGCTTGTGCGCATGCACACACACACACACACACACACCTGCAACATTGAAACTGATCATCTACCCAATCCCTCCAGGCTCTGCTATTTCATTCACATTTAGCCCAGGAATTTAGCGAAGCCCCATCTGTTACCCAGGTCCAGCAGCGGATCCGTTGCATTTCTGGAGCCTGAAATAGCTGTATCAGAGCTAAAGAGGATTATTCACAGGGAGTGGAGTCTTGGGAGCTGAATGGACTCCGGCCACTCGAGGCTTCTCTGCCTGTTTCTGTGTTTGCTGACGGATACCACTAACTCTTGGCTGCTAGAAATGTCTCCAGCCATTTATGCCATCAGGAGTTTCTTCTGCATTTGTTTTAGTGTATATTTTCTTGGAAGGGTGGATGAGAAGGGACAGGGAAGAACCATGTTCACAGCTTTCTGTCCAAATCCCCGAATTCCTTGATGAATACAAATGTGCAGCCAACCATCAGTCAGCTGGTTTTTGCTATTGAAAGAGGAGACACATCCTGAACTCCCACTCGCTATGCTGGTGGGTGTTTTCCTTAGCCCGTGCCTGCTTTCTGTGGTATATGATTATCACGGCACACTGGCACCATGGTAGGGATGGTTCAGGGCCTTTCCACCGTCAGGCATTTGCGATGCCAACCCCAAGCCCAGCGGCACCAGGGAGGCAGTCAATTCTAACTTTGAAGCAGGAACAAATGCAATTGTGTTTTTACTTACAAACTTGGCAATGACATTACATTTCTCTAAGTCTGGCCAAGCTCAGGGTTTGTTCAAAATCATATGAGGATTTCTTTGCAAGTAAATGACATATTTTCAAAAACCAAACACATTTTCTATTCCTTTACCTGTGCTCTTTATAACTAACCTGTCCTCAGCATTCTCCGGACAGGACAACCATCGAGTCCAAGAGGGCACAGGAGACAGGCAGAAGCAGCAGGACTGACGGCTGCAGGCCACGGTTTAGAAGGGTTAGAAAACTAGAGAAGAATGATGTGTCTTCCAATATGAAGCAGTCTTATAGCACTGAAGTAACTTTTTCAACTATCAACAAAAACAGTGTCTCTTCATACTGTTGCCTGACTGCTGTAACATACAGAGGCTTATTTTTCTCTTTTATTTGGAAACCTGGATGCTGTTAACTTAATGATATTAAAATAGCACACTCCGAAGTGACAGGCATGAACTGTGATAACAAAGTGAAACCTTCTGCTTGGAAAAAGATTCTTAACAATACTCTCAGTGTCAGGACGATTTCTCATGCCGTTATCACAGGCTTCCAGTGGCCGGCAGCGACAAGGGCGAATCTCCCGTGGGAAACGCCTGGAGCGGCCGCCCCTACCCTGGCTGGGGTCCTGGATCCACATGCCCGAGGGCTGCAGGTCACGTCCATGCAGCAAAGCCGGCCACTGGAGGCCCTTGCCCTCCTCCCTCTCTCACAGGAGCGCTCACAGACCACAGGAGACCACAAGCGGCTCTAGCAAAGCCCCTGCAGGTAGCAGGGCCTCGCAGGCAAGCCCGTCGGAAGTGAGCCTCAAATCAGACTTCCCGCCCTCCTCCCTCCCTCCCTTCCTCCTGTCCCGCTGGCTTCCTCCGTTCAATTCCATCTTCATCTCCTAGGAATAAATGTGACCACTATTATTACCACTCGGCCTTCGCTGAAGCCATGAGGGCGGGGAGACCCCTCCCTGAAGCCCTTCCCCGAGAGGTAACGGAAGAGAAAGACGCCGCCGCGGTGCCTCTCTGTGCATCCAAGGGGAGCCGCAGACCAGGCCTAGGCAACGCATTGCTAAT
The DNA here is from genome assembly GCF_964237555.1 of Oryctolagus cuniculus. Classification (NCBI taxonomy): domain Eukaryota; kingdom Metazoa; phylum Chordata; class Mammalia; order Lagomorpha; family Leporidae; genus Oryctolagus; species Oryctolagus cuniculus. Next base: position 54,224,845 of record NC_091447.1, read on the forward strand.
CTTGTGTCCTAACCTCTGCTGGTCTCCCCACGGCAACTGTCGCAGCACAGAGCACAGGTGCAACGATGAGTGTGCCAGGAGGAGGGACTCGCACTGACACCCGAGGAGCAGGGAATGACCGTCCTCAAAGGGGCCGTGGGGGCGGTCTCTTGCAGCCAGAACCGAAGAATTAAAATGGGACAGCCCGTGGACACTGGCCACGGAGACCGACCCGGAGGAAGGTGCAGCTGGAGTCCCCATCGCCACTCTGCACAGATGAGGGGTCTGAGATAAGAGGAGAAAGAAGCGCAGGTCCACATCACACTGCTGAGAGCCGGACACATGGGCGGGGACTTGGGCGGGGCCTGGTGGGCCAGTGCCACACCACGTGGGGAGAGCGGTCGCCTGAGCGTGGCCGGTGCGGCCTGCCCCTGGCCCTCGGTCCCCCTTTCCTGCCGGGCAGCCATTGCCCTCGTGCTCCTTTGGGGAGCTGGGGTTAGGGCGTGAGGACGCGAGCAGTGGCCCTGCGGCTCTTTTGGTGAAAGCCGAGCCTAAGGAGCAGGGTGCACTCTGTCCAAGGCGGGGACACGTGGGTGCGTGAGCCCCCGGGAAAACGCGCGCAGACGTCACAGGCCGCAGAGGCACCCGCGACTGCAGCGGCTTCTTGGAAAGACTCAGAGGGGCAGAAAGACCTCAAAGAGGGAGCCGCTGTTTGTTAAACACAGGACCCTAGGGAGTGAGACTCCCAGCCTGGCGCAGGAGCCCGCGTCCTAAGTAGCAGCAGCCGAGGTATCGACAGTGCGGGCTTTCGAGAGGAGTTTGATGCCTGTGTGCACGTTTGACCCCCGAGAGCCCTCAGGCCCCAGCATTTCCTTCCCTCTCTGCTGCACACCTGCGGGAGCTGAGCGGGCGGCCGGGGCGTCCCCTCGGTGCCACCTGGAAGTTCCAACTGCTCAAGCCTCAGTCTGTGTGAGGACTCTCACCCCAACCCGTCCCGGCCACCAGGAAAGCCTGAGCCAGCTCCTCCCCTACTCGCTTCAACCACGGCGAATCCTGCTCAAAAGCCTGCCCCGCGCTCCCCAGAAATCCTCGTCCCTGACATAAGGACAGCTTCATAGCCTCACATGTATGATCTGTGTGTTCCTGATGCATGTGCTGTGTGTGCCTGGTGCATGACCTGTGTGTGCCTGATGCATGTGCTGTGTGTGCCTGATGCATGTGCCGTGTGTGCCTGATGCATGTGCTGTGTGTGCCTGGTGCATGTGCTGTGTGTGCCTGATGCATGTTCTGTGTGTGCCTGATGCATGACCTGAGTGTGCCTGATGCATGTGCCGTGTGTGCCTGATGCATGTGCTGTGTGTGCCTGATGCATGTGCTGTGTGTGCCTGATGCATGTGCTGTGTGTGCCTGATGCATGTGCTGTGTGTTCCTGGATGCAAGGGCCTTTCCATCCAGCCAAAGCCAGAGGGGAAGGAGAGCTGTGCTGCTGATGCTGATGAACACAGCAAGGGTGTTAGCAAGAATGAGCTGAGGATTAGCACGTCTCCTGTTCTCAAATTGTTTACAAATTTTTATCAATATAAAGAGAACAGATTTCATGCATTTCATGGGTACAGTTCTAAGAAGATAACCATACTCCCCTCACTCACTTCCTCCCTCCCTCCCGCAACTCCCCTCCTTCCTTCTTTTCTTTTTTTCTTTACTTTTTGCAAGGGCGTGTTTTCAATCCAGTCCATAATAACAGACTTAATTAAAAAAATAGAGTCTTCGGCCGGCGCCACAGCTCACTTGGCTAATCCTCTGCCTGCGGCACCAGCACCCCAGGTCCTAGTCCCGGTTGGGGCGCCGGATTCTGTCCCTGTTGCTCCTCTTCCAGTCCAGCTCTCTGCTGTGGCCCGGGAAGGCAGTGGAGGATGGCCCAAGTGCTTGGGCCCTGCACCCGCACGGGAGACCAGGAGGAAGCACCTGGCTCCTGGCTTTGGATCGGCTCAGCGCCAGCCGTAGCAGCCATTTTGGGGGTGAACCAATGGAAGGAAGACCTTTCTCTCTGTCTCTCTCTCTCACTGTCTAACTCTGCCTGTCAAAAAAAAAAATAGCGCCTTCCAGAACGGGAGACATCCTCGTGAAAGAAAGGGGGTGGTTCTCAGTGGCAAGAGCCAAATCGGACTCTGCACTTTGAGCCATTAAAATTTTCAAGTCACAAACCTTGAAGGCTCGTACTCATGGAGATATTTCACCCCAGTCGTAAGGGTGCCCGGAGGTGAGTCGGCGCTGCTGAGTCTCGGGGGCAGGGGAAGGAGGCCGATGGGCATGAGGAGTCCCCTGCCTGCTTCCTAAGCCTGCGAGACCCAACTTCTGAGAGCAGCTGTTACTGCTTAAAATGCAGGTGGCGTGCTTTAATGTAGTCGAGAATACAAATGCACTTGTAAGCATTCAGAAATAACATAAAAGTAGAAAGCATAAAATGGAAGAGTAGCCCAGGCAAATTCAAACACTCGGGTGGAATTTAAAAGAAAATGATGACAATTTTGGCTACTCCCATAGTTGTATCCATGAAGAATACCAATTTTGGTACATTCTGAAGCAAAATCTGACTTTACCAAAGAAAGTGTGACGAGCACGCATGTGGCCTGGTGGTGAGCATGTTGGTAGAGACAGCTTGTGCCCCACACCAGAGCGTCTGAGTTTGAGTTCCAGCCAGGCTTCTGACTCCAGCTTCCTGCTCTTGCAGATCCTGGGAGGCAGAGTTGATGGCGCAAGCAGGAAGTTCCTTCCACCACTTGGGAGGCCCGGATTGAATTCCCCCACTAGCGGCCGTTGCAAGCATTTTTAAAAAATCTTTATTTATTTAAAAGGCTGAGCTACGGACGCAGAGAGAGAGAGAGAGAGAGAGAGAGAGAGAGAGGCAAATATCTTCCATCTGGGGTTCACTCCCCAAAAGGCCACAATGGCCAGAGCTGGGCCGATCCCAGGAGCCAGAAGCTTCTTCCCGTTCTCCCACGTGCGTGCAGGGGCCCAAGGACTTGGGCATCTTCCACTGCTTCCCAGGCCATTAGCAGGGAGCAGGATTGGAAGTGGAGCAGCTTGGCTTGAACCAGCGCCTGTGTGGGATGCTGGCACTGTGGCGGTGGCTTTGCCTGCCAGGTCCCTCTGTTGCAGGCATTTGGAGAGTGAACTAGTGGATGGAAAATTCTTTTTGTCTCACTGCTTCTTAAATAAATAACTTTGTAACGTGGAAGAGACTATGAATCTCTTCACTCCGAGATTTACTGTGCATTTGTAAATACCTTTTAACTCCTGAGACCTCCTTTTTGTGATCCTAATAGCTATGTAAAATAGTTAATATAGTTCTCATTTTAACAGTATTTAAAATATAACAGGCAATGATATTATGAAGATGTTCAGCAATGTTTAAAATACAAAAAGATTTATTATGCTAAATGCAATTATTATATTTGCAAGTCAGAGTTTCTTTGGAGGTAGAATTTGCTTTTGCCCCGCAGTTCAGTTCAATCTCAGTGCCTGGTGGTGATTCTCAAGCAGGAGGAAGGAATTTTTTGAGTAAAACTAATTTTATTCTAATTTAGGAGGAGAGACGATGTAACAAACAAACACTAGTTGTTAGTCTAATAAAAATATTTTAGGTAAGTCAGATATTCTTAATGATGGGTGTAAGCTTATTTTTCGAAATGCATGTAATTAAGACAAATATTACATTAACTTTAGGTATTACTATTAGGAATAAGTTTTATATTCAGTTTACATATGACTCTCTCACTTACTTCATTGATGAGTCCCATGACTATTCTCTATAACTGAAGAACTGAGAGAGCTTTAATTTGTAAAGAAATATCTGCGACACCATAAAGAATCCTTATGGTTTATCTGAGACACAGTTTGAGACTTGTCTGATGGAAGCATATATTTTAACCACATTCTTTGATGGACAAAATTATCTAAAATCACGCTAATAGAATCTCTTGGTTAATTATAAATAGAGTCCAGAAATATAAATCTTAGATAATCATTATGAAACAGACAAGTGATTAAGCATTGTTAAAGAATCAGAACTGACTTTGATGATGTGGGGGTTATGTAACAGCATAACCAGATGAGTGTCCTAAACAATACAGCTAGACACAGCTCTTGGGCATATTTCTGCAATTTAATTATGTTGCACATATATCATAACGATATTCCATATGTAGATTTCCAGCTGCTATATCATCCATTGTTCAAAAGGCTATTCTTTCCCACTATTAAATATCTTACAAACCCTTATTGAAAATCAATTGACTGTAAAAACACGATATTTTTAGACTGTTTCATTAACTGTTCTATTACTAACGTGGTAACACATTGCATTAGTAGGTTTGCCATTAGTTTTTAAATTGGAAAATGTGAGTTCAAAAGCACATTTTTTTTCAAGATTGATTTTGTTATTATAGTTTCCTTACAGTTTTTAAATAATTTTAGGCACATCTTGTCCATTACTACCAAAAGAAAATGATTCTGGAATTTTGGTAGAAATTGCTTTGAATCTGAAAACAATTGACATCTCAAAAATATTATGCCTTCTAATCCATTAACTTAATATAGTCTTTGACTTATTTTATTTATTTGAAAGAGACAGAGAGACTGAGACAGAAACAGAGATCTGCCATCCACTGGTTCACTTCCCAAACGGCTGTGCCAGTGCAGGCTGGGCCAGGCTGAAGTCAGGAGCTGGGAACTCAACCTGGGTCTCCCATGTGCTGGGTGAGGACCCAGTTACTCCAACCATCACCCACTGCCTCCTGGCTGCACATGAATAGGAATCTGGAATTGGGAACAGAGCTGGGGTTTGAACCCTGGCACTCCAATATGGGCTATGGCTTTCCAGTCAATGTTTCAGCTACTACAGCTAATGCCACACCTTTATTCCCGTTTAAAGGTAGCATACAGCAGAAGATCATTCCATGCCAGTCTCTAGAACATGACAAAATCCTAAAACTACGTTAATGTTATTTATTATTTGTTTATGAGGCAGAGACAGAGGCAGAGGCAGTAAGAACAGAGAAATGATAAAAGCACCCCTTGGGGGGTTCACTCCCCAGATGCCCACAGTAGCCAGAAATTTGGCCAGGGCCAACCACAGGAGCCTGAAACTCAACTCAGGTCTTCCTTGTAAGTGGCAGGAACTCAAGTAGGCGAGCCATCATCTGCTGCCTTGGCAAGGAGCTGGAATCAAGAGTCGGAGCCAGGGGCTAAATGGCGGCACCACTCTCCGGGACACATGCACCACATTAGGCATCTTAACTGATAGGCCAGACGCCTGTCTCCAAAATGCTTCTAACAAGCTCAGCGAGGTGATCTGGGTGCTATCTCCCCCCATGAATAAATGTAAGAAAATACCTTGGAAGCCTCCAAATTAAATGATTAACATACAATAATTAAAACCTCTGTACTCTTTCCAGAAAAGTCAGAAAATGGCTAAACTAATATTTACAGTAGTAGAGGATTCAGGTTCTGAGTATATGACACTCAACCACATAATAATCATTTCACTTCAGATAGAAGACCAGTGAATTATTCTAAAATTCCATAGGGACAACTGAAAAATGAAAGATTCTGTTCTCTTCTGTAATTCACCCCAGAACTGACTCGGTCAATCAGATGACTAACTCATCCAGCTCCCTACTGCTGCTTGGGCCCCTGCACCTGTGTGGGAGACCCTGGAGAACAGATTTGCTAAGGTTAAATGGTATATTATATATACATTTTATAAACTTTTCCATGCACACGAGTATTTCAAGGGAAATGCATAGAATTAGACCTAAAAACAGAGCATCCAACAGTTTATCTTAATGAAACTGTAGAGTGCATTTCTAGGTTAATTAGCACAGTGTTTGCTCCTGAAAAAAATCTATAAGAATATTAAGAAAAATATTCTACATCATTCAGAACTTTTATCTACGTGTCTCTTGAAACAGAAGAAAGCTCCATGAGTGAAAAAAGGCATCACGCATTCCGTGTGCTTGGCAGAATGACGACTGGACCATTCCAGTTGGTCATTGATACTCACACAGTCTGCATTCCCATTCATGGACTCATGATGCTGTTTCTGGGATTATGTACACATTGTGTTTGCATTCAGATAATTAAATTGTTCTATTTTCCTACCGTAATTGCTTTTGTGTACATTGGTTATACATTTTTAGATGAAGATTAAATCATAAGTGAATGATTGCTTTAAATAACCTGGCTGTCACAGCAGCAGCCACACTGCCCCAAATGCAGGAGAGCAAACAAGTCCGTAACTGACCTGTGCAACACAGTCGGCATCAAGGATCAGAGTCATGAGTTCAGGGGTCAGCGCTGTGGCACAGTGGGAGGGACTGCTGCCTGCAAGTCCAGCATCCCATGTGTGTGCTTGTTTGTGTCCCAGCTGCCCCGCTTCTAATCCAGCTCCCTGTTACCGCCCTGGGAAAAGCAGCAGAAGAGGGTCCAGGTGTTTGGGCCCCTGCCACTCACTTGGGAGCCCCAGGTGAAGCTCCTGGCTCCTGGCTCCTGGCTTCAGCCTGGCCCAGCACTGGCCATTGCAGGCACCCGGGGAGTGAACCAGCAATTGGAAGAGCTTCCTCTCTGCCTCTCCCTCTCTCTCTATAATTCAGACTTCCAAAGTAAAAAAGTAAATATTAAAAAAAAAAAAAAGATACATGAGTTCAAATCAATCTCCTCAATACAGTCATGTGATTTCACTCTGAATGTATTCTATATTTCATTAAAACTTAATGCTAAAAATGTGCATGAGGGAACTTCAAAAGTTAATGGAAAAATAAATGTATTTTGGTGCAAAAATTTGTGAACTGTGAGCATTGGTTTTCATATATGCATTTCCATGAAGTCTTTGAAGACTGCTTGTATGCGTGTATTTCAAATATTTTTGTGCCAAGTGCTCTCACGCATCAAGTAGTCCTAACTTAGATACCTTTACACATTTGTGCACTTTTCCAAACCACACCAGGGCAGCACTGGAGAGAGCTCACGGTGGGACAATCCTGCATTCCTGAGAAGGCGATGCCCCTGGGCTCTGGGCCACTTCTGCTTCTGCCTCGCAGCAGGGAGTCCGCGGAGCGCAGGCATGGGGCAGTCCCCGAGGCAGGGAGCTCCCAGCTTCAGAAACTTGGCCGGCGTCTCCCTTTTCCTACTTGAAATTAGCTCCTTCCTGGGGAAGCGGATGCCACAACCGACAGGATGGGTTTCTCTGCTAGGACTCCAGCCCTGGCATCTGTGCGCACTGAGCCCAGAGCTTCCTGCGAACAGACAATCAACCTGCCCGGGGGAGGCTGGCAGCCGCTGTTCCTGGCCCTTGGGCTTGTCTCAAAGACTTTCTCCCAATAGGACGCCAGCGAGCAAACGGGCCAGTTATAAATCTCATATGAAAATAAAGTACAGCTCCTAGCCCCGAGTTAAATATTCATTATTGTTCCATATCTGGCAGGAAGCATGTCAGTGCTCAGCCTAACAGTGTCTGCTCCCTCCATCTGTCTCTGCTGAACCTCAACCGGTGGCTAGAAGTCACGTGCCAGGCTGATCTCATTAAAGTAGCATCATCCCTCTTTTATTGGTTGTCTCCGAGGAAGGTTCACTGCAATACATTGTTGCTCATCCCGTATTAGCTTCCTGTCATAAGGCAAAGATAAAACAAAATAACCTTCTTTGCTGTCAACAGGCTGTTTAACATGAATTCTAAAATATTCCACCCAGGTTGAGAGGAGAATGAGAAGGCGACTTGTTTATTAAGTCTGAGAATGAACAATTATCAATGCCTGTGAATTTATTCCTGTTTTATGTAAAGGACTCTGAAGACTGACTTTAGTAATGATTTTTGGGGCCAGAGCTGTGATTTAGTAGGTTGAGCCTCCACCTATGATGCAGGCATCCCAAATGAATACCAGTTCAAGACCCGACTGCTTCACTTCTGATCCAGCTCTCTGCTGTGGCCTGGAAAAGCAGTGGAAGATGGCCCAAGTCCCTGGGCCCCTGCACCCGTATAGGAGCTCCTGGCTCCTGGCTTTGGATGGGCCCAGCTCTGACTCTTGTGGCTATTTGGGGGAGTAAATTAGCAGATGGAAGACCTCTCTCTCTCTCTCCCTCTCTGTCTGTAACTTAGCCTCTCAACTAAATAAATGAATATTTAAAAAAAGAAGTAAGAATGATTTCAACTCACTGATTATTGAAAGACATTAAAAAACGTATGCTCAAACTCCCTGGAAACACTACATGAGAATTTAGCCCAAAGCTTCCACTTAATCTGAATGCCCCACATGCAGGACTCTGCAGTAGAGGGTAACTGCATGTGGCCTGTGTGCCAGGTGGCGTAATTTCATATCTAAAATGTTGTAATCAGATTAAGTAAGTGTTGAGATCATTTTACAAAATGCCTGGGTAGACAGAAAGCATAAGCTTTGTTTTCTCATCAGGGAATTTAAACACTGTGTAGCTACTGAAATTCTGCGGACGGTTTGATGTGCTCTTTTCATAAATAGCCTTGACTTCTTGCTGAGCAGAATCCCAGCTCCTGGGAGGGTTTGTGCCAGTGATTGGCAGCTGGTGAAGGGAAGGCCCAGGTCTGCCTGGGGACCCTGATTCAGGGAGGCCAGGTCATTCACCAAAGCCTGCACACAGCATCAGGTCTCCCAAATCAAGGCCTCAATCCCCTGCACACGTCCATCCACGTCTAACCAAAACATGAAGGATGCAGCTCAGTCCATGAGAGTGATTTTATGGCAACAATTATGCACACACCAGAAAGGAAGAAAAGTGCAAATCAATGATACCAGCTAGCAAATCAAGAAACAAGATAAGGAAGAGCAAATCAACACCCGTGACAGAAGAAGGAAATAAGAAAAGAAATCAATGAAATTGAAAACAGAAAAATAAGAGGAAAAAAATCAGTGAGATGGAAAGTTAGTTCTTAAACCACCAAATACAAGTATCAGATCTCACACAATACTGGTAAAGAGAGAAGAGAGGACACAGATTGCAGCTACCAAGAATGAAACGGGGTATCACTACCACGGGCCCTGCAGTCCTCAAGTTACTGGTGAGGGACACTGGTGCACAGTGCTACAGATTCCATAGCCAACGAACCAGCTCCTCTGAACACAGATACTGCCATGATCCACCAAATACCAAGTACTTTGGATCACCTTTGACCTATTAAGGACACAGACACACTCTAAAGACCAGGAACTCAAGTCTAAACATCTACACAATTCTAGAACATGAAATCCAACATTGTATTATGCGAGGCTGTTTCATCATTAGATGATCAACCACTGTAGTTCATCATATCCATGAACGAAAGAGGCATTTTATTTTATATAATTACATCATAGAAATCATTTCAGAAAATCCATCCAACTGTACACCGAGTGGAACTTCCTCTACCTCAGGAAAAGTAGCTACAAAGATGCAGAGCTCACATTAGACTTAACTGTGAAAGAATGGATGCCTTCCCCAGGAGACCAGAGACAAGGTGATGATCTCTGCTCGCTCTGCTTTTAGTCAACATTTATTTAACCTAGGACTGAAATCTGAGCCACTGTAATAAGCCAAGAACTCTTGTAGCTTGGAGAAGAAGATATAACATTTTCTCTAGTTATGGATGATGATCTGTTGTCTAAATAACATAACCCAAGTGTTTAACAATACAAATCCTAAAAGTAATGAGTTTAATATGCTCATGAGATGCATGATCAACACTCAAAAACCAACTGCATTTCTATATACTAACAATAAAAAGTAGAAGCAGAAATGTTAGAAAACTCCGTATCATTTATTTAATAAAAATTTAAATATTATAAGAAAATATAGATGATATCTGTATGCTAAAAGTTGGAAAATTAGGAACAAAGAAATAAAAGAAGATCTAAATAAACAAACATTCTTTGTTCATGAATTGAGAGACACAACAAATAAAAGATGCCAATTCTCTTTAAAATGATCTGTAGGTTTAGGGCAATTCCTACCAAACTATCAGCAGGGGTTTCATAGACACAGACAAGATATTTCAAATGCAAAAGGAGAATTTTGGAAAAGAACAATTTTGGAAAAGAACAATAAAGTGGGAGGAATTATGCTCTCTATGGTTAAGAGAAGGTGATATGGGCGGAAGGACTGGGGAAGTTTGTGTCTACAAAGCATTTTTATTACAGGGAGATTTTGAGGGTAATGGAACTGCTTGAATATCTTGATTACAAGAGTTTACGTGTGTATAACTACATGAGAAGCTATAAAATGCCTTGAAATTTCTGTAAGGTAATTCAGCAAGATAGAATAGATCCATTAAATAACGGATACTTAGAAAAAGACTTCTATTTGTTGAACCTGTGTGATGAACACTGACATTATTATTTCTTCTGCTTTTGTGTGTTTGCAAATTCTCCCTCTTTTCACAAAGATACATTCACACACACCTTTCTGATTCATTTGAGAGCAAGCTGCAAATGCGTTGACCTTTTATCCCTTAATGTTTGCATGTATTTACTAAACAAAATAACACTTCCATACACAACTATGGTACAAAGTAAGAATTGAGAAATTAGTATTACTGTGTAGTCCACAGATCTCATTTAACTTTATAAAGTATATTATTTTTTATAGATTCCGCCTCGTGTACAATCATATGCTTTATGGATTGTCTTATCCTTTAATCTCCTTCAAGCTGATTGCAATTCCTCATAGATTTATTTTGCTTCTCATTACTTTGGTAGGTTGATAACTATTGTGTAGAATATTCCTAATTTAGGTTTTCATGTGTACGTGTTTGGAGGCATCACAGAAGTGATAGCTTGCTGTCTCTGTGTCAGAGGACATGATGTTGAATCGTTCTGTTTCTGGTGATCAAGATTTAGACTCTGTTACAAGGATATCTGGGTTTCCCCACAATTATAGTTCATGCATGAACTGATACAAATTGAACACGAGACACTTTGACACTGGATAAATGTCCTAGTCCACACCAAATTTTCATGCTCTAGCTTCAGGGCTTGCTGCTGCTCCTTTGCCTGAATCCATGGTTACTAGCATGGTAGACTTGGGTGGCTTGCTAATCCTACTGTCCCCTTTATATTTGTTGGTGATATTCTACCATAATACTTAGCAATCTCCCTTATGGAAATATCAATGTGGACTTTCAGATTTCTACCCTACTCAATGGTGAAAGTGATCACTGATGTCACAATTCTTTAACAGCACTACTTGCTGCGGCTCTGTATTCGCAGTCAGAACCCGCGAGAAACCCTGGGAGCTCCCTTCTGCACTCTTCAGCCTTGTGTGAGCTCAGCCTCACGCCCTGGTGACAGGATGTTCCAGTTCCTCCCATTCCTGCTGTCGCCCTAGGCTGATGTCAGAGATCTCTGATCCCTGGCTGTTGGGGTGTCACTAGCTCCAGCAATTCCCTGCATCGCATACAGGCAGACACCCAGGCAAACATGGACAAATGCACACACACGATCACAAACACACACACATGCATGCCCACACACACGCACATACATACACATGAACTTTCACATCTGTTTCTGTGTTTATCTTGCATGTAAACATTAACCATGAGGTTACATCTAGACCTCAGATTCTACTCAGGCACCACAGGGTGAATCTTGCCGTACTCATTTCCATATTTTAACCGCCTTTTATAACTTGGCTTCCTTAGAGTCAACATCTTTACTTGTGTACTTGTTCTTCCTGAACAGTCTCTTGGTCTCCAGGGCCATCTGCACAGCCCCAGACGGCTGTCCGTCTTCCAGGGCTCCTGGCCGAGGTACTCCGATACTCCTTTATGGACAGGCCTCTTCTGCACGTGCTAGGTAGGTTGGCCAATTTCTTGGATACAACCCAGCAGAAGATGCATGAAAGTTCTATAATTTAAAAAAATGCTGAAAATTGCTAATCACATAACAGTTTGAACAGCATACAGAAACTGCTCAGCAAACTGCAGTGAGAAATATTGATATTTTCCCATATTTATTACATCACCTCAAATAGTTATTGTATTGGCCCCAACTTCTGAAGAAAACAATTGCACGCTCACCTTCTATAACATCACTCCCTTTTCTCCACGAATGCACACACATGTATGCCTAAACCCAGGATGTGCACTCCATATGCCCTACATATAGGTTTTCCTTTCTTTACTACTCTGGTGCGGATATTCTTAAGGGTCTCCTGAGAGCTGAGCATCTAAAGTGCACACTAAGATGTCCTCTCCTCATACTGACAGGCCTTGGTTCAATACCTGGTTCTGGATCCTGATTTCAGTTTCCCACTCAGGTAGACGCTGGGGGGCAACGGGCGGTGGCTCAAGTGATTGAGTTCCTGTCACTCATGTGGGAGACCGGGACTGAGTGCTTCAGCCCAGCCTGGTGCAGGTGGCTATGCTCATTGAGGAGTAAGCCAGGACACTGGGGGACTGGGAGATCTCTCTCTCTCTCTCTCTCTCTCTCTCTCTCTCAAATAAAAAGATGTACTATTAAAACTTTAAGATCTGCTAGTAGCAAGAAATTTTTAATTTTACTTCAGAATATGCTTTCTCAGTGCATAATTTGACTGTTTTCTTACCCAAAAAAGTCAAAAATGAAATTCATAGGTTTTGAATATTTTCTAAATACACAAGTGTTAGTACATTTTACTTACCCTCCAATTCTTTAGTTTGTTTCTGAGTTTATGCATAGAGCCCCTTACTGTGAAATGTTGTGTTCCATAAAAGAAAAACAACATGCAAAGACGGTGTTAGTTCATCTTCAAGGTTTATATTTTGGTTTTCTTCAGTACAACTATAAAGCTTACTTAAAGTCATATCTGTATACCTGTCAATATCCATGTTCCTCACCTTTAGAGATATTTAATTTCCCCATTGTGATTTATCAGTCAGTTGCATGAGTAATTGAAAGAAATATGTTTTCTGTGGCCTTTGTTATTCACAATAGAAGTTTTTCCTTCAAAGTCTAGATGACCTCTTTGGAGTTATGGAATGGACACAAATTAGTTTTCTAAAACAGCCACTGGTGATGACTTAGGCTTTGTCACATTTTCTGTAGATTATTACTCAACACCATAGGAATAGTAAAGCAATTCTACGGGGGAAGCCAGTTCATGCTTGCATTGGTTAGTACTTCCTTTTGTAGAACTCACCCCTCAGACGCAGTGGAAGGAAATGGCTTGAAGATAGAAGTTCAATGTGGTGTTTTGGCTATTAAGGATGATTTAGTGTTCAGAAACTTAATCTTCTTTCCACAGCCCACCACCCAGGGATAGCATAGATCTTTTGGTTAAAATGTTTACAAATAGGTATTTTAGAAGGTTATTTATAGGAATTTCTCAAGTAGCTAAAGTCAATAAATCTTTGGCCAATTCTAGGCGTGTTATTTAACTAATTGGATAAATCACCAAGTTTCACAAAGCAATTTTAGACAGATACACAATGCATCAGAGCTGAACTCTATTTAAATTTTCCCTTATAAGATAAATGTTTGTAAACAAATGCTAAGGCCCGAAATCATGCTGTTAATCCATCTGGCAGAACAAGGAGAGAAACATAAGAAAAGAAACTAAATCTCACTTGGCAATGCCCCCACAGTAGCCACCACTCTGGGACAAGCCTCACAACACAGCCCAGCAGAGTTGACACTGAGCCAGGGATGGCTTTGTGCCCTTCCTTCCCTGTGGGTTGTCAGTGGTTTGGGTATTTTTAGAAGTCATAGTGACATACATTTGGGCTTTAGAAAGAATATTAAGGCACATCGTAGAAAACTGATTTGAAAATATATGATGAGCTTATCAAATGAACCCACCAACGAGCATTAGTGTACATCTGTGCTAGGTCACCATGGAAGGAGACAGACGTGGTGTGATCTGGAGTTTGCCATAAAGACGAGTTCGACATCGAGGAAGCTGGCTATGGCGCTCCTTCCACAAGTGGGAACTCCGCACCATCATATCTAGGTGTGTGTTTGGGGGCCTGATAGTTCATATTTCTACAACTCAGGGATTTTTAAATTATTAATTTATTTACTTATTTGTAAGGCAGATAGAGAGTAAGAGATAGTGGCCAGCGCCACGGCTCACTAGGCTAATCCTCCGCCTTGCGGCACCGGCACACCGGGTTCTAGTCCCTGTCGGGGCGCTGGATTCTGTCCTGGTTGCCCCTCTTCCAGTCCAGCTCTCTGCTGTGGCCAGGGAGTGCAGTGGAGGATGGCCCAAGTGCTTGGGCCCTGCACCCCATGGGAGACCAGGAGAAGCACCTGGCTCCTGCCTTCAGATCAGCGCGGTACGCCGGCCACAGTGAGCCGGCCGTGGCGGCCATTGGAGGGTGAACCAACAGCAAAGGAAGACCTTTCTCTCTGTCTCTCTCTCTCTCACTGTCCACTCTGCCTGTCAAAAAAAAAAAAAAAAAAAAGAGAGTAAGAGATAGAAGCGGTGACAGGGATCTTGGTTCACTGTGCAATGCTTGCAATAGTCAAGGTGGGCCAGTCTCACCAGCAGCCAGGAAAACAATTCAAGTCTCCCATGTGGGTGCAGGAATCCTACCACTGGAGCCCGAGGTGTGCAGTAGCAGGAAGCCTGAATCTGGAGTGCAGTCAGGACTTGACCACAGGCACTCTGATGAAGGGTACTGGATGCAGGTGGCCTACTTCGCATCTGGATTGCTGTGCTAAATGATTTTCCTTTCAACTCAGTTGTGTGATAAGCAAAATGGATATATAAATAAATTATAATTTAATAAATTATCACATATTACATATTTAGAATATAGTGAGCAATCTCTACCACCACTTTTTGAAAGATACATTATTTGAGTCAATAACATCGGAAGTTATTGGTCATTAATGTAAAATTTTTTCTGGGTTCCTCACTTAAGCAACAGAACTTCCTAGATAAAACACTTTTCTCTGAGAGCCCATTCCTCCACTGTCCCCAGGATTCGTTGCTGTTGTGGTCTCTGTCTTTGCCTATCACCACTAGGCAAAGACCTCTGATGTTTGCTTTAGAATGCTTTACCTGCTATTTCCCTTAGATTCCACTGATGACTCCTTTAATTTTGATTTTATTCTTGTCTAACGACATAGGGCAAGGAATGATGACTCCAACATTTACATTTATGCTGAGACATTTCTTATTTCCCTGTGCAAAGTTCGTAGAGTTCATAGTGGATTCTATCAGTTAAGTGATGATCACGCTGTGTTTATTAACTTGTTAATTCATACGGTAAGAGAGTATGTATCGACTTCTCTGTACCAGACACCTGCAACTGCTAGGGATGCAATGTGTAACGACACGGACGACGTTCCTGCCCTCATCGGACTTCCTGGTGGCAACGGAGAAAAAAGGAAGAAGAACCTCTCCATGTATTTGTGTTGGCTGGGTCGAATGAGGTCATGGGGTGCAGCTTTGGTCTGCCGCTCCTCAGCACCATCATACAAAAAGAGGCAGCAGAGAAGGTTCTGTGCCTGCAGAAGAAAGGCCGTGTGCGCAAACCCTGAGAAGGCGGCCCTCGCCGAGCCAGGCAGAGTCCTCAGCAGGACCCAGCGTTGGTAGCTCTCTGATCTTGAACTTTCAGCTCTCAGAATCAATGAAGACAAGCTTCTCTCCTTTAAGCCACTCTGTCTATAGCACCTTTTATGTCAGCCCAAGCAGACTAATTCAGTAGTATTCATGGGAAGTATTACAAGTTGTTTTGGTGGTGACCTATATGATTATTGGTATAGAAGGGAACATCTGGTGTGGCATCCATGCCGCATGGGAAGAACTCCAGAAAGACCTCTCCCCGCTGGTGATCTCAGAGAGAATCCAATCACTTCTTACGGATGTCAAAGGGAATCTCAGAGCATTGTAGGAAACAGCCGTCCTTCAAAGGTGAGAATCTACAGCGAAGATGGATTGTATGTGCTTTCTTTCCAAAGGAGAAGAAAGAAGAGGAGGGAGAGTTGGAGTGGACAAAAGAGGAGGAAAAAGCACATGGGATATAGGAGGAAGGGCCCGGAGAAGGGTAGAGAAGGAGAAGGAAGAGGAAGAAGAGGGGGAAGGGAGGTGATGGGGAAGAGAGAGGAGATTAATGGAGAGAGAAGGCAGAGCGGGGATGGAGTAGGAGGAAGAGAAGAAAGGGAGGAGGAAGAAAGGCAAGAGGTCAAGGGGAACACAAGTCCTGGGTGGTCCCCCTCTCACCCTCTCACCGTCTTTCATGCCCGCGAGGCGTGGTTTAAGCCTGAGTCGGCTTCACTCGAGTTCTGCCGTTACATTAATCGTCCGCTTGAGGAAAGGGGTTTCTTTAGGAAATGAGTCGCAGGCCGGCTGCCTGACGTTCTCCTTCAGCCAGTCGCTGTCATTGGGAAGACTGAGGGATGGGATTTGAACAGCAGAGTGACCTTTTCCTGTGTTGCACTGATGGTGGTTCTTACCCACCTCCTCTACTCTCCATCCTAGCTTTCCATCTTCCGCGTTTCTGTTGGTCTAGGTTGCCTTTCTGGTGGGAAAGGTTCAGAGCATATAAGACCCACGGGAGAAGAAAGGCCACCATCCAAATCGAGGGGCCAGTTCTGCAAGGCAGGAGGGGCTGACAGTGGGAACTCATCAGAATTCCTGTAAGGGTGCTGCTCTTTTGCCTTTATCTTGCATTGTTTGCTGCCATTATCTATTTCCTTTATTGCCTGCAATCTCCCATTATCTAGCATTACTTAAGCCCTCATTATTTAGTAATTATGACCAATTAACTCTGCTATTCTAGTTTCTCCCATCTTTTCCTGCTAAGCCACCACTACCACCCTGAAGATTACGAAGTAACAGGTGGTGGTTTTATCTGAAGCTCAGTGGAAGTGTCACTGGCATTCCTGGTGGAAACACTCTGTTAGTAATATTATAGAAAAGAAAGAAGGGTATTTTTATATTATAGAGAAGAGAGATCCTGTGGATGGACTAACTTGTTACCCACCAGAGTCACAGCAACGCAGGAAGAGAGGAGCCAGTTGCGCTTGCTGTCTTCCAGTCTTTAGACTCAAGTATTGTGGCTGTAGAAGGCCCTGAAGCTATTGTTGTGTACATCAGTACACAGTGCCGTAAGTCCTTGGTATGGTGTTTCCAGACAAGACCACTCACTGAGTCTTTAACAGTGCATGCCATTGTTCTGTGATGCTGGGTGATGCCAGGTGATACTTATACGTTGGAGTCAGTGGCTTTTGTATGAGTGCTCACCCACCTGGTCAGTTTCTGTCCTCAGGGTTTCTCCCTAGGGTGGGCGTTCCTAAGACCACACTTAGCCCTCAGGATTCATCAGAAGGATGCACAGGGCCCAGAAAAAGCTGAGACAGGTGCAGCCACAGTTTATGACCGTGGACAGTCACAGTTTAGCATCAGCAAGTAGGGAAGGAGAAATCCGGAGGACAGGTGTGAGTTTCCAGGTGTCCCTGCCCCAGTGGAGCTGCGTGGGGAACTGATACGATTAACTCAGAAATGGTGTGTGACCACACAGCAGTGCTATGACCAATGAGAGAAGCTCCAGCGAGCCTTCGTCCCCAGAGTTTTCATTTGGGATTAATTACATGGGCATGCAGCAATCTCTGGACTGACCCCAACTATTCAAATCTCAGAAACCAAAACAAAACATTGGCAGTCACTGTGAGTTCCCGTAGTTCTGAGAGTCACCTGGTCAGAGTGGTCCACAGCCTTAGGTACACAAACTCTCTTCCCAGGCAGACCATCCGGGACCCCGGGGACTGTCTCCTGGGAGTCGCCAAGGGGCTTTCTGGAAGACAGCCTTTCTTCCAGTGTGCTTACTTGGGCAGGCATGGCTTCCCTGGGTGTGCGGTGAGTCTCTGTCTCGGGTGGTAGGGTGAAGCCGGCACTATTACCTAGTGCACGACGGCAGTACTGGAACACGAGACGCCTGTCAACTGGGGTTGGCAGTGCTAGCAGAGGACTCAGAGGTGCCACAAACAATCCAAGTGGGGCACCCAGCAGAGGAGGCTGTGGCCGGTGGAGTGGGCCTGCCCACAGCCACTCCCTCCTGTGCCAACTGGAATGAAAGACGAAGCAGGAGGATTTGAACCAGAGAACTCAGAGAAAAGCCCGGGGAGGGCGGAGGGGCTCCTGCACCAGCTCCTCCGGCCGCCTCAGCTTTTCCCTGGATCGTGGACCTATACCAGCTGACCGCAGAGGGAGGCCAACAAAGAAACTCCAACTTGCTTTCCTATTCAGTGCTCCACACAGACCAAGACAGCATCCTGCGGGATGCAGCTGTGTCCCTGACGAACGCTCAGTAGCCCTGTCTGTGGTTGATCAGGGAGAAGGACTTCAGAAGCCGCGCTGTTCAGCACGTTAAGAACCGGAATACGGGCTGGTGTCGTGGTGCAGCAGGTGAAGCCACTGCCCACAGCAGGTGAACTGCACCACCCCCCTGGAAGGCCGATTCAAGTCCTGGCTGCCCGGCTGCAATCCAGCGTCCTGCTAATGTGCCTGGGAAAGCAACAGAAGCTGGCCCAGAGACTGGACTTCTACCACCCCCAGAGGAGACCCGGATGGAGTTCCTGCCTCTTGGCTTTGGCTGGTCTAGTCCCAAGCGTTGTAGTCATTTAGGGAGTGAATCAGTGGGTGGAAGATCTCGGTTTTTTTTTTTTCTCTCTCTGTATCTCCTTTTGTTCTCTCTCACTCTGCCTTTCAAATAAATAAATATTTTGTACAAAAGAACCAGAATACAATTTACCAGTCACACATTTAATAAGATTAAAAATCCTCACTGTATTGCTGTGTGCTTTCTGCACTTAAGAATACACGTAGAATTTTTGTCACAGAAAGATACCTCTCATGGACGGGACTGGAATTCCCACACCATTGAGCCCTGAGAGAATAATAAGGGGATTGGGGGCCTTGCCACCAACTACGAAAGAGCCCTGTGGGACATCATGGGTGCAAAATGGGCCCAAATGAAATCTGAGTAGTGATAGAAAGATCACGGCGTCCCGCCAGTTGCCTCTTTAAATGAGATTAGCAATGGTTAAGATACCTCTTCCGTTCCTTTCTCCAGGTAAGACCGCCTGTGTTCAGGATCCAAAACTTACCTCGCCACTTTGCAAC
Source organism: Oryctolagus cuniculus (assembly GCF_964237555.1). Lineage (NCBI taxonomy): Eukaryota > Metazoa > Chordata > Mammalia > Lagomorpha > Leporidae > Oryctolagus > Oryctolagus cuniculus. The sequence continues at coordinate 54,243,937 of NC_091447.1, forward strand.
CTCATCCAGTGACCCTACAGTGACTTTCCCTGGGTGAAGGCCAGACAAGTCTCAGTTAAACTGCCCAAGGCCACCAAAAAATGCTTATGCTTACCCCCAATTTTATTTACACTTCAAAGGATTCATAGAAAGATGGAATTAGAAGACAAATCTATTTTGGTGAAAAATAATTTGAAATCTATGTGTTATAGCTCATTCTGAAAGTCATTTTCAGGCATTTTTAGAAGACCTGTCACACACATAGATTTCAAAACCTTTTTAGCACCAGAGTAAATTTATCTTTTAATTCCATTTTCTGTGAACTTCATGCTTTTTCTTGCACAATGCACAGAGTGACTCAGAAGGTTTCCTGCATCAGGCTTTAATCCAGCAGGTACTTTCACCCCCAAACACATGTGCACATGCATTTATATACATACAACACACATGTGGGAATTGTATACACATAAATACATTTACAGACATACACACATGTAGGAGTTTTATTTACATAAATGAGTTTATATACATGCACACACATAAGAACTGTATATATATAATATATAAACGTATATATATATATATAAATGTATTTACATACATACACATACATATATAGACTAGGAATTGTAGAAAGAGCAATTTAGAATATTTCCATATTAGCTACAGGATAAGAAGTACATGTAGAAGTTTGCTAAAATTCTATGTAGAATTTCTTCTGTACCATACACTAATTACTGACTTCTCTACTGTAAGTTATTTTCTTGCTCTATATTCTTGCTGTATATTCAACCTACTCCATTATTCATTTTGGAGTGAATAGATAAGGCTTTAACATATCTCTTATTTCCATAGTCTTACCGTGCCCTAATTTATGTTGTAGCTAATTGGTGCAACAGGTTACTAACTTATCCACCTGACTTCCTTCCTTGGCTGCTTCTACATGCAAGACTCATCTTTGGTTTCTATGATAGTGGTTCCATGGGCCTTTACAACATCCCTAGGCTTGGAATACCTGTAGGCGCCTTTAATCACCTGCAAATACATCTGGGACCACTTAAAACCCAGTCCTGCCACAGCTTTATTCAGTCTGCTCACAGCATCCAGGCACACAGTGTGCACACCCACTCTGAGAATGAGAGTGACTCTGTACAGCTCTGAAGGTCTTCTCTTCATAATGAGATCCAGGTTCCTTGTTATAAGACATCAGGCAGGCCCACACTGTGGCATAGCGGGTAAAGCTGCGGCCCGCAGTGCTGGCATCCCATAGGGGCACCGGTTTGAGTCCCGGCTGCTCCACTTCCAATCCAGCTCTCTGCTACTACTACTCTGGGAAAGCAGTAGAAGATGGCCCAAATCCCTGGGCCCCTGCACTCGCGTGGGAGATCTCGAAGAAGCTCCTGGCTCCTGGCTTCGGATTGGCACAACTCCGGCCGTTGCAACCAATTGGAGAGTGAACCAGCAGATGGAAGACCTTTCTCTCCCTCTCTGCCTCCCTTCTCTCTCTGTGTAATTCTGACTTTAAAATAAATAAATACATCTTTAAAAAATAAAACAAGAAAACGTCAGGCAAATGTCCCACCATGGGTGTTCACTGCCCGTCCTCTTCCGGCAGGTGAGTGAGCTCCTCCCATGGCAGCCTTGGCTGCACCGAGCTCTGCGCTCTGGGAGTTCCATGGCTGCCGTGTGATGACCGACCTCCTAGGCTCTCTGTGTGTTCATGCACTCCTGCAGCAGAAAGGCCAGGCCTTGCTCCTCTCCGTGAGGAACGTTACGGCGTCCCCCGGGTGTGGTTCCAGCCCTCTGTGAGAAGTAACTTCCTTTGGTTTGGGATCACACTAAGATTAGGAGAGACAGGGCCACAAGGTTTGTGATTCTTGTGCCTCAAAGACTTCCAAGCAATTCTGTGAGATTTTCAGAACAGAGGGTCTGAGTTATGCCCTGAGACACTTGGATGTGTGCAATGCATATTCTCGAAACTATTTTAAAGCCAGCATCCCACAGCCTCATCACAATTTCAGTGAGGGTTAAGATAGTTTTATTATCACAGGTTTTAAGAATGAGAAATGGAGACATGAGGAGGCAAATGAATAATAATATGACCTTTAAGATACAGCTCTAAGTTAGCTTTGCTCATGTCAGCATCTGGGTCCTTAATGTAGTCAAGTGGAGTTTGGGGAAATTAGAGTAAGCTGATACTTTCTATTGTGTCAGCAATTTTCCAGGGTATTGTATTATGTTATTAACTCATATTGTATTCATCCTTGCTGCTCTATAAACATATGGTTATTAGATTTAGAATATTATTAGCATAAATGCAATTTCAAGTAACAAGGAAATTAACATAAGAAAACTCAGAATCAGCCAAGAAACAGTGTTTGCACGGGCTCCATTGCAACCTTGCTTATTAGCATGAAGGAACAAGCAAGTGATCAGTGTTTCAGAAGTAATGAGACAGCCACACTGTTTATAGGGCAATAACATCATGCAGTTACGAGACACAAGTGACACTTGGGTCATTAAAATGTCACTTACCTATGCTTCTCCAAGGCTCTTGAGTTAAATTTGTTATATTTTGGGGCAGTCATTACTATGATAGTTATTATTACTATTCGGACCCTCCCTCAGGTCCTTACAAAGACTGATAGTCCAAAGGAAGGATTTTAGAAAAGATATTTTATCTTTTCTACCATAGCTCAAAATCATCCTTGTACGCACTGACCTTGTCTGGCACTGGCAGACACTTCAGAAATGAAATTTTATTGTATTGCACTGCACTATAAACCTGGTTCCCTCCTTCCACGATGAAAACAATTTGGTAGACTCCTAAGTGGATAAACTATGAAACTAGAAGGAGATTGACTTATTGTTCCAACGCAGGAACTGGATTCTTTGTTTGAAAATAAATATTATGCCCATCCTGATGTCATTTTATTCAGCAAGAGGGAATAGAAGCAGAGCCATCTGAAACTAAGAGGGAATGTCTTGAAATTATTGAAAGTCATGCTTGGCTGAGTTAGTCTCAGAGGTACTCACGGCAAGAAGTCAGAGCCAAAAGGCATCACTAAGAGTAAAGAAAATAAACAAAAGTCAGAGCTTCCCAAAAATGGTATTTAAATGGAGAGATTCTTGACAGTTTAGAAACAAAGGTAGCAATATTTAATAATGTCAAAATGATGCATTATTAAGTTAAGGGAATTTGTAAATTAGCTTTTCAAATGAAGTGACTTCTTGGATGTACGTCATGGAATTGTTTTTCAAATGGAGACGAAGTGCCCTGTGGTTAATGAGACACACGTCTACTGTGGACTCTGAACCTTCAAATACACGCATGCAGCCTGGATCGTCAAATGGCCAAAGAATGTACAAACCCACCGAGCAAAACGTCCCCATCTTGAGAAAATGTCTCTTTGGTTCTTGACTTTCTTTTTCAACTTCCTCTATAACTTCTATATTTTTTAAAGATTTATTTATTTATTTGAAAGGCAGAGTTACAGAGAGAGGGAGAGACAGAGAGAGAGAGAGGTCTTCCATCTATTAGTTCACCCCCAAAATGGCCACCATGGCTGGAGTTGGACCGATCTGAAGCCAGGAGCCAGGGGCTTCTTCTGGGTCTCCCATGTGAGTGCAGAGGCCCAAGGACTTGGGTCGTCCTCTGCTGCTTCTCCAGGCACATTAGCAGGGAGCTGGCCTGGAAGTGGAGCAGCTGGGACTCGAACTGGCTCCCATATGGGATGTTGGCACTGCAGACAGTGGCTTTACCTGTTATGCCACAGCGCCAGCTCCTGCTGTAATTTCTAAAAAATATTTGTTTATACTTAGAGTAGACGTGTTTTAAATCTTAGTGTTGCCAGCGTTCATAGTAGAATCTAGTTATTTAGTGCTTTCCAGTACCGGGCACCACGGTAGGGCCTACACACGTGTGACTGGGGCTGTGCTCTGGCTCCAGATAATCTCTGCCTGGGCGTGCTGTGGGGGCGCCCCCAGGGGTTGCTGGTCTGGACCCACTGGCAGCTGGCTTTGGGGTTTAGGGGAAAAGCTTTAATCTCAGTCTCTTTGGTTATGAATTAGAATTGCACTCACCAAATATTTCCACTATAATAAAACATTTGAGTGGTAATATTTGGTTTTAATGAATAAAAAGCTTTAGTTTTATACATCAAGGGTTTTTGTCTTTGAGCTGCTAGCATATACTCATGCTCTTCCTTATTTCATGTTACTTATTTTTTGAGCCACATCATTGCATGCTTTCTATTACAAGACATGTAAATCATTTGTGAAGAAAAGAAGAAACACAAGAAGATGGTGATGTATATGTATGCATATCAATCAAAATGCAAACTTTACAGCAGTGAAAATGTTGCAAATTCGTTTTACCTTTCTTCTTGCAGTGGTTGGATATCAATGAGCCAACAATGGCCTCTCTATAAGGATTCAGTGTTGCTCACTTCTTCACACCCGGCTGGTACCTCTTAGCTTAGAAGCCTGATCCCCAGTTTGCATTCACCGACACACTGACCAACAGCTGTTACCTAACAGTTAAACTCCAGCTTTGCACAACCTCTAGGCCACTGCTGGATTTCAGAACCCCTGACCCAGAGACTTCTGGGCACCTGAGCACAGCAGCTGCGCGTGCGAGCCCCGTTTCCAGCCTCCTCTACCCAGCTAGTTCCTCCACCCACTTTGTCTTCAGGTTCTCCGCACCTGCACAGGTCTAATGCTGGGAGGGACTTCCTGTGCACTGCAGCTTGTCAAAGCATCGCCCACGTAATCCCCACTGTGTGCTCCTGCCACCTGGTGGTCACAGCTGTGTCCTTGCTCAGCGCTCGCGCCCCTGGGAGAAGCATCTGCCCGCCACTCTATCATTGATTTATGAAAATATTATCAGGGTAAAGTTGTTGTTGTTATTATTATCTCTTCACAGATAAAACTGGGGCTTAGTGAATCAAGACTTGCCCCAACAAGGAAAATACATTGCTTGATAAACTCTTTTCTTTCCCTTGCTATCTCTCTGTAGAATATTTATATATTTTATATTTATATAGATACTTACATTTATAGAAATATTTATCATGTAGGTATTATGTGGCATACAAAGAATATATGACACATTATATATACATAGCATATTGTATGTATATTATTACAGAGCATGTCTGAGATTTTTCAGCTTTCAGCCCCAGCCTCTACTCTTGCACGGAACCGCCCAGTCTGAGGGTCACAGCCACGTTCCATCCTGACCTGCGTCCAGCACCTCACTTCTCGGTTCTTCACTGGGACTGTTGCCTGGGCATTCAAGGCCATGGGAGACAGTGCAGGGGCAGACACTCCAGCACTCATGGGGAGTCTACACAGCAAAGCATGATTTTTATTCTAATTTTGAAATGAAACTGGAACATGGTATTGTCTTCAACTGACCTGGTCCAAAGTGATGGGGATAAATGGTAGGAATTCATTTTAAGGAGAAAGGGGAACCAGAAAAAGTGGGGGGGGGCAGAAACAAATTATTCCTTGGAGATCTGAGAAGTGGTAGGTCCTACCCCCCCCCCAAAAATTAAGATTCTGCATTAAGGTTATTTTTCTTTTTTCTCAATAGAAAAAATTAATATGCAATAACTCAGTTTATTGCTTAGAAAGTGATTAAGTGGTATCATATTTCTAGCAATGCAGGTTAAGAAAGATAACATTAAAAAGAAATAAGGAGATGAAAACACTAGGAAAAACCTTATTCATGAAAGTAAGTGTGCTCAGTGTTCCGCGGATAGCTGCTCGCTCGCTGATTATTTTCCAGGCTGCCTGTGCTGCTCGTGTGAGGCAAGTGCAGGATCAAGGAGATAAAAACGAAATCTCCAGCTGTGCCTGCAGTTGGAAGTCCTCATTCCGCCAAACGCATGATTAGGTAATTTATGAAATAAGGACAGGAAAGAGGAAGTTACAGTTTATTTAAGGTGATTGTAAAAGCATTTCTTTGAGAAACTGAAGAACTGAAAGGAAGATTTAACATGATACTCTACAGAGAGGTAGCAAGAGAAACATCTTCTAAGTCAAAATTTCCAAGTGTGTACATGTGTTAATACCTAAACGTTACGGGGTTCTTCTCAAGATGACATTAATGAATTTCTTATAAAATAGCAATTCGAAGATAACACCAGCCACATCGCGTGACGTGAGACCTGCAGGTCCCCACTTCCCTGCAGAGGCGACTCCATGTGGAGACTGTGTGCAAAGGTCACGTGGCACTGCTGAGTGGCCTTGTTCTGGCACCGGGACTGGGCCATGGGCCCCGTGCGGGTTTGTCTCCTGCCTGTGCTGCCCTGTCATGGACACCTGGGCTCCTGGATGCCTCTTTTTTTTTTTTTTTTTTGGACAGGCAGAGTGGACAGCGAGAGAGAGAGACAGAGAGAAAGGTCTTCCTTTGCCGTTGGTTCACCCTCCAATGGCCGCTGCGGCCGGCGCACCACGCTAATCCAAAGGCAGGAGCCAGGTGCTTCTCCTGGTCTCCCATGGGGTGCAGGGCCCAAGCACTTGGGCCATCCTCCACTGCACTCCCGGGCCACATCAGAGAGCTGGCCTGGAAGAGGGGCAACCGGGACAGAATCTGGCGCCCCGACAGGGACTAGAACCCGGTGTGCTGGCGCTGCAAGGTGGAGGATTAGCCTAGTGAGCCGCGGCGCCGGCCCCGGATGCCTCTTAAATGTCACCGTTTCTCCCTATCCAGCCTCGTTTCAAAGCAATCTACATACTGTCCTGGACAGCATCATATACCCAGAGCCTACAGCAGTCACGAACCTGCAGTGATTTCCAAATTCTCTCATTACTGCTGTTCCTTCCTGAACTCCCAGGACCATCCTCTGACCTTTCCTTACACTCACTGCTAGTAAGTGGGACCTCCAGAGCATGCCAGCCAGAGCCCAAGGGAAGGAGCTCACTGCGGTGCCAGCTGCAAGGGTGATTCTCCACTTCCTCCTAAACCTTGGGCTTCACGTATCTTGGTCTGTGTGCAATTACTTTAATAGTTGTGTTCTCTCTTTCTCTCTCTCTCTCTCTCTCTCTCTCTGTGACAAGCAGAGTGGACAGTGAGAGAGAGAGACAGAGAGAAAGGTCTTCCTTTGCCGTTTGTTCACCCCCCCAATGGCCGTTGTGGCTGGTGCACCGCGCTGATCCGAAGCCAGGAGCCAGGTGCTTCTCCTGGTCTCCCATGGGGTGCAGGACCCAAGCACTTGGGCCATCCTCCACTGCACTCCCGGGCCACAGCAGAGAGCTGGACTGGAAGAGGAGCAACTGGACAGAACCGGCGCCCCGACCGGGACTAGAACCTGGTGTGCCGGCGCCGCAGGCGGAGGATTAGCCTAGTGAGCTGTGGCGCCAGCCTGTGTTCTTTTGAGATGTGTGTGCTATTTACTCTATGAGAATACGTTTCCTGCTTATTTTGTACTTTTTAATTTATATATAGGGAGTAGATTTTATGTATTTCACATATAAAGTTTTAGGAGCATAAAGATACTTCCTCTCCTACTCTACCTCCTTCCTACCCTCCCTTCTTTTTATTTTTCTTTTAATTTTTACAATGTCTTGCTTTCAATTTAGTTTATAATTACAAGCTTAACCTTTCATTAAACAAAGATTCAACAAACATAACCCAGAAAAACTACTGATCCTCTAGAGTATAGACAAGGGCTGTAAGCAATGCTGATACTCAAAATGTCAATTTCACTCACGTACATTACATTGCTTTTGTACTCTGTATATCCGTCATTCAGATTTTAGCTCAAACATGCCTTCTCTTGTAATACTTAAAATTCCACCCAGTGTGTTTTCAAATACATGGGTTCTATTTCTATTAGAGCCTTATACTCTGTATGTGGCTATCTAGGTAACTGCACATTCAAGCTCTCAGTCTTTGTCTATTTGATAGGAGTGATTACTTTGTATCCCCACTGATATTTGCATAAGCGCTACTAAATATTACTTGGACAAAGCAGTGAATGGACCACAGGGTGACTCCACCGCTGAATGAAAACAGCTTCCAGAGACGTGCCTGTCGCTGTGCACGTGCGGTCACGCCCTCAGGGAGATTCAAGCTGCGCACAAGGTGCGGCAGACACACGGGAATCTCTTTTCACCAAACAAGGCACTTGTTGGTCAGAACGATGCCTCTGGTCAGCTATTGGTTGAAAGTGGAGAAGTCACTGGTCAGCTCCGTAAGACCCCCCCCCCCCACCACCACCAATGACTCAGGACTTTGGATAAGGTGGTAGAAGGCCATAGTTAGTTTGGCAAGGTAGCGGTTAAAGTTCCTGCTAACAGGTGAGGGAAGTAGTTCTTCCTAAAGTATCAGGAAGGCTTCAAAGAGCAGGTGAGGCTTGACCTTGATAAACTGGTGAAATGAGCAGAAAACACAGGCAGCTGCTTTGACAGTCCTCACGCAAGGCAGTGGAGGAGATGGTGTAAGAAGCTTGGAGATTGGAGTGATAGCACGCGCTCAGTGAGGTTTGCCACAGAAACAACGCAAGAATGGTGAGGCAGGCACGAAGTTGCAAGAAGGAAGAGCAAGTCAGGAACGAAATCCTCTCATCTATATAGGGGAGGGCAATGGATTTTACTGCCACTGTTAAACTGATTAGTCACTGATACCATGTCATGCACACGGTAAGGCGAAGACAACCAAACTACTGCCCTATTCCATCTCATGCGTTACACGAGGCTCATCTTATTTTTAGATTTATTTCATAGATGAGGAAACTGCAGTTTGATCAATGTTAGTAACTTCCTCCAAGTCCAGCTGAGTCATAACTGGAAACCAGTGCCCTTGATTACCACCCTCTGCACCCACATTTCAAACTCTGGCTTTCACTAGTTCTACTCTTGGAGAAATTGAGAGACGGCAGGGATTTGTCTCTCATTGGCTGGGGTAGTGCCTTCCCTCCAGGTGAGCCGATGACAACATGTTTCCTGCCATTTGATGTTGTCTTCCCTGGGGTCTGAAGCTACCACTGTTCAATTTGGAAACTCAGCTCATGTGCATGATCAGTAGCTCCGGTGGGAAGGATTTTCTGATGCGGTGACAGTTATGAAAACAAAGACTTGGGATTGGAGACTACACAGAACTGATTTCTACAGCAAATATTTGATACTCTGTCCCTCTTTATTTTTTTAAGATTTATTTATTTATTTGAAAGAGTTGGAGAGAGAGAGAAAGAGAGAGAGAGAGAAGGAGAGATGGAGAGAAATCTTCCATCTGCTGGTTCACCCTCCAAATGGCTGGAGCTGAGCCAGTCTGAAGCCAGGAGTCAGGAGCTTCTTCTGGGTCTTTTTCGTGGGTGCAGGGGCTCAAGGACTTGGGCCATCTTCTGCTGCCTTCCCAGGCACATTATCAGGGAGCTGGATTGAAAGAGGAGCAACCTGGTCTCAGACTGGCACCCAAGATTTGATGCTTCTTACGTTTCCCTTGGAAGCATGCAGAGACGCCATGATGCCCCTGTGAGCAGCTTTCAGCCATTGTGTAGACCATGAGGTTCAGGATGAAGGACAGGCAGAGGCCAGGGTGCACACTGACATGGGAACCGGGTTGGAGAAGGAGCCACAGGTGCTGTTTCCTTCCTCGTAGACCACACCTCTTGATTGTTTCTAAGAACATGAGAACAACTGGTACTTCATGCAGGCAGTGCACTGTCTTGGATTAAGGAGAGGCAGATGAGAAATACGTTTTCGTCAGTGAACAGACTGGGCAATAAATTCCTAAAACCAAGTCTACTTTTCCAGGTGAAGAAAGATGCTCTTGAGACACCAGGGCACAGGCATTATTTACTGAAGGTAAGTCTGTTTTATTTTATTTATTTCGTAAAGAACCAGCGTAAGTCCCTAAGAAGGGCTTTGGTTCTTGAGATTAGATTGTAAAGAATTTGAGGGAAGCTGGTTTATTTACAGTATCTTAGAGACTTACATTCCAAAGTCTTAGCTGTAATTTGCCTCCTCTGAGATTTAGATAAATCTTTCTTGCTTTTCTCATCAATTTGAGGCTACCTGGCAGCGACAGTGCTCCACGGAGAAACTTGATTAAGGCATTCCAAACCCAGCAGGACTGTCGGCATGCTGAAAACTGATGCTGTGCACCCCAGTACGTCGAGGACTGTAGAAGACAGGATCTTTGTGTGGCAACGTGTCATCAGACTGTGCAATGGGAAGATTCTGTGCACTGGCACCCTCTCTTCACGGGTTCAGTTGATAACAACGCTGCCAGCAGTTACAGCATGGAATGATTTGTTAAGATGACAAAGAGGAAATTACTGATCCAGGAAATCTTCGAGTGACATGGTCCACTGTGCATACGAAACAGATTGTAGACATTCCTGTGCACCTGTTTCTTCACCTTGGGCTTGCACTGTCAAATACACACTGTGTTCACCACAGTTACTGCTGATGGATTTCAAACATTCTCGTTTGTTCTCTCAAAAACTCAGCGTTTATCTCTCCAAAAGGAAGAGCATGATGCAGGAAGAAGTTACAATATTCACAGCATCGTTAAGTCAAGAGAAAATTGTGCATCTCTCCAGGAAATTCACTGTATGTTGCATGCCTCTGGAAGATCTTTCTTTTTTGTAACTTTTATTTAGTAAATATAATTTCCAAAATACTGTTTATGGATTACAATGGCTTCCCCTCCCCATAACTTCCCTCCCACCCACACCCCTCCCATCTCCTGCTCTCTCTCCCATTCCATTCAAATCAAGATTCATTTTCGATTCTCTTTATATACAGAAGATCGATTTAGTATATATTAAGTAAAGATTTCATCAGTTTGCACCCACACAGAAACACAGAGTGTAAAATACTGTTTCAGTACTAGTTATAGCATTACTTCATATTGGACAGCACATTAAAGGACAGATCCCACATAAGGAGTAAGTACACAGTGACTCCTGTTGTTGACTTAACAATTTGACACTCTTGTTTATGGCGTCAGAAATCTCCCTAGGCTCTAGTCATGAGTTTCCAAGGCTATGGAAGCCTCTTGAGTTTGCTGACTTCGATCTTATTTAGACAGGGTCATAGTCAAAGGGGAAGTTCTCTCCTCCCTTCAGAGAAAGGTACCTCCTCTTTTGATGGCCCATTCTTTCTTCTGGGATCTCACTCGCAGAGATCTTTCATTTAGGTACTCTTTTTTTTTTTTTTTTCCAGAGTGTCTTGGCTTTCCATGCCTAAAATACTCTCATGGGCTCTTCAGCCAGATCTGAATGCCTTAAGGGCTGATTCTGAGGCCAGAGTGCTGTTTAGGATATCTGGCATTCTATGAGTCTGCTATGTATCCCACTTCCCATGTTGGATCATTCTCTCCCTTTTTTATTCTATCAGTTAGCATTCGCAGACACTAGTCTTGTTTATGTGATCCCTTTGACTCTTAGACCTATCAGTGTGATCAGAATTGGAAGATCTTTCTAGGACTTGTTTGAAACCCATTTTCTCCAGAGCGCCTCCCTTGCATTCTAGCCCAGTAGAGCAACCGTTTGCTGAATGCCTGCTCTATACTTGGTGATGTATTTAGTATTTCACAAGTGTGATCTCGTGTTTGATCCATGACAGACTGTGATTGTGTGTATGGGGCAATGTTGGTGACTGTGCCCTTCCAGGTGGTCTTGCTTCCAGAAGTCACTTGAGACCCATAAACAAATGTGGAGGCCTCATGGGGTGATGCATCCACGGGCTCACCTGTGTGCTGGGAGGATGTGATTCCACCAGTGGGCAGGTTGAGTGGAGGAGATGATTCCACCAGCGGGCAGGTTGAGTGGAGGAGATGATTCTACCGGGGGCGGGTTGAGTCCGCCTTGTTGCTCCCCTTACAACTGTCATGCACTGTGGGGTGGTGGGCAGAGGGGACCTTCATCTCTGTAGCCCCACTGTTCCATTTTGGTCTGAAGCAGATCCAGCTTCAGCAGGAAGCACAAGGTCTGTGTTTGGCATTGGAGTCTCAGGATTTCACTTGTTCTGTTCCCCAGAGAGCAAGCTCACTAATCACACCCCCTGGGCTGACGAGGGCATGGTCCATGAGTGTCTGCAATTCAGGAAGTCTACTACAACCCCGACATGCAGCTTGTCTCAGAGACAATGAGAATGATCAGAATTACAGCTGACATCAACAGTATTGGTTTCACAATGTCAGCTCACCCAATGTTCCCAGTATGAGCGAGGTTCAAAATTTTCATGGAAAAATGCACATTAGGGAAAAAAAGCTGTTCACAGACTTAAATTTTTTTTGCACCAGAATAAACGTATTTCTAATTCCATCTCTCCTGAACTCTCTGAGTGACCTCAGATGAGCTGACTGAGGCCCATCACTGCCGGGTGACTGACACATTCTATGTCCATGTCAGTCAGTGCTGAAACCATAGCTCATCCAGGGTGGTGATTTTTCCCCAGGCAAGATTCAGTCCTCAATTCAGACCATGAGAACTCGAAATGCCCACTCACCCTGTTCTTTGTCAGCCCTGTCTCCTCCCCAGAATGCCCTTTCCGTCTGCTCTTTCTGGCCTCTCCCCTTCCCTTCAGCACCCTGCTCCTGTGCCGCTTCCTCCTGGGTGCCTCCTGGCAAGCAGCTCTCACTCTGAATACTGACCTCTGGATTCAGAGCCTATATCAGGATCCATCTTTTCCTATACTCCAGTCTTTATTTTGCACTAGAATTTTAATTACTTATAGCTTGAATATCTTTCATGGTACTATTTCATGCCCAGTCTGTACACTGCAAACACTCAGTAAGCTTTCTTTACCTCCTAATAACTTTACTTCTTGTCATTAAACCAGTTTAAAAATATTATTTTAGCTACAAGAATAATAACCAGGAAAACATAAAAGCAATAATTGCTAACCTATTTCTAATGCTTTCTGCTTAGAGCCTTAGAGTCTTATGTGCACTTTACCATCCAATATTCTTAAAAATTACTAAGAAAGGAATCATTAGCCCCCGATATAGACGATGAAATTGGGATACTTAAATAACTTGTCTGATGTTTCAAATCAAGTAAGTCCTTGAACTCAAATTTCAATCTAAATTTTCACTAAGTAATAACTGACTGAAGCCGGCAGAACTCGTTTGGCTCAATTCTGATATCTTGCTCTGTAAATATGGACGTAATTAATTATTGAGACATTGGAGGTGCTGGTGAATCAATCAACAATTTTCTTCTTGCATGAATATTTTGCAACGAGAAAGAGCAAAACACTTGCTATCTATATTCAGGTGCCAATTTATAGCTCTGCTTTCATCTGATGAATCAATTTCATATTTGTTTCCTGAATTAGCTCTGAATTCTTTTTGTCAGTAATTAAATTGCATTTAATCAATTTAAGAGAGAAAAGCCATCTGTCAGGTGTATGAACCTAATTAGCCACAGTGTTTTGAATGGACTAGTGTATAATGGTAGTGATTTTATTATCAAGAGTTACAATTCAAACACACAGAATATTATCATTACATTTGTGTGAATCTCAACTGCTCATCAAAACGCTATTTCTGGGAGAATCTTCATACTTTGGCTTGATAAAGAACATTTTATGGGCGATTGCATCTGAATGAAGACATCTGTGGTGAGGCCAGAATTTATGAAATGTCTCTTATGGAGATAATAGCCAGTTTGTTCAAGCGTGTTTGATCTGAAACATATCTTGGACATACCGCACACTTCTGTTGAGTACTCTTACCGTGGACACTGTATTAGAGCCCGTGGGATTCAAGGATGATGACGATGCAATCAGTGTGCAGTGTTACCGGTACAGTCCAGGGAATCACTGTGAGAAGTTCAATGTCAGAGATGTAAGATAGATCTGTGGTTAATCCTCATAGTCTTTTCATAGTGGTGTTTCCATTTTACAAGGACACACAACAGTTGGAGAAGGCAGAGTTTCCTTTTTTTAAATTTTTATTTAATAAGTAAAATTTCGAAAGTACAACTTTTGGATTATAGCGGTTCTTCCCCCATAACCTCCCTCCAACCCGCAAACTATCCCATCTCCTCATCTCCTACTCCCTCTCCCCTCCCATTCTTCATTAAGATTCATTTTTAAGTATCTTTATATACAGAAGATCAACTTAGTATATACTAAGTAGAGATTTCAACAGGTTACACCCACACAGACACACAAAGTATAAAGTACTGTTTGAAGACTAGTTTTACTGTTAATATGCCTAGCACAACACATAAAAGACAGTGATCCTACATGGGGAATAAGTGCACAGTGACTCTCATTTGTTGATTTAACAATTGACACTCTTATTTATGATGTCAGTAATCGCTCAAGGCTCTTGTCATGAACTGACAACGCTATGGAAGCCTCTTGAGTTTCCAAACTCTGACCTTATTTAGACAAGGCCATAGTCAAAGTGGAAGTTCTCTTCTCTTTTCAGAGAAAGGTACCTCCTTCTTTGATGGCCCATTCTTTCCACTGGGATCTCACTCACAGATATCTTTCATTTAGGTCTTTTTTTGCGCAGTGTCTTGACTTTCCATGCCTGAGAAACTTTCATGGGCTTTTTAGCCAGATCCAAATGCCTTAAGGGCTGATTCTGAGGCCAGAGTGCTGTTTAGGACATCTGCTGTTCCATGAGTCTGCTGTGTATCCCTCTTCCCATGTTGGATCATTCTCTCCTTTTTAATTCTATCAGTTATTATTAGCAGACACTGGTCTTGTTTATGTGATCCCTTTGACACTTAGTCCTATCTTTATGATCAATTATGAACTAAAATTTATTGCTTAAATAGCAAGATGGCATTGGTACATGCCAACTTAATGAGATTAGGAATCCCATGGCACATTTCTAGCTCTACCATTAGGGGTAAGTCCGAGTAAGTGTGTGCTGAACTGCGCATCTCCTCCCTCTCTTATTTCCACTCCTATTTTTTAACAGGAATCGATTTTCAGTTGAATTTAAACACCTAAGAATAATTGTGTGTTAATTAAAGAGTTCAACCAATGGTATTAAGTAGAACAAAAAATACTAAAAGGAATAAAATAGTAAGTTGTTCCTCGACAGTCAGGACAGGGCCTGATCAAGACATTGTTTCTCATAGTGTCCATTTCACTTCTTCAGGTTTCCTTTTAGGTGCTCAGTTAGTTGTCACTGATCAGGGAGAACATATGATATTTGTCCCTTTGGGACTGACTTATTTCACTCAGCATGATGCTTTCCAGATTCCTACATTTTGTTGCAAATGACCGGATTTCATTTTTTACTACTATATAGTATTCTATAGAGTACATATCCCATAATTTTTATGCAGTCTTCTGTTTATGGGCATTTAGGTTGATTCCATGCCTTAGCTATTGTGAATTGAGCTGCAATAAACATTGAGTTGCAGACAGCTCTTTTATTTGCCAATTTCATTTCCGTTGGGTAAATTCCAAGGAGTGGGGTGGCTGGGTTGTATGGTAGGGTTATATTCAGGCTTCCAAGGAATCTCCAACCTGACTTCCATAGTGGCTTTACCAGTTTGCATTCCCACCAACGGTGGATTAGTGTGGAAGGCAGAGTTTCAATAACAATAGATATAGTCAGCAAGGCTGGATTCCAAAAAGCAAGCTGAAATTTCTAAGTAATGATAAAAGCTCTTCTCTATGACATAAAATTAGGAGGCTTTATTATATTTCCCAACCTTGTGAAGATTCACAGGCTGTGAAAAATATTTCATAGTTGTATAAGACGTTAACAATGGGGAAGCTGGGTTTGGGGGAAGTGGGAACTCTTTGTACAGCTTCACAATTTCTTTTTATAAATTTAAAACTTCTAAAATGAAAAAGAGAAAAACAGAAAGAAAGAAACTCACACACATGAAGAAAAAGAGTGCTCTGGCAGGGGAAGTTTCTTTTGGAATTTTCTTTTATCACTTGGATAGTAAATACAGTTCTAGGCTTTTCAAAGATTATTTTTACCAGAAGGAAGACTATTATCTAGACAGTTGACACGTAGATGATTAAACCTGAAATTTACAGGCTGAATTGTATAGTCTCAGGCAGCTAGAAGAAGATATTATGGAAACTGGGAACCGTGCCTTAAAACAACACAAAACAAAATGACTGGCTTCATGTAAAAGAACTTATACATGGGTCGGAGGAAAATTGAAGCAATCAACACAGAACTCTGGTTTTCAATATTGTCAAGCACTTATCTAAGTTCTACTTAGGCTTCAAGATAAATTACAAACCCCTTACATCTGAAAGTCTCTTCTTCATACCCTGCCTCCTTCCCCTAAGACTTGTTGCATCTCAGAATATCCCATGTCCCAATCCTAAACATTAATCTATTTTTATTTGATGGACAATCCACTGCTCATTCATTCATAAGAATTATGAAGATGCAGAAGAAGGCTCAGTCGAATGACTTGGACAGCTTGTGGTGGGAACTGCGAGAACCCCAGTCCTCCCTATTCCAATCACCTGGGCTACATCCAACATCATGTATTACAGAGGAACAAGGGCTACTGCAAGCCTTTGCAGTGTGTGTGATTCAAGTTCATGCCTCAGCAAAACTACAAGCTACAGCATGACATATTGGTTCATGAATAGACAAAACTTGGCGCACCGAATCTGCAAATGTCAAGGGTGTACTCTATTACGAATGCCAGCAACTGAAGATAATTCCAAGTACTCACATTCCCTGAAATTTGAAGTCAGTGCTGTGCCTTCCACATTGTGAAACAGTTAGTAACAAGATCCAATACCTCTCTCACTGTGTTATCTGACGAGAGCTGTAACTGTCCACATTGTGGTCTCTGACTACCTCACCTTGGTGATTTAACATATAGCTTTCTCTTTTCAAGACAGGAAATCTACTAATGAGAAATACAGCAATTATAAAATTTCAACCAAAAAAAGGTGCTCCATCAACAAGCACAAAACACAACAAAGAGGAACAGCTTGAGGGGCAAAGGCGCATAAATTGAGCTATGAAGTGAATTCAGAAGAACTTGGGTACTTATATAAATGGGTTTGAAGAGACCATGACCCATTCTTTGTTGGTGAATAGCTACTTGGACTGAGGTAGCAAAACATACCTGTAGAGACCATGCTTCACTCCTCCAAATAATTCCATTACTCCAGGTATTTTTTCATTGAAGAAATCAGCAGCACTGCAAAGGGGCCCTGAGCAGTCAGAATGCATGCTTGTGCCCGCCATGTCTGCTGCCATCAACTCACTGCTGGGTGGTGACGCAGATCTGGCTCCCTATAGCAAGTGGATGTCCGGCAAACTCTCAAGGACTTCAGCCAGCCCATTGGCAGGTCATTTCTTCTTTGATCTTGTTAATCTAACACGCAGACCAAGACCTCCATCAAGAAACTCCTTAACTCTTCAGCTATACTGAACGTCACTTCCTGCTTCTTGTGAAAGAGTTACCTGCCTGATTGAAGCACCAGTGTGCACTTGTCCTCACCCAGACGCAAGCTCACCGCATCCTCTGTTCCCAATGCCTTCGTCAGATGGGGCTCTCCTTCTGAAACAAACTCACTGAAGTCCTAGACTTACATTTCTCTCTCTCTCTCTGAGTTAATGTCCTTTTTTTTTTTTTTTTTTTTTTTTGGACAGGCAGAGTGGACAGTGAGAGAGAGACAGAGAGAAAGGTCTTCCTTTGCTGTTGGTTCACCTTCCAATGGCTGGCGTGGTCGGTGAGCTGCAGCCGGCGCACCGCGCTGATCCGAAGGCAGGAGCCAGGTGCTTCTCCTGGTCTCCCATGGGGTGCAGGGCCCAAGCACTTGGGCCATCCTCCACTGCACTCCTGGGCCACAGCAGAGAGCTGGCCTGGAAGAGGGGCAACCGGGACAGAATCCCGCACCCCGACCGGGACTAGAACCCGGTATGCCAGCGCCGCAGGCGGATGATTAGCCTAGTGAGCCGTGGCGCCGGCCTTGAGTTAATGTCCTTGAAAACAGATCTCTTCCTGCATCTGACTCCTTTTCTTCTAGGTCCCCATGTCTGAGAACTTCATGGTCTGAGAGAAACTTACATCCTTTCTCCCTACAATTCTAAGCTAGAAAAACAATACTATCACTAACATGTTCTATTTCAGTCTTCACATAACTCCAGGGGAAGGGAGCTCTTCCAAACTCTGTTACACAATATAGAACCCAAGGACAATAAACACAAATCAGCCTCTGTCTCTCTGAACCCCTCTGGAACACCACCACCCCCCGCCCCGCCCCACCAACTCTGCCCCATGTTCTGTCTTCCTTCCTGTTTCATATTACTCTGAGTTGCCAGTTTCTATCACGGAGTCTAAACTCTAAACTTGGATGACTTGTTAACTAGGCTAATTTTAAGTAGATGAAGAAAATGATATCAACACAGGTAGGATACAAATAGAATGTCATTTGACAGCATAGTTTATTTGGAACAAAAATAAAGTGTGGCAGGAAAATAGAACTGTGAAAATTATCCGTGGTGAGTATTTATATTGGCATGATGACTTCAGCCCTCTGAGAACACAACAGGTCCAGATACCCACGACACATAAGCATGAGGAGATGTGATTCTGGTTACACACGCACAACCACAGCTAGCGGCACGGGCATGGCTCACCAAACGTGTATTCACAGGTCACAGAGAATCCCACTGTCACTGCTGCTTTCTCTGTAAAAGGACCCTAACCTCAGCCTGCATTGCCTTGCTTCTGCCCCAGACCTCAGCTTTTGCTCAGAAAACAAACAAAAACAAAAGCAAGTACTTATGACAAATACTTTTCTACATTCTTGAAAATTAAGATCTTCTGTTGCCTGTCCTCTGGAAGTTTGGAGATCCACCCATGTGATTTCAAACATTTGGGGGTGAGGTCGTGATTTGGGGGAAGGTAACAGGCCATGGCGTCTGTACTGTGGACACTGAGCACTAAGCACCCTTTCCTGGAGAAAGAGCCTGAGTGAGTGCTTTCGGTCATCCAGAGCCTTCCTGGACATCTCTGAGCCAGGGTGCGTCAAGGAACTAAACAGGAGCTGCCGCGGAGTCACCAAGGCCGGTCACCGGGAATGCACACATGGCAAAAACTTCACCTTCCCTCAGCTGTTTTAATCTTTAATTCTATAACTTCTTTACATGGAAAATTTACTTTTCCTATGATAATCTTAATTCAATTATCAGAATAGCCAGATTTTTAAAAAATGTATTTGTTCTATTTGAAAGTCAGAGTTACACAGAGGGAGAGACAGAGAATGAGATCCTCCTTCAGTTGATTCCTCCTCATCCGGATCTCCGACGTGGGTGGCAGGGGCCCAAGCACTTGGGTCATCTTTTTGTGCTCTCCCAGGTACATTAGCAGGGAGCTGGATCAGAAATGGGGCAGCTGAGACTTGAACTGGTGCCCACATGAGATGCTGGCACTGCTAGCAGCAGCTTAACCTGTGAAACCATAACATGACCCAAAGTAATCCAATTTGTAGAAAATTTCTGTGCATCACCATAACTCACCACATAAGTCAAACTTCTGATCAATTTAATAATCAGTTTATCAATAGAATCAATAAATCTACATTTTGGTTTAAAACACTTGTGACAGACATTATATAATATCTATATTTAGCTGAAAATATTTCAAAGACTTCATGGAACACATGGAATTTAAAGATAAGTTAAATTTGATGCCAAAAGTGCTCAGATCCATGCACAATTTTTTCCTAATATGGAAATGGTGCTCAATAATTTTAAATGTCAATTATCCCCACTGAAAAATAAAAAAGATAGATTTCTTGCATAATCGTTTAGGACACATCCCTATCTCACTGCATAGCTGGGAATCCAGTAGTTATGAGTCTGATTCCAGAGTCAACATGTCTAATTCCTATGGACTATCGTCATTTATGAATATGGATTGAATTGATACATTCTCAAAAGCCTGGCCAGTATTTTCAAGTGCACATCTTTAACTTAGTTTTTATTTTGAAACACATAATTTTAAAAATAATGATATGGATAACACAACTTGAACACAAACTGAAATAATGTAATTCAATATGAAATAAATATTATGACGAGCAGGAGGGAAGGATTCTTCCTAGTGCCCTGGAACACAGTCCCACACCCACAGTGACACATGGGGCAGAAGACTGGCAAAGGAAATGTATTATATTCAGGGGTTTCACTGATGGAGTCCTTAGTATCATTATTTTGAAATTATTTTCGTATTGTGGGAGGACACAGATGAATCACATTAATATTGTCTGCAAATGAAAGAAGAACTACAGTATTGTCCTGGGGAGCGACGTCGACTCCTCCCACGGTTAAATGTGATTCACACTATGATTATGAATACACACTTCTACCCACAGAGCGCCCCGCTCTGTTACCCCGCCGGCAGTGAGCACTCCACAGGCCCATCTTCGTCTACTAAATGCAGGGTGAAGGCACTGGGCTTCTCAGAGATCCACCTGCAGGCTGACGGGAGGAGGCTCAGGTGGGTGATCCTGTAGTCAAAAGTACAGGAACTCTGCAATGTCCAACAGAGGGCGCTCTTAGGTTCCAGGAGACAGCATCAGGCTCCGGGGGTCACGACAGGCCCTCCATGGAGAGTCTGGCTGGGAGGATGCAGGGTGCGGAGATCACAGCCCACCAGCTAGGTGCACGAATGTCTTCTCAGTGGGAGTCCTGCAGCCGCACTTCGCAGCTTAGGGGCCAGGGGATGAACCCTTATGAGCTGCTTGCTGTGTCTCAGCAGACAGCTCCTACGAGGAGCTGACATGTCTCTGGACAGCTCCAGGGATATCGCTGCTAAGGTCTCCCAAATGATATTGTCCCAGGTATTTATTGCTCTTCCAGTCCACATGTTGCTGACCAATGAGTGCTGCTAATTTTCTATAAGCAGTGTTGCTTAGTATTTCCCCCAGTGTATCTGTTCCCTGAGAAATCTATCTAAAAATTACCTGCAGATCAAATTTTCAGGCTGATGGCTAACCTTCAGCCCAGAAAAATATTCAAATACACAAATGTTTTGTCCGGCTTCACAGTCTGGGGCAGTCCGGCTTGAACTCCTCCCTCTGCCAGCAGGAAAAGTCTGAGGAAGATGACTCCAGAGTGCGGGTCACTAAAACGTGAGCCGCTAAATGCTGTCACCCAAATTCTTTTGCTCCCGTGGAGAGGGGGCTGCCCCCCCCCCCACCGCTGCCTCATTTGAGAAGCAAGGCTAGCATGTGGCACCGCCGATTAAGCCACCACCTGCACCTCCAGCATCCCGTGCCAGAGCCTCCACAGAAGTCCCATCAGTTTCCTGCTACGGGGCTTGGGGAGTCAGAGAAGATGGCCCGAGTGCTTGAGTCCTTGCCGCGCACCCCGGAGACTCGTACGGGGTTCTGCCTCCTGGCTTCAGCCGGGCCCGGCCCTGCTCACTGTGGCTACTGGGGGAGTAACCCAGGAATGGAAAGATCTCTGTCTGTCCCTCTTGTTCTGTGTCAGTCTGCCTTTCAAATAAATAAAATATCTTTAAAAATAAAAAACATTGTTTAAAACACACAAAGGGTAACGGTGTACGTGGATAGCCAGTATTCCAATGCGTGAGTCTGAAGGCTGGTGACTGCAGTGCAGAGGGCGATTCCTTCATCCAAGACATCCAAGGAG
This sequence comes from Oryctolagus cuniculus, assembly GCF_964237555.1. Classification (NCBI taxonomy): domain Eukaryota; kingdom Metazoa; phylum Chordata; class Mammalia; order Lagomorpha; family Leporidae; genus Oryctolagus; species Oryctolagus cuniculus. The sequence continues at coordinate 54,265,499 of NC_091447.1, forward strand.
GACCCGTTGACCAGAATGAGGGGCAGTGAGTGCAGAAGCATCAGATGGTATCAGTGACGTGGGAGGGATGTCCTAGCCTGAAGGACGAGTGTGTTCAGGGAGAGTCGTCAACCGACCAAGGGAAAGAGGAAGAGGAATTGCAGAGTGCTGCGTGAGAAATGTGTCACTGGGTGACTGCATCACGTGTGAACATCCTCACGTGTTCTTATGTAGTCCATGGGCCAGATTGCCACGTACCTGGGCTATATGGGAAGCAAGGTGCAAACCTGGACAGCCCGTTACAGTTCTGAGAACCACAGGCTATGGTAACCCAATGCTAAGTGTGTGTGTATCAACCATTTCTAAACAGGTGTGTCTACACCAGCCTCACATTGTGCTATTCTGTGAAGTTAGGTGTGTCTACACAGCCTCACATTGCGCTATTCTGTGAAGTTAGGTGTGTCTACACAGCCTCACGTTGTGCTGTTCTGTGAAGTTAGGTGTGTCTACACAGCCTCACATTGCACTATTCTGTGAAGTTAGGTGTGTCTACACAGCCTCACGTTGTGCTGTTCTGTGAAGTTAGGTGTGTCTACACAGCCTCACGTTGTGCTGTTCTGTGAAGTTAGGTGTGTCTACACAGCCTCACGTTGTGCCGTTCTGTGAAGTTAGGTGTGTCTACACAGCCTCACGTTGTGCTATTGTGAAGTTAAGGTGGCAATGGTGTCACTGGGAGATGGGAATTTTTCACCCTTCCTGTGTGCCACCTATCATTCACCGAAACATCACGATGCAGCACACAATGTGTACACGTCACCCACTCGTGACCAGACATCCACAAGGAGGATCGGGGATGGCAGAGCAGGACGTGAAGGGCCAGTTTGCCGGGAACCCTCCTGGGCCTATCGCGGGCTGCCTTCCCAGCTCGGTCACGGGTGACTGGCGAGCACACACATGGCATTTCATGTGATCCTGGCTGTCGGGCGTCACCAAAGCTTATGTTCTGTGAGTGTCCTGATAATTTCTTTTCTATGTACGTCCTATTTTAAAAGAAATATGCCATCTGTTTAAAGAGACACACACTTTAGTACTGAGTGCCTTTGGCTAGGCATCAGAGAGAACCTAACTGTGTGTCACAGCTGCGCCAGGCTGACAGGAGGAAGAGCGGGGAGGAGATCAGTGTTTGGGCGGGCAGACATCACTGGCACTGCCCCGAGCTGGGAGACCACATTGTCTGGTTTATTTTTACTTTACACAACTTTTGCACTGTTCAAACATGGGGGTGGGGTGGAAGAATCCTGTTTACTTCTTCTTCTCAGGAGACTACATTTTCATTTTTAAAATACATGTTTTCTAATTCAGTGGTATTTTATCATTCAGTTTTAAAAGCAGAATTTGGTATAAAATACTTATGTAATAAAAATTTAAAAATCCGCATTAATTCCATCATCTTTATGAATACTTCCATGAATTTAGTCTTTTCTATGCGTGTGTTATATGGCCGTAAAACTTGTATGCATCTCACTGTGTTTCGTCTCTTATTATAATAGAACACATTGCTGTAAATAACTCACAAAACTATCTTAATGCTTATTATTGGGAATATGTGTGATAATTTACCCCATATGTAGGTAATTTCGCATTTTTAGCATAATAGAACCCCGATAAACACTCTGCTATGCCGATTTCCTCTTCTGTGTGAGTATTGCTGTGTTTAGAGCACAAGCAGTGTTTCCTGAGACGCATTTTCAGAGCGCAGACTTGCAGAAACAACGTACAAAGGAGAAGCCCGCAGGTCAACGGCTGCAGTGCAGAGCTCAAAGGAAATACTGGGAGGGGCCGCAACGTCAGATGGAAGTGCCCTGGCGGCTGTGGCGGCAAAGCCATCTTGGGGCCGAGCTGTATGGATCACCTGGAGAGATGTCGCCAGTTTCCTCTATCCTGGTGGGAATGGATAACTTCTCAAGGCTGTAAAGTGGAGGAAATGTGTGTGTGTGAATTATTTCATTACAGTTCTTTCTTCTCAATCAAGCATGACTAAACGGCATTCCGTAACGAATCATAAACTTTATAGCGTTGCTACTTTTCTGAGACTCAGATAATGAGCCCTCCACAGGCGTCCTGGGTACGTGGCCAGCAACCTGCAGCTCATTCCCCACACAAGTGCTGGTGCCTCCTGTGGTCAACCATCTGAGACAGAGCCGGAGGGAGGAATTTGGTGCACAGAGCTAAAAACAAAAGCCTGGAGGGGGCTAGCCAAGAGCAGGGTGGATGTACCAGCCTTGCTGACCAGCACAGGGGCTGGTGATGCGGCTAGAAGAGCAGGAGCGAGTGATGCCAACCGAGTCACGGAAACCAGGGCAGGGCTGCGATGTCAGTGGAGAAACGTGCGAGTGAGTGAGTGTGAACAGGAGGGACAGGGACGAGTCGTCTGGGGTCCAGTGTGCAGGCTGAACGTAGCAACCTCCGACTACAGGACTCGGAATCAGGTCTGGGGCAGGGCACTGACTTCCAATGTGTTCTCTGGGCTGAGGCTGCCCTGCACCGCCTCCCCACATCCACCCTCTCGAACACACACTTGGTCTCAACCTCGCTGCCTCACACCTGCTCAGTGCTGCTGCAGATCAAGACTGGGAAACTGCCCACCGTGAGAAGAAAAAGAGTCCACTAAGCCCTCATCAGCCTCTTGTGTGGGAGGTGGGACCCAGAATCTCACTTTGTCGCTGACTTCCTGAGTGCGGGAAATCTTCTCTCTCCTATGACTCCCGACCGGAAGGAGGCAGAGTCGCCGGCCATGGACTCAGACAGGTGTGGCCCAGTGTGAGAGTGAAAGATGCTGACCTAGACATGCCTCCCGGTACAGAAATGCTAGAAGTTCAGGCACAAAGTGCTTGAAGTCCTTTAAGAAGCCTAAATGGACTCCAGGAATGCACCTGCTAAAATCTTACCTCTTTTGATGAGGAAGTTGTTTTTTCTTTTTCTTTGTTTCTCACTATTACAGCCAAAGAGAAAATGTTAAAATATTTCAGGATGCCTTTCTCTCAATTGAATTACACTTATAATTCTCTTACACTTCAAAATTCTCTAACTCAGTTGCAGACATGCAAACACAGGTTTCTAAACAGATGTTTCGAATTCTCTCTTTAGGTGTGGAGAACTGAACCATGGTGTGTGCATTTGACGTCTCTATGCTTCTTGGCTGTGATTTAGATTGAATTTGTTTCTCATCCATCCACCTCCACTTCATTATTCAAGGCACTCACTTCCTATCGCGCTGCTTAGAAGTGATGCGACCTGTCTAGCACTGTTAGAAGCACCAGTGGTAACCAGCACACACCTCATCTTGGGTTCAGAAGGAGAATTTCCAACAACATTATAATTCATAATTTCTATCTTTTGGGGTTAGACTTACTATTGGATTCTACCTCAAATTTTCTAACTTCTTAGTCTTTACTTCTCTCTTTTAAGTTGATTTTATTGACCTTTTTATGTTTTTTAATATTTTAAATTGCATATTGGGTTTTTTAAAGTTTAAATAGTCTAGCAGTCCTGGCCATTGTGGCTATTTGAGGAGTGAACCAGTAGATGGAAGATTTCTCTCTGTCTCTCCCTCTCCCTGTAACTCTGCCTTCCAAATACAAAAAATAAATCTTTAAAAAATTAAAAATTTGGACGGCGCTGCAACTCACTAGGCTAATCCTCCGCCTTGTGGTGCCGGCACACCAGGTTCTAGTCCCGGTTGGGGTGCCAGATTCTGTCCCGGTTGCCCCTCTTCCAGGCCAGCTCTCTGCTGTGGCCCTGGAATGCAGTGGAGGATGGCCCAAGTGCTTGGGCCCTGCACCCCATGGGAGACCAGGAGAAGCACCTGGCTCCTGCCATCGGATCAGCGTGGTGCACCGGCCGCAGCGCGCCGGCTGCGGTGGCCATTGGAGGGTGAGCCAACGGCAAAGGAAGACCTTTCTCTCTGTCTCTCTCTCTCTCACCGTCCACTCTGCCTGTCAAAAAAAATTAAAAATTTAAATATTCTTATTGATAGGAGTGTCGGTTTTCCTCTGAGCATTGCTTTAGCTGTATCCCCAAAACTTGTCTGTCTAGTTTTTATTATTTCTAGGTTAAATAAAAACATAAATTAACTTTTGATCTAAGATGTGTTGAAAGGCATAATGGTTTTTTTTCTGAATGATTTTTTTGTTTTAGTTGTTGATGTTTCCAGTTGTTACTAAACTGGAATGAAGAGCTCGTTTTCCACTGGATCTTTTGCAAAATGCCTACACTGTGGGGCACACACTTGCCTCCTGAACTAGCTAACTAACTCTCTGTCTCTCTCTTCTTCCCCTCCCTCTCCTCCCTCTCTCTCCCTTTCCAACTTTGTCTTCAACATGGAGTTTACTGAATTGCATTAGACACACATGACATCCATTTGTCCAGGGAATTTCAAAGTTCCATGCTCACAGAGTTCTCTGAGATGTCTATAAAACACCTCTTCCAGGATACAGACACCTGTCAGTCCCGCAGTGAGCACCTGTGTCTCAGTATCAGGTATTCCTTTCGTGTGCTGTGAGCATCTGTGTGTGAGGACACTGGTGTGGAATCCACAGGCTTTACGACACCATGTGCAGAGTTTCTAAGTAAAGAACGGAAATATTACGGCAGCAAACTAAATAAAATCACGGCTGTGATGTTGTTTTGCTGTCAGAGTTTTTTCTAAGCAGCAGCACCAGGTGTTGTGCCGAGGAATACGACTTCCTCCATGCTGGGGTCCACAGGGCTATTTGTTAAATCAGCCACACCGAAACACAACATTGCGTGAAGGATGGAGAGATGAGTGAACATCAAAGAGACTTACAAAGTACAGGAAATTGCAGCTCAATCATGATGATCATAATTTCAAAATCCACAAGAGAAAATCAAATTGAATTGACGTAATTGTAAATGATAACTAGTAGAGTGCTTAAACTTGTTGTTCTTAAACTTTTGGATACCTAAGAATCATTTGGGATTATGAGCCAGATGCCTGGCTGCTAATGTTGCGGTAAATTCGGTAAACTCACTCGTCGGCGTTGTAACAGCAACTACGAGGGACTCTCTGGCAGGTGATCCGCCCACTGCACTTGTGAGATCAACGCCCCCAAATATTTCACTCGAGTACAAAGCTTAGCAATTGAATTGCACACTTTTGGCTTTCTAAGCTATAATGGCAATTTAGGGCCATCCCTTCTCAATGATAGTGACCCTTGGAATCTATGAATGTTATTGGCAACTGCTAATAAATCCAATTTAATAACGTGTTATTTATTCAACTGGGCACCACTGTAAATTCTCTGCCCTTAAGTAAAGAATTATCCACTACACCCTGTCTAGGCTTAACTTGCTTCATGATCTGAATAATAGTCTCCGCAGACAATGTGCACACAACACATGAAATAGCACTTTAATTAGTTCAATTCTGACAACCCAAAACCAGGCTTTGTAAGTATGAAAAGTATCAAGGGGCTGGTGTTGTGGCGTGGGAGGCTAAGCCTCCACCTCCAGTGCCTGCATCCCATGTGGGCGCTGGTTCATTACTCAGCTGCTCCTCTTTCAATCAGGCTCTCTGCTGATGGCCTAGGAAAGCACTGAAAGACGGTCCAAGTCCTTGGGCCCCTGCACCCACATGGGAGACCTGGAAGAAGTTCCTGGCTCCTGACTTCGGATCAGCCACGTTCCAGCCATTGCAGCCATTTGGGGAGTGAAACAGCAGATGGAAGACCTTTCTCTCTGTTTCTCCCTCTCTTTCTCTGTAGCTCTGCCTTTCAAATAAATAAATAAAATCTTTTTAAAAATGAAAAAGTTTCATAGAAAATTAGAAATGATGCCGATTTGTAGGAAATTAGAAATGATGCCGAATTTGGCCGGCGCCACAGCTCACTAGGCTAATCCTCTGCCTTGTGGCGCCGGCACACCGGGGTTCTAGTCCCGGTTAGGGTGCCAGATTCTGTCCCGATTGCTCCTCTTCCAGGCCAGCTCTCTGCTGTGGCCAGGGAGTGCAGTGGAGGATGGCCCAAGTGCTTGGGCTCTGCACCCCATGGGAGACCAGGATAAGCACCTGGCTCCTGCCATCGGATCAGCGCGGTGCACTGGCCTCAGCTCGTCAGCAGCGGCGGCCATTGGAGGGTGAACCAACGGCAAAGGAAGACCTTTCTCTCTGTCTCTCTCTCTCACTGTCCACTCTGCCTGTCAAAAAAAAAAAAAAAAAAAAAAAAAGGAAGAAAGAAAGAAAGCCGATTTAAAGGCAGGACTCCATTTAGGATAGTTTTATAATATGTGTGTGTGTGTGTGTGTATAGTATATAGAAAGATTTTTAAAAGATGAATGTGGAATGAAAGGATATTTATTTTGAGAAACTTTTTTGAAGTGGCACACCCAAGGAATCATTAAAAAGTTCATGGAACATGAACTATGAAAAAATTACACAAGGATTTCAGAAGTTTTTTGCACCAAAAGAAATTATCTTTTAATTCCATTCTCCACAAACTTTTCGAAGGGACCCGCAAATACAGACATTGGCCTTGATGTGAGTTTCTATGTTGCTTAGTGTGGATGATTACATACTATTTTACAATAACAGGTTTTGTCCGTGGATCTTAGCTGTGTTTTCATGGTAAATGCCCTCGCCCGCATGTCTTTCCTGGCAGGCTTGTTTTCATGGTAAATGCCCTCGCCCGCATGTCTTTCCTGGCAGGCTTGTTTTCATGGTAAATGCCCTCGCCCGCATGTCTTTCCTGGCAGGCTTGTTTTCATGGTAAATGCCCTCGCCCGCATGTCTTTCCTGGCAGGCTTGTTTTCATGGTAAATGCCCTCGCCCGCATGTCTTTCCTGGTAGGCAGGACGGCGTCTCACTCTGCTCCGTCTCCCTCCTGTTGCTGTAGAGAAGCCCCCTGTGGTCTCGTCATGGAGCATAGGTGACAGGACGTTTTTGGGCCTTTCACTACCTGAAAATACCTCGAGACCGTCCCCAGTCACTTCAGTGCCTACCTTGGATTCTGCACACATTTTCTCAGAATGCCCTTCCCACACAAAGAAGTGGACACTCTGGGAAGGTCACACGCTTGTCGAAGGTCGCTTGTGGACGGCAGTGGGTGCTGGAGGCAGAGCGGCAGCCCCAGTCCTTGAGCTTATTTATCATGAAGCTCCATCCTTTCACTTAGCAGGTTCTTTGAATAGCCACCATTCTCCACGCCATGCTGCTATGCGACAGAGGAGTTCACAATGTAATAATACAGAGATGTTCTCCCTTTATTGTCTTCCACTTCTCCCACCCTCCAACCAAAATGAATTGCTGTTCACTTTACTGAACCCATCAACTGGACAGGTGGTACAATTCCTTCCCAGTGTTGTGATTCCGACTCCATGCCTGGCCTTCCACTCTCCATACCTCCTGCTACATGGAGCTTCCAGTGGCAGCATTCCCTCCATGCTGGAGATCTTCTCCTCCTCTACAGTACCACGACATTGCTTCTGCCTCCCCGTCCCCCATCAGTCCCATCTGCCATCGTATTGATGTGTGTGTGTGTGGTTTACCCTCACGACCTGAGCGAAGCCCTTCAGAGCTTATGTCCAGCTATTACCTCTTCACCCTTCCCTTAGGCATCGGCCATTCAGCCCTATCGTTCCCCAAGTATTTCACACACTCCTTCCTTCTCTTTGCTAAAATGACATTTTCTCAGAGAGGCGTGCCCCGACCACTCAATTTACAGTATGTGTCACCATCATGATCTCTTCCCAAACACAGCCTCACAATGTTATAAGTATTTGACAATTAGACTTGCTTGAGAATATTTGAATGAACGATTACTGATGAATATGGAAATAACAGAGGGATTATAGAATGATAATAAAAGCTCTGAGTATTAGCAATAACTCATGAGTATCCACTAAATTCAGTCACAAGTATGGTTTACTTATGACGGCAAAACATTTTCTCTCTTCTACTATCCATTATCAGATATAGGATGAACACCTGTTGCCTTTCACCTGGCAAAGTTTCAATGGCGAATCAACAGATGTCTTCATGTACTTGAATAAGGGTTAGTTTTTCTGTTTAGTTGGAGGCACTACACATAGCAAATAGATGTTAGAATTTGTAATAGCACAAAAACTACCTTTGGAGAAAATTCATCTATCTAAACTCATGACTTTCTTCTTTAAAGTAGGTTTAACTACCTATCAAGACATGGGGTATGTTGGCATTTTGTCCTCAGAAATAATGAAAGCAAATATCCCTTAACAAAGACGCATTGAATACTTAGTAAGGGTTTTATTAATTTATTTAAGATTCATTCATTTATTTATTTGAAAGGCAGAGTTGTAAAGAATCAGAGGCAGAGAGAGAGAGATCTGAGCTGATCCGAAGCCGGGAGCCTGGAGCTTCTTCCAGGTCTTCCACATGGATACAGGGGCCTAAGGACTCTGGCCATCTTCTACTGTTTTCTCAGGCCACAGCAGAGAGCTGGATGGGAAATGGAGCAGCCGGGACTAGAACTGGTGCCCATATGGCATGCCAGCAGTGCAGGTGGCAGCTGTACCTGCTACGCCACAGTGCCTGCCCCAGGTTTTATTTACTTTTTAATGTCTTTTGATATTTATAAAATATCCACTAAACAGTTGGGCATTTTATAAACATCACACTTAAGCATCTTGTTGTCTCCTTCATAGGTAGAAACTAAACCCAGCGAGATTAAATGACGTGGCAGCAGACAAAGAGCTACTTAATGGCTGTCGGAATGGTCACAGAGAAATTTCCAAAATAACTATTTAGTTTGCTTTTAAATTAATTCTAGACCATTTCCTAGCGTTCGTCGTAGCAATGCGATCCAGCTCTGTAAGTGGCTGCCAAGAAACCGCGCGAGAGCCGCCGAGAAGCCCTCTGGGGGTCTCAGGACACGGTTGTTTCCATGTGACAGGAAGCGTCACCGCGGATGCTGCCTTGGCATGGGAGGCAGCGCCATCAGAACCCAGTTTAGGACCTGGACGCATCCGATCCGATCCCTAGTGCTGTCTGCATGCTCGCCACCTTTGAATTTTTATCCCAAACACCGACGCTAACAAAACGTACGGCCTTGCAAAGTGGGCCCAAGAGCAGTTAGTTCTCTCCCAGTAGGTGAACCTATTTGCCAAGAGGCCTGTGTGATGCTGGATTTCACAGACGTTGATCCTGAGATAAGGTTTTAAACTCAAATAACTATTTAGAGACCAGTATTTTGGCACAGAGGCTCAAGCTGAAGTTTGGGCCACTGGCATTCCCCAGTTTGAGCCCAGCTCCTCTGCTTCCAATCCAGCTTCCTGCCAACATGCCTGGATGATGACCTCAGTACTTGGGTCCCTGCTACCTACATGGAGACCTGGATGGAGTTCCTGGATCCTGGCTTCTGTCTGGCCCAGACCTGGCTTTTGCCACCTTTGGGAGTGAACCAGTGGATGAAAAATCTTGCTCTCTCCTTTTCTCTCTGTCACTAAGCCTTTCAAATATATATATATATACATATATACACACACACACACACACACATGTATATACATACATACATATATACACACATTTTTAAACAGATATTTATATATATGTATTTTAACCAAGTGTGTGTGTGTGTATACACACAAGAAAAAAGAGCAATTTAATTAGGAGATTATAGTAGGGGAGAAAGGGAAGAAAGGAAGAAAAGCAACTTCTGGGTGTGTTAATGAAGCTCACGGGTTGGATCCTACTGGAGGCCCCGGGGAAAACAGCCCTCAGATCCCTAAGCTGGGAGCGCGGAATTCCAGATATCAAGCTTTCACTGGCTGAGAGCTGCTTTCCGGAACGTGAATACAGGGGTGCTGGCGGCCTGCCCAAGGCTTGGCCTGAGCTTTATGTGGTCAGGAGACAGTTCAGGGAGAAAACCACAGGAGCTCAAGGGAGGATCCAGCCATGTCCTTGCCTGTCCTTCCATCCTCACTTCTGCTCTTTGTCTCCTTGGCTTCTGCTTGAAAGCTGATTCCACCTATCTGATTCTTGGCTCCCCCAGTGCTGGCCAGCTGCTCTTCTTCCAACCTGCAAATCCCACTCAGTATGTGTATTGAGTTTTGCACCAAGCCAGTCTGTGTTGAGTCTTCTTTCTATAAATAGGAATAAGGCTGCACCCCTGCCTTTAAGCCATGGATATGAGAATGGAATGATGCTTTTACTAATCTATACCTTACAATCTTAGAAGATCCAAAATACAAAATGAATAAGGTGTCAATGGGATCTTGAGCAAGAAGACTTGAACACTTCCAGGAAAAATTGGGGGAGCTTTTTGGGCATTTCCACCAAGTCTGGAAGCTTGAGTAGTAGTTTCCAACACATACAATTTAAAAAGTCATTTGAGATGGGGACCAAATTGCCTCTTAATATAGAAATGGCCCATCGTGCAGATTTAAGTAAGATTTCAGACTAGAAAAGAGCCAGGAGCAAAACGTATGAAGGCCATTGGCCAGCACAAGAACAGACAACGTCTACTGGAGCAATCAAGGGCCCACGGAAGGCTAAGTGCATAGTAGAGATGTCACAGGTCAGTCGCTTCAGATGGAAGGTGAAGAGGTTTATAGTATCCTTGCTAGTTTAGATGCTAAAGTCACAGGTCAAAAGTCAACAACCTTTTCTAGGCTAGGGTTAGTGGGGCAAAGGACAGGGCAGTCTGGACACTTTTATTTCACAGAAAACTTGTTTTCATATTTCATCAAGCTGGCTGGATTCATGTTGATTTTCTGAATACATTAGCTACGTATATCAGAGCAGAATGATGATCTTTTGTTTTCTCACTGATTCTGTAGAGAAGAGAATAGCACTAACCTTCTCATGTTGTGGGAGGACCGGATTAGACAAAAACCCTCATCTGTCAACAAGTGTGACCAAGTGTGTTGCTAGATGTCAGATAACATGATGAGTAGGACATTATCCTACTTATTTTCACTGGAACTATCATACTATTGAAACATTCCGTTATAAAGTGCATACTGTTTGCAAAGGACAGGGCCATATTTCCTCAACTAATTCTAGTTCTTTATAAATTAGACACAATCATACAATTGTATAATCATATATCAAATGAGCAAAAGCATAATTAGATTTGATTAATGTGTTTTTGTTTAATTATATAAGTGCGGCATATTTTTCATGACTGATGTAAAACGTTAACTGTTAATAGGTCATTAAAATTCCCAGCATGGGGAGAAACCACCATGCATCAGCGGCTCAATCTCTTCCCCAGTAAAATCCTTAAGAAAAAATAAATACTTTAAATTAATTGCACCATCAAGATTTTTCCTGCTCTTTGAAATAATTCATAATTATTTCATATTCACTTGTAAATTACAAGTGATTTATCATAATGGCTGTGAATCAGGGGTATTTAAATGTCTTGGTGATTAAATCAGTTCATATGACCTCAGCTACTTTATTTATTTATCCTCTGACTCTTTTCAAGTAAATGAGGGAAGCTTTAACAAGAAGCATATGCATCCAAAGATTAACAAAGTGGTAACTGACATATTAATGAAAGACTCCGAGGAGAAAGAAAAAGTATAAAAGTATAAAGTAAATTAATGCATGGATGAAAAATTATCAAGTGGTATATAGTTTCATGGCATCAAATGTAAAAAAATCTAAAACAACTGAGTTACTACCTCTAAGTCTTGGAAGACTTACACACCATAAACAGACCAACTTTTTCTTTCTTAAAATTTATTAAAAATTCCATTTCATTGGCCATATAATCAATCTCTACGAACGTTTCTTGTATCTTTAAGTAGAATCATAGTGTACATCTCATTAAAATGTATCTGACCTGGTGATATCCAATCCCAGCAAGGTGTGTGGAAGTCACTCGCCTCGCTGAGTCATTTTCATGCCGTGCATGGTAAGGGTACTCCGTAAGTCACACCTCACACACACAAGCCCACAAGCCAGCGTCCAAGCATGGAACCACCCCCACAAGCCTGCCTGCTCCCACGGACCTCACTCCCCTCCAGTCCCTCAGTGCTCTGTGGAATTCTCAGCCTTGCCCACAGGCCCTGCTCTGGCGTCTCTCTCCCTGGAACTTCAGGCCACTTGGGCTTCTTCCCAAATCATGCTCATGAGATTTTCCCGATGAACCATCCCACCCCACAGCCTGACGAGCCTCAGGGAACGCCTTCCTCCCTTCTCCTCCTCTTGCCTGCGTGACAGCTGCAGCTCCATCTGCATTTCTTCCCCCGCCGCCGCCTTTGCTTGTCTGTCCCTTCCCTACCCGTTCTCCGAGGACACCTTTCATCCCTTCCTGGGGTTCGAATCTTTTCTGTTCCAGCAAGTCCACCGTGGACACAGCAAGGTTAGGTACCCAACCTCATGATGCTACAGGCAGCCTGAGAAGCTCCCAAACCAAAACAGTGCCAGCCTGCTCTCTCGACATCAGTGACAAAACCAACAGAAACCACTGCTTGACCTAGAAACACGAGCCAGACGTGGTGGCTAATGTCTCCTTTTATTTACAGTCCATCTCCACATCTTGACAAATTCACCCCAAAAACACATCTCGAATCTGTGTGTGTCTGACCTTTTCTCACAATTACGTGGGATATGGCAGTGGGGGAAGAAGACCCTGGTGTGAAGAGCCCTGCTCCTCACCAAGTGACCCGGCAGCCATGAGACCAAGGTGACGCATCGCTGGGACGTGACCCTTGCCTCCTTGGTGATGGTGGCATCTGTCAGCTTTCTGTGCTGAAAAGTTGCTACTTTTTCTCTTCCCATACCTCATCCCATGGAAAAACGTCCCTAAATCCAGCCTTTCCTCCATGAAAGAAATGCTACACTCCACTTTCTAGAAGGAATAACACTCACATATTTTATCTGAGACTTTCTGGTAGTAAGATGGAAGCACTCTGTCTTACTCCTTCTAGAAACAAGCTTAAAAGTCACCTCTTCTGTTCATTGCTTACTTTCTGTCTCTCCTACTGGTCCATGCGTTCCACAAGGTCAGAGAAGTCATGTTTGCTTGTCACAGTGGCACAGGTCTCTACTTAGAGTTTGGTACCTATGGAGTACTTAGTAAATATTTGTTGCAAATGGAGAAAGAATGATTGCTACAAATACAGAAAATTCTTAAATAAATATACCATATATTTTGTTTTTACAGTTTATAAATGATTTCCATGTGTTATTTCATAAGAAACCTTTGCTGACATTGATAATAGCACTGAATGTCATTAGGAAATCCATTTATTATTGTCGCACATGTATTTCATTGTGTCAGTTAACTGACAATGTGGCATTTGTGTTCTTCTTAACTGTCCTTTTGAACACACCAAACCATGCAGACGGCAGGTCAAGGCACACAATCCTGAGAGCCGGTAACCGTATTTACTTAAAGATGCTATTTGCAGATTCTCCAAGAGGAAAATGCATTCCTACGTCCCTCCACAAGGAGCTAAGAAATTGTTTGCATGAAGAATTTCCAGGTCACTAACTTAGAGTCCAGACGAGAGTTGTAGAATTGTATTGTGATTATTCTAACATTACCAGAGAAAAGAAATGATGATTGGAAATATCTTCTTCCAAATGGATTTAAATACAGTATGTGCTCCTGGAGAAAAGGCCAGACTCGTGTGAACACTTCAGGTTTGGAAAGCCTATAATTTAACAGAGTGATCAACTACTGCATGGCCCCCTTGCTATACGAGTCCAGAAGATTCCATAGTGAAACCCTTGTTTACTCTTAGCTTTATTCTGATGAATATTCAGAATAAAATTCATACTTAGTTTCACATAAAAATGAATGCACCAATAGTTAAATTATTATTGAAACAAATAATCTGGTAATATGAAAATGTGCTGCTTCCAGAATTCCCCACCTCTGCTTTGTGTGTATTTTGCATGACTGCTGCTATCTTTGTGAAATTGTGCCCTCATTGCTCTCCCATCCTAACTCACTGAGCACTCACAGAGCCGTTTCTGCCCACAAGGCAGTGTCCTATCCCGGTTCCAGTAACATTGTGCCTGGGTCACTCCGCTCTCTCTTCTCAGTCGACTCATAACTGTGCATGGGCACGTGTAGATGCTGACTCCAATACCTCTAATATTTAACAAGAGATTAATGACAGGCAAATGTGACAGAGATAAGATGCAAGCATGGGTAAGAAGTGGAATGATCTCAGAAGAGCTGATGCACAAAAACGTCTGAGAGAAGGGACGGCACCAAATGTGTAAACATGCCAGCAGATAGGAAACGGCCGGAGTGGAAGTTTCACTGCACAGCATCGGAAATACAGACAACAGTGGTATCAGAAGTGGGAATGAGTAAGTAGTGTGCAAGTCTCGATTCTAGTTTTGGGGGGACGTGATAGAAGAAAAACTTTATATTGCATCACAATTAGGTAAGATTCAGTTGTTGATCTTCAGGCCATAATAAAAGAGAGACATAGTTTAGGAGTATTAGTATCTTGGTTCTGAACATTAAAGGAAATATAACTTCCCTTTAAGTATTAGGGGCCATTATGAATAATCTTTCTATGTTAGTAGAATTTCTAAGTAGTTTTTATCACATAGACTCTTTCTTTCTCTGTCTCCTGCTTTTTGCTGTTGCTACTACAGTCCAGTTTTTTTTTTTTTTTTAAATCATAGAAAACACTTGGGGAGGATTTCTTAAGGACTGAGACTGATGGGAGAGCTCACAGCCTGGCAGGCATCCGTCTGAGGCCCTGGTCCCTGCTGGTTGCCAGCTGCTGGTTGCCTCAACCCTGAGAGGCTGCTTGGATTCCTCGACTGTGGGCCTGTGCCTCCATCTTCAGTCAGCGATGGCAGCTCAAGCCCCTGTCACGGTGAGAAACCTCTCGCCTCCCAGCCCTCTTCTCTCCCTTGCTTTCCTCCCTGGCCACCTGTCTCTGATGGGCTTTTCCGCTCTCTTCTAAGTTGATAGGCTTCTGGGATTGCACTGGGCTCACTGGATCATCCAGAAAAATCTCTCTACTTCAAGATCAATTTATGTGAAACTTTTATTCCATAAGTATTCCATACCTGTGTCATTAATCTTCTTCAAACTCAATATTTATTTTTAAGTTCTGCTATAGAAGCAAAGATTTATTGGGGCAAATTTAAGGAAAGAAGGATTTTAGTTGAAGGACATGATGTTTCCAATGTTAAAATCTTTCACCATTTTAGAAAGGTTTCCTGAAGCTACTGAATTTCTGAGTGCACAATCTGGAGACCAATTGAAGTTCTTCCCAATATAAAATCAAATTTCTAGTGAATAACAAGAATAATGAAAAGCAAAAGATAAAAGAAGAAGTATATAGATAATAAAGTAAAATAATCAATGAATCTTTTTATTCCAAAAGAAAGCAGAACAATAGGAAGAGCTTAGCTCCTTGTTGGACACTATTTCCTCAGTTACGATGCATCTGCTCCTGGCACAGTGCAAACAGGCCCATGGCCTACAGCACAGGGGGGCTGCACCCAGCCCCTCCTCCTGTGTCACTGGCGAGGCAAAGCCGCGGCTGTTAGGGGACTGAAGCTCACAGTCAGTGCTGAAGCTGCTCCGTGGCTGCATTGGTTTGTCTACTGCCGGAATGGGCTGTGTCTCTCTTGGTGACCCAACACCTGCCTGCTGCGCACTGAGTTGACATTCTGGGAGTGCTACTGCTGGTGGTGGGCAGCAGATGTCACTTGATTGATCCCAAAGCATTTGACAGAGTTCAAAATAATCTGTTAAGAAAACATAGAAAGCACCATTAAAAAACAAAATCAAAAAACTAAAAAAACTGCTGTCCAGTTTTGCTCCTCTATATAGCAAGAAATGCAGGAAGACACGTTCTTGAATCTCAATAATGCAGAATTTAGTGAATTCTTTCAAGCTTACAATTCATTTATAATTTTGTGCATCAGATGAAATATTGCTGTGATCCATCACATTAAAAATGCAATAAAAAAGAACATGATAGCTCCTGAATGGGCAAGAATTGACACATTTTTAGGAACCACATCACTAGCTTTCTAGGAACTATATACCATGGCAATTAAGACAGTTTTATAATGGTAAAGTGACTGACAAATAGATCAATAGTATACAATAAGGAGTTCAGGAAGACACTTTAAAGAATGCAGGGATAGACCCACACAGGAATGGCCAACTGATTTTTGACACAGGCATACATGTAATACCATGAAAGAAAAATTGTCTTTTAAACAGATGACATCAGAATTGGACATCGTAGAATAAAGACCCCTCAGACTACTAAATCTTATAATTTTCTACCTTACACAAAACTAACTGAAGATGGATCATAAATCCAAATGTAAAATCTAAGCAACGTTTGAATGAAAACATAAAATACAATGTTTCTGATCTAGGGTCAGGTGAACATGGCTTCAAAGATACGATTCAAAAGAAAAAGCATATTTCACCATAACTTTTATTGTTGAATATTTATTCATTTGAAAGGCAGACAGACACATCTGCAACAGTCAGAACTTGTGCCTGAAGGTTCATGGCAGGTTTACTTAAATAGCCAAAACCAGAAATCAGCTCAAAAATTCTTCAGTGGTGAATGGGTTAAGATAGAATGGTATACCTAAACCACAGAAAATTACTCAGCAACAAAGTACAATGAACTATGTACAAGCAGCAACGCAGAGGGGTCTCAGAGCATCATGTCGAGTGAAAAAGCCAGCGTCAAGGCTTACGTACTGCACGGGCCCTTCGGCAACACCTTCTCAATGTGACGCGCCTCAGTGGCAGGGAACAGTCAGGGTGGCTGGAGTTGAGGCTGGGCAAGTGTGTACAGCTTCACGATAAGGATAAATGCAGCACCAGGCAGAACCTGCCCTGCACAAGCACGGTGGGGTGCACTTACACAAACTGAGAAGCTGGGACACACTAGTTGGTGTGATCTTAGGGGACCATCACGGTCTATGCAGTCTCTAGTTGACCAAGACGTCTTTATAAGAATCATGAACGTATCAGATTTGACAGAGTGTGTCCTTGTGATAATGGAACAGTTTTGTGTCTTGAAAAGATATTTGTCTCTAAACACATGAGAAAACTTCTTAAAACTGTACACACACAAATTAAAAAGATTACACAAAAACTGGTAAATATTTTCCTGTATTGGTTTCGTCATACATCTTTGTCTAAACTCCTCTAACAGAGCTAGGACGTTGGGTAGAGGTAGGATGTCAAAACACTAAAAGTTGAAACAAGTAAGGATTTGCTGAATTATATCACCTAAAATAAAGCATTACAAGGATGCGCTATACACAGCGCTGCCAAGAGGACCAAATCAGCTTTTGAAGCATTTTCTATTTACATTCTCTACAAGGCTAAAGTGTGGCCTGCTAGCAAAACCAGGTGTAAAAGGAGACTTCTGTACTTGCAACTAAAATTTCTTATTGTTGGAAGACAATGGACATTAATTTAAAGATGGAGCAATGAATAGATCACTAATCGTGGTTCTGTCAGTGGGTCAGGAGAAAGTCAGTGTCACACCTATTATGTCTGTATACGATTTTGACTGTGGTTAGAAAGACATGAAACTGGCTGGATGCAAGCAGACAAGAATCCCACTGAGTACGACTGGCAGCACCCGTGACTATGCACCCCTGCGCTTATTCCCTCTCTCCAGAGCCCATGCCAACAGGCAGTGGTCTGTGAAAGCCCAGGAGAGCCACCATCTCCAGTGTTCTGAAAGTGGCCGCGACGCCCGTAGCACAGGGAAATGCGCCACTCCTGCCACCTGTCACTGGACACAGTGCCAAGAGGGGATGTCTTGAGAGCCGAGGGGTCAAAGGAGAGCGCTGAGAGGCTAGGAGGAGCCAGGACCTCAGGGACCAGCATACAGTGACAGCATGGAGCTACTGTGGACCCCCCGATGTCCACCTGAAGCCCACTAGTGACCAAGTCTACAAGCATCGCCTGTGTGCAGTCCACAACTGAGTGCTCTGTTGCTGCAGAAAACCAAATCAACCAAAACAAACAAACAAACCAACCTCTAATGGTCACCTCTCATGCTCTGTGTTGCTTAAGCTCTTATGCATTTTGGTATTTTTAGTCATTTTAAGAGACTTTGGTAAGAAGAGTTCAACAACACATTATGTAAGATGCCTAAATGTCAAGCATAAGATGAACGTGGGTTTTTTTTTTTTTTTTTTGACTACTGGAGACAGTATGAATTAGCCAAAGAAACATCTTTGAAAGTGAGTCTGCCATTAGAGAAAACAGAGCTCTATAATAATTTAGCCCAATGTCCAACTAAATTTGATTTCTGAACTGACAAACATTGGACTTAGGAACAAATCAGAGAATTTGGGCTCTACTCGATTCAGTGCTTATTCTATCCAGTAACAATGTTGATTAATTCAGTTATTTTGACAGAAATACACTTGTTCTGGACCCTCATTCTCTTCTGTTAGATAAAATGAGATTTATACTCAAGAGACTCTGAAGATTAACACACGTGTGGGCCCTCAATGCAGATGCACTGATTCGTGGTTCCATCAGTGAGTGCTGCTGCAGTTGGAATCTACAGAATGAAGTTTACTTGTCTCCAACAAAACAGACCTTAAGACCCAGAGGCTCTCCCACCCCTCACCTTTCTGTCTTAGCTATTTGTCCATCTTTGTCATACAACTTTGAGAAAAAGTATGTACTAAAATCATATTCATTCATAGTTTTCATGGAGAAAATTGAAGAATGAAGAGGTTAAATAAGTACTCAGTGTCACAAAGCTAATACGGCATAGGGTTTGAAATTCAACCCAGAAATCAGATTTTTCCTGCCAAATATTATAGCATGTGTACATACATCCAACAGCATCCACACTGCCAGAGGACAACTGCTCGGAAGATGCGCTCTTACTACATTTTCCACAGTGAGAGTCCAGGTGATAGTGGCGTTCAGGTGGAGGGAAAACCTGACTTAGCAAAAACTACTTCTTAGGCTGCCATGCTGTCCAGGGGTTCTCCACTTGTCAACATTTCTAGCTCCTGTCCAGCATTCGTCTCTGCAGATGTAACACTTGAAACCCTTGCGTCTCCACATATAATGGGTAGTAGTACACCACGGTCTCGGTCTCTGTCTACAAAACGAGTGGGTACTGTAAATCAGTACTGAATAAGGAAATGCATGAATAACAAAGACTCAGTATGAGGAATGAAACTGCAAATTATGCCCCGGGGATTGAAACAAGCAAAAGATGGAGCATTCAGGAGGACTCCTTCAAGAACACATTTGGTTTTTGAAGGTTGTAGAATTCACTTGGGTTGTAGAATTAGCTTCTCATCATCCACACAAAAATATTTACATGGATTTTCATTAGGACTTCATTGAATATATAAATTGATAGAAGATAATTAACATATTTAATTATTGCTGTTCCAATTTATGAAAATAATATATCCTTCACTTTATTTAAACCTAAATATAGTAATATATTATGTATTATTTCTATATAATAGTATTTAAGATGAATGATATATAAATACTAAAAAACAAATAATATATCAATGATAATCTAATATGTATAACTAATATATTTAATAATTTCTATAATTCACTATATAATCTGTGATAATACTTCTAGATAATGAAAACATATAATAATATATAATAATATCTTTTTCTGTGTAGACATCTTATACTTTACAGATTAATTCCTAATGTCTGATGTTTCTTGACACAATTATAAATGATAGCATATGAAAATAATTTTGTAGTTGCTGATACATAGCACTGTATCTTATGATATTACTAATTTCATAGATTGAGTCTCATGGTTCATCCTGCATGTTTACTGGGTTGCTTCATGATTTTGACTACAATCATTCTAACATATTATCATGTTAACATATGTCATTCTAACATATTAAACCTAATTTCAGTTTCTTGTCCTATAGCACCGGCTAAGGTGTCCAGGAAATGTTTACTGTAGATGACTATTTGATATTGCTTGCTTCATTCCTTATTTCAAGCTATCCATATTTCACCACTGCCTGCAGTTAGTCCATGATTTGTGTAGTTAGCCTTTGTTACAAGAGGACATCTAGGATTATCTCCAAGAGTCCCCCTCCCTCGTATACACAGACGTATAATCCCCAGCCCTGAATGAGGGCAAGGCCTGTGGATGCAAGGGGTTTTTCTCTTTCCCTTCTGCTAACCCACACCCAAACATCTATTTGGGAAGATATCTTTCTCTTTCTCTCACTCTCCGTCTCTGTCTCTCTGTAACTCAGCTCTTCAAAAAAATGTTTTTTAATAAAATCCGTTTAACAAAGTTACTTAAG
Organism: Oryctolagus cuniculus; assembly: GCF_964237555.1. Taxonomy (NCBI): domain Eukaryota; kingdom Metazoa; phylum Chordata; class Mammalia; order Lagomorpha; family Leporidae; genus Oryctolagus; species Oryctolagus cuniculus. Next base: position 54,285,783 of record NC_091447.1, read on the forward strand.
GTAACTAGTTCTTTATTCCTAACCCTTCAATCTAGCTAATCTCTTCATTTGTAGTGAATAAATGCTAACTTAAAAACTGTTTTGCCCAGTCTTATTTATCATGATCTCTCCTGACGTGAATGTGACTGAAGAACCGTTCTTGAGGGCCGATTACACAAAGCTTAGGTGTGGTATTGCTGGAGACCCAGTGAGGGGAAGGACCATCACAACGCCAGCAGCATTCATAGGCGCAGCGTGAATAAGCGTGTGTCAAAGCAAACACTGTTCTGAAAGAAGGAGCATCACATTAAAGAGCTAACGGAGCAGGATTTTTGGTATTTCACCTCTAAAGATTGGTGCTGTAGAGGTTCTTATCCCTGGTGTCTTTTTAGTTCCTAAGCAGTCCCAATTCCAAATCGTCAGTGAAAGGCTGCACACAACGTGCCTGTTTGGAAACGTTGAGTATCAGTGCACATTCACGCAGCCTTTGAAGTGCAAACACGGCCAGCAGTATTCTGGTTGGTATGCACTATCTGAGTTGCGGTAGAATGGAGGAAAATTACTTCTCCCTGGCTTTGATTCCGACAAACAGCTCTCAACTGCTCAGAGCTTCAAAGCCTTGCCCTGCCTTCAACGTAGTTTGAAGTTTCCGTTTCTTGTAGACATGTGTTCAGATGGCATGGGTATATTGACAAAAAATACTGAGGACTGTCTATTAGATTATGGATCTTGTGTCAAATTAAAAATAAGCCTCAGAATTCCAACAATGAGAAAGTCTTGTCCTCACACCCAAAGCGAGCTGAGTATGCATGACACCATAGTAAAGTCTGTGAATTTTATGCTATACTGCCTAGAATTTGAGATTATTCTTACCATCCATTTGACAATATAAAAATAAAACAGTGACTATTACTGAATGCTGAGGCTTGATAGTAATCATTGAGAAAATTTCTGTCTAGAACATTTGAAACATGAGTGGTCTCTTGTTCCAAAGGAACAAGTACAAAAAGAAGATTAGATGCAAGATATTGTCTGGTGTCTCGCATTTTTAATGATCTGAATAAATGCATGCTAGGAAGATATTAAATATGTTTTTTGATGGAAGATATGACCAGAGAGCAAAACTAAAGCCTTTAAAGAATAGGACTTTTGCAGGTTGTTATGCTTTGTTCCGCAGTTTAATGAAATTCTTGGATCAGCTAAGTACATTGTGATATTGTTGCACACTATGAAAACTGTCAGTAAACACTCTGAGTTTGTTAGAATATTTTGAAAAGTATTTTCCATCCTATGAAGATCCATGGACTGGCCGGCGCCGCGGCTCACTAGGCTAATCCTCCACCTAGCGGCGCCGGCACACCGGGTTCTAGTCCCGGTTGGGGCGCCGGATTCTGTCCTGGTTGCCCCTCTTCCAGGCCAGCCCTCTGCTGTGGCCCGGGAGTGCAGCGGAGGATGGCCCAGGTGCTTGGGCCCTGCACCCCATGGGAGACCAGGAAAAGCACCTGGCTCCTGGCTCCTGCCATCGGATCAGCGCGGTGCGCCGGCCGCAGCGCGCCGGCCGCGGCGGCCATTGGAGGGTGAACCAACGGCAAAGGAAGACCTTTCTCTCTGTCTCTCTCTTTCACTGTCCACTCTGCCTGTTAAAAAATAAAAAATAAAAAAATAAAAAATTAAAAAAAAGATCCATGGACAAGAAATTTATGAATGTACAACCCATTTCTTTCACAGAACTATCACATAAACTGAAGTACAATTTTACCTAACAATTTGTTTTGCCTAGCTACCAATGTATATATGATTTTTGAAACTTCATCTGTTTTATTTCAGATAAAAGCTAAAGATAAAGGTTCTGGGCTTGCACAAATTGCCTTAAATTTTATTTAGTTTTCAATTCCTGTCAAGACACTTCTGAAAGATTATATCAAATGTTTTTGTACCAAATTAAAAAAATAGCTTAATGGATATTATTTTGTGTTAGTAGCATACAGTAATTCAAATAGACTATATATATATATATAGAGAGAGAGAGAGAGAGAGAGTAACAAATAAGGTATAAATTCATTAGTCATATTAAAATTTATATATTGAAACATTAGTGTTTGTTGGGGATGGCGCCGTGGCAAAGTAGGTTAATCCTCTGCCCGCTGCACCAGCACCCATATGGGCGCTGGTTCTAGTGCTGGCTGCTCCTCTTCCAATCCAGCTCTCTGCTGTGGCCTGGGAAAGCAGTAGAAATGGCCCAAGTCCTTGGGCTCCGCGTGGGAGACCGGGAAGAAACACCTGGCTCCTGGCTTCAGATTGGCACAGCTCCAGCTGTTGCAGCCATCTGGGGAGTGAACCAATGGCAGGAAGACCTTTCTCTCTGTCACTCCCTCTCACTGTCTGTAAATCTACCTCTCAAATAAATAAATAAAATCTTTAAAAAAAGAAATATTTGTGTTTGTTAAAATTTCATATATATGCATTAATACAAGAAATCAAAATTTCTGTAATTTTTGGGTAGTTACTATTGAATGATGACAATAAAATGTTACAAATCTATCTATATAATGTTTGTACAATTCCAAGGAACAAAATGCAGACCTTTATAGTTCTTTTTCTTTCTTATGTTTAGTTGGGCTAGACTTTAAAGAAGTTAATTTCTTTACATTTAATAAAGGCATTATATATCAGGCCATAGTTTGCATCCCTCTAGTTTTTTTTTCAAAATAGTCTTATTGTTCTAATAATTCATTTTCACTATATATCAAAGTCATCAATCTAGTATGTATTGGGAATAAAAACAAGCGAGTAAAAGAAATCAAACCTACAAAAAGTTTTTTTTTTTTTTTAAAAGTCCGTTCTTCAACAGAGTTTGGGAAAACAGGGATGGCTTTTACAGTGATGGTGTGGCCTTCATCTCAGACCTAATATGTGATTTCATCGCTGCATTATCAGCAGTGGTGACCAGCGAAGGTTCTGCAAACCCCGCCCACCAATCTGGCTCAGAGGCGCCTAGACTGACTTGCCGCCAGCACCCTGGATGGCCTTGTGTTTAAGCAGAAACTCTGCCTTACTCCTGTCCCTAAAAGCCACTACTAGCAGAGGAACGGGACAAGATTAATGGCAGAATCCAGCTAAGTCGAACAACTAAGAATTTGCCATCGGAATTTGAGAACTGAGGAAGTCGGGTTGATTCCTGCCCTTTTGTCCTGAATCTGTTTCTCTGACCTGAAGTGACTGCAGGTCCACGTTGATGTCTGTGACTCTGCAGTCCTCAGTTTATCCTCCAAGTAGTAGCTGCAGCCAGTGACAGCGGAGGTCCGACAGTTACCTCCCAGAGAGAGAGTGGACCTTACCCAGCGGAGGTCCGACAGTTAGCTCCCAGAGAGAGAGGGGACCTTACCCAGCGGAGGTCCGACAGTTACCTCCCAGAGATCCGATAGTTACCTCCCAGAGAGAGAGGGGACCTTACCCAGCGGAGGTCCGACAGTTACCTCCCAGAGAGAGAGTGGACCTTACCCAGCGGAGGTCCGACAGTTACCTCCCAGAGAGAGAGCGGACCTTACCCAGCGGAGGTCCGACAGTTACCTCCCAGAGAGAGAGGGGACCTTACCCAGCGGAGGTCCGACAGTTACCTCCCAGAGAGAGAGGGGACCTTACCCAGCGGAGGTCCGACAGTTACCTCCCAGAGAGAGAGGGGACCTTACCCAGCGGAGGTCCGACAGTTAGCTCCCAGAGAGAGAGTGGACCTTACCCAGCGGAGGTCAGACAGTTACCTCCCAGAGAGAGAGTGGACCTTACCCAGCGGAGGTCCGACAGTTAGCTCCCAGAGAGAGAGTGGACCTTACCCAGCGGAGGTCCGACAGTTACCTCCCAGAGAGAGAGCGGACCTTACCCAGCGGAGGTCTGACAGTTACCTCCCAGAGAGAGAGGGGACCTTACCCAGCGGAGGTCTGACAGTTACCTCCCAGAGAGAGAGGGGACCTTACCCAGCGGAGGTCTGACAGTTACCTCCCAGAGAGAGAGGGGACCTTACCCTGGCTTGGCTACGCTCCCTCACTTCCTCAATCTAGTTCGCTATTTGACAGCGGTGCCTGTCCCCTTCATATGAAGGACAGTGATACACCACGCCCGCCGTGCAAGCTGAATTCGGTTAACAACCGTGGAACACAAGGATCCCTGAATTATTTGTTGTGAAGAACCCGCACTTCCACTTCTGCTTTCAAACAAGCCCTGGAGCCTTGTGCTGTTCCTTCTGTTGTGAGGTTTGCACTTCCAGGAATTTCGTCTTCTCCGTTGTTTCCAGGAGGTGAGTGAGAAGGGAAGTCCTTCCAGACAAGGCGGTTCAGAGGGAGTGCACGCCCTGGGCTGGCCGGCTCCTGGGATCGTCCATCATCTCCCGCAGAGAGGCCACGGTGGGCAGCGCAGGTGGATTTTGCACTTCAGTAGGAGCACCGTCGGGCGAGGCACGAGGCACGGGGTTCCTGTACTCACCACTACACAGGGGGCTTGAAGCATTACTAAGTGGCGTTTCTCATCAGCTGTCTGCTGAAGCCCAGGTTCCGGACAACGTGGCCGCCCTGGTGGTGAGAGGCTGGGCCCTGACCGCGGCCCGGTGCGGGGCTCCGACAGGGCCAGGCCTGCTTCCACAACCTCCCTGGGCGGCTTGTGGCCCAGGCTGGGCTGAGGCCCGGCAGTCGGCGGTGAGGGCGGACCCGTGGCTGCAGCACCGGCTCCACGGAGGGCCGAGGGCACGAGGCTCACCCGGCTGAGCTCCAGCGGCCACCATGCTCTGGGTTTGTATTTGCCAGATTTCCCGGTGGGCCTTTTATTGACGAGTACCCATGTGTGTTGTTCTGTGACTTACTAAACAGCACAAGGGGAGGTCTGGTGTCTTAATCACAAAACTCACAAAGCTTGTGCATTTGAACATTTTCTTTTGTCCACGAGTCTTTCAGTCTTCTCTTGGCTTTGTACACTTGCTATGGTTGGGATTAATTTACATTTTTTTTTTGACAGGCAGAGTGGACAATGAGAGAGAGAGAGAGAGACAGAGAGAAAGGTCTTCCTTTACTGTTGGTTCACCCTCCAATGGCCACCGTGGCCAGTGCGCCGCGCTGATCCGAAGCCAGGAGCCAGGTGCTTCTCCTGGTCTCCCATGGGGTGCAGGGCCCAAGCACTTGGGCCATCCTCCACCGCACTCCCTGGACACAGCAGAGAGCTGGCCTGGAAGAGGGGCAACCGAGACAGAATCTGGCACCCTGACTGGGACTAGAACCTGGTGTGCCGGCGCCGCAGGCGGAGGATTAGCCTATTGAGCAGTGGTGCCAGCTTTAATTTACATTTTGTATTTACTAAATACAGTCATTCATTGTGGTACTTTAACATGAATTCCAAACATATAGTATTTTGCAAATGACATGTTTCTTCTGAGAATTATAATATGAAGAGAGCAGAGACTTAGATCTTCTTCTTAATTCTATTGTGGTCCAACACAGGGCTGAAGCTGCCTCTGGTCTACTGGAGTTTTCCTAGGAGTTGTTCTTCTCTTCATAGGAAATGCTCTTCAAAAAGTCCATGAAATGTGCATATTATAAAAATCTATGCAGGGATTCCAAAATTACTTTGCACCAAAATAAACTTACATTTCAATTCTGTTTTCCATTGGATGTTTTGATGTACCTGTGCATTTGTCAATCCATAGGGAGAGACCACGTGTACACTTCAGACATGTGTACATAGGAACACCTATCTATGAACACGCCTTGTGACTGTGTTATCAGACACTGGTGTGGTTTTTCTTCAACATTTTCTGAGTTTTTATGTAACAAAAGTTTCTCATTGGTTAAGCTTGATATCTCATTTGTGTGATAAACTATAATGAGCAAACTCTGATGGGAAAGATGCAAGAAGAGGGAATCTGTAACCACTGGACATTTCTTTGTGTTCCATGTACTTCCCAAAGTATTTTTTAAAGCATTATTTTATTTATTTGAAAGACAGAGTTACAGAGAGAGCGAGGTTTTCCATTCCTCTGGTTCACTCCCCAACTGGCCGCAATGGCTGGAGCTGTGTGGATCTGAAGTCAGGAGCCAGGAGCTTCTTCCAGGTCTCCCACGTGGGTGCATGGGCCCAAGCACTTGGGCCATCTTCTACTGCTTTCCCAGGCCACAGCAGAGAGCTGGATTGGAAGTGGAGCAGCCAGGACTAGAACTGGCTCCCACATGGGATGCCGGCACTTCTGGACAGGGTGTTAACCCACTGCGCCACAACGCCGGCCCCTCAAAATATTTTATAACCAATTATTACAATGATTTCCTATGGTAATTATGAACAACCATATATGAGGGTACTTCAGATACTTCAGGGAAAATGGAATTAAAATGTAGGTTTATTCTGGTGCAGATATTTTTGAAATCCTTGAATAGTTGTTGCATGAAATTTTTGACAACCTCTCATATGCACGAATTTCAAATTTTTTTGCACAAAACTTCTTTTAATGCCATTTTTCATTAATTTTTTGAAGAACCCTCATGTTATGAATGAGAAAACTAAATTCAGAGAGGATGAATAATTTCTGTGATTTTGAAACGTTTTCCATGATAAGCACCTCAGCTTCGTTGTAGTATATCCTCATTTAGCCGGAACATATAGATGCTCAAAGCAACTGGCATCCTTTTGGACCTAGTCTCCATTGCTTAGTCATCCGTTAACTGTTATTACTCAGAGCGTGATTACTGCATAACTGCATGCATCCTTTAGGGGTGGTGGCTCCACCTTCAACATAAACAATGACAAGGCAAAACAAAACCCTGGCATAACCAGAAAGACTGACCAGAACCCATGGCCATGCACACTAAGGTATCTGGTTGCTAAACTGCAGTCAGTGCTGTGGGTCTCCCTGCTGGAGAGCCTACTAAGGCTCCCTCCAGACCCCCTGCTCCAGCTGCTGTGAGGAAACCTGAATTCTCAGGCCCTTTGAGAAGTCATCAGCAATCGCTTTTCTACTGACAAACAAAAATGATGGATATGAAAGGCATTGGGTCTACAAAGAGTTGGATCAATTACTTTCTGTCTTCCTCAGTGATGACCATTATAGTTCATTGTATTTACAGAAGTTATATGCACGATTAACAATCTATCCAGTAGTAGATTCTTTAAGTATTATTATATCCTTAGAATTGTATCTGTGAACTACAATTGAATCTATTGTCTTTGTATTATTATCACATTAGCATGAGAATAAATGAGAAAAAATAAAATAAGATCATGTAAGCAGATATTGCTTGTAAGCTTCTTGCCAGTTTGCGGGCACTGTAACTATTAATAAAGACTGTTAGCTGGGGCTGAAATCTTATGCCCAGTATTTTACCTGCTGCATTGAAAACCAAGAGTTTTAGGCTTTTAAAGTTACAACAGGCTTTTGCACATCTGTCTTTTTTTAAGGTTTTATAATACCAATATACTACTTTTTGCTTGTCATCTCTTTTCCCACAGTATACACTTAAATACTTTTAAGGACGTCATGTGATTACCTATAACATTTGGTTTCTTTTTATTTATTTATTTACTTGAAAGTCAGAGTTACACAGAGAGAAGGAGAGGCAGAGAAAGAGAGAGAGAGAGAGAGAGAGGGCTTTCCTCCGCTGGTTCACCCCCCAGTTGGCCGCAACAGCCAGAGCTGTGCTGATCCGAAGGCAGGAGCCAGAAGCTTCTTCCAGGTCTTCCACACAGGACAGGGGTCCAAGGACTTGGGCCATCCTCCACTGCTTTCCCAGGCTATAGCAGAGAGCTGGATCAGAAGTGGAGCACCCAGGACTTGAACTGGCGCCCCATATGGGATGCTGGCGCTGCAGGCAGCAGCTTTACCAGCTATGCCACAGTGCCGGCCCCAACATTTGGTTTCTATTTGACTATCTAATCACCTCGTAGGTGGCAAGCACCAGCACACCTATTCTATTCATCTTTTTTCTCAGGGCCACTAATTGAGACTCAAGTCATTGAAGACACTGGGTATGACACTGCCTCCTCCCTTCAAGTGTGGACAGGGATTTAGTGTCCAGTCCTGAAGAAGTCTGGAGCCTGTACTCACAGATTTGGTGCTGGTTTTGAAAACCAGCCTTCCTCACGTGGTGCTCAGGACATAAGTGAATGGCCCCACTGAGTTTATGAGTGGGAGTGGAGAAGGGCATTTTTATCATCTTCCACGTCATCACACACGCGCGATTCCCCTGCCTGTCTACTTTGCACTTCTGTCAGGAGACTGTGCTACTGGTCTTTGTAGAAATAAATCTTGCCCGTTTCTTTTTGATTGCATGATTTTGTCTGAAATATGGTCTCAGGCTGCAGATGGTTGATCCAAAGGTGACACTTTCCTGCCAGTACCTCACTTGTCCTCGAAGAGAAGGCTGGAATTCAACACTATCAACCCGAGTTGTGAAATGCTCTTTGCTTTGTTTCTTAACAACCACTGATTCAATTTCAAGAACATCGCCCTGTTGCCAAAACGAGCAACTCCTCATTCAGAACACTTGTTCTGCTTGTTCGGATCTTGCGTTTGGGCTGGTATCTTGGTCTTGTTCCTGCTTCTTATTCCTGATTGTCATGGCTGCGTACTGCCCTGGCCATGCTACTCTGCCTCAAAGCAGAGGAAAGATGCACAGAGTGGCTGTCTGAGGCTGTTGAGCAGGTCCCCAGAATCCACTGCTGGGGTCCCGGCAGGGTGGCAGCAGGGGCTCTGCTGACGTAGTTCTGAGAAAATCCTGTCCATCTGAGTTTTCTTACCAAAAAAATAAAAAATGGCCCCACAACAAGGCTGTTTGCAGGCTTGTCTAGGAGCCAAAAGCTTGCATGTGATATACATAATAACAAAAGTGCTTTATTTTTCTTATAAAACAGATGCAGAACTTTATTTTGCAATTTTGACACTAACTCTATTGCCTCCTATGCACATACTAGCTGACCTGTCCTTATTTTTAATAAGGAGAGAGGAATTGTGCCACATTATACCAGGCCTGGGAAGATCCAGGGGTTCTGGTGAATTGTTGATTGTGACAAGTAAATGGTCTGATCCAGGCACAAAAAGATCTGTAATCTCCCCATGCAAACCCTCCCCAGCAGAGAAGGTGCCTGTAGCAGGAAGGATTTCCAGACTTTATCATGTTTTCACAATTAAGGCAAGTTACAGCTGAGCGCACTGCATGTGGTCATGGGGCAGATAAAGGAACATTATTAACTGTTCTAGTTGGATTGAACACTTGCATGTTTGAATAATTTATAAATATCTTGAGAGAGCTAGTTATGGGAAGATATTTTACTCTCTGCTTCATTTTCTAATGCTTTGCTGTATATTGGGAGATAAGTACTTTCTATCTATACAAAAAGTTTTTGGGGGCTGGCACTGTGGTGTAGTGGGTAAAGCCACTACCTGCAGTGCTGGCATCCCATATGGGTGCTGGTTCGAGTCCTGGCTGCTCCTCTTTTGATCCAGCTCTTTGCTGTGGCCTGGGAAAGCAGTAGAAGATGACCCAAGTCTTTGGGCCCCTGCAGCCGTGTGGGAGACCCAGAAGAAGCTCCTGGCTCCTGACTTAGGATCGTCACAGCTCCGGCCGTTCAAGCCAATTGGGGAATGAACCAGCAGATGGAAGACCTCTCTCTCTCTCTCTCTCTCTCTGCCTCTCTGTGTAACTCTGACATTCAAATATTTAAAAAATTTTAAAAAGTTATATCTAAAAATTATTTATTTGAGGAGAGGGAGAGGAAAGGAGGGAGAGAAGGGGAGAGAGATGAGAGAGAAGGAGGGAGGGAGAGAGGTGGGAGGAAGGGAGGCAGAGAGAGAGCGAGAGAAAGAGAGAACCTGTAATACACACACAGACACAGCCCTCCCACCCCCTGGTTCACTCCCCAAACACTTACAGTGCGGTGTCTGGGGTTGAGCCAAGGCTAGAGCCAAGAACATAATGCAGGTCTTCCACTTGGGTGACAGGCATCCACTGTTTGAGCCATCAACACCTCCTCCTAGGCTCTGACTTGGTAGGAAGCTGGGTTTAGGAACTTGAGGCAGCAGTTGAACTCAGGTCCTCCAGTATGCAATGTGGGCACCCTAACTGCCAGACTGGATGCCTGCTCCCCGTACAGGAAGCAGAGTACCACTTTGGCCTTCACATGTGGTGGGCACTGAAAATCAAGCAATAAGAGTGGACATCCACACAGATGATGCAAGAGAGAAGCCTTGTTCACACCCTAGACACACGGACCAGTGAGCTGAGAACACAGCTGGGCTTGAGAGCTGTCCCCAACAAGCTCATGAATCTGTATGATTCACACTGGATGGATAAGGAGAGGACATTTGTTTTGCGTTTCTGCAACTGAGTCTTTGAAAATAAACTTGTAAGTCGAATCCTCAAATTTTTACTGTGCTCAAAGATTCATTTAATCAGCTATCTAAAGAAGACCTAGAGACAAAATGTGTAATATTTTTTTTCTGTAGGAAGGGCAATTAACATAACTTTGCTAGAAACTCTGGCTACCAAACCCAGAATGAAGAGTCCTCTATTCCAGACATCCTCACCGTGCTCCTTCTAACGGCTCCAGTGGCGGTAGCCTTGGCAGTGCGACTTCGGCAGAGCGACCAGGCAATCCAGTGAGTGACCTCCTCTCAGCCACCTGCCCCATGCCCCAGCAGCCTCTCTGAGTCATTGTGCACAGCCGATATTATGGGATCAGACTTGTTGTTTTGTGATTAGAAGCCCAGAAGGTCAAAGTCAGCGTTTTGTGAGTGACAGGATGAGAGGAAGGAAAATCCTCAGAGCTGTGGGCACCAGCGCTCCTGCTGGGTGGGGCAGGCCAGTGCGAGGGCGAGTGTGAAGAGAGGTTCCCAGGAAGCTCCATGAGGTAAAAAGCACTGGCATTGAGGCCCGCAGTGCCCACACCTGGCCATACATCACACAGGTCAACCCTCTCGTGGGTCAGAATTGGCCACTCTCCACAAAAAAGCATAGACATAAATTAGACTAGAAACTTGACGAAACATTAGAATGTTACTCTAATGCTCAGTTTAAGAAAATACAGGGGCCTGATGCTGTGGCGCAGAGGGTTAATGCCCTGGCCTGAAGCACTGGCATCCCATATGAGCACTGGTTCGAGTCCCGGCTGCTCCTCTTCTGATCCAGCTCTCTGCTAAGGCCTGGGAAAGCAGTAGAAGATGGCCCAAGTGCTTGGGCCCCTGCACCCACATGGGAGACCTGGAGGAAGCTCCTGGCTACTGGCTTCGGATCAGCTCAACTCTGGCCATTGCGGCCAATTGGGGAGTGACCCGTAAATGGAAGACTCTCTACCTCTCTCTCTCTCTCCCCCCCCTTCTCTGTTTCTTTCTCTCTCTCTCTCTCTCTCTCTCTCTCTCTCTCTCTCTGTGTGTGTGTGTGTCTCCTTTCTCTGTGTAACTCTGACTTTCTGACTTTCAAGTAAATAAATAAATCTTTTTAAAAAAGGAAATACAAGTAGAAGTACACGGAGGATGCAGAAAGGAGGGTTCATGACAGGTAACCTGCTGGACTAAGGGTAGGCACAGTGCACACTGTGCAATTGCACAGGTGATGGAGCGGGTGGGGAGCAGGTGGGGGAAGAGGGGGGTGCAGGTTGGGGAAGAGGTGGCCTCACGGCAGGGAGTGCAGTGAGGGAAGGCTCTGCGGTGCCCTGCCTCCCACCTGTGCTGGGTTTGGCCCCCAGAATATGAGATTCTGACAGTCGTAGGCACTTGGAGGACCAGTGCCCCAGAACTTAGAGTATCATTGGACGTGACTGCTCTGGGCAACTTAACCTTAGCTGGGGATGGTCAGGAGTTAGTGAACTAGCTCCTGGTCATGTGGCTAAAAGTATTGAGGCTTTGGGAAACACAGGTTGAGACCCCAGGGTTTCTGCCCAACCTGGAGAGGCCTCAGGAGGTTGGGAACCCGTTATCCTGCCTGCGGTGACCACAATGCAGGCTCTTGTATGTTTGCCCATTTTTGGCTGGCAAACCCCATGGCCAAACCAAAGCACGTTTCTTTTAAGATTTATCTTCTTCCTTGACCCGTATTTACCTGTTTTGCCCTTCCTTTTCTGTATTCTCCTGAAGATCTGTCTCAAAAGGAACTACAGGGGAAAACCGAAATTAGCTATTATCTGGATGTGTTATAGATCTAACTGCAATTTCTATTGAGGCAGACAAAGCCAAGCGAAAGGGTAATTAACTGCAGCATAGTTATGATGTTGTAAGAAGAAACATTTGTTCATTCGTACAAAATTGATTGTAACGGGCCGCACCTGCCCTGCTGTTCCCTCTCTGTTTTCCTCTGAACAGTCGCAGTTCTGACTTAGCTTTCTGTTACTCGGCCTTGCTTCCTGGGCAGCGTTCTAGTCACTGGCTTTCCACCATAAGCCTCTGGTTTTGGACTTCTGGGAAGTATAAGGTACGTGGTTGTTCGTTGGCGCAGGATAAGGGTGGAGCTTGCTCTGGGAGGTGGAGCTTATGGCAGTGGGAGGTCGACTTCTATGTCAGATGGAGTGCAGGGGATATTTATGGACCCTTGGCCATGACCTTCTGAGGGTCAGGGTGAAGCCTAAGCACTGACCCATCATCCTTACCTCCCTCTCCCTTTTCAGGCTCTCAGAAGGGAGTAGAATGGGGACCCTCAGGAACTCCAGCTGCAGTTATCGGATTCCAAACTGTATTAATAGCTTTGCCCCACCTGTGCTCCTAAACATCAAACGTGGGGACTTCAAGTGCTACTGTGGTGCCCCAGTTTATCATCCCACATCTCCTTGTCCCTCCAGTCACACCTAGATCTCCTGTGGATGGCAAGTTGTAACATTTTCACCATGGGCCCACGTCCACTGGACTTGAACACACACTGTTGCCTTGCTTCCTCCCCTAACGTTAGAGATTGAACCTGTATCCTGGCTCTGGGCTAAGGCAATCATCTTGCATGCATTGATCTAGTCAAGGAACAGCTGCTGACCCTTATCCTGCCCTGAATCCAGGAAAGAGGTCACATGGAGCTGCAACGCAATGCGTAACCAGGCAGTTCACTCTTCATCGGTTCATTAGGCTTTACAATTCAAAGGTTCGTTACTTTCTAGGTGGATTTTTGCCCCACTATCATCTCTGTTTTATTACGCCAATCTGGTCCATGTAAAGGAATAGTTGATGACACACTTCAGTAGAACACATTATCTCTCGTTTCCCTAATATGCCTGGTTTTCTCTGCAGATGCATTCTGCTTCCTTCCCCACCTTGCTCTCAGCCCTGGATGGTGATCCGCACGAGGTGTACCACCGCGTGTTCTCAGCCAGTGGGAGTGCTCACTTGGCATCAGAAGGAGCAGGAAGAGAAAATCCAGGTGATCATTCTCTCAGCTCCCTTCCTGCGGGTTCACCTTGTATTCTGCCCATTTCTCCATGCTTGTCTATTTCGGTGGCTATAGGGAATTCAACAGAGACTTGATGGTTTTCTTTTTCTTTTTTTTAAGATTTATTTAATTGAAAGACAGAGTTACAGAGAGAGGTAGAGACAGAGAGAGATCTTCCATTCGATGGTTCACTCCCCAGATGGCTGTAATGGCCAGAGCTGCACCAATCCAAAGCCAGGAGCCAGGAACTTCCTCTGGGTCTCCCACGTGGGTGCAGGGGCTCAAGGCCTTGGGCCATTTTCTACTGCTCTCCCAGGCGATAGCAGAGAGCTGGATCAGAAGAGGAGCAGTGCCCATATGGGATGCCGGCGCTGCAGGCCAGGGCTTTAACCTGCTGTACCACAGCATCGGCTCTGATGGTGTTCTTTTTCAAAGTCAGAAAAGAATCTAGGGAGATTGCAGAGATAGTAATGGAAAATAGACAGTTTTGGAAAGCAAAACTATCTTCATGAACCTTGTGAAGACGAAATTTCCTAAGTAGGACTCAAAAAGAATAATTCATGAAGATTGAGGAGCAGGACTATGTTAAAATTTAATAATGGTCATAACTAAGAAAAGTTAAGCCATAATGTGATCGAAGATATTTGTAATATGTGGACCAGAGGTCTAGGATCCATAAAATACAAACAGTCAATAATTACAACAAAACAGACAATTCCTTAGAAAAAAAGCAAGAGAGATGGCACTTCATGGAGAAGCATATTTTCGTAGTCAATACAAATAAACTTTAAGAGTTTTGCTTTACTACTAAAAGACATTCAAATTAATATCACAGTAGAACACTAAGATGCCCAAGGAAAATAAACTGGCAGTACAAGTGTTTGCTAAGTTGTCGGAACAATGACAATCTGGCTACAACTGTTAGGTCTGTAACTTGTACAATAAACCCAGATAACAAACAGACAGTTTTGGTCCTATAATTCTAATACCTGATATTTTCAGACCAGAGATGATTGCTTGTGTGTACAAACAGAAACATACACTAATTTCCATAAAAGCACTATTCATATTAGCAAAAATTACTTTGAAATAACAAAAATGTGCACTGACAGTGGAACATACTGTGTTTATTAATAGAGCGCCACACAGTCCATCTTTTCAGGACCTGCCAGGATGCCCAGCACGGCTAGCACCTCACGCCGAGAACGCTCCGGCTGCTGTTTCATCTTCTCTGTGCTGGGAACACATCTTCATAAGGCGATTTCCCTCTACCGAGTAGCCACTCCTCTGTCCTGTCTCCCTCGTGTTTACCATCAGAACCACATCAAGCTCATTCCTATTCAGTGTCTGATTGTTGTGGATCGGTCCATATAGGGACCTTTGTTATCTACAGTTCAGCATGCAGGATTTTTCAACCCCCACCCTTACCTTCTCACAGGTACTGAAGGCTGAACAAAGCTGTGAGCTTGCCTTGTATCTCTCTTCTGTCTCCGTGTCACTAGCACAATACTGAATCTATAGCAGATGTTCTGTAAAAACATGCTCGAGGAAATATCTCCTGATGGGGAACTAGCCTTTGATCCATGATAGCTAATTGTATTTAAACATGACATGACAATAAGTCTTCTTCACTGTGGGAAAAGTATAATCACGTTCATTTTTTTTTACTCCAGTAATGTATTCCTAAGTTCTGATCAAGATATTTTGGAAAAAAGGTCTGTTGGAGTTAAAAGTAATTTTGAAATATGGTTTCACATTGCTCATTACAGAATACTTCTCACAGTAACATTATGTGGTTTTGAAAATCTTCCTAAGTACTTCCAACTCCAGTGAGTTGTCATGGAAAAAATCCAGTAAGCATATTTCAAGCGATATATTTTTCTTTTGCCCCTGCCAAACATTATATAAATAGAAACTGAGAACATTTCTGCCTATTTCCTGTCCATGCTTTCTACTAGCAAAATTCTGTAGCAAGGCCAGATTACACTACTTTTCTTGAGTGTTGGCGTTTGTAGGTGAGTCAGCACCATTTTTCTGAATTTCCCCCAGCCAGCCTTCCACATCATCCGAGGAAGCCAGTGTGGACTCTGTCCTCCACACACTGGCCAGCTGAGAGTGTTCCAAGGCACGGGTGGGGGCCGGACGGCACAGCTTTGCCATCCTCGAATGAGGTCATCCCTCCATGGCCACGAGCATTCACACTACCAAGTTCCGCTTTATCTGAGCGTGGATAATGGATCCTAGCTGAGGTCACCTCACTCGAAAATGTCCTGACAACATTGGCAGGGCTGTTAGGTCATCGCTTGCTGGCTGATGGAGATTTCTTGCTGTCTGGGCTGTGATTCCACAGAATAAGAACTAAACCCACGAACTTCCATTGCTTGTTGTACGACTCACCTAAGTGGGTCTCACTTAACGTTTGGAAAGAAGCAAGACCATCCAGTGACACTTCTCCTAACAGAGCAGGCCTGCTTTAAAGAAGTATTAATGTGTTATTTCATAGTGCTCCATTAAAATTTTTATATTAGCCCCTGAATCATTCTTCTATAATATCCCTCAGTGAGAAACTGAAAAAAAGCAATTAAAACTGGAGGTGGCCCAGTGTCGCACTCTAAGAGCCGGAGGACCAAGAAGGCTCATTCATAACATCCGTTAACTGCACCGTAAGCACCTGCAAGTCCCCCTGGGCAAGAGAGCATCCCTTACTTAACAAGGGAGCTGCGGTGGCGGCGGCTCGGCGTTCTGCACCTCCTGGCCAGAGTGCACAGCCTGAAATCATACACGAGTGGGCAGCACAATCAGCACACGGTCAGCACAGCCCTGCCCGTCCCCAGTTCTGCCAGGCGCAGCTGTATCAGGCTTAGACAGGCCTCCCTGCCAGAGCCTAGTTCACCCTTCTATGGGGCAGAAGGCCTGTCTGGAGGCCACTCCCCGGGGCACAGGATGGGATGGCACTGTTGTGAACCTCCTCTACACCCTACCTTAAGGCTTAGCTTCGTGAAGGGTAATCCCACAACCAGGCCACCAAGTGATGTTCTCGCCATGTTAGCCAACAACCAAAATAAGACTCTGAGATGTGGCCCAGTGATGCAGGCGATTTAGATACGAACCTCATGCTGTCAGGTGTGAGAGCTTCAAACACTTCTCATAGCCGAGTGCTTTGAAGGGATGGCAAATGGTAGGGCACTTGGTGGAGGAGTTGGGTCACTACTTGGGTCATCTGCATCCCGCATCCACGTGCCTGACTCAGGTTCCTCTGCTTCCAGTTCAGCTTCCTGCTAGTGTGCACCCTGAGAGCCAGCAGCTGATGGCTTAAGCACTTGGGTTTCTGTCTCCCACCTAGGAGACCTGGAGTGAGTTCCAGGCTCCTGGCCATTGCAGGCATTTGAACCATTAAATGAGTGATCTCTTCTTCTGTCTCTGGCTCTATCTCTTTGTCAAATAAAACGCAAATAAATAAAATGAGAAAAAAGAAATTTGCAATCATTAAAAATGAAACCAAAATAATAGACTATACAGGAAAATAAGTAAAGAACTAGGATGCATGAAAATATAAATAAATAATTGGAAGCAGTCAAAATAGTTGTCATAAAAATGTGAATAAAATAAAGTACAATTAAAACATAAAAACTTTTATACGGGGTTGGAATAAACAAAACAACACTAACAAATGCTTTCTATTAATAGGTTATTAATGGGTACTTGGGAAATAAAATTTACTCCACACTAAAATGTAGTGGGTGTGTGGGGTGGGGGCTGGTGTCGTAGCACCACTGGGTAAGCCACGACCCACAAAGCCCATATGAGAGTGTCAGTTCTGAGTCTCAGCTGCTCCACCTCAATCTGGCTCCCTGCTAACACACCTGGGAAAGCGGCGGAAGATGCCCCAAGTACTTGGGCCCCTGCCACCCATGTGGGAGACCAGGATGGAGCTCCGGGCTCCTGGTTTCATCTGGCCCAGACCTGGCTGTTGCTGCTACGTGGTGAGTGAACCAGCAAGTTCCAGATCTTTCCCTCCAACCCCATCCCTGATTCTCCCTCTCTGTCACTCAGCCATTCAAAAAGTGGATAAGTAAATCTTTAAAAAAGTGCAGTAGGATAAAAGCAAGGACCTTACTGAGTAAAACAATTTGGCATTAGAACTTTAGATGTGATTATGAAAAGAAACAAAACTTGTGCCTTTGTCGTGTGCTCTCCCCTTTTAAAATTCCTTCTTCCCTATAATACAAGGAAATTGTGCAGAAAAATAGCTAGAAGATGTCGCCTACAAGAAATGCACCCTGTGAACACAAGTGGCTTCCATAGCCTAGACAGCTCATGGCAAGAGCCTCAGGGGATTGCTGACGCCATCGATAAGAGTGCCAATTGTTAAATCAACAACGGGAATCCCTGGGTACATGCTCCCCACGTAGGATCTCTGTCCTCAATGTGTTTCACTATGAAACTTAGACAACACTCCTAGTCGAACAATGCCCTATACCTTGTGCGGTTGTGTGAGGGCAGCCTGTTGAAATCCTTGCTTAGTGTATACTAAGTTGATCTTCAGTATATGAAGGTGATTGAAAATGAAACTCAATGAAGGGCGGGATGGGAGAGGGAGTGGGAGAGGGGAGGGCCGCAGGAGGGAGGGAGCTGGGGGGGGGGAGCCACAACAATGCAAAAGTTGCACTTTGTAAATTCACATTTATTAAATAAAAAATAAATAAATAAATAAAAAGAAATGCTCCCTGTCCCTGTGTGGTCGGGGCCGGAGTGGTGTGCTTGGTGCAGGAGGAACTCAGGCAACTGTGCCCCACCCTCGGGAAAGACACTGCCTTCCTTTAGAGCCCTCTCGCTTTGTCTCGCCTGCCTCATCTCTCCATCTGAGAGAGGACGTTCTCTGTGCCTTGGAGAACAACCCCAACAGTGCACAGAAGTTCCGTGGCTTCCACGCGGCTCAGCCTGCACGTGATGGCGAGGCGCCCCCTGTGCGGTTTGGGACAATGTCCTCTATTGTGTCGCGGGTTCTAGGTTTGCCTCTCCAGGTTCACACCCTGCTCTGTGAATTACACACTGATCTTTTGGGGTGACAGCCACCAAGATGTCCAGGATGTCTGAGACTGTGCACTCCAGCCGGGCACCAGCAGGAGGGAGAGGAGTGTGGGGTAAATCCTGGTGCCTCCCTCCCCGGACTGGTGGGAGGGGCTTGTGCTCCCGTTCCCTCCTTGGTAACCAGCACTTGCCTTGGCGCTTTCAGCCCTGAGCGATGTGCAAGTGTATTCTGTAGCTTCAGCATCTCTCCTTAGGGTCCCACAACCCTGCCCTCACCTCGGCAAATCCTCCCTTCACGGATGGCCATGCGTCTTCCTCTCTGGCAGAACCCTCAGTTGTGAACTGAATTGTCATCCCTTGCTAGTTCATTAATTGACAGAAGGCACTTTATCAACCAAGCACTCTACATGTGACCATGAACTAGAAAACCACCATGGGAAAAGTAAAAATAGCAAGTATTTGCTGATCATAATCCAGGTACCAGAGCCTTCTCAGCATATCACATAGTGAGTCAGTCCTGTCACTAAGTCTGGTTTGTCTCTCTGTGAGAACAAGGTGGGTTATTTGTAATAGAACAAGTTATTTCCAAGTCTCAGACATTTGATCACAGCCATGACCTCTTTCTTAGAGCATCATAGATCTGAGTCAAAAACTCCTCAACTTGGAGGTACACACACACACACACACACACACGCACACTATGCACACAGACATGCTAACTCCTACTCCATAGGCCCAGATTGTACTGTTAGTCAAAGTTTAAGGCTAAGTTAGAGAAGTAGGAATGGAAGATGGCCAGATTAAAGATATTATAGAATTTTTTATTGGAAATCACAAAGGTCTTCTTCCATACACTCTAAGAGAACAAACTCACAACTCTGATTTACACAACACGCCCGCAAGACTTCATCGCACTGAGCCTGTGTTGGAATGTGTCTATTAAAGTCCCTGAGTTAATTATTGCTGACCTTAAGGCAATTCTTCAAAATAAAAATGTATTCATACCTCCAGGTGCATAGGCATTAATTTAATGATATTCTTTCCTCACCACATTAGGTTGATTTAAGGTAGGGAATAAAATATAGCCTAAGGCAAGCACCTAAAGTCAATCTTGCGAATGGTCCACACTCAGTGCTCATATGACACAGAAGACTGAACAGGGAACAAACTGGAGATGGATACTGTTAACAAAAAGTTGTTAAAGTGACCGTGGTTCAAGTAGACTAAAATAAAGCCATGAAATACGGATTCAGAATGTTCACATAAAAAATAGCTCATCTGAAACCTCCACATCTGATGAGTATGACTATTGTCAGATTTGGAATAAAGAAATTAAAGTAATTCTGATGAAAAGCAATTTTATCTGTAATATTTCTGGAAGCCACTCAAGTAGCTCAAGGAATTTTACACTTGTGCTATGAAATGGCTACTGAATTTTCAATTTTATTTCTTCATAAAATGAGATTTAGAAAGAAATTAATATTATCAGAGAGAATTTTTATACATGATGTAAAATTTCACTGTTAAAAAAACCAATGGGGACTGGTGTCAAAAAATTTAGTTGAGAAATCATAGCACTCATGTATTTATTAGGAAAGAGTCAGTCATGAGTGAGGCATCTTTTTGAAAAGAAACTTTTTTTATTAAAGATTTATTTATTTATTTGAAAGGCGGAGTTAGAGAGAGAGAGGGAGGTTTTCTTTTTTTTAACTTTTATTTAATGAATATAAATTTCCAAAGTACAGCTTATGGATTACAATGGCTTCCCCCCCCCATAACGTCCCTCCCACCCGCAACCCTTCCCTTTCCCACTCCCTCTCCCCTTCCATTCACATCAAGATTCATTTTCATTTCTCTTTATATACAGAAGATCAGTTTAGCATACATTAAGTAAAGATTTCAACAGTTTGCTCCCACACAGAAACATAAAGTGAAAAATACTGTTTGAGTACTAGTTATAGCATTAAATCTCAATGTAGAGCACACTAAGGACAGAGATCCTACATGAGGAGTAAGTGCACAGTGACTCCTGTTGTTGATTTAACAAATTGACACTCTTGTTTATGGGATCAGTAATCACCCTAGGCTCTTGTCATGAGTTGCCAAGGCTATGGAAGCCCCTTGAGTTCACTGACTCTGATCATATTTAGACAAGGCCATGGTCAAAATGGAAGTTCTCTCCTCCCTTCAGAGAAAGGTACCTCCTTCTTTGATGACCCGTTCTTTCCACTGGGATCTCACTCACAGAGATCTTTCATTTAGGTTTTTTTTTTCCCCAGAGTGTCTTGGATTTCCATGCCTGAAATACTCTCATGGGCTTTTCAGCCGGATCCGCATGCCTTTAGGGCTCATTCTGAGGCCAGAGTGCTGTTTAGGACATCAGCCATTCTATGGGTCTGCTGTGTATTTCACTTCCCATGTTGGATCATTCTCTCCCTTTTTTATTCTATCAGCTAGTATTTTCAGACACTATTCTTGTTTATGTGCTCCCTTTGACTCTTAGTCCTATCATTATGATCAATTGTGAACAGAAATTGATCACCAGGACTAGTGAGATGGCATTGGTACATGCCACCTTGATGGGATTGAATTCGAATCCCCTGGTATGTTTCTAACTCTACCGTTTGAGGTAAGTCAGTTTGAGCATGTCCCGAATTGCACATCTCTTCCCTCTCTTATTCCCACTCTTATATTTAACAGTGATATCTTTTCAGTTAAGTTTCAGCACTTAAGAAGAATTGTGTATTGATTACAGCATTCAACCAAAAGTATTAAGTAGAACAAACAAACAAAAATACTAAGAGGGATAACATATTAAGCTGCTCATCAACAGTCAGGGTGAGGGCTGATCAAGTCACCGTTTCTCATAGTGTTCATTTCACTTTAACAGGTTTCCTTTTTGGTGCTCAGTTAGTTGTCACCTATCAGGGAGAACATGTGGTATTTGTCCCTTTGGGATTGGCTTATTTCACTCAGCATAATGTTTTCCAAATTCCTAACAGGGATCACTTTTCAGTTAAAATTTAAACACCTAAGAATAATTGTGTGTTAATTACAGAGTTCAACCAATGGTACTAGAACAACAAAAAATACTAAAATGGATAAAGTATTACATTGTACATAAACCGTCAGGACAAGAGCTGATCAAGTCACTGTTTCTCATAGTGTCCATTTCACTTCAACAAGGAGGTTTTCCATCCACAGTTTCGCCCCCCAAATAGCTACAACAACTGGGTTGGGCCAGGCTGAAGCCAGGAGCCAGGAGCTTTCTCTGGTCTCCTATGTGGATGCAGAGACCCAAGCCCTTGACCCAAGCACCATCATCTGCTACTTCCCTAGTTGCATAAGCAGGGAGCCGGATGGGAGGTGGAGCAGCTGGGGCACAGACGGGTGCCCATATAGGAAGCAAACACTGCATGTGGCAGCTGTACCCACTACACCACAGTTCTGGTGCCAGAAAAGAAATTTCCTAACATATGATTTTATTTTCAGGGTTACGTAAGGGTAAGAACAGTGACTTTTATGTAGAAACATTTAACAGAGATTAATTTTTATTAGCACCATATGAGAATCACTGTCATCCTCACCGTTCTCTTTATCACCATCCTCATCAGCATTATCACCATCATCGTTATCACCACACACATCCTCATCTATCATCACGATCACCATTGATCAGCATCTCATCACAGTGGTAGTAAAACATCTACTGGGAAACAAGAAATAACGTGTGCATAATGCTTTAATGTTTGGATCTGGTGCTGTGGGGGTTTCTGTAAGCCGCGGGGTACTAATAATACAAGGAAGCTAACCTCACTTTCTTCAGTTCAAACATCACATGCTACCAATGACCAGTGAACCATTTGAACTTTGCGTGAAGATGAAACTTCTATGGTTCCAACCCACCCTTGCTTGTCCCTAATGTTCTCTTTACCTGGATTCATTCCCATTCAGCTTTGCCTCTTGACTGCCTATCTGTTCTCAGGATGCAGGATCCATGCCGTGTCTAGGTATCCTCCCCACACTCATGAAAGGGCCCTACTGTGCACAAACCCAGCACGGATGAAGCTTCCCTCTAGCCAGTGTCTACCATGGCACATTTAAAATGTGTTGGCAAACAGCAGCCCCCATGAATCCACAGTGTGGCTTTCTTGGGTCCATCTTGTACTGGACTTGCACAGTCAAGTACAGTCTCACAATAATACATGGAAAATTCTAGAAACAGGCAACTCATAAGTTTCAGATTTCCTTGAGAGTAGTATGATGAACTCTTATGCTGCCCTGCTCTGTCCCGCCCAGGCACAAATCCCCCCTCTGTCCAGGGCACCCCTGCTGCATCTGCTGTGCACCCGATAGTCACATGGGCACTGCCTTCCCTGTCAGGTTGACAGCCACAGTGCCACAGCACTTGTGTGTCAGTAATCCTCATGCAGTCTGCTAACGGGACGCTAAGTCACGATGCCTAAGCCAACCATGTCCCTTCATCTTGCACATGGGCGTTGTGCTATGAAAGGGATATCTGACCGTGGACTCAGGAGTTCAGTCGCCAAAGACTTGTGTTAATGGCATTAAGAAGGTGGAAACGTAATAGAATCATGGTGCTCAGGGGGGCCTTTCGGGGGGTGATTAGATTATGCCAACATCAATAGGGTGGCCAGCAGGTAATCCTGCCGTCAGCATGTGCTGTGGGAAGGGCCCAGTGTGGGCACAGGTTGGTACTCTCTGCGCTGTCAGGCATCCATGGCAGGTCTCGGAGCAGATCCTGGGGAATGAATGGGGACCGCGTGCTTGCTCCACCGTGCGGACACACCTTTAAGTGGGGGGAAGGGCTGTCTATTTGCCCCTCTATCCTTGGCATAGAAGTCAAAAATAAGTGAACTACATGCTCATTGTGACGACTTCATTAAGTGCTTGGAGACCAACACAAAGTGACGTAAGTTTACTGCATTTCCTCCAGCAGCACACTCGCATTTGCTTTCTTCACCTGAAATACTTAGGGATGTAGACGGCCTTGCTCCCGCCTGCCAGCCCTGCCCCTGGTAGACTCGCATTTCCTGTTGACCGACTTCTGAAGTGTCTCCCTTTTACCCCTCCTTCATCTGCACCACGCAGACCTGGCTAAAGACCTGGAAACCTTTTTTTTCACTTTCCTAAAAGCTTTCAAATTAGTCTTCTTTAAACTCCCATTTCTCCATTTTCAATTATGTGGCCTTATTGATTTTTCACAGTAATGAAGTAATTCTGCTGCTCTCAGAAGCCAGGGTATCTGGTGGCACCTCACTGACTTTAAGGTCAAGTCCGAAGTTCTGAGAGCCCCTAAAACTTTCTTATCAAAATATCAACAATTCTTTTCAGTATCCCAGAGCACTGGTTGTTGCTGGGGGGCTGTGCCAGGCACCGTCATGTATTTTCTTGTTACTTATCACCACCACCACAAGGAGTAGAAATAATTGTTATCCTGGGATTGTCTCTGTGCATCAGATATCTCCTTGAAGAAGTCCAATTATTTCCCCTCTAGTGTAATCCTTTTGATTTGTTGCTAGAATGGTTATAGAATTTGAAAAAATAGCTGCAAAATAATTAATTTCACCTAGTAATATGTCACCTCTCTTGATCTAGAAATTCAAGTGTTTCTATTCACCCTTCTCCTCTTATTAAATCTTTAAATATCACATTTTTTTCCTACTCTACCTCCTTCGGATGCTTACATGTGTGTGTATATGTCAGGATGCTTAAAACTCCGTAGAGAAATGGAATTATTTTGGTGCTAAAAATTTTGAAATCAATGCATAATTTTTTTATTTATGCATTTCTCATGAATTTTTGAAAACCCCTCTTGTGTGTATGTGTGTAGAGAGTGTATGTGTGTGTATACATGTAAGTACATATATATGTATGTATATATCCACCATGTCTAGTTTGTCTTACCTTTTTATTCCTTTGTCATTTTCTTTAATGTCCCCCGGAAGGTTCTGGAGAATCAGTCTTTCCCGTTGTGGTCAGGACTTCTGCAGTGCCCCTGGGCACCCTGTTGCCACATGCGATTCCCTGGTGACCAGGACTGTTCAAAGCAGACTTTGCACAACTGCTCACCGCCTCTCAGCCTTCCTTTCAGAGACCCGATTTTTATGACTGCTGCATCCTTTTCATCTTCCTGATGATGAAAATTAAACTTTCTCATTCACCTTCCCTTCAGTTGCTCCATTTCTAAGTTGAATTTTGGTGCTGACTTTTGCATTTGGTGTTCGTTGAAGGAAACTAGTTCGGCTCCCTTTGTCCTCTCAGCAGGACTGTCAGAGAGCTGAATACCTTAAGCTTGACCCTACTGGGATGTGGGCCTGCGTAAGACTTATTCCTCCGAAAGTCAGAGTTAGAGAGAGAGAGAGAGAGAGAGAGAGAGAGAGAGAGAGAGAGAGAGAATGAGAATCTCCATCCACTGCTTCACTCCCCAGATGGCCACAATGGCCAGAGCTGGGCCAGGCCCAAGCCAGAAGCCAAGAGCTTCTTCTGGGTCTCCTACGTGGGTGGCAGGGGCCTTCTTCAGATGCTTTCCCAGGCCATTAGCGGGGAGCTCTTTGGGAAGTGGAGCAGCCGGGACTGGAAACGGGGCCCACGTAGGATGCCAGTGTCGCAGGCAGCGGCTTTACCCACTGCACCTCAGCACCGGCCCCAGCCGCCTCCTTCCTAAGGCAGCTTTTGCTGAATTCAGTGGCAGCAGCTCCCTCCTGATGAACCCCGGCAGGCAGAGGTCTTTCTCAGCCTTTCAGTAGCAAGCAGACCATGTCCCAGCCGGGAGGCCTGAGACCTGAGAGTCCTGTGTCCGTACTTTAGAGAAGCTCTTCACTGCAGTTCCTGAGGGTGTAAACCTGCTGTTTCGTTGTCCGTATGCTGCATGACTGGTGATGAAGCTGATCCCTACGCCTCCGGGCATCGCCTTTCTTGTGGAACTGCTGTGTTTTGCACCCCATCAGTCTTTAGTTTTCCATCCTCAGTGAAGCACAAGCTATGTCTCCCTTTTATCCAAAATGCTTGGGATTACAAATGCTTCAGATTTCAGATTCTATTTCAGATTTTTGGAATACTTACACATACATGATAAGATAACTTGGGGATAGGACCCAAGTGGAAACATGAAATTTGTTCGTGTTTTATATGCTCTTTTTTGTTTAAAGATTTTATTTATTTAAAAGTTAGAGTTACAGAGATGCAGAGGCAGAGACAGCGAAAAAGGTCTTCCATCCACTGGCTCACTCTCAAGATGGCTGCAATGGCTGGAATTGCGCCGATCCAAAGCCAGGAGCCAGGAGCTTCCTCTGGGTCTCCCATGTGGGTGCAGGGGTCCAAGGACTTAGAACATCTTCCCCTGCTTTCCCAGGCCATAGCAGAGAGCTGGATCAGAAGTGCAGCAGCTGGGACACGAACTGGTGCCCACATGGGATGCCGGCACTGCAGGCGATGGCTTTACCTGCTACGCCACGGCACTGGCCCCTTATACGCTCTTTATACACAGTGTGCAGTTAACATCATAGAATCTGTGCAGGAAACAAAGTTCCAGGGTGTGGAATTCTCCACTTGTGGCATCATGTTGATGCTTAAGAAGTTTCGGATTTTGAATTTTCAGATTAGGGATGCTGGATCCGCACATTTTTGTCAATATAATAATTGAGATAATGTCCGCCACGGATTATGTGGGTCTCTATTAAATGTTGGGCTCCTTTATGAGGATATCAATGTTTCAATGGACTCCCATTATTCCTCACCACTACAGGATGAGAAGGGAGCGATGGGGGAGGGGAGGTGCAGAATGGGGAAACCAAAAATGTTCCCTCGGGGTCCCTCTGGTAGCTCTGCACGTGCTCATTTAAACTCATCTGAGTCCAGCAAAGATTCAGCATCCTGACCCTGGTCCTCCTGAGACCCAAGCATCCAAGTATGATAAGGATGATTGTTTTATATTTTCTGAATGTACTTTTAATATTTTATTCACTTCTGAACACTGTAAGGAATTTTTAAAATTTTTATTACTTATTTTAGAGGGAAAGGGTAGGGGAGAAAAGAAGCAGAGTAGGCACTGTTCATTCCTGCAAAGACCTGCACAGGCCAGGCCATAGCCACTGAGTGAGGAGCTCAGTCCAGGGCCCCCATGCGGGCAGCAGGGATCCAACCACTGCGCTGTCGCCACGGCCTTGCAGCACCTGCGTGAGCAGAAGCTGGAGACAGGAGCAGGAAGCAGGCCTGGGACCCGACACACTGACGGGGGACACGGTGTCTTCACCAATACCTCAAATGGCTGTCTTTTTTTAAAGCACATTTTAATCAGTTGATTTAAAAATATTTCATTCAAAGCATAATTTTCTTGATATATATTTACCTTATCATGTTTTGAGGTCGTGGTTTATATGTATGATTTACTATTATGGTTTATCAAATTTGGAATATTTATGATGTAGTATTATGGTTTATAAAATTTGAAATATTTAAAATAGGGACTGGCATTGTGGTACAGCAGGTTAAGCAGCTGCCTGCAATACCAGCGTCCCATTTGTGCACTAGTTCAAGTCCCAGCTGCTCCACTTCTGACCCAGCTCCCTGCTAAAGAGCCTGGCAAAAGAGCGGAAGATGGCCCAAGTGCTTGAGCCCCTGTTACCCATGTCGAAGGCCGGGGTGAAGCTCCTGGCTTCTGGCTTTGGCCTGGCCCAGCCCGGCTGATATGATCATTTGATGCGTGAACCAGTGGACGGAAGATCTGTATCTCTCCTGCTCTCTAATTCTGCCTTTTGAAATAAATAAATAAAGCTGTAAAAAAATGAAAATAAAAAGAGAGTAATGGTTGATAAAATTATGGCCAAGTCATCACATTTTTTATAACAAATTCTCAATGCCTCACTAACTAAAACCCACTCACAATTTAACTAATATACCAATTGAAAATAGTTACAAAAGAAAAAGAAAGCAAAAAATGAAAATGATAGTTGTAAGACATATATTATAATTATTTAAAATTTTTCAGGTGTTCCTGCCTTAAAAATATATTTTATTGGGTAAAATGCTGGAAAAGTGTTACTTTGTAACCAAGAAGAAACAGTGGAGTAATCTTTGTTGTTCCTATGATAGGTCACTATGAGATATTAAATCACCGTTTTAGTGCCACAGATTGCCACGAGACTGCCCTTAGCCCCCTCAGCTCCCTGCCTCTGCCACGATTCTGAAGGCAGCGGTACCCGAGCATGGGGCACTGCCGTCACTCAGCCCCGGAGAGCCCGTGGGCAGCGGCCGTGGGAGAGCTGCAGTCGCTGGTGAGGGGCACCCTCACGGGCCTGGGGGCGGTGAGGCAGCTGAGGATAAGCTAAGCACGGACACGGGAAAACTGGATGGGGAGAGCCGGGGTGGCCCAGCAGGAGTCGCTCAGAGTCGCCAACGCAACGGTGAAGGGAAGCAAGACAGAGGGACTTAGCTCCAGAGAGAGAATGACCGGGGAGTCACAGAGAAGCTACGATGACTTAGGCACAGAGAAACCGGCACAGGGGTGACCCCATGGATGAGGGAACAAAAGTTGGGACCCCAGCAATCCTCACAGCTGCACACAGCCAGCGCCTCACCCCCCTCACACGGCTGCACACACGGCCTGGGCGTCACCCTCCTCACACGGCTGCCCATGGCTACACACGGCTGCACATGGCTACACATGGATACACACGGCCTGGGCCTCACCCTCTTCACACACGGCTGCACACGGCTGCACATGGCTGCACATGGGCTGGGCCTCACCCTCCTCACACGGCTGCCCATGGCTACACACGGATGCACACGGCCTGGGCGTCACCCTCCTCACACGGCTGCCCATGGCTACACACGGCTGCACACGGCTACACATGGATGCACACGGCCTGGACCTCACCCTCTTCACACACGGCTGCACACGGCTGCACATAGCTGCACATGGGCTGGGCGTCACCCTCCTCACACGGCTGCCCATGGCTACACACGGATGCACACGGACTGGGCCTCACCCTCCTCACACGGCTGCCCATGGCTACACACGGATGCACACGGCCTGGGCCTCACCCTCCTCACACGGCTGCCCATGGCTACACATGGCTGCACACAGCTGTACATGGCTGCACACGGTTGCACATGGCTGCACATGGCCTGGGCCTCACCCTCCTCACACATGGCTGCACACAGCTATACAAGGCTACACACAGCTGCACATAGCCTAGGCCTCACCCTCCTCATGTGGCTGCCCATGGCTACACATGGCTGCACATGGCTGCACACAGCTGCACACGGCTGCGCACGGCTGCACAGGGCCTAGACCTCACCCTCCTCACACACGGTTGCACATGGCTGCGCACGGATGCACACGGCCTAGGCCTCACCCTCCTCACACACAGCTGCACATGGCTGCACAGGGCCTAGGCCTCACCCTCCTTACACACGGCTGCACAGGGCTGCACAGGGCTGCACACAGCCTGGGCCTCACCCTCCTTACACACGGCTGCACAGGGCTGCACACAGCCTGGGCCTCACCCTCCTCACACATGGCTGCACATGGCTGTGCACGGCTGCACACAGCTGCACACGGCTGCACACGGCTGCGCACGGCTGTGCACGGCTGCACACGGCTTAGGCCTCACCTTCCTCACACACGGCTGCACACAGCTGCACACGGCTGCACACAGCCTAGGCCTCACCCTCCTCACACATGGCTGCACATGGCTGTGCACGGCTGCACACAGCTGCACATGGCTGCACACGGCTGCACACGGCTGTGCATGACTGCATGCACCTGGGCCTCACCCTCCTCACACACGGCTGCACACAGCCTGGGCCTCACCCTCCTCACACATGGCTGCACACGGCTGCACACGGCTGCACACGGCCTAGGCCTCACCCTCCTCACACATGGCTGCACACGGCTGCACACGGCTGCACACGGCCTGGGCCTCGCCCTCCTCCCGGCTGCTCTGAGGCTGCTGTTCTCTCACGGAATTCTTCCTGTCTTCGTCTCTACATGTTAGATCCCCCAAGCCTCAGATGTCGCACATGTTTTGTTTTTTATCTGTAATTACTTTCTGGACCTCAGAGTTCCCTTGCCTTAAATTCCATTTCCATGCTAATGCCTCTCTCCCTCCTAACTCCAATTCTGCGATTCCCTCGGCTCCCGATGTGCACATCCAGCGGCCTATGCCAGTCTCTATGCGTCTACCAAAAAAGCACATAGAACACGTCCCGGCGCTCACCTGGCTTTCCGCTCCGACTCCTTTCTCACCCACATTTTCCCTTCACAATGAACAGCTGCATTATTTATTCACATGCATGAGAAAAAAATCCCAAGGAATTTGCCCTCGATTTTCCTATCATGGAATTATAAGTTGTAGCCAAACTGGATGAGTTAAAGCAATACACAGACATATAAATGGCAAATAAATAATTGAAGGTTAGAAGGATTTGTGCAACGTGCCACCACGGATTTAACTTGAAAAACATACTTTTAGTTAGACGTAGTGTTCATAAAAGCAGAAATACGCAGTTAAGAAAGAAGAATCAACCTTGTGTTTCCTCCCTGGAGACTGAAGATGGCTTGGATTTGAATGCCATTTCAAATGTGACTGTGGCTTGTTTAAGAACCACCTAAATCAAATGTGGCTAAACGTTCCCAGGAAATCCAGCGCCACCTGTGAATGTGGCGTCCTGTTCTGTGAGTTAGCGGCAGGGAATCTGTGACATGATGGAAATAGAGAACGATGAGCAGAAAAGGACATTTCGTCACAGGTCCCTGTCTTCGGGGTCTTCCAAGGCCTGACCTCCGCAAGACTGAAAGGTTGGCCAAGGGCAGACAAGCAAACCCAGGAAGGCACTGCTCGCTTGTTTAACAGTCTGCAATGTTATCAATATTTCATTGAATAACACTCGGGGAGGAGTCGGACTGAATGCACAATAAAAATCAAACAAGACATCCTGCAGCGGGCAGCCGCTCTGCGGCGCGGAGCAGGCCATCGCCCGGGCGCAGCTGTGGAGGGGCGGGGCTGAGGGGCTGGAGCGCGCCCTGCCAGGCAGAGGATGTGCTCCTGTGTCCTTGCAGCTACTGAACACCTTAACGTTTTATCTGGGCACAAGACCCGCGTGGTAGCAGGCGCTGAAAACAGCCCGTGTTCTGTGCTTGGGCTAATTTTCGTGTTCCATTCAGTCCCGTCTACGGTATCCCATTTACCAAATGACTGCAGGGTACTGCTAATCCTGAACAATCCGAGCTGACCGGGTAACCGTCAAGTGACTGCTCGATCTGTCTGTTAAACATACACTGTGATGAGGCACCCTTGATCGTACACAAGGACTCAGATTTTAGGAAGACGCCAGAAGATGTTTTGTGCCACTGAATGAAATTACTACATGAAATATCAAAGATCTGTTTAAGAAATATATACACACACAACCGTAAAGGCAGCTTATCAGCACTCTAAACTTCTTGATTAGTATATCAATCAAGGCCATGATCATTAGCCGATGTAATTTTATAAAAATCTAAGCTTCACACAGCAGATTTCTACCTCTTCCTCGTGACTGCTGTGGACTGGCAGCCCGGTGCTGACGGTGGCCTCCTGCTCCCACTCCACACTCCACCATCCTGGAAACGAGGCTGTGTCAGGGCAGGAGAATGTGGAGGACCTTGGGGGAGAGGGAGGGAGCCGCACGCTGCGCAGGTGCACGTGGGCTGCACTCACCACTGGCTTCCAGAGGCGTCAGCTAGGGAGAGGCACAGCCCAGAGGGAGGCTGGATCGCACCATCTCTTGTTCCCTCCCAGCTCCCCCCACACAGGGTGTGACTGGTCAGTGCGAGCTCCCAGCACCTGTTGCAGCTCACACCTGTGACTCCTCAGGCTTCGGACGGCGAGGACCCCGCACGCTGCCCGACACCTCTTTGTTTCTCAGCCTGGCCCACATCTCTTCAGCGGACCCCTTCACTAAATTCTCTTGAACTGAGTGTGTGAGGCGCTCTCAGTGCCCGCTGGACGCACCTGCACAGCAGCATCACGCGTGTTCAGCCGGCCCTGCCTAGCACGGGGCTGCAGCTACCCCTCCACCTCCCCGCAGGGGACACGGGTGCTGAGCACCCACCCAGTTTCTGCTTCTCACACATGTCCGGCCAGGGACATCAGCCTCGTGAGACACTGACATAATTTAACTTTTGAATAAATGTGTTGGTGACCAAACATGGTTGATAAATGCTGAGCTGAAGGAGTTTGAAGTCTGTCTAATGTTTTAATCACAGACCTACAAGAAATGAAATGTGCTAGTGTGCAGGAATAAATCTGCAAGATTAAAATGCTGCCTGCAGGATTTTCCCTTGGAAATCCGTATTTTTCACGAAGCAGCTGGAATAACTTGAAGTCCTTCCCTGGGCTGGTCTTTCCTAGCAGCACTGTTGGAGTCTCTTCTCAATAAGCAGCTGGCGGGTCCACCAGGCGATGTTTTCCGATTCCTGCAGATCAAATGCCTTTCTGCATTCTCTCCTGTCTCCCTGTGGGCTTCCTATTCTCACCCTCACTGCAACACACTGGTTTACTTGGCAGAATACGCGGGAGTGATTCTTAATTCCTGCACTTGCAGTGTCTTATGTGTGCATTCAACATGAGCTTTCTCAGTTGGAATACATATCTTGATTCCTCTGATATGCTCAGCAAATCTTATGCCTCTGTGGCAATTGTTCTCACATCACATTCAGAAAATAGGGTAAAATTCATAATTTTGAAGTAATCTCTGCATCTAACCCAGCCTTATCTGGAGAGATCCTCTCCCTTAAAATCCTTCCAAATGGCTCAGAGTGTCAAGAATTAAGAGTTATAAAAAATTCACAACCACAGCTACATTTTTAAAGCCCTCATTTGAAATATGATTTCTTTATTTATTTGAGAGGCAGAGAGACAGGGAAAGGGGGAGAAAGAGAGCTCCAGCTCACTCCCCAGATGCCCACAACAACCAGGGTTGGGCTGGGGCTAAAGTCAGTAGCCAGAAATACAATCTAGGTCTTCCACCTGAAGCTTAGGCATCCCCATTGCCTCCCAGCATCTCACTGGCAGAAAGCAGGAGCTGGGGACCAGGGCTGGGACTCAACCCCAGCTACCCCACTCTGTGATGCCAGTCTGAACCACCAGGCCAAATGCCCACCACTGAAACCTTTATTTGGATCGGGTCTATTTGTACCACTGGATGCGCTTTCTTTCACGTGGTATGCAAACCAACCTTGTAAGGTAGACTCTGGTATTGCCTGCATGGTACGCACACTAATCAAGGCTTACTGATGTTGATGGCACAGCAGGGTGGAGACATGACCCAGGCAGACAACTGCCTTCCACAGTATCTCTGAAGGACAGCAATGCGGGGAAACTTCTGAAACAAACACAAAAAACACTCGCTGCACATACTAAGGACATCCCCAGATTAAAAGGACAGGGTGACAAAGACAACCAAGAAAAGGAATGGATACGACAGAAAAAAGCAAAACTTTACAATTGCGGTAAACACTAGTGCTGAGCAAACAAACAGCAGAGACAAGCAGTCACATGGAAACAGCAGTCCGGGGTACAGCACTGGACAGATACGGCGCTGAAACTAAGTGCTCAGAGCATGGTTTGAAAAAGCAAACTGTTGGCTGGCGCCGCGGCTCACTAGGCTAATCCTCCGCCTAGCGGCGCCGGCACACCGGGTTCTAGTCCCGGTCGGGGCGCCGGATTCTGTCCCGGTTGCCCCTCTTCCAGGCCAGCCCTCTGCTGTGGCCAGGGAGTGCAGTGGAGGATGGCCCAGGTGCTTGGGCCCTGCACCCCATGGGAGACCAGGAAAAGCACCTGGCTCCTGGCTCCTGCCATCGGATCAGCGCAGCGCGCCGACCGCGGCTGCCATTGGAGGGTGAACCAATGGCAAAGGAAGACCTTTCTCTCTGTCTCTCTCTCTCACTGTCCACTCTGCCTGTAAAAAAAAAAAAAAAAAAGAAAGAAAAAAAAAAGAAAAAAAAAAAAAGAAAAAGCAAACTGTTTTAGTTGAAATAAAATTAGAGATCTAATGTCCAAGGTAAAAACTCTAGCAGAAATCACCAGTGACAGATAAAGCACAACAAAGAAAGACTCTAAGACCTGGGGGAGCGGCAAACAGAAGCATCGCCTGCACGTTAGAGCCATTGCAGAGCAGGTGGAAGGGGCAGGGGCCCTCGTACTTGAGGTGTCACCTGCTACCTCCCATGGTTTGCGTTAGTAAGATACTGGGTGGGAAGCAGAACCAGGACTCACAAGCAGGCACTCCCGCTTAGCCACACCATCAAACACTTGCCCCCAAATATGCCTATGTTGAATGCACCATTTTATTCCTGCTTACCTAATTTTAGAACAAATATCAAAACATATATAAATGTGAACAAGAGAAACATTTTGTTCAACTTACTGCATGTGATTTTCAAATTGATGAGCTCTTATCTCGGGCAACCAAATGGATAAAGGATCAAAAGGCTACTTGGCACAATAATGTTTATGGAATAAATTTTATTTCTCTACATTTGTACAGCTCATTTGAAGCTATGTATGTATCTAAATCCATGTTTTTTATTACTTGGTTCCCATTTAAAATTTGCATTACATTTTTACATCTGGAAATCTCGATTTGCATCTCATGTATTAGAAAAATAAAACAGAGACTGATGATTAAGTTTAAGGTTAAACAGCCATTAAGTTGCGGATCCAAGCAAATTAAAACTGCCAGCTTCTTAATTATATTATTGCCACTGTACAATAAGCCACAGTTCCTATAGTGATATAGTGATATAGACACTTCTGTCCCATGCTAAATGAGAACCTGGAAGCTCAGACAATTTAAGTGATTGCCCTCAGTAACTCTGTCAAGTAACACAATTGGCTTTGGGACTGGTTTATTTGGACTGGAAGCTGACTTTGTTTGCAATGCACAGCTCTACACTGTATTTTCCAATCAGACTGACATTAACGTCCTTGCCTGGCTTTGAGGGTACTGTTCAGACTGGAGTGCGTAGCTTGGCGGGTGTCAAGGCTGAAGTGGAAGAAAAGGAAAGTTTGGAATCCAGATGATCCGAAGCCAGGAGCCAGGTGCTTCTCCTGGTCTCCCATGCAGGTGCAGGGCCCAAGGACCTGGGCCATCCTCCACTGCACTCCCAGGCCACAGCAGAGAGCTGGACTGGAAGAGGAGCAGCCGCCTGGACAGAATCTGGCACCCCAACTAGAACCTCGCCCCAACCGGGACTAGAACCTGGGGTGCCGGCGCTGCAGGCAGAGGATTAGCCTCATGAGCTGCGGAGCCAGCCCCACTCACTTCCTTGCAGACCCCAGCCTTGTACCTGGAAGCCCCATGACAGAATTGGCGGAGAGGCTGCTGTCAGTTCAACAGAATCTTCC
Source organism: Oryctolagus cuniculus (assembly GCF_964237555.1). NCBI lineage: Eukaryota > Metazoa > Chordata > Mammalia > Lagomorpha > Leporidae > Oryctolagus > Oryctolagus cuniculus. Next base: position 54,320,578 of record NC_091447.1, read on the forward strand.
TGAAAATCCCAAGCAAGCTGGAGAGTATCACATCCATCGCATCCCTCTTCACGCAGGATGGTAGGCTGAGACAGCAGAAAAATCACCTTTTCTTTCCAGTTGAATATTTGCTGATTTTTTGACGCGCTAATCGTGCTTCAGGGCCAACTCAAGTCTCCTTTTTGATGTCCTCCCAGATCCCCAGAGCAGCGTTAATTGATCCCTCTGTGTTTCTGCAGCTCTTTGCTTATAGCTTTGCAACAAAAGCTTCAAAGGGAATCCTAAGCCTTTGAGTCAAAGCGCTGTGGCTGCTGGGCTGTGGGGAGAGCAGATGGGAGGATGTGAGAAGAGCCGTGGAGGGAGTGGGCTTCCTCCCAGGGGAGCCGCTACCCGGGAGGAGGCTGGGCTCTGTGGCCGCAGCCCCTCTGCCTTTCTTGGTGGTAGCTGGAGTCAAAGGAAATGGCAACAAATTTGGGAAAACATCGCAGAGAACTTGGCTTGCCCAGGTAAGCAGGGGATGGCCGTGGGAGGGCTTCCTGTTAGGTGCAGGTACCAACTGAGCACACCTGGGGACAAGGATAGATGCTGCAGTTCTAGAGAGAGTGCACCTGTGGGCCTGTTAGGTAGGAAGTCAGTTATGAGCTTATGTGTGTGTGACATAAAGGCCTAAAGAGAAGACATCTATGTCCAGCACATGCATCTGTATCTTAAAGTCATCCTGACAACCTTTCAGGGGCAGCCCGGTATTCGCATCCTGCCCTGCCCCCTTCTACCTGATAACCTGCCAGGTGGGGGTCCCCGCCCCTCCTGCCTAACAAATCTTCCACAATCTCCCAGGTGCAGCCCAGTATCTGCATTTCAAACACCCTGCTCCGGCTCCCCATTCTCTAGGGGGTCCTGCTCACCCTTCCTCTGAACCCAAGATGGCGCCAGCTAGGCTTCCTCCTGTCTGATACCTTCAAGGGAAAACTCAGATAGGAGCTTCTCAGTATTTACATCCATAAAATCCTTTGTTTCAGGAGGAGATGTGTGAAGACAGAGACCCATCTCCTTAACCCCCACCACCCCACCCCCAACCCCGGCTTCAACCAGACTGCGTGCTCAGCCCTCTGCCTCTCTGCTGAGCCGCCCGCCTGGTCTGCCCAGGTGTACTCTCTCCACTCAACCACATAACCTCGCTCCTTCCTCCCCCACCCCCCTAGTCCGAGCGACTGCACTCTTTCCCAGGTCCTGTCTGGAGAGGTGCCCATCCATCCTTACGGATGTCCCTTCCATAATAAACCTTGCTATTTTACCTCCCACTACTCTCTGTCTCACGCCTGAATTCTTTCTTGCGCGAAGACAAGAACCCTGCAATTTCTCCAGTAACAGGCCCAGCTCCTCAGGGGCAAGGAGCAGCCATGTGGGCTCCGAGGGCTGAGGTCTGCAGGTCACAGAGGCTGCAGGCAGGGCCAAGGATTACAGCCTCCACCCCTCTCTCCCTGGGGCACTGTGAGGCTGCGAGGGAGTAGGGAAAGAAGGCCGCAGCCCTTGATTTACACCTCACGTGTACTCCAAGGTGAAGGCCTGGACTGTGCAAACGCCACTGAGATGCCCACTTGAAAACTGCCTAAGGTGTGGATACTGGGTATGATGTTGTGGAGCAGCAGGTAAAGCGGTCACCTGCGGCACCAGTGTCCCACGTGGGCGCCGGTGCTAATCCTGCCTGCTCCACTTCCGATCCAGCTCCCTACTCATGTGCCTAGCTAAGCAGTAGAAGATGGCCCAAGTTCTTGTGTCCCTGCACCCACGTGGGAGAGTCGGAAGCTCCAGGCTCCCACCTTCGGATCGGCCACGCTCCAGTCGTTGCAGCCATGTGGGGAGTGAGCCAGTGGGTGGAAGACCTCTTTCTCTCTCTCTGCCTCTGCTTCTGCCTCTCCAACTCTGCCTTTCAAATAAATAAGTAAATCTTTTAAAAAGTGTGTGACTACCACCCATGTTTATTCCACTTGATATATAATTCAAATACAAGTATTTACTCTCAACAAGGCAATAGTATTATAGTAGTTTTAATTAGCACTTTCAAATGTTAAATTTAATGCTACGTTTTACACTTCTCAGTGGAATATGTCTTGAAAGAAAAGTGATTTCTGGTTTTTCTTTGATGGCGGGTAATGGAGATAAATTAGATGCAGACCATGTTACTGGACACAGAGACCACGCCAACGTGCACTGGAGATGTCACCCACGCATCAGCCTCGAGCAGGAGCTGCACAGGGGAAAGTTCTGCTCCCTTTAGCAAGGCAACGGGATGCAGCAGGAGGGTGTGCTGCCCTAAAGAACCGGCCTCTCTGACTTCCATAGCAAGAGCGAGGGGAGTGTCCAGGAGGCAGACAGGCCAAGCAGGAGGGCCTTTCCTCCCAGAGCAGTCATGCCTTCCTCCCCGTGGGTCTCACCTCTGACCCTGGCGGACGGGGCCTGGCCCCTCTGAGTGCAGTGCCGCAGCACCAGCCTCACGGGGACAGTCCCTAGGAAACAGCTCCAAGCAGGGAACTGGGTGGGTGCTCTACCCCTTCCCGTGCTCCCACTCCTGGGTAAATCCCACACTCTTGGCTGCAGTATCTTCCATGAGACATCTCGCTCCTCATTCTTGAGGGGTGAGGGAGGAAGTCCTTCTCCTGTAACCACTTCCTGCTGCCTTCCCCAGCTTAGAGGAGTGAGACTCGCATTATACAAGACTGAGATAAATCCAGGGCAGCTGGCATTGTAGTGCAGCAGGTTGGGCCTCCCCCTGCCATGCCAGCATCCTTTATCAGAGTGCTGGTTCAAGCTCCAGCTGCTCTGCTTCTGATCCAGCTCCCTGCTCACGCACCTGGGAAAGCAGTGCGAGTGGTCCAAGTGCTTGGGGCCCTGCCACACATGTGGAAGATCCAAATGGGTCTTCTGCCTGGTCCAGCCCTGGCAGCTGTGGCTATCTGGGGAGTCAACCAGAGTGGATGGAGACCACTCCCTCTCTCTGTCGCTCTGGTTTTCAAATAAATAAAATAAATCTTGAAAAAAAGGAGGGCGGTCTTGAGATTCTAGGAGCAGCCCACGAGAACAGCAGCAATGTGTTAAGGCACTGAGATGTGTGTCCTGATAATCCTTGAACCCTTCTGAAGATCAGTTTTAATCTGCCACTGGCTCCCAGGTGTACCCATCAGTAGGATCCAGGCTCGGCTCAGGAGCTTCCTCCACTTGGGTATAGGGAATCTAAGTCGTCCCACCTTGCGATGAAGGAGTGATCAGCAGACCCAGGCTGATCTGAGGATGAGACCCATCTCCCTGCTGGTGTGGGTGAGCGGTATCTGGTGGGTGAGGACAGGGTCCTGTCAGTATGTGGTTGACAGCAGTCTCCACCTGCCTTACTTAGGTTTTACTGCTCTCTTGGTGCCCACATCTGGACAGGTCAAGGGGCCAGCCATCTGGGGAAAGGTCTCTTCTTCAACAACTCCAATGGGCTAAGTTCTAATTTACCTTTCAGGCTTCCCAGTGAACACAGGCTAGCCAATTGTCACCGTTTCCTGGCAAAGTTTAGCTGGGGTTACCTTTAGGATCCCATTGCTTCTTTCATTCTTCCCATGAATCTGGGGTCCCAGGCAGCATCCCTGAAGCCTGGGAGACTCCAGCCAGCACCCTGGAAACAATCAGACCCACTATCACACTGTTCACTGTGCTCGGAGAACAGATCTCAGGACGTTTCTCCTAGCAGACTTTTAATGACTTCTTTTTCCTTCTCAGTTTGTTGGGGGAAAGGTGTTGACAAATACTAAACCCCTGGGGTTGCTTGCATGGCAGTGAAGTCATGCCGCCACATTTCCAGGCAAAGTACTCCCCACGGCACCACCCCAGCCAGCAGTGACATCGGAAGCCTGGGCCACACCCCACCCCCAAAGCAACTGGTCCACTGTTCTGTCCCCTTATCCAGTGAAACCGCCAGGCAGCATGCAACTGGGGCCCCAGGCAGGGTGTCGAACAGAGTGGCTCTCCCCTCCCTCTGAGGCTGAGGTCCTCTCGGTCACAGCCACCGTGAGGCTGCCTGGACACTAGGAATACCCTCACTACCCCTCGGCCATGACTCCCTGGTCACGGCCCATGGCGTGGAGTGCTTGGAGGTTGGCTTTGGGAATGAATCCTTGACTAAAACGCCCTTTTCTGCTCACAGTCCCTAGCCAGCTCCTGACCCACACCTATCCTTACCTCCCGGCCAGGTTTCCTAGGAGGTGGGTGGTGGAAATGTGACAGCCAAGACCATGCTTCAAACCTCACGCCCATCAAAACTGGGAGCTTCCTGGTGATGCCTCAGTTCAGCCTATGTTAAAGGGTTCACAGTATTTTTTTAGCTCTACCATTTAAAAAAAATGTGCTGTTTTCCTGAGTAGAAATCCCAGGGTCCATGCTACTTATGGAAAGTGCTATCCTGAGCATCAGCCAACACAGGTGCAGGCAGATACCTGCTGCTTTCCTGGAGTCTCAGCTGTGGTCCAGACTTTCGACAAATTATTGGTGAGTAAGCACACAAAATACACGAGAAATTCAAACAAGCCATGTTTTCTGTGGATAATAAGTGTAAAAAATTTAATTTAGTTTCAAAAAATTTACGTTTAGAGGAAACCAAGAAGATCTAAGATTTGTTATCAATAAATTGGGTTTGCAGGGCCACCTCTGCACATACATCACTCTGTTTCACTGGCCAAATGACAGAGCTATGTAGATGTACGGAGCCTTGGAGCTCACGTGGCCTGAGCTCATTACTTTGAAAATAAGGCTGCGAGGTTCAAAGATGTTAAATGTCTGCCCATGGTCACACACCCATCATTGCTTTTAAAATTGGGTGTTTGTAGATTTTCAAGTAAGAAGAACATGTATGAGGCAACTTCAAATGATACATGGGAAATTAAACTAAGAAAGAAATTTACTTTGGAATAAAAATTTTAAGTTTATGAATCGTTCTAATATTTTTAAATAAAATATAAATTCTTGGAATAAACTTAACCAAGGATGTTAAAGATCTCTACGATGAAAATTGCAAAATCTTAAAGAAAGAAATAGAAGAGGATACCAAAAAAATGGAAAAATCTTCCATGCTCATGGATTGGAAGAATAAACATCATCAAAATGTCCATTCTCCCAAAAGCAATTTATAGATTCAATGCGGTACCAAACAAAATACCAAAGACATTCTTCTCAGATCTGGAAAAAATGATGCTGAAATTCATATGGAGACACAGGAGACCTCGAATAGCTAAAGCAATCTTGTACAACAAAAACAAAGCTGGAGGCATCACAATACCAGATTTCAGGACATACTACAGGGCAGTTGTAATCAAAACAGCATGGTACTGCTGCAGAAACAGATGGATAGACCAATGGAACAGAATAGAAACACCAGAAATCAATCCAAACATCTACAGCCAACTTATATTTGATCAAGGATCCAAAACCAAGCCCTGGAGTAAGGACAGTCTATTCAATAAATAGTGCTGGGAAAACTGGATTTCCATGTGCAGAAGCATGAATCAAGGCCCCAACCTTTCACCTTACACAAAAATTCACTCAACATGGATTAAAGACTTAAATCTATGACCTGACACCATCAAATTGTTAGAGAACATTGGAAAAACCCTGCAAGATATAGGTACCGGCAATGACTTCTTGGAAAAGACCCAGGAAGCACAGGCAATTAAAGCCAAATTAACATTTGGGATTGCATCAAACTGAGAAGTTTCTGTACTGCAAAAGAAACAGTCAGGAAAGTAAAGAGGCTACCAACAGAATGGGAAAAAAGTATTTGCACATTAATGTTTACTGCAGTTCAATTCACAATAGCTAAGACCTGGAATCAACCCAAATGCCCATCAACAGTAGACTGGATAAAGAAATTATGGGACATGTACTCTATAGAATACTATATAGCAGTCAAAAACAATGAAATCCGGTCATTTGCAACAAGATGGAGGAATTTGGAAAACATTATGTTGAGTGAATTAAGCCAGTCCCAAAGGGACAAATATCATATGTTCTCCCTGATTGGAGACAACTAACTGAGCACCAAAGGGGAAACCTGTTGAAGTGAAACGGACACTATGAGAAACAGTGACTTGATCAGCCCTTGTCCTGACTGTTGATGTACAATTTAATACTTTATCCATTTTAGTACTTTTTTTGTTCTGGTTAATACTATTGGTTGAACTCTGTAACTAGCACACAATTGTCCTTGGGTGTTTAAATTTTAACTGAAAAGTGGTCCCTGTTAAATATAAGAGTGGGAATAAGAAAGGGAGGAGATGTACCATTTAGGACATGCTCAATCGGACTTGCCCCAAATGGTGGAGTTAGAAATGTGCCAGGGGATTCCAATATAATCCCATTAAGGCGGCATGTACTAATGCCATCTCACTAGTCCAAGTGATCAATATCTGTTCACAATTGATCACACTGATAGGTCTAAGAGTCAAAGGGATCACACAAACAAGACTAGTGTCTGCTAATGCTAACTGATAGAATCAAAAGTAGAGAACAATCCATCATGGGAAGCGGGACACACAGCAGACTCATAGAATGGCAGATGTCCTAAACAGCACTCTGGCCTCAGAATCAGCCCTTAAGGCATTCAGATCTGGCTGAAGAGCCCATGAGAGTATTTCAGGCATGGAAAGCCAAGACACTCTGAAAAAAAAAAAGAGAGAACCTAAATGAAAGATCTCTGGGAGTGAGATCCCAGTGGAAAGAATGGGGCCATCTAAGAAGGAGGTACCTTTCTCTGAAGGGAGGAGAGAACTTCCACTTTGACCATGACCTTGTCTGAATATGATCAGAGTCAGTGAACTCAAAAGACTTCTGTAGCCTTGGCAACTCATGACTAGAGCCTAGGGAGATTACTGATGCCATAAACAAGAGTGTCAAATTGTTAAGTCAACAACAGGAGTCACTGTGTACTTACTTCTCATGTGGGATCTGTCCTTAATGTGTTGTCCAATGTGAAGTAATGCTATAACTAGTACTGAAACAGTATTTTACACTCTGTGTTTCTGTGTGGGTGCAAACTGATGAAATCTTTACTTAATATATACTAAATCGATCTTCTGTATATAAAGATAATTGAAAATAAATCTTGATGTGAATGGAATGGGAGAAGAAGCAGGAGGTTGGAGGGGTGCGAGTGGGAGGGAAATTATGGGAGGGGAAAGCCATTGTAATCCATAAAGTGTACTCTGGAAATTTACATTTACCAAATAAAAGTTAAAAAAATAAAAAATAAAAAGAAATTTAAAAAGGAAGATATAGGACAGAAAAAAATAAAATAAATTCTTACAAAATATGTTTACAAAAATGTATGAACTTCATATGCATGGACTTCAAAGACTTTTGCTCCAAAATAAATTATCTTCAAATTCTGCTTTTGACCAACTTAGACGTGCTCTGATATTGCACCACAGAGACTTTCTTCCCTGCGTATCTCCTCCCTTTTACATATAAACACACGGAGTCACAGAATCAGAAGACTTGGGTTGGGGACCAGTGTGTGGCAGAGCAGGGTAAGCCAACACATGCGATGCTGGCATGTGGGTGCCAGTTCACGTTCTGGCTGCTTCACTTCTGGCCCAGTTCTCTGGTAAAGGCCCGTGAAAGCAGCAGAAGCCGGCCTGAGTGCTGGGGCCTCTGTCACCCTGTGAGCCCTGAAAGAACCTCCTGGCTCCTGGCTCCTGGTTTTGGCCTGGCCCATCTCTGGTCATTGCAGCCAACCAGTGGATGGAAGATCTCTCAGTCACTCCTTTCTCTCGCTATAACTCCATCTTTCAAACAAGTAAATAATTCTTTAAAAAAATAAAAAGAAAACCAGGGTTTAAAAGGCTTGGCAGCCTAATGAAGTATAAACTTTAGTGTTTTAAATTCCACAAGCATTAGTTTTCCAAATTGAGGAGAATTATGCATAGCTCAAACAGAATGAACAAAGATTAAACTCAGTAATTTACACGAAGAGCAAAGACAATGCACGGCAAATAGCAAGCAACTAAAAAATACTATTCTGATTTATTTTCATGGAATGCCTAGAAATTACATCAGTCCATGAAAATCCGAATATTACTTTATGATTCCATAGTAAAGGAAATGTTGTTACTTGAGTGCTGCGATTTATGATAGCAGTGAGTGCCTCTCTCACGGGAGCACGTCTCTGAGCCAAGTCCCTCTCGTGCCACCCTGGAGGGGCCTTTTCTGCCAGGAAACAGCTGCTGCATCTGTAGCCTTCTCATTTTATTCTCACAAATTCAATGATGAAAACTTAGGAAGGCAAATTACTGATAGCATTGTGACAATGGAATGGAATGGGAGTATCACCTAACTTAAACACGTGCATTTAGAGAGGAAATGTCACGCTGAAACACGCAGGCTGGGTGTTTAACAACAGAGAAGCTATGGGGAGCCGCAGCCCAATCTTTTTAAACATCACACATCTTCTTACAACCAACCCTCCATGCACTGGCCACCCTGCAACTGTCAGCCTAAACCAAGTGATGGACAGACTGCTTCTCCAATACAAAGAGTTGATTTGGGGGCAGCGGGGTCTTGCAGCCTGGAGACACCCACACTAGAGACAAATGCAAGAGGGCGAGGACACAGCAGAATCTTTTGAAGGCAAAGTTGCCGTTTTGGGACCAAGACCAAGACCAAGGCTGCAGAAAATGCCATTGGCTTGCTGGAAGCAGCTGTCCTTGGGCAAGGGGCCTTGCGCAGTGGCTCGTTAGGAACACAGCTCTGAGGAGTCCTTGAGCGGCTCCAATTACAGGCGTGTGTGTGAATGTGTGAGAGAGTGTGTGTGTGAGTGTGAGAGTGTGTGTGAGTGTGTCGGGGGGGCGGCTTCTTCTTTAGTGCCTGCCAGCTCCATTTTGTTAGGGTTTGACATAAGTGACTCCATTTGAAATAGATCATTTCCACTCAAGTAACTTCTAATTATGAAGTCTTTGTAGGCAATAACTCATGAGAATATAAAGGTAACACTTCTCAGGTGAAACCTGACACTTCTGCTGAGGGTAATGGACATTTTATCAGGAATTAATATATTTGACAGGAAAAGTTTCAATTATTAGCACATGGAAGGAAAAGATCTAAATGTGTGACAGAGACAGTTTGCAATATATTAATCTTAGTAGCAGTAATATTATTTCATCTTTATCAAAATTATGCAGTAAACATTGGAAACTAGTTTAAATTAACACAACATACAAAAAGGAAAGATAGTCTTGAATGTGAAATAATTATTCTTAATGTAAGTTATCTCATTCTGAGTATTTATCAAGCCTGCTTCTAGATCATATATTACTATGAATAAATAATAAGTTTTCTGGGCAGGTCCTGGGCTTAGCAGGTAAAGTTGCTGTCTGTAATGCCAGCATCCCATACGGTTGCTGATTCGAGTCCGAGCTGCTCCACTTCTGATCCAGCTCCCCGCTAATGGCCTGGGAATGCGGCCGAGGATGGGCTTCTGCCCTTAAGTGGGAAATCTGGAGGAAGCTCCTGGCTTTTGGCTTCAGATCAGCTAAGCTCCGGCCATTGCAGCCATTGGGGAGTGAACCAGTGGATGGAAGACCTCTTTCTGTCTCTGTTGCTCCTCTCTCTCTCTCTCTCTCTTTCTCTCTTTCTCTCTCTCTCTAACTCTCTCACTAACTCTGCCTTTCTTTTTTCTTAAATAATTTTTTTCTTTATTTGACAGGCAGAGTTATAGACAGTGAGAGAGAGAGACAGAGAGAAAGGTCTTCCTTCCGTTGGTTCACCCCCCAAATGGCCCCTAGGACGGGCGCTGCACCGACCTGAAGCCAGGAGCCAGGAGCTTCTTCCTGGTCTCCCATGCGGGTGCAGGTGCCCAAGCACTTGGGCCATCCTCCACTGCCCTCCCGGGCCACAGCAGAGAGCTGGACTGGAAGAGGAGCAACCAGGACTAGAACCCGTCGTCCATTTGGGATGCCGACACCACAAGGCGGAGTATTAGCCAAGTGAGCCACGGCGCCGGCCTCCTGCCTTTCAAGTAAATAAATAAAACAGTAAGTTTTCTTTACTTTGGATTCGTGATCTCCTGAATTCCTTAAGCGAAACCTTAGGCATGTCCAATGTCTACCAGGTCGTACGGCGAGCTCAGGGGATGTAATGGAAAGCAAGCATGGTTTAGTCTGTACCCTGCTCACTCTTGAAGCAAGTTGAGGAAAACGACTGAGCAAATGATTACAAACGGATTTTACCCTGACAGCTGTGGCATGTGCTGTGAATGTGGGGCCAAGGTTTACTGAGGAAAGCGTGCACATGAGGAGGGAGTCAGACCGAACAGCCTGGGACAGACTGAACAGCCTGATTCTCAAAACAGTTTATTAAACTCCTTTGTGAGATGACAGCCAACTGGAAGTTGAAACTAAAATTATTGAAGACGTTGAAGTTGAGACATATGTTCATGTGTTTAGGCCAAAGGTCTCCATCCTTTAGACCAAAATCTTCAAAGTCTTTATAGCCCCTGAAACCAAAAACATCAGAACTTTGCTATGTTTCTGGACAGGTTATTTTTGAAGCTGAACGTCTCTCTTGTGCAATAAACGTTCCCCATTTCCTGCTCATTTCACCCATCTCCATAATCAGAGACTAGGAATAATTCACCGTCTGTTTAATCTCTGACACGTGATGATCTGCATCATGAAAAGTGAGCAAGCTGTCTGAAAATACACGTTATTGTTCTGGGAGACCAGAGAAGCACTGGTGCAAATTAAAAGCAGCAAATTTGTTAATGTGAATGATTTTATTGCTCTAGAATGTGATATTCCCTTACATAAAGTGTGAATTGCTGATGAAATCTGTGAAAGAATCTGCACTATGTAAAGAGATAAGAAACACATTAGAGCCAAAGGAAGCAAAGCTTGTGATTAAACAGCTTTTAAAACCATCTTATGATCACAGACAGGAATCTGAATGAACTCACATCCGATTTACAGATTATTTGTTCCAGTGCACCTGAGCGGAACAGCGAGAGTTCAGCACTTCCCTTCTCCTGTCTCTGTGCTACTTTTCTAGGGCTATCATAAGAGAGGAGTACAAACTCTTGAGTTACCAGACTGGAGTGTATTGTCTCTGGGTTCTGGGCAATACAGGACAAGGTCAAGGTGCCAGCAGGAGGGGTTCCTCCTATGTGCACTCAGGAAGAAGCAGGTCTGTGCCTCCATCCCACCTGCAGCCCCCTGGGGTTCACCTTTGTGAGCTGGTCTCCCTCTGTGCACATTTGTGTCCGATGTCCCCTCCCATAAGGACACTGATCACTTTCATAAAGAGCCCAGCCCAGCCCAGTCCAGTCTGACCTCATCCCATCCTATCCAAATACACCTCCAAAAGTCCTATTTCCAAATACAATAAAATTCTTATTTCCAAATACAATACAATTCCTTTTTCCAAATTTCCTTGCCAAGGACTGGGGGTGATCTGATTTGAGGGTCACAACCGGACCCGTTATGTTAGCTGGGCACGAGGCTTGTCCTTTGCAAAGGGAAAATGCATTCATTCCATCCCAACATTTCCAGAAGTTTTTTTTTTTTTTTTGACTCATTGCAGCACTGATCCTAAGTCCAAAATCGTATTGAAGTGTGATCAAAGTCAGGTGCACGTGGAAGGTGAGTGATTCATCCTGAGGCAAAGTTCCTCTCAGATGCAAACCTGTGAAACCAGACCAGTAAGCCGCTTCTTGGGTCAGACATCACCATTCCCAACAGCAGGACCCGAAGGAAGAGAGGGGCGGCAGTTCTCAAGCAAGTTCACAAAGCAACGGAGCCAAAGTCTTCGGTCCAAGGCCCGAGAGGAGCCTGCTGCGCCTCCGGCTCCGCGCTCCAGCGCGCCCGAGGTAGCCACACTTCCCCCAGCCCTTCAGTCCCGAAAAGCCATTTTGGCTTCATGCTGGGCCGCCCTTGCTACTGCTAAAATACGACTCTCAGAGACCTTGCTGGCCTGTGCGGGGTCCAAGCTGAGACCGCGGTGGATAATCCTGCAGACCACACCTGTGTTCCTGGCTCGTTTGTTTACTGGATGCAGAGTCGCATAATCAGTCTCTTCAGCACATCTTTTGGCCGTATGTACACAGATGGGGTATGAACTGTCAGAAATTCTTGTAGGACATCAGCTGCTGGCTACTATTTTACGTACTGGCTCCTTCTCTTCATATCTTTGCTCTTGCACTTTATTAACAAGTAAAGAAAAACTAGGCCACAACTACAATGCTTTGTTTAGAGAGCCCCTCAGCTAAGCGTCCAAGTTCATCACTTATGTATGCTTCTCCACAAAGTATTACATGTGTACAGCTAAATTCTCTTCCATTCTATGAACAGAATTACCTCTCTTCAGTATTCAATGCATGTTTATTATTTCTCAGTTCTCATCAGAAATACGTTCAACATTCATATTTCTGCTAAGTAGTCTCAACAAATCTTGGCTTCTTCGATCAACATTGTTAAAACTTCCCCAGCCTCTATCCATTTCCCAATTTTAAAGCATTCCCGCATTTTCAAGTTTGTCAGAACAGACCCCACTTCCTTGTATGTAAATTTGGTATAGCCATCATGGAGAAAGTGATCACTTTAATTCCTGTGCTAATATTAATTCTATTAGGAATTAATTACAGATACCAGTGGCACAGACATGACCAGATATGATCACAAATAATTGACAATGAAAGTAGTTGGTGTTATAATTATGTGATGTCATTCAAGTTCTGTGGCTTTCTGCTTCACTCTTTCCAGTGTCAAAACTGAATTCTTCAGCTACACACATTGACTCAGCCCTACCTTGCTAAAGCCTAAAAACACGTCTACAGAGGCCAGCATTGTAGCGTAGCAGGTAAAGCCACAGCCTGCAGTGCTGGCATCCCATAGGTGTGCCACTTCGTGTCCCAGCTGCTCCACTGCCCCACCAGCTCTCTGCTGTGGCCTGGAGAAGCAGTGGAGGATGGCCCAAGTCCTTGGCCCCTGAACCCATATGGGAGACCAGGAGGAGGCTCCTGGCTCCTAGCTTCAGATTGGCCCAGCTCCGACCCTTGTGATCATCTAGGGAGTGAACCATTGGATGGAGGAGCTCTCTCTCTTTCTCTGCCTCTCCTTCTTTCTCTGTGTAACTCTGACTTTCAAATACATAAATAAATCCTTTTAAAAAATGTCTAAAAAGTTCATCTGTAACTACTGAACAACTTTAACAAAAATATTTGTGACCCAAGATTTATTTTGTCTTAATTAACAGTTGAGCTTTTTCTACATCCTTAGTTAATGAGTTACTTCCCTGGCTTTTTCAAACATCATTTCTTTGATTTGCACCAGGATAATCATGTTATCCAGTGTCCACCTTTCCTATGGGTATTCTTTTTTTTAAAAAAATTATTTAATAAATATAAATTTCCAAAGTACAACTTTTGGATTATAGCAGCTTTTCCCCTCATAACCTCCCTCCCTCCTGCAACCATCCCATCTCCTACTCCCTCTCCCATCCCATTCTTCATCAAGATTCATTTACAATTCTCTTTATATACAGAAGATCAACTTAGTATATACTAAGTAAAGATTTCAACAGTTTGCACCCACACAGACACACAAAGTATAAAGTACTGTTCTAGTACTAGTTTTACTGTTAATTCACATAGTAAAACACATTAAGGACAGAGATCCTACAGGGAGAGTAAGCACACAGTGATTCCCATTGTTGATTTAACAACTGACACTCTTATTTACGATGTCAGTGATCACCCGAGGTACGGGTGTTCTTTTACTTCCAGCTACTCCTGCTGAAACAGGCAGTGTCCCTAGGAAAGAGAGAAAACCAGAAAACCGATACCCAGGGCCAGGAAGTATCCAGAAGACATCTATGGTCTCTCCACAGCAATTCCCTGGAATTCATAATCATCTCATAAAGCTTACAGAGACTTTGCAAAAAATATTTACTTCAAACACAGAGAGATGGGGAGAGAGAGAGAGAAAGAGAAAGAGAGAGAGAAAGAGAAAGGGGAGAATGCTCCCATGTGCTGGTTCACTCCCCAAGTGCTGCCCACAACAGCTGGGATGTGCAGAGTAGAGGCCAGAAGGTGTGAGCAGCCTGGCTGCTGCAGGCATTTGGGGAGTGATCCGGCAGATGGAGTATCTCTCCCTCTCTTTCTCACTTTCTCTCTCTTTCCTCTCTCTCTCCCGCTCTCTTCCCTCTCTCTCTCCCCTCTCTCTCTTCACTCTCACTCTCTCTCCCACATCCATCTCTGTCTCTGCTTTTCAAATATAATTAATTTTTTAGTTCAATTAAATTTTTTTTAACTTTTATTTAGTAAATATAAATTTCCAAAGTACAGCTTATGGATTACAATGGCTTTCCCCCCATAACTTCCCTCCCCCCGCAACCATCCCATCCTTCTCTCATCCATTCATATCAAGATTCATTTTCAATTCTCTTTATATACAGAAGATCGATTTAGTGTATATTAAATAAAGATTTCAACAGTTTGTACCCACACAGAAACACAAAGTGTAAAGTACTGTTTGAGTACTAGTTATACCATTAATTCACATTGTATAACACATTAAGGAAGGAGATCCTACATGAGGAGTAAGTGCACAGTGACTCCTGTTGTTGACATAACAATTGACATCCTTGTTTATGGTGTCAGTAATCACCCTAGCCTCTTGTCATGAGTTGCCAAGGCCATGGAAGCTCTTTGAGTTCGCTGACTTCGATCTTATTCTGACAGGGTCATGGTCAAAGTGGAAGTTCTCTCCTCCCTTCAGAGAAAGGTACCTCCTTCTTTGATGGCCCAGTTCTTTCCACTGGGATCTAACTCCCAGAGATCTTTCATTTAGGTCCTCTCTTTTTTTTTTTCCAGAGTGTCTTGGCTTTCCATGCCTGAAATACTCTCATGGGCTCTTCAGCCAGATCTGAATGCCTTAAGGGCTGAATCTGAGGCCAGAGTGCTGTTTAGGACATCTGCCATTTTATGAGTCTGCTGTGTATCCCACTTCCCATGATGGATCATTCACTCCTTTTTAATTCTTTTTATTTTATTTTTTATAATTTTTTTATTTAGTAAATATAAATTTCCAAAGTACAGTTTGTGGATTTAAATGGATTCCCCACCCCCATAATTTCACTCCCACTCGCACCCATCCCATCTCCTGCTCCCTCTCCCATTCCATTCACATCAAGATTTATTTTCGATTCTCTTTATATACAGAAGATTGATGTAGTATATATTAAGTAAATATTTCATCAGTTTGCACCCACACAGAAACACAAAGTGTAAAGTACTGTTTCAGTACTAGTTTTAGCATTACTTCACATTGGACAACACATTAAGGACAGATCCCACGTGAGAAGTAAGTACACAGTGACTCCTGTTGTTGACTTAACAATTTGACACTCTTGTTTATGGCATCAGTAATCTCCCTAGGCTCTAGTCTTGAGTTGCCAAGGCTATGGAAGCCTTTTGAGTTCGCCAACTTTTATCTTATTCAGAGAGTGTCATAGTCAAAGTGGAAGTTCTCTCCTCCCTTCAGAGAAAGGTACTTCCTTCTTTGATGGCCCCGTTCTTTCCACTGGGATCTCACTCACAGAGATCTTTCATTAAGGTCTTCTTTTTTTTTTTTTCCAGAGTGTCTTGGCTTTCCATGCCTGAAATACTCTCATGGGCTCTTCAGCCAGATCCGAATGCCTTAAGGGCTGATTCTGAGGCCAGAGTGCTGTTTAGGACATCTGCCATTCTAAGAGTCTGCTGTGTATCCCACTTTCCATGTTGGATCGTTCTCTCCCTTTTTGATTCTGTCAGTTAGTATTAGCAGACACTAGTCTTGTTTGTGTGATCCCTTTGACTCTTAGACCTATCAGTGTGATCAATTGTGAACTGAAATTGATCACTTGGACTAGTGAGATGGCATTGGTACATGCCACCTTGATGGGATTTTATTGGAATCCGCTGGCACATTTCTAACTCCACCACTTGGGGCAAGTCCGATTGAGCATGTCCTAAATGGTACATCTCCTCCCTCTCTTATTCCCACTATTATTTTTAACAGGGATCACTTTTCAGTTAAAATTTAAACACCCAAGAACAATTGTGTGCTAGTTACAGAGTTCAACCAATAGTATTAACCAGAACAAAAAAAGTACTAAAATGGATAAAGTATTAAATTGTACATCAACAGTCAGGACAAGGGCTGATCAAGTCACTGTTTCTCATAGTGTCCGTTTCACTTCAACAAGTTTCCCCTTTGGTGCTCAGTTAGTTGTCGCTGATCAGGGAGAACATATGATATTTGTCCCTTTGGGACTGGCTTAATTCACTCAGCATAATATTTTCCAAATTCCTCCATCTTGTTGCAAATGACCGTATTTCATTGCTTTTGACTGCTGTATAGTATTCTATAGAGTACATGTCCCATAATTTCTTTATCCAGTCTACTGTTGACGGGCATTTGGGTTGGTTCCAGGTCTTAGCTATTGTGAATTGAACTGCAGTAAACATTAATGTGCAGACAGCTTTTTGTTTGCCAATTTAATTTCCTTTGGGTAAATTCCAAGGAGTGGGATGGCTGGGTTGAATGGTAGGGTTATATTCAGGTTTCTGAGGAATCTCCAGACTGACTTCCATAGTGGCTTGACCAGTTTGCATTCCCACCAACAGTGGGTTAGTGTCCCTTTTTCCCCACTTCCTCGCCAGCATCTATTGTTGGTAGATTTCTGAATGTGCGCTAATTTTTTTAATTTAAAAATAAAACAAAGCAACATAGGAATAAAAATACTAATCTTTGAGATTGCTAGTATTTATTCAAAAGCAAATGACAAAGTGAGCAGTTTGCCCAGGAGCATCGCCTGCACCTTGGCTAGATCTGGGAGCCCCATGTTTTACCTCGACAGTATGCCCGTTCTGCTGCCTCCCCAGCTCGACGGTAATACATCCAATGCTGAGCAGTGCAGACAGCATCGGGGTGGGACTGCTCTTGGAATTTCAATGAAACCCCAAGAGTAAAGTCAATATTTTTTTCTAATTACAGCCTCCTTGGAAATCTCTGTTCTCTGAGGAACATAGCTGTTTTATTTGACTTGGGGCTCAGCTTAATGGGGTAAGAATGCTGTTGTCAACCTACAGAATGTTACCTACAAAATAGGCAGCTGTATGAGACACCTCGGATGTCTATGGATCTATTTTCATTTGACGTGAAATAGAGTCCAGCAGGGAATAAAAAATAAACACCTTTAAGAAATACAAAATAATGTGGAATCCTGAGAAGCTCCAAGATTCCTGAAAAATCTAATTATTTGTGTGGGTGCCCGGGAAAAATCAAGGAGATGAGAAGGCACTTTGGTTGGTCTGCGTAAGCAAGAGGTGTGCCCTCAGGCCGTGATGTAAACCGCCTGAAGTTGGGAAGGTGTGCTTTGTCACATCATTCCACTGAGAAATTCTAGGAGCCACACATATAAAGTCTTGTGGGCAGTAGTTTAAAATTTCCATGATGATCATTAAATTAAAATAATACAGGTATGACTCCAAGAAAGCTAAGCTTAATAATAAATACTTGGGTCCCGTGCTGTGGCGCAGCGGGTTAATGCCCTGGCCTAAAGCTATGGCATCCATATAGGTGCTGGTTCGAGTCCTGGTTGCTCCACTTCCAATCCAGCTCTCTGCTGTGGCCTGGGAAGGCAGTAGAAGATGGCCCAGGTGCTTGGGCCCTGCACCCATGTGGGAAACCCAGAAGAAGCTTCTGGCTCCCGGCTTTGGATCATCACAGCACTGACCGTTGCAACCAACTGGGGAGTGAACCATTGGATGGAAGACCTCTCTCTCTCTCCCTCTCTCTTCCTCTCCTCTCTCTGTGTAACTCTGACTTGCAAATAAATAAATCTTTTAAAAATAATAATAATAAATACTTAAACTAACACACACAAAAGTCTATCAGAGAAATCAGTGGTCCCATACTTCATGGAACAATCCACAGAATTAGTTAACTCAACAACAAAAAGAAAATAACCATTACAACAAAAACCATTTACAAAAGTGACATCAACAGTGAAGTTTGGAGAAATCAAAACTAGAGTTGTGATAGCTCGAAAAATGCCTACTTTTCAATAAAAAAGCTATAGGACATAGAAAGGAAATGGGCAGGCACACCTAAACAGAGGCAAGAAAAATAACAAATAGGAAAGTTTGACTGGGGTTGGCACTTTGGTGCAGTGGGTTAAGCTGTTGCCTGTAGTGCCAACATCTCACATGGTGCCTGTTCATGGGGTTCATGCCGCACCTGCTCCACTTCTGATCCAGTTCCTTTCTAACGAGCCTGCAAAAGCAGTGGAAGATGGTCCAGGTGCTTGGGCCCCTGCATCCACGTGGGAGATCTGGAGGAAACACCTGACTCCTGGCTTTGGCCTGGCCTAGCCTTGGCTGTTATGAACATTTGGGGAGTGAAACAGCAGATGGAAGATGACTCTCTCTCTCTCTCTCTCTCTCTCTCTCTCTCTCTGCCTAACCATCTCTCTAGGCAATACTTTCTTCCAAATAAAAATTTTATTTAAAAAAAGTGTTCTGGAGGAGACCTGGATTTTGGAATTAATAAACAAAGAGTGTAAATAAGGTGTTATAAGTGTTTTTCAAAGAACTGAATCATGTTGAAGAAATCAAAAGAAGGCGTACCAATGGTGTCTTCCCAGAAGGAGAATACCAGTAAAACGAAGCAAATATATACACGTGGAATTCTGGAGTGGAGAAGTAGAACTGAAATGGTAAATTTTCTAGAGGTGTTAAGAAGAGATTTTAGCTGGCATAAGAAAGAATCAATAAACTTGGGTAGAAGTCCACACAGAGTGTTCAGTCTTAGGAACAGAAGAAGAAGAATAAAAATAGTGAGTGGGCCGGCACCCCGGCTCAATAGGCTAATCCTCCGCCTGCGGCACCAGCACTCCGCACCGGCCGCAGCGGCCATTGGAGGGTGAACCAACGGCAAAGGAAGACCTTTCTCTCTCTCTCTCACTATCCACTCTGCCACTTTTGCCAGGTAAAATTCCTTCAAAATGAAAGGATACATAGAGATACTTCCTCATGAACACAAAGGAGAGAACTCGTCCCTAGCAGCCATATGTGATCAGAAACACTGAAGGAAGTCTTTCAGGCCAGGGTGAAAGAACGCAGGAGGGCTGCTCAAACCCACACAGAGAAGAGACGAGCAGTGGCCACGGGGAGCCCCTGAGCACTGGGAAAGTCGGAGTCAGTGGGTCTGCTGTCTGAGGCACGGAACCTCCCCTCTGCATTTATGAAGAAACTGCATGAAACCCTAGCTGTGGAACTGTGTCAGTGGTCTCAAAGCACATTGACTGTGACGTGCATGGCAGTGATAGGAGGGGTGGGAATGCAGATAGACTGGACGAAATCCTTAAACAAAGATAGATCTTTATAGTACGTCTGATATTTTGTCACCCTCAGAGACAGTTTCTACTTCCTAAAGACATACAGGCTACATGTTCTCTGTGCATGTCTTCTGTTTCATCGAACAACTGACTGTGATTAATATAATCTTTCAGAAAGCTGGCGCCAAGCCTCAACAGGCTAATCCTCCACTTTGCGGCTCCGGCACACAGGGTTCTAGTCCCGGTTGGGGTGCCGGATTCTGTCCCGGTTGCCCCTCTTCCAGGCCAGCTCTCTGCTGTGGCCAGGGAGTGCAGTGGAGGATGGCCCAAGTACTTGGGCCCTGCACCCCATGGGAGACCAGGAGAAGCACCTGGCTCCTGCCTTCGGATCAGCACGGTGCGCCAGCCGTGGCGGCCATTGGAGGGTGAACCAACGGCAAAAGGAAGACCTTTCTCTCTGTCTCTCTCTCTCAGTCCACTCTGCCTGTCAAAAAAAATATAATCTTTCAGGTAGAGAGAGGGGAAGGGGTAGGGTGAAGGACAGAGAGGAGAGGAGAGAGGAGAAGGGAGGGCAGGAATGAAATATGTGACCAGCAGGTTCACTCAGGACTGGGCCAGGTAGAAACTGGGAGTCAGGAATCTAATCCAGGTCTTCCCTCGATGGCAGGGCCCCACTACTTAGACATCACTGCCGTCTCCCCTCGATGGCAGGGCCCCACTACTTAGACATCACTGCTGTCTCCTCTCGATGGCAGGGCCCCACTACTTAGACATCACTGGTCTCCCCTCGATGGCAGGGCCCCACTACTTAGACATC
Source organism: Oryctolagus cuniculus (assembly GCF_964237555.1). Classification (NCBI taxonomy): domain Eukaryota; kingdom Metazoa; phylum Chordata; class Mammalia; order Lagomorpha; family Leporidae; genus Oryctolagus; species Oryctolagus cuniculus. Next base: position 54,340,772 of record NC_091447.1, read on the forward strand.
ACTGGTCTCCCCTCGATGGCAGGGGCCCACTACTTAGACATCACTGCCGTCTCCAGGGTGCTGGAATCAGAAGTGTCTCTGGGTTGGAACTGAAGCGTTTCCCTACGAGATGGGGAGAATCTTCAGTGGCACCTTAACCAGCAGGCCCAGTGCTCACCCCAGTGGACGCTACAATATGCCAGCTGTGAAGTCAGGTCACTCCTTGGCCCTGGAGTTTCCTGTCACTGCTTGCCATAATTGCTGATGGTTTATTTAATGACTTTCCTGACCTAATTCTGTGAAGCACGCCTTCTGAGTTGGATACAGCCACTGCGGGTTGTGCTCCCTGAGCTTGGTGGTGAGTTAGTTGTCATTTTGTGGCTGGGCTCCATGTGTTTGTGGGTCTTGCTTCAGCATGTAGTCAGGTCTTTTTCCATTCTTACGTGACCCTCACTTTCCGCTTCCCCGGAGGCTGAGGCTGAGCCGGTGGAGAGCTTTATGGTCTTCTCGCCTCTTTGCTGGCCACGTTCACAGCCCCTGGCCCGTGCACGGCCTGTGCTTACCAGGGCTTGCTGGAATCCATCAGTGATCCCATTCCCTGACGATTCTGATCCACGGCCTTTTCTCTCAAACTTTTGGAGAACACTGTTGTTCACCACTGATTTTCCTTACGGGCTTAGGCAGCTGTTGCATATTACTTGTAAATATTCTTTACAAGTCTATCCCAGATATTACCTCCTACTTGGAGAGTTGAGAGCAAGGTGAGATCTCTTTGGGATTGTTTTTCAGGGAGCTCTTAATCAGGCAAAAGCGAACGACCACAGATCTTCTCCAGCAAGATGCATTCTGCTTGGCACAGTACTAGTACCTGCACCAGCAGCACGTCATGTTTAAGGCCTTCACCACCCGCAAAGCCACTGCACCTGTGAAGGTTCAGCTGGCTTTCTCTGATTAACTCTTCCAGTTGCAGCTACTTTTTGTTTGCTACACAGAGTTCTGAAAATATAAACTCAAGAGTTTTTGCAACTTCTCACTGTTTTCATTAAGGGACAAACTGTTCTTTCTTACTCTGCTGTCTTTGCTAATATCACTAACTAATGTATTTTTGAAGCTATTTTTGTAGTTTTTTAAAGATTTATTTATTTATTTGCAAGTCAGAGTTACACAGAGAGAGGAGAGGCGGGGGGGGGGGGTCTTCCATCCGATGGTTCACTCCCCAATTGGCTGCAATGACTGGAGCTGTGCTGATCCAAAGCCAGGAGCCAGGAGCTTCTTCTGGGTCTCCCACGCGGGTGCAGGGGCCCAAGGATCTGGGCTGTCTTCCACTGCTTTCCCAGACCATAGCAGAGAGCTGGATTGGAAGTGGAGCAGCCAGTTCTCAAACCTGCACCCATATGGGATGCCAGAGCCTCAGGCCAGGGTGTTAACCCACTGTGCCACAGCGCCGACCCCTAAAGTTATTTTCAAAGGCAAACAACTTAAAATGAGATAGGCAGTATTTTTCTCCAAAGTTTTCTTTTTTGAAATCTTGTTTATTTATTTGAAAGACAGAGTGACAGAGAGGGACACACACATACACACATACATACACATCCCATAGATATCTTATATCCTCCATCTAATTTACTCCCCAAATGCCTGCAACAGCCAGGACTGGGCCAGACCAAATCCTGAACTCCAATCAGGTCTCTCACTAGTTGGCAGGGACTCAAGTGCTTGACCCAGAATCCGATGCCTGCCAGGTTGTGTCAGTAGCAAGCCGGGTCAGAAGTGGAACAGCTGGTACTTGAGCTGACACTACTATGTGGGATGCGGACCTCCTTAGTGGCGGCTTAGCTCCCTGTGCCAGGATGCCCACCCCTCCCAAAGCTTTAATAACTTCTAAATATTTTAAGATAGACTCAGTAAGACTGAACATTTAAAGTAGTAAGTTTCTTTGTTTACAAGAATGCACCAGTTCTCGAAACAATGTATTCCCTTTATTCTTGCCTCCTGTCACATATTTATGTTTTCCCTTGGAATTTTGCATTTTGCATGTGTAAGATGATCTCAGATCTTTGAAGTTTGTTTTAGACTTTTAAATATGCCTGTAAATTAGCATATCTGTCGCTGGAAAATCCTTTTTCACTTTCAAAAGCAGTTCAGTTTCTTTCCGTTCTTTTTCTTGGAAGGATTAGAATTGACAGGATTTTTTTTGCAGATGCTGAAGGTTGTGCTTTGAATTGAACCTTATATAACCAAACTGACCCCTTTTCAAAGTAAAATTCTTTTGATTTTGTTGTGTATTAGAGAGAATGATGTATATTCTCAAAAATCAACTAAAATATTGAAAAACTTCTTAAAATAACTTGGTTAGCAAAGTTAATTCTGAAAAGCTTTCGCACATCTGCATATCAGGACTTGTTCAAATGGTATTGCAGCTACGTGGAAGAACTTTTTTCTCTCTTTGGCAATATTTATTACAGGCAGAGGAAAGTCAATGCACTCTGGCAAATATTCTTGTGTACCTTCTGTGTATCAATAAACCTGCTATGCACTGGAGAAACAACAAAATAAAAATATGTTTCTTTTGTTCATAGGAACATGCACTCAGATAGTAGATATTTTTATTGAATAATTCAGTGCAGCGGCATGCCAGCTTCTCCAAATGCTTAGAGAAAGCACAGGGCATGCGTATTTAGTGCCAGGAAGGTTGCTTTTCTTTCTGTTTTGAATTGTATGGTGTTTTGGTTGCCATTTATATATTTTTTTGACAGGCAGAGTTAGATAGTGAGAGAGAAAGACAGAGAGAAAGGTCTTCCTTCCGTTGGTTCACCCCCAAAATGGCCGCTATGGCCAGTGCACTGTGCCGATCCGAAGCCAGGAGACGGGTGCTTCCTCCTGGTTTCCCATGCGGGTGCAGGGTCCAAGCACTTGGGCCATCCTCCACTGCCTTCCCGGGCCACAGCAGAGAACTGGACTGGAAGAAGAGCAACCGGGACAGAACCGACTCCCCAACCAGGACTAGAACCTAGGGTGTCGGCACCGCAGGCGGAAGATTAGCCTAGTGAGCCACAGTGCTGGCTTGCCATTTATATTTAATTGTGTTTATATAACAATGGCATTTGCCAATCATTGAGAGGAATAGAAACGTAGCTTTACCCAGAGCTTCACACCCAGAGGTGGATGTGCACCGTGAGGATAAGTGTGTCGAGAGACCTGGACAAGCGAGTTAGTGCGAGTGCACTTTAGACAGGGGAGAAAAGTATTTCAGAGACTGTTCAGGTGGGTTGGATCAGGGATGGTGGCGTGGTCTTCACTGGCTAAGTTGTCTTCCTTTGAGAGTAGAACCAGTTGGATTTGCTGGAGGTCCAGGTGTGATGTTAGGGATGAGCAAAGTCAAGGTTTAATTTGAGTGACAGCAAAGATGGACTTAACCTTCACAGAGAAGACTGGCGCAAAGAGGTTTGTACATAACATCAGGGGTTCTTCTTCTGGCGTGTTAGACATGAGACCCGACACTCACACGGAGCTGTCACTTTGACACAAGGCTTTGTGAGCTCCATTTGTGGGTAGAGGTCAGAACTGGAAACTGAAGTCTCAGAGAAATCAGCACATCCAAGGACATGATCTTCAGAGGAATGGGTGCAGATAGGGTCAAAGGAGAATTTAAGGACTGATCTCAGTGGCATATCCGTTTATCTAACGTCAAGAGGTGAAGGAGCAGCAAAGCACAGAGTGATGTCAACGAGTTCCCAAAAATGGACCAGGAAGAGCAGACTGCAGGATGCCTTGAGTCCAGATGAATACCATATTCCCTGGGGAAGTGCACGATCACCTCTGTCCTGTGCTGATGAGCAAGGATTGATGGCGCTTACAACAATGTGGTTGTCATTCGTTCACACAGTGAGAGCCTGGATTCTGAACTGGTGGAGGGAAAAACCTGCTGGAGCTGATGCAAGTGAAAATCTGACGAGAAAAACTGGGGACCAAGGAGAGGCACCACTGTCAATCAGCTTTGCTATAAGGCAAATGAGGCAAATAGAGTGGTAGAAGGTAGACATGGAATTGATAGTTTCGTTGTTTTTATGATAAGAAAAATAATATAACGGAAGAACAGGATCCACCTGACAGGGTGGGGACACTCATTTCTGCCAAGGGCCATTTGGATATTTGTCACATCATTCAGAGGCTACATACAATGAACAACTTGAAAATTAGCCTGCTGTACACTTACTGAACTTTGAGTCCCACCGGCTGTTGCCTTGGCAGGTCTATACCAAATTATTTTGCAGACTTTATAAGGTCATGGGCTGCATTTTCCCCACCTCTGAGAGAAGGTGGGAGCAAGGTTTGAGGCAGCGTGGGAGATACAGGGAGTCTGATTACGCACCTCCAGGTGCCCGGTGGAAATATTTCAGGAGATGTGTGGGGACCGAGCGAGTGAGACACAGAGTTCTGTGGAAAGCAGAGTCCAATGAGTGAATGATATTCCAGGAGTTGTGAATCTCCCGAGGTTTCTGATCTGAGTGCTCCCGTGGAGACAGTGACAGGAAGCTGGGAGAACGGAGTCGCCCTTGACCGCTGCCGGTGAGGGTAGGAGGCACTGCAGAGACGCGGCTGCCCTGGAGTGGTGCTACTTTCCTGACTTCTGCTGTCCTCTGAGGCTTCCAGGCAGAGGAGATCAGGGTTTAGTTGAAGAAGATGATCTCCTGGGGGTCTCAGGCTGTGATCACAGAGCCTACAGAAGGACAGGAGTCTCAATACTTTCATTATTTTTTTTTCTTTTGTATTTTATGCCCTTAGTCTCATGAAAATATTTGCAAATCCAGTCACTGAAACTTTCTCCTTAATTTTGGAACAAAGGTTCTGTCCTCTTGACTTCTGTACTTATTACTACAATCCACTTCAAATTAATATTTGTATAGGTTGTAAAGGAACATTTTGCTTTTTGATCATACCTATGCAATGGTTCTAGCACCATTTATTGACAATATTGCCCTAGTATCCATTAATTTGTCAGCTTTCTTAAAATTAATTGAACAAAGGGCCAAGGTTGTGGCAAACAGGGTAAAGCCACTGCCTGAGATGCTGGCACCTCATATGGGCTCTGTTGCTTCACTTCCAATTCAGCTCCCTGCCAATGGCCTGGAGAAAGCAACAGAAGACGCTCCAAGGGCTTGGGCCCCTTCACTGCAGCTCTCGGCTTCAGCCTGGTTCAGCCTGGCCTTTGTGGCCATCACGGGAGTCAAACAGCAGATGAGAATCTCTCTGTCTTTGTCTCTCTTTCTCTGTAGCTTGTTCAAATAATACAGAATTTTAAAAAAAGTAAACATGCATGTGTTGGTGTGTTTTGGATCCTCTTACTGTTCCATTGTACTTTTGCTAATACCACACTCTCTTGATTACTTCCACATGATAGTAAGTCTTAAAACTACAAAAAATTCATTAACTTTGTTCTTTTCTAAATCAAATGTTTTTTTCCATATGAATATTCAAATAAGCTTATTTCTAAATAATCATGTCAGTCTCAACAAAAAAAGACTATTGGGATTTTTATGTGGATTATATTGAATTTATAGATCAATTTTGAGAGAATGGACACCATAACAATTTTTTAAAATCCATGATCAGAGCCTGTCTCTACATTGAATAGGCTTTCTTTAATTTAGTTCAATAGTATTTTGTAATAATGTAGTTTTGTAACATTAAAAATGTTACCAAATTTGCAAAACTGACATTGGTTTTAGGTTCTAGACCTGGTAGTTTTTTTTTTTTTCCATAGATGCCCATGCCATCTATGAACAGAGAGAGTTTTTTTTTAAATTTTATTTAATGAATATAAATTTCCAAAGTACAGCTTATGGATTACAATGGCTTCTCCCCCTCCCCATAACTTCCCTCCCAGCCGCAACCCTCCCCTTTCCCGCTTCCTCTCCCCTTCCATTCACATCAAGATTTATTTTCAATTCTCTTTATATACAGAAGATCAGTTTAGCATATATTAAGTAAAGGTTTCAACAGTTTGCACCCACATAGAAACACAGAGTGAAAAATACTGTTTGAATACTAGTTATAGCATTAAATCACAATGTACAGCACATTAAGGACAGAGATCCTACATGAGGAGTAAGTACACAGTGACTCCTGTTGTTGACTTAACAAATTGACACTCTTGTATATGGCGTCAGTAATCACCCTAGGCTCTTATCATGAGTTGTCAAGGATATGGAAGCCTTTTGAGTTCACTGACTCTTATCATATTTAGACAAGATCATAGTCAAAGTGGAAGTTCTCTCCTCCCTTCAGAGAAAGGTACCTTCTTCTTTGATGACCTGTTCTTTCCACTGGGATCTCACTCGCGAAGATCCTTCATTTAGATTTTTTTTTTTTTTTTTTTTTTTGCCAGAGTGTCTTGGCGTTCCATGCCTGAAATACTCTCATGGGCTTTTCAGCAGGATCCGCATGCCTTAAGGGCTGATTCTGAGGCCAGAGTGCTGTTTAGGACATTCGCCATTCTATGAGTCTGCTGTGTATCTTACTTCCCATGTTGGATCATTCTCTCACTTTTCTATTCTATTGGTTAGTATTTTCAGACACTAGTCTTATTTATGTGACCCTTTGACTCTTAGTCCTATCATTATGATCAATTGTGAACAGAAATTGATCACTTGGACTAGTGAGATGGCATTGGTACATGCCACCTTGATGGGATTCAATTGGAATCCCCTGGTATGTTTCTAACTCTACCGTTTGGGTCAAGTCAGCTTGAGCATGTCCCAAATTGCACATCTCTTCCCTCTCTTATTCCCACTCTTATATTTAACAGTGATCACTTTTCAGTTAAGTTTCAACACTTAAGAATAACTGGGTAGATTACAGAATTCAACCAAAAGTATTAAGTAGAACAAACAAAAAAAAATACTAAGAGTGATAACATATTAAGTTGTTCATCAACACTCAGGGCAAGGGCTGATCAAGTCACCGTTTCTCATAGTGTTCATTTCACTTTAACAGGTTTCCTTTTTGGTGCTCAGTTAGTTGTTGCCAATCAGGGAGAACATATGATATTTGTCCCTTTGGGACTGGCTTATTTCACTCAGCATAATGTTTTCCAGATTCCTAACAGGGATCACTTTTCAGTTAAAATTTAAACACCTAAGAATAATTGCGTGTTAATTACAGAGTTCAACCAATATTACTAGAACAAAAAAATATTAAGAGGGATAACGTATTTAGTTGTTCATCAACAGTCAGGACAAGAGCTGATCAAGTCACTGTTTCTCATAGTGTCCGTTTCACTTCAACAGGTTTCCCCTTTGGTACTCAGTTAGTTGTTGCCGATCAGGGAGAACATATATTTATCCCTTTGTGACTGGCTTAATTCACTCAGCATAATATTTTCCAGATTCCTCCATTTTGTTGCAAATGACTGGATTTCATTGTTTTTGACTGCTGTATAGTATTCTATAGAGTACATGTCCCATAATTTCTTTATCCAGTATACTGTTGATGGGCATTTGGGTTGATTCCAGGTCTTAGCTATTGTGAATTGAGCTGCAATAAACATTAAGGTGCAGACAGCTTTTTGTTTGCCAATTTAATTTCCTTTGGGTAAATTCCAAGGAGTGGGATGGCTGGGTTGTGTGGTAGGGTTATCTTCAGGTTTCTGAGGAATCTCCAGACTGACTTCCATAGTGGTTTGACCAGTTTGCATTCCCACCATCAGTGGGTTAGTGTCCCCTTTCCCCACATCCTCGCCAGCATCTATTGTTGGTAGATTTCTGAATGTGAGCCATTCTAACCAGGGTCTTCAGTATCTTGATTGGTACTGCATTGAATGTGTAAATTGCTTTTGGGAGAATGGACATTTGGATGATATTGATTCTTCCAATCCATGAGCATGGAAAATTTTTCAATTTTTTGGTATCCTCTTCTATTTCTTTCTTTAAGATTTTGCAATTTTCATCATAGAGATCTTTAATGTCCTTGGTTAAGTTTATTCCAAGGTATTTGATTGTTTTTGTAATGATTGTGAATGGGATTGATCTTAGAAGTTCTTCCTAAGCCGTGGCATTGCCTGTGTATATAAAGGCTGTTGATTTTTGTGCATTGATTTTATATCCTGCTACTTTGCCAAACTCTTCTATGAGTTCCAATAGTCTCTTAGTAGAGTTCTTTGGGTCCCCTAAATAAAGAATCATATCATCTGCAAAGAGGGATAGGTTGACTTCTTCCTTCCCAATTTGTATGCCTTTAATTTCTTTTTCTTGCCTAATGGCTCTGGCTAAAACTTCCAGAACTATATTGAATAGCAGTGGTGAGAGTGGGCATCCCTGTCTGGTACCAGATCTCAGTGGAAATGCTGCCAACTTTTCCCCATTCAATAGGATGTTGGCCATGGGTTTTTCATAAATTGCTTTGATTGTATTGAGGAATGTTCCTTCCATACCCAATTTGCTTAGAGTTTTCATCATGAAAGGGTGTTGAATTTTATCAAATGTTTTCTCTGCGTCTATTGAGATAATCATATGGTTTTTCTTCTGCAGTCTGTTAATGTGATGTATCACATTGATTGATTTGCGAATGTTGAACCATCCCTGCATACCAGGGATAAATCCCACTTGGTCTGAGTGGATGATCTTTCTAATGTGTTGTTGCATTCTATTGGCCAGAATTTTATTGAGGATTTTTGCATCTATGTTCATCAGGGATATTGGTCTGTAATTCTCTTTCAGCGCTGCATCTTTTTCTGGCTTAGGAATGAAGGTGATGCTGGCTTCATAGAAAGAACTTGGGAGGATTCCCTCTTTTTCGATTGTTCTGAATAGTTTGAGAAGAAATGGAGTTAGTTCTTCTTTAAATGTCTGGTAGAATTCAGCAGTGAATCCATCTGGTCCTGGGCTTTTCTTTGTTGGGAGGACCTTTATTACTGTTTCAATTTCTGTCTCAGTTATGGGTCTGTTTAGGTTTTCTATGTCTTCCTGGTTCAATTTAGGTAGGTTGCATGTGTCCAGGAATCTATCCATTTCTGATAGGTTTCCCTGTTTGCTGGCATACAAGTCCTTGTAGTAATTTCTGATGATTCTTTTTATTTCTGTGGTGTCTGTTGTTATGTTTCCTTTTTCATCTCTGATTTTATTGATTTGGGTCTTTTCTCTTCTTTTTTTAGTTAGTTGGGCCAATGGGGTGTCAATTTTGTTTACTTTTTCAAAAAACCAGCTCTCGTTTGGCTGATTTTTTGTAATTTTTTTTTGGATTCAATCCTGTTAATTTCTTCTCTGGTTTTAATTATTTCTCTTCTCCTACTATATTTGGGTCTGGTTTGCTGCAGATTTTCTATATCTTTGAGATCCAGTGAAAGCTCATCTATTTGGTGCCTTTCCAATTTCTTGATGTAGGCACCTATTGATATAAACTTTCCTCTTAACACTGCTTTTGCTGTATCCCATAAGTTTTGGTATGTTGGGCTGTTATCCTCATTTACATCTAGAAAATTTTTGATTTCTATTTTAATTTCTTCTATGACTCATTGTTCATTCAGGAGCATGTTGTTCAATCTCCATGTGTTTGCATATGCTCTAGGGATTCCTGAGTTGCTAATTTCCAACTTCATTCCTTTATGGTCTGAGAAGCTGCATCCTATGATTCTCATTTTTTGAATTTGCTGAGACTTGCTTTATGGCCTAGTATGTGGTCAATCCTAGAGAAGCTTCGTACTGCTGAGAAGAATGTAAAATATTTAGCTGTAGGATTGAAAGTTCTGTATATATCTGTTAGAACCATTTGAGCTATAGTGTCGTTTAAATCTACTGTATCCTTGTTGACCTTCTGTCCTGTTGATCTGTCTATTTCTGAGAGTGGAGTATTGAAGTCCCCCAGTACTATTGTATTGGGGTCTAAGTCTCCCTTTAAGTCCCTTAACAAATCTTTTAAGTAAACCGGTGCCCTGTAGTTAGGTGCATATACATTGATAATCGTTATATCTTCCTGTTGAATTGATCCCTTAATCATTATATAGTGCCACTCTTTTTCTCTCCTAACAGTTTTTGTGTTAAAGTTTATGTTGTCCAATATTAAGATGGCTACACCCGCTCTTTTTTCATTTCTGTTGGCATGGTATATCTTTTTCCAGCCTTTCACTTTCAATCTGTATGCATCTTTGTTGGAAAGATGTTTTTTTTTTTTTTTTTTTTTTGGCATGCAGAGTGGACAGTGAGAGAGAGAGACAGAGAGAAAGGTCTTCCTTTTGCCGTTGGTTCACCCTCCAGTGGCCGCCATGGCCGGCGCGCTGCGGCCGGCGCACCACGCTGATCCAATGGCAGGAGCCAGGTACTTATCCTGGTCTCCCATGGGGTGCAGGGCCCAAGCACTTGGGCCATCCTCCACTGCACTCCCTGGCCACAGCAGAGAGCTGGCCTGGAAGAGGGGCACCGGGACAGAACCGGCGCCCCAACCGGGACTAGAACCCGGTGTGCCGGCACTGCAAGGCGGAGGATTAGCCTCGTGAGCCGCGGCGCCAGCCAAGATGTGTTTCTTGTAAGCAGCAAATAGATGGGCTGAGTTCCTTAACCCAATCAGCCAATCTATGTCTTTTAACTGGACAGTTCAGGCCATTAATGTTCAGTGTGACTATTGATAAGTAGTAACTTTGCCCTGCCATTTGCCAAAGATATTTTCTAATATATGTTTTGAACTTCCTGTGATCTTTTGCTGTGAGGTTTCCTTCATTTACCTTCTTTCATATTGATGACCGTGTTTCTGTGTTCTGAGTGTAGCACATCTTTAAGCTTCTTTTGCAGGGCTGGGCGAGTGGCGACAAATTCTTTCAATTTCTGTTTGCTGTGAAAAGTCTTTATTTCACCTTCATTCACAAATGAAAGCTTCGCAGGATATAATATTCTGGGCTGGCAATATTTCTCTCTTAGTACCTGGGCTATATCTCGCCATTCCCTCCTAGCTTGTAGGGTTTCTGATGAGAAGTCAGCTGTGAGTCTGATTGGAGATCCTCTGAGAGTAATCTGACATTTCTCTCTTGCACATTTTAGGATCTTTTATTTATGTTTCACTGTGGTGAGTTCATTTACAATGTGTCATGGTGAGGATCTCTTTTGGTCCTGTTTATTAGGGGTTCTATGAGCTTCCTGTACGAGGATGTCTCTGTCCTTCTCCAAACCTGGGAAATTTTCTGCTAGTATCTCACTAAAAAGGCCTTCTAATCCTTTCTCCCTCTCCATGCCTTCAGGAACTCCTAGAACCCGAATGTTGGTTTTTTTAATAGTATCCTGTAGATTCCCGACAATATTTTTTAGATTTCTAATTTCCTCTTCTTTTCTTTGGTTTGACTGTATATTTTCCTGTTCTCTGTCTTCTAAGTCCGATATTCTCTCTTCTGCTTCACCCATTCTGTTTTTAAGGCTCTCTAATGTGTTTGTCATTTGATCTATTGAATTCTTCATTTCATTATGATTTCTTGTTGCTATCACAGTTTCATGTTCTACTAGTTGTTTCATTTCATTTTGATTCCTCCTCAGTATTTTATTTTCGTGAGAGAGATTTTCTATACTGTCCATTAAGGATTTCTGTAGTTCAAGAATTTGTTTTTGAGAACTTCTTAATGTTCTTATCAATTTTTTGAGATCTGCTTCTTGCATTTCTTCTATCTCATCAACTTCATAATCTTGAATTGGGGTGTCTTTTTCATTTGGGGGCATCATAGTGTCTTCCTTGTTCTTGTTACCTCGGTTTCTCCATTTGTTTGACATTGTGGAGATATTCTTTGATTTCTTCGCTGTGGTGCTTTTTCTCATTATGCTATGACTCTAGATTAAGTGGACTGTCTGCTCTTGATGGATCCTTAGAGGTTGTGATGGGTGTGGCCAGAGAGCTCTGGTTCTTCAGGGTAAGGGTGTGCCAAAGGTGACTCACCCAGATTGTTCTCTTGCTCTCTCTCTCTCTTCCTTTCCCCGCCAATGTCTCGGGTTACCGAGGTTTTTGTCTCACCTCCCCTTCCAGCGCTGGCATGCAGACTCTGTGGCTCGCCTTCTGTGGCTCGCCTTCTGTGGCTCAGCTTCTGTGGCTCGGCTCCCACGGCTCAGCTTCCACGCAGTGGGCGACCTTGCTCTCCCCGTAGGTCCTCCGAGTCACATCCACTAGATCCGGAAAAGTTTCCTCTGCAATTTTTTTCCTGAGCCTTTTCCTGAGGCTACAGTAACTCCACTTTTATTAAACTATCTTTTCCCAGACTATCGGTGCGCACCCTCCCTATTCCGCCATCTTGGCTCCGCCCCTGAACAGAGAGAGTTTTAATTTTTCCTTTTCCAATCTGGATTTATATTTCATTCACTTTACCTATTACATTGGCTTAAGTCTCCACATACAGTGTTGAATAAATATCCTTGCTGTGTTTGCTATCTGTATGGAAGAGCACGCATCCCTGTGTCATCACACATCACGCGAGCTGTACGTGTTTCCTACACACCTCCGTCAGGCCCAGGAACTCTCAGAGGTCCTCAAAAACTCATGGACAATGTGTTATGAAAAACCTACACATGGGTTCTAAAAATATACCAGAATAAATGTATCTTTTAAATCTTTTTCACAAAATTTGCAGTACCCTTGTACGCTTATATTTCTATAGCTCTGAAGTTTCTGTATTGTTTTTGATTGTTTATTTATTCACTTCTGTCTCACGGATGAATGTTGGATATATCCCTATCATTTCTAACTCTTAATATGATTATTTTCCTTCTTTTTCAGTCATTCACAGGATGAATTATATTGATTTTTTCTTAATATGTTTTATTTAGTTCTTCAGTTTACTGAGGTATAATTGACACATAGGAACTGTGTACATTTAAGGTATACACTTTGATGTTTCTATTAATATATACATTGTGAAATGATTGCCATGATCAAGAAAACTAACATATCCATCATGTCACATTCTTTTCTGTGTGTGCGTGTGAGAGAGAGATGAAGACATTCAACACATAACCTCTTGGCCAATTTCTATATACATTTTTTTTTTTGACAGGCAGAGTGGACAGTGAGAGAGAGAGACAGAGAGAAAGGTCTTCCTTTGCCATTGGTTCACCCTCCAATGGCCACCGCAGCCGGCGTGCTGTGGCCGGCACACTGCGCTGATCCTAAGGCAGGAGCCAGGTGCTTCTCCTGGTCTCCCATGGGGTGCAGGGCCCAAGCACTTGGGCCATCCTCCACTGCCCTCCCGGGCCACAGCAGAGAGCTGGCCTGGAAGAGGGACAACCGGGACAGAATCTGGCGCCCCGACCGGGACTAGAACCCGGCGTGCCGGCGCTGCAAGGCGGAGGATTAGCCTAGTGAGCCGCGGCGTCGGCCCACTATATACATTTTTGAAAACTGTAATGACTATTCTGTGTACAAAATCTCCAGGATTATTACCTGGCACCATAACTGAATCTTTGTGCCCTTTCACTCACATTTCCCAACTGCCTTTCCTCTGTCTCTTGAAACCACTATGTTTCATTCTCTGCCTGAGTCTGATTGCTTGTAAATTCCCCCTATGGTGAGATCATGTGATGTTTGTCTTTCTGTGTCTGGCTTATTTCACTTAGCATAGTGTTCTCCATGCTGCTGTGAATGGTGGGTTCTCCATATTTTTCAAGGCTATTTAATATTACGCTATATACATTATATTATATTTTTATTTATTCAGTTACTTGTCAGGGAATATCTAGCATGTTTCCATTTGTTTGCAATTGGAGACAATGCTACAGTGAAGATAGGCATGAGGGTGGATTGCTATACAAGGACCTTGATTTCAATTCCTTTGGCTATATATACAGAAGTGAGGTGTCTACAGCAGATGGTAGTTCTACTTTTATCTTTAAAATAACAGCTATGTTGCCTTTTTTTTTTTTTTTGACAGGCAGAGTGGACAGTGAGAGAGAGAGACAGAGAGAAAGGTCTTCCTTTTTTACCGTTGGTTCACCCTCCAATGGCCACCGCGGCTGGCGCGCTGCAGCCAGCACACCGCACTGATCTGAAGGCAGGAGCCAGTGCTTCTCCTGGTCTCCCATGGGGTGCAGGGCCCAAGCACTTGGGCCATCCTCCACTGCACTCCCGGGCCACAGCAGAGAGCTGGACTGGAAGAGGGGCAACCAGAACAGAATCTGGCGCCCCGGCCGGGACTAGAACCTGGAGTACCAGTGCCGCAGGCGGAGGATTAGCCTATTGAGCCACAGCGCTGGCCACTACGTTGCTTTTTATAATTACTGCATCAATTTACACTCCTTTGTACAGGGGCATAAGGGTCCCCCTCTCCACAGCCTTGTCAACACTTGATGTCTTATCTTTTCATAACATGCATCCTGTGGCAGGCATTTGCCCTAGCAATTAAGACACCATGCTCCACAAAGGAGTGTCCAGGTTCACTAACCAGCTTTGAGCTCAATTCTAGCTTTCTATGGATACAGACCATAGGAAACAGCAGGCTCCAGTACTTGTTCCTGTCTTCCATTATCACCCTGTACCAAACCTTGGCCGTTGCAAGCATTTAGGGACTGAATAGGCACACAGATATCTCTCCCCATCTCTCTGTCTCACTTTATGTGTCACTGTCTGCCTTTCTGACTCTTGTCTCCTCAAATAAATAAATAAAATACACAAAAGACAAACAGCCATCCTAGCAAGTGTAAGATAACGCCTTATTGTGATTTCCGATTACAGGCCCTCTATGATTAGGAATGTTGATGACCATTTCATGCGATTTCCAATTACTTTCATGTTCTCTTTAGAGAAATTCCTGTTCAAGTCATTTGTCCCTTTTTGAATCAAATTATTCGTTTGCTGTTGAGATATATGTGTGATGTTAGCTCATTATCAGATACATTGGTTTGCAAATATTTTCTTCTTTTCCATGGAATTTTTTTTCTCTCTGTTAGTTGTTCCTTCTGATGTGTAGAGTTTTTAATTTGATCTAATTTCACTTGTCTGCTTTTTTTTTGTTGTTGCCTCTAAGTTTGGTTTCTACTGAAATGAATGTTGCCAAGATGAATGCTGGGAAGTGTTTTTTGCTTGTTTGTTTATTTGTTTTGCTTGTTTTTAACAGTATTTTCTTTCACAGTATTTTCTTTCAGAAGCCTTGAGAGTTTCCAGTGTTACACTGAAATATTTAATCTGTTTCGGGTGTATATTTGTACATGATGTGTGATAAAAGTTCACTATCACTCTTCTGCATGTGGCTACTCAATTTCCCTACCACCACTTACTGAAGAGACTGTTCTCTCCCCAGTGTGTGCTCTCACCCTGTGAAATATCAGCCAACTGTAAGTGTGCAGGGTGATTTCTGGGCTCTCTATTCTGTTGCTTTGATCTATGTTTCTATTTTCATGCCCATACATTCCTGTTACTGCATTGACTGATGTTTCAATATTAAGTCCATTTTTCATTCCTGGGATTAAATCCATTTGATAGATTTGATTTGCTAAAATTTATGAGAAGATTTTGTGTCTATATTTATAGGAGATAATCTATAGTTCTCTTTTCTCATTTTTGTATTATGTAAAAAATTGAAGCATATAAAAATTTGAAATTATTCTTTCTTCCTATGTTTCAGAAATGTTTTGTGTAGAAATTGATTTCTTCAGTAAATAAATGTACCAGTGAAGCCATCTTTACAAATTTAGTTTTGCAGGACATAGATATAATCTATTTTAAATGTTCATTTTCCTCTTGAATGAATCTTGAAGGTTTGCGTTAAGGTATTTTGCATCTCATCTAAATGGCCTTATTTGTTGTTGAAAGTTATATGCATAGTGTTCCTTTAGATGGTTTTTTTAAGGATTTATTTACTCATTTGAAATGCCGAGTTACAGAGACAGAAGAAGAGACAGAGAGCGAGAGATCTTCCATTTGCTGGTTCACTCTACAAATGGCCACAGTGGCCAGGGCTGGGCCAGGCCAAAGCCAGGAGCCAGAAAGTTCACCCAAGGCTCCCACATGGGTGTAGGAGTCCAGCGCGTGGGCCATCGCCCACTGCTTTCCCAGGTGCATTCGCAGGGAGTTGGCCCAGAAGTGGAGCAGTGGGGATGTGAGCCAGGACCCCTATGGGATGCTGTTACCCCAGATGGCAGCCCAGCCTGCTTTGCAACAACATGGACCCCTATTTCCCTTCACCGTCTGTAAAACCTGCAGTGGTAGCAACTCTCTCATTCTTTATATTGGAAGTTACTTTATTCTCAGTTTTTCCCATGTCTGTTCAGGTTTTTGAATAATTTTATTTATCTTCTGAAAGACTGAACTTTTGGTCTCATTGTCTTTATTGTTTTGTTTCCAAACATTGGAGATTATATAAACATATTTCTTTTGTTGATTCAAAATTTAACTTCATAGTGGTCAAAACATAATTAGTGTAATTGGAATCTTATGATATTTCTTGATTATGCCTTCAGACTTCTGGACCTGAGCTGCTGCATCAACTCTTTCCAGGGTTTTCAGCTATTGACTTGCCCTAGATTTTGAATTTATAGCACCAACAACTTCATAATATAGCTCCTCATAATGGGTCAGTCTCTCTCTCTCTCTCTCTCTCTCTCTCTCTCTCTCTCTTTCTCTCTCCCCCCCACCCACTCTCTTGCTCTCACCCTCCTCTCTCTCAGCATGTATACACACACACACACACACACACACACGTGCATACCTTCTATTCCTGATTGGTTCTGGGTCCTATTTCTTTGGATAGAGAAACTCTGATGGAGATTTTGGTTTCACGGCCTGGAATATTAGCTATCTTAGAACAAGTTTAGTATACATCTGTGTAGAATGCATGTTATTTTATCTTTGAGAACACTGTGTGTAACTAACTGTCAGTGAAATCAGGCTGGTTGACAGTGATGTTCAATTCTATTACATTTTTATTTATTTTCTCTAATTGTATCAGTTATTGAGAAAGCAGTGTTAAGATATCCAAAATATGAAAACACAAGGTACTTCAAACATTCACAGAATATTGAATTGAAAAAAGTTTATTTTAAAGTTTATTTTAAAATCCACATTTTCCACATCGTTTTTGAAGTACTCTTGTGTCTACTTAACACCATTTTTATCAGATTTTCCTTCATGTACGTATTTTAGGGGAAGACAGATTTAGATGAAATACGCATGACAAATTGGCCTCTTATTAAAAAATGACTAGTGTGACTCTTTGTGATCTTCTCTTCTCTGACAACTACTTGGTCTTGTATTGTCATAGTGACACCAGGCTTGCTTCTCATTAGTGTTGGCATGGCATACCTTTTCCAATCTTTCTATTTTACTAAGCTGCATCATTACATTTTAAATTATTTTCTGAAAGAAGCATATCTCTAGAACTCATTTTCATAAAATATGAAAGATTCATTCATCTGATATTTAGAGAATGTATCTCCAGTGTGATCATCTTACTTGATCCAGATCTACCATGTTTTGGATTCTCTTATTTGTCTTCTGTTCAGTTTTCCCTTTATTTCCCCATGTTGGCTTATTAGCTCTCACCCTTTGTTTTGCCATAGTGGTTGCTTTGGGGTTGACACTATACATGTCCAGCTTGCCCCACTTCACCTGAAGGCAACAGTCCACCTCTTGACACTCTGCATGAAAATATGGTCATGGCTCCCTTCAATAGCTCAACCGGTAGAGCAGAGGACTAAAAACCTCAGAATATCAAAACCATGATTCAATTGCCCTCAAAACTTTGTCCTGTTGTTGTGATCTTATATTCCTGTGTGTGTAATATATATAAAAACACATGGCTATTTTATTCCTTCTAAATAATTAATTTACTTTTAAAAGATTTTAGAATTCAGAAATAATTTTTATAATTATGGAATAATTATCAAGTCCATTGCTACTTATTCTAGTGTTTAGAGGCAGATTTCTCTGCGGCACTATTATTTTCTGTTTCTTGGAAACATCTTACAATGTTTATTGCATCTGGGAGAGGAATAAGCTTCCCTGTGCACAGTACTTTGTGGTGCTGAGGTCAGGAAGGGTTGGGCTGGCCGTGGCTGTTCAATGTGAGGCTTTCTTCCTCCAGTCCTGGTGTTGCAAACCAAGTCACCTCCTTGCCACTTCTCAGTATTCTCCTTAGGTTGCCTTTTGCATGATTCCCAGGGCTTTCAGTTGTGAGGAACAGTAAGGAAAAACAATTCCATACCACACTCGCTGGATTTGAGGCTCTCCACTCAGGTCTCTTCGATCGTGTGGTGAATGTGAGGACAGAGTGTATCTTACGGGATTATAGAAGCACAATCTGTCTGCGTCTCTTCTGTACTCAGCTGTCACTCAGTATTGCTTCTGTCATCCATCCTCACCTCATTTCCTGGACCATTCTATTCTAGTTTTGGTCATTAACAACCTCGCCAAGATTACTGTACACCACACAATATCCTAGAACCAATCCTGTCACTATTACCCTGTGTGGGACTATATCTAGAGTACTTGATTAGGGGCTGGCACTGTGGCATAGAGGTTAAGTCACTGCCTGCAGCACTGGCTTCCCAGATGGGTGCCAGTTTAGTCCCAGCTGCTCCACCTCTGCTCCACCTCCCTGCTAATGGCCTGGGAAAGCAGTGGAATATGGCCCAAGTGCATGGGCTCCTGCACCCACGTGGGGGAACGTGAAGAAGCTCCTGGCTTCATATTGACCCGTCTCCAGCCGCTGCAGCTATACGGGGAGTGAATCAGCAGATGGAATTTTCTCTCTGTCTCTCCCTCTCTCTATAACTTTGCCTCTCAAATAGATGAATTAAATCTTAAAAAAAAAAAAAAAAAAAAAAAACAGAGTGCTTGATTAGGACTAGGATAAGGGTAGAGAGAGATGTAGACAGCACATTTACCCTTTGCTATATTTTCATACCTGGTTGGGAAGCAGCTGTGACTTCTAACCAATTGTTGTGTTGTCTTCACCATATTCATTCTGCAGCTATGAACCACTGTCATGGCTGCGTACATGGAGGGTTAAACTGTAGCCTTTGCTCAAATAAGATCAGTAAAGACATTTTTTTTATTTATTTTTATTTTTATTTTTACGCCCAGTGAATTTTTCTTTCCTCCCCTCTCCCATCCCTTCTCTCCTCTGCTTACCCAAGAAAGGGACAAAAAAAAATCTTAACATAATTACGTGGCAGAGAAAAAATGATGTCAGGCACTAACGATGCACAAACATCCCGTCACTTGACATTGGTTTTCTGTCTCCGGTGGGGGGAGGGTGCGATGCTTCTACTGGTCAGTTGGATGGGAGAGTTTGATCTATCGTGAAAACATTAATGACCACCAGGCCCCAAGATTAATGGCACATTGTGCTTCATAAATGCAGATACCATTCATCAGGTACTTACATGTCTGAACTCAGAAAGAGAAAGAATAATATGCAGATATCTCAGAAATTCTTTTCAAATAAATTAAAGTTATCAGTTTTATAAATAATTACTGGTGTAATAGGACAATTAAAATTCTCGTGGCAAATATACATTGATTCATACAATTAATGAAATATATCCTTATGCTTGAGAAATATAAAAATATAACAAATTTTAAGTATGTGTAAACATTAAGATTTCTATCAGGACTTACTATACTTATTGTATTTAGCTGTATAACAAAGCTAGGAGGTATTATATTGGCTTAACTAAAAAAAGAAATACATACTCAAAGAGATTAAGTGAATTTCTCAGGGTAACACAGTTGCTAAAATAACAGGCCTCGTCTATAACTGGTGAAGTTTTGAAGGTAAACTCATGGCATTTAAGGCATGATGTGATCAATTGAGGCAAGAGATACACAAAATCATGTAGACTGTTTTATAATGCTGTAAATCAAAAGATTACCCCAAACAGCCCTGGGCACATACGGGATGATGTACACATTAAAACAAGGAATGCTACTCCAGTGTGGAGATTAGTCTGGGTGTTCTCAAAGGCCTGTTTGTTGGAGATTCAGCCCCCAATTCTGTTGTTAGTGATTAATGGATTAAAGGTGGACACTGCACAAAACACGGTATGCAATGGTGGGGCTTAGGGTTCGGCTCAGGGTGGAGGCCCCATGATGAAAACCTGGCAGCATTATAAGCCGAGATCACACAGACCTGGAAGGAGCAGGCTCTCTGCTTCCTAGCAACCCTGTGTCCTCTCCCACAGTCTGATTTCCAGCTCAGTCAGACGCCACACTGGGCCTGCCCTGTCTTGAACTGTGGAACGCCACAGCCAGAAGATGAAGTAACCGCTTCTTTCCCTCAGGGATTTGTTATGGTGACTAACATAAATGCATTTCAAGAAAAAGCCACAAGTGCACACTTTACGCCTTCCATGGAGACAAGCAATTCACCCTGTCACACGAAGCAACAACAACAACAACATCAATAACACAGGTGTCACTTCAGAAATATTGGTATTCAGGCATTTAATGTCAAATGTAACAGGTGATCTTTGAGAACTGAAGAAACAAAGGAAGAAAATCCAAGGACGGCCCCGCCTTCCTGTCTGGAGAGAGTTTCAAAGCCGCCCTGTGGGAAGAGGAACGAGGCAGGTGGGCAGCTTCATGGACCTGAGCAGACGCAGCCAGGGCTCTGGTGAGGCAGAGGTGGGTGCAGCCTGGAGCTCTGGGAAGGAGCAGCCTGCGGCAGACGTCGCAGGTTTCCTTCAGCGCGGTATTGATCAGTGCCCTCGCGTGAGGTCAGAAAGACCTGCCTTAGAAATCAGGAGGGCGATTCTGGCCTTAGCAATCAGGAGGGCGATTCTGGCCTTAGAAATCAGGAGGGCGATTCTGGCCTTAGAAATCAGGAGGGCGATTCTGGCCTTAGAAATCAGGAAGGCGATTCTGTGGAGGTCGTGCGGGGCTAAAATGGTGTCCCTCAGAGCCGCAGTGCGTGCAAACAAGCAAGCAACAAGCAAAACACGTCTGCAACCAAGGACGCAACCAGCTGGAAGGCGCGCGGAGGAAACTGCGCGGTGAGAACTCGGGACCAGCACTGTCCGCCTTCCTGAAGAATAACTGGAACGTGCGCTCTGGGCTGATGGCTCCGATTGTGGGTTACAGAGTATCCAGAACCAGGCTGTGCTCCTCTTCCCAATTCCGCATAAAAGTAAGCACAAAGGAATCCAACCACAGCATCCGTTAACTGAGTCCTGGAATGAAGCTCAACCCCATTTATACAATCAAAAATAAACACCACCCAACAGGGTCACAGTCAGGCTATCCAGTAACCAAAAGGCATCTCCCAGTTCTACAAAATGCAGGAAGATGTAAAATACAATGAGGGGAAGAATACGTTCAGACTAACCACAGATGACATAAATGCTAGACTAAGTAGACAAGAATATAAAAGTTATCTTTAGTGATACTCAAATCAGATAGAGGACGTCTATCCATAATGAAAGCCAGGGCAGACACAGTTTTAAATAAAGTCTACGGCACCTCCCTGAACCCTGGGGCACTTCATGAGATCAAAGGCATTTTACCTTCGGTGGCCAGTGGGGAAGGGGGACAATTATTTGAGCAAAAATGTCGGGCGTATTTACCTCATTTCTCTTGAAAATGAACCTAAGAGCAGACGGTTGACCTAGGGCTGAAGATGGACTCCCCGGGTTCCTGTAACAGCTCCAGGACTGACTGCCGTTTCCAGCTAATGCATAACATTGGAGGCAGCAGTGACAACTCAAATACTTGGATTCCTGCCACCGACGGTGGAGACAGGCATTGCATTCCCAGTTTTTAGCTTTGGCCTGACCATTGTGGGCACTTAGGGAGTGGACCAGTAATGTGAGTGTGATCTTTGTCTGTGTCTCTCTGTCTCTCTGCCTCTGAAATAAATAATATAAATAAGTGAAGCTTGAAAAGAAAACACTGGTAAGATAGTATGAGCAAAAATAGGAGTCATTTACAAATATCCCAATAGAAATAATTAAAACCAAAAATTATAATAAAAGGAAATTCAAAATATCACATCATGGGCTCAGTATTAGAGTAGATGTGATGAGATATAGAATCACTGAATTTGAAGGCTGAATTTGAACTCTGAACAAGACAGAGTACAGAATTCACACACACATACACACAATCCAGAGACCTCTGGAACAACCCAAGATATGCATCATAGGATTGTACTATTCTTAGATAAAGAGGATTGAAAATGAATTTGAAGACATAATGGTTGTAAAGTTCCCAAGATGGAAAAAGATATAAAAGCATAGATTCAAGAAGGCAAATAAACCCCAATATATTAAGCCAAAGAAATGCCCACCAAGAAAGTTCATAAATAAATTTATCTAAAATTAAAAGCAAATTATGAATTTTGAAGGAAGGTAAAAAACAAAAACAGGAGGAACAGTTAAATGTTAGTGGATATTTCATGTGACCAAGGACACCAGAGAAAAATTTATACAACAGTTTGAGTGTTTTTAAAAAGTAAATACAAACTGGAAATTCCACGGGGCCAGCAATGTGGCTCACTTGGTTAATCCTCCACCTGAGGTGCTGGCATCCCATGTGGGCACCAGGTTCTAGTCCCAGTTGCTCCTCTTCCAGTCCAGCTCTCTGCTGTGGCCAGGGAGTGCAGTGGAGGATGGCTCAGGTCCTTGGGCCCTGTACCCGCATGGGAGACCAGAAGGAAGCACCTGGCTCCTGGCTTCGGATCAGCGCAGTGCTGGCTGTAGCAGCCATTTGGGGGGTGAACCAACAGAAGGAAGACCTTTCTCTCTGTCTCTCTGTCTCACTAACTTTGTCAAATAAAAAAAAAAAAAAGAAAATTCCACTAACCTGTCCTTTAAGAACAAAAGTGAGGTAAAATAATCTCAACAAAGGATGGATAAAATAACTCATTCTAGGAAATTTAGATTACTTAAAATAGATAAATTTGTTCAGCAACAATTTCAAGTAGAAAAGGAATAATGGAAGTCTTGGAAGATGAAGAAGGAACAACAGAACAATTAGAAATATGGTTTCATACATTAACTTATTCTTCAACTCATGAATTTCATCAGTCATATTAGTGATTAAAGCAAAAATAATAACACAACATGACACTCAAGAAAATGAGATTTAAAAATGGGGGAAGTACATGTTAGTGAAGATTTCACAACTAACTTGATGTTGTAAAATGTTGACAACAGTGGATCATGATAAGTCACATATACATAATTCACTACTCAAAATATATAAAGATACAATCAACAACATCAAGATGAGACCACACATAATGTGAAATAATCTACAGAAAGGCAAGAATACAGAAAAAAGTAACATGAATAAGAGGAAAATACAGAAAAAATAATAAAATGGTAGATTTTAGAAATAACATATCAATAATTACTAGAAATTTAAATGACATAAATATACCAGTCAAAAAATAAATTGGCAAAGTAGATAACAATCACCTGAATTGATGATTTTTAGAGGAAACATCAAATTAAATGGTATGAGTCGACTGAGCAAAAGAATGGAAACTATATTATCCCAGCATTAGTAAAGGAAACAGAGCAGAGAGCATCTTAATATCTGATAAATTAGACTTCTAGGCCAGGAAAATTACTAGAAACAAATAGTGATCCCAGCAGAAAGAATGGGCCATCAATGAATGAGGTACCTTTCTCTGAAAGGAGGAGAGAACTTCCACTTTGACTATGGCCTTGTCTAAATAAGATCAGAGTTGGTGAACTCAAGAGGCTTCCATAGCCTTGGCAGCTCATGACAAGAGCCTCAGGTGATTACTGACATCATAAATAAGAGTGTCAGTTGTTAAATCAACAACAGGAGTCACTGTGCACCTACTTCCCATGTAGAATCTCTGTCCTTAATGTGTTGTACTATGCAAATTAATGGTAAAGCTACTACTCAAACAGTACCCTATACTTTGTGTTTAGGTGTTGGTGCAGTCTGTTGAAATCTTTACTTAGTATATACTAAGTTGATCTTCTGTATATAAAGAAAATTCAAAATGAATCTTGATGAAGAATGGGATGGGAGAGGGAGTGGGAGATGGGATGGTTTCGGGTGGGAGAGAGGTTATGTGGGGAAAAGCCGTTATAATTCAAAAGTTGTACTTTGGAAATTTATATTTATTAAATAAAATATGAAAAATAAATAAATAAATAAATAAAAACAAATAGTGATATCATATAAAAATAAAGGGATCAATCTTTCTAATAGACATACTGATGTTAAATATGTATGCACCAAACAATAGAACTACAAAACACATCATGTGGCCAGCGCCGCGGCTCACTAGGCTAATCCTCCGCCTTGCGGTGCCGGCACACCAGGTTCTAGTCCTGGTTGGGGCGCCGGATTCTTTCCCAGTTGCCCCTCTTCCAGGCCAGCTCTCTGCTGTGGCCAGGGAGTGCAGTGGAGGAAGGCCCAAGTGCTTGGGCCCTGCACCCCATGGGAGACCAGGAGAAGCACCTGGCTCCTGGCCTTGGATCAGCGCAGTGCGCAGGCCGCAGCGCACCGGCCAGGGCAGCCATTGGAGGGTGAACCAACAGCAAAGGAAGACCTTTCACTCTGCCTCTCTCTCTCACTGTCCACTCTGCCTGTCCAAAAAAAAAAAAAATCACTAAAAAAAAGAATATCATGTGTAAACTGATAAAAGAATGAACAAATCCATAAATACAGTTCAATACCTCAGGAACTCCTCTGAGCAACTGATGGGAGCCCCAGGCACAAACCCAAGAAGGGTGTAAAAAACCTAAACTTCACAATCAACAAATGCTATCCAGTGCTTTCACATAGAACACTCCATCCAACAACAAAGGAATACCTATTTTTCCAAACACCTTTGGAACATGCAACAAAATAGACCGTACTCTGGATTAATAACCAAAATTCAACATATTTGAAAGAACTGATGTCAAACCACATGTGTTACCACTATAGAATCAAACTATAAATTGATAGCAGAAAGCAAAAAAGTCTCTAAAAGATGGGATCACGTGCAGTTCTCAATAGTTCTGTGTCAGGAAGAAGCTTCAGGGTAATAAAGTACACTGTACAGAAACGAAATCCCAGAATGTGTGGGACATAGATAGAGTAATACTGGGAGAGAAATTTAAATTCATAGGTCTAAATAGCTACTTTAGGAAACGGGAAAGACTCAAATAATTATCTATCATCTCAAAGACCCAGATAAAGAGCAAAATAAACCCAAAGCAAGCATAAGGAAAAAAATAATAAAAATAAGAGCAGAAGTAAGTGAAATTGAAAATATAAATTGAAAAATAGTAAAAGAAACAAAAAGCTCATGCTTTGGGAGAACTGTTGGTAGCTGGTGCCTTCAGGTCCTGGAAGACTGACAAAAACAAAGACAGAAGACACAAATCACAAACATCTAAATTGAATAAGAAATTTTCATTATAAATTCTGTAGATTAAAATGATAAAAAGGAAATGATACGACAACTGCAAGCTCATAAACTCATAAAATCTTACGAAATGGAATAATTCCAAGAAAATCACCAAGAGCTAAAACCCAATCAGAAGAAAGAGACAATCTGAATGGGCCTGACGTCCTTGCAGAAGAGTTAAAGTCCTGATATTCTCCAAGGCCAGCTGCTTCCACTGAAGAATCTACAGAAAATTTGGACAACAATAATTTTAAATAATAGTTTAACTCAACCCTCACCCCTGATATCAAAGTCAAAGATAGTAAAAAAAAAAAAAAGATGCCATTTTATTGAAAGAACTTGAACTAAAACTTGTTAGTAAAATATGAGCATATGAAATCCAATTATGTGCTAACACATATAAACCACAACCAAGTATGGCTTACTCAGGATATGTATGGCAGATCTAACATTTTAAAACCAGTGTAACTTTCCAAATAAATATGCTACAGAGAAATATTGATCTGATCATACCAACTGACACAGAGCATTCATTCATGATAAAAATTATTCACTACTTGGAAATAGAGAAAATCATTTCAACTTGATAAGGATATTGAGTTTAAAAAGAAATCCATACAACTAAGGTCATATTTAAAGGCTACATCCCCAGCCCTCTCCTGATGAGATTAAGGGCAGGCAAAGATGGCTGCTCTAATCATTATACTCAACATACTGCAGAAAGCTCAAGCTGATGCAAAGAAACAAAAGCGATAAGAAGCATGCACATTCAAAAGGAAGAAATAAGCCTGTTTAAATTTGTACATAGATTGACCATGTAGAAAATGTCTTCTCTTAAATGAATTCAGCAGGGTCATCTGATATAAGATAAATACACATGATGTTGGCCCTGTGATGCTGGCATTCCGTTTGGGCACAGGTTCAAGTCACTACTCCACTTCCATTCCAGCTCCCTGCAAATGTGCCTGGGAAAGCAGCAGAAGATGGTCCAAGTGCTTGGGATGGAGTTTCAGGATCCTGGCCTTGGCATTGCCAAGCTCTGACTATTGTGGCCATTTGGAGAGTGAATCAGAAGTTGGATGATCTCTCTCTCTCTCTCTCTCTCTCTCTCTCTCTCTCTTTGTCTCCCTCTCTCTCTCTTGCTGGAACTCCACCTTTCAAATAAATTCATCTTTAAAACACAGAATTTGACCATGTTTTTATATACAAGGGGACTTCAAAAAGTTCATGGAAAAATGGAATTTAAAAATGAATTTATTGTGGTACAGACGTTTGTTTTTTTTTTAGTATTTATTTATTTAGGCCAGCGCCACAGCTCACTAGGCTAATCCTCTGCCTGCAGCACCAGCACCTCGGGTTCTAGTCCTGGTTGGGGTGCCGGATTCTGTCCCGGTTTCTCCTCATCCAGTCCAGCTCTCTGCTGTGGCCCGAGAAGGCAGTGGAAGATGGCCCAGGTGCTTGGACCCTGCATCCGCATGGGAGACCAGGAGAAGCACCTGGCTCCTGGCTTCGGATCGGCGCAGCATGCTGGCCATAGCAGCCATTTGGGGGCTGAATCAATGGAAGGAAGACCTTTCTCTCTGTCTCTCTCTCTCACTGTCTAAGTCTGCCTGTCAAATAAAAAAAAGATTTATTTATTTATTTGAAAGTCAGACTTTCAGAGAGAGAGGGAGGGACAGTTGGGGAGGAAGAGAGAGTGAGACAGAGAAAGAGAGACAGAGAGAATCTTTTATTCACTGGTTCACTATCCCAAAGGCCATAATGGCCAGAGCTTGACCAGTAAGAAGCCAAGAAGGAGCTTCTTCTGGGTCTCCCACGTGGGTACAGGGGTCCAAGCACTTGGGCCACCCTCTGCTGCTTTCCCAGGTGCAGTAGCAGTGTGCTGGGTCTGAACTGGAACAGCCAGGACACAAACCTGCACCCGTATGGGATGCCAGCACAGCAGACAGCGGCTTACTCCACTGTACCACAGGGCCAACCCACAGAAGCTTTCATATCTTCATAACATACTTTTCCTTGGACTTTGTCAAGACTACTCTTACAACAATAACCATGTGGAAGCTTAAGGTAAAAATCTCACACACAATGCCATCCACAATTGCCACAATCCAGATGAAGTACCTACGGGTGTAATTAATAAAACATGCAAAGGACATACAGACTGAAATTACAAAATGCAGATGAGAGAAATTAAGCAAGACTCAACTAAATGTAGATATGTGTATCTGTTTTATGCTGGAAGACTCATATGGGAGCTAAAAACTCTCCAAATTGATCTACAAATTTAAAGCAATTCACGGCAGAATTCAGCAAGGGTTTTCATAGACATAGTTAAAATTATTGCCAATTTTGTATGAAGGAAAAGAAGCAAAAGGAGTTTTGATGAGACAAAGAGTGACAAGGTGAGATCCGTCACTTCCCCTGATGTCAGGGCTTGCTCCATACCCGAGCCAAAGGACGGTGCATAGAGTTCACAGAGGGACAGACCGGTCAATGGAAGAAAACACAAAATAGGGGAAGAGACTCACAGGGTATGAACAACCAGTATTTGATAAGGAAGCAAAACCACTTATTGAAGGAAGGACAGTTTTTCAATATGCATAGCGTAGCACTGAGATATTCTTATGCATCACACTCTCTGCCTCTATGGGGATGCTAAAGAGAACGTCAAAGAATCCAGTTGAAGGGTTTGAAGCACTAAAAGGCCTCAAGGAAGTTGAGCAGGGTCGGATACAAGCTGTGTTTAATCTATATTCAAGAGGTTTCACAATTATAGGCACAAAATTTAATTATTTTCTATTTTCTGAAAAGAATCCTTTATGGTAAAATGCTATTTTCAGATCCTGTTCCTATGTATAAGATGAAATATTGGAATGCACGCTCCTGTGAAAGAGCAAGGAAGGTAGAAAAAGGCAGGTGGAGCATTACAGATCCTCCAAACGAATTTAATAATTTCCATGCCACAAACCCTATACGCTGTCTTTCTATGAAAATTCAATGTCAGTTTGAATTCTAATGCACTCTGGGTTCCTTACTAGAACTGTCAAATCCTTGCATCCTCTGAGGATCACTTCATCTGGGGGCCTTCTCTCTACACAGATCTACATACTTTGAGATGCTTTAAACTCTAAGATGCATAATGAAAATTATAAGCACAAATTGATTTCTTTCTAAAACCATTTTTATTTTAGTATAGCAGCATGAACCTTAGCGGTTTCACTGTTACAGAAATTCTTCTCACGATATCTCATTATAAAAGTCTATGGCTGACACACAAATCAATTTTTTAGCCTTCTCCATTCTTCTTAAGACTCAGTGCATCGGCAACATTGAATCAGAGTTCAGAAAGCATAGATTCTCAATGAAACAGAATCATGTTGCCCATTGGATCCGCATCTGGGCATCTTCCACACATCAGAGACAATTGATAATTACATGTTAATACTGATCTACACAAAAGAATGTGAATGCACCTACTGGAGTTCACGCCTAGATACATTGCTAACCTACACATTTTCACTTTGACATTGAAACATATGGTGCCGTGCTATAATTTTACCATTTTATATCAGAATTACATGCACAGAATTTTGTAAATAAATTTGAACTATCTTACCTTTTTAATAACATGAATAAGCTGCATAAATTTTGTCATATGTTGTGAAAACCATTGAACCATGATCAGATAGTTAGACATAAAAAGTTACCATAATAGCTTAAAGAAATGGTAACTACAATTTTTAATACTCAGTGGAAAACTGAGTTAACTGGTACACTTGCTTTTTACTGAAGCACAAGGATATCCAGAAATAAATATTCCCATTGAACTCACCTAAATGTTCTTAATCCATTTCCCAAGATGTGTTGCAAATGACAGGATAACTGGATACAACCAACTTCCATTTTGAACCCAATAAGGACTAGGCATTGTGGCACACACAGACATGACATAAATGGAGTTTAGATGACCCAGTCCTGACTTTCAAAAATTGCCCAATTGCCTCTCTTTGTCAAGTAACCAGACCCAGTTGTCACATTCCATCACTACCATGGCAGATGGAAGCATCCCTGTTTTGGAGGTCAGCAGACATCCTGGAAGCAGGTGCTGACCTGTTGACTCTGGATGTGAAGATGATGAGAAGTAGCATGAGAAAAGAAAAGGTGGCATAGGATGGGAAGTCTTTAGAAGCTCCCTGGGAGGAGGCTGACAAGGATTCCTGACCCACATCACTGCATGATCAGGACAGCACACGTTCAGTCACTGCTGCCTAGAGACTCATTTCCACTGCTAAAGATGACCTGGACAGGAGAGAGGACACACCCAAAAGCTCTACAGTCACGAAAATTCATGCAAATTCCATGCTGATTCAGCTAATGTACCTTAAGAACCCACCTCATTGGGCCAGCTCTATGGCGTACTAGGTTAATCCTCCACCTGCGGTGCCAGCATCCCATATGGGAGCCAGTTCTAGTGTCGTTGCTCCTCTTCCAATTCAGCTCTCTGCTGTGGCCTTGGATAGCAGTAAAAGATGGTCCAAGTCCTTGGGCCCCTGCACCTGTGTGGGAGACCCAGAGGAAGCTCCTGGTTCCTGGCTTCAGATTGGCACAGCTCCAGCCATTGCAGCCATTTGGGAAGTGAACTAGCAGATGGAAGATCTTTCTCTCTCTCTCTCTCTCTCTCTCTCTCTCTGTCAAATAAATAAATAAAATCTTTCTATAAAAAAAAGAACCCACCTCACTCTTGTCTACTGCTGCAATCATTATAAAATGGAAACACAACCTTGAGGTATAATGATAATAAATGCATATTTTTAAGAAACTCTGTTGATAGATAGAAACCATCACTACCTCAGTGTGTGTTTGTTCACAACCGCAGTTTCCTTACACCTTGGAGGAACAGCTCACTATTGTGCAAAACAAGAGCTAAATAAAAGGGCAAATGATTAAAGCCAAACTATGAGAATTAATTTTCCAAGGTGTCATAGAAGCACGTTCTCACGTACTGTTTGTTTCAGAAAAGTCCTGACCTCAGAAGCCAGAGGGTCACAAGGCTTGGACAGCATCAGGCCTCGTAAAGTCCCAGTCTCAGAAAATTCAATGCAGCATTATCACATGTACTGAACATAATGAGTTCATGAGGACTTGAGACGTCTCACACCCAGAAAATGTGAAAACCAGCAGCTGGAACGATTCTTTTCTTCTTTGCTTCACAGGAGCTATAAGCGGGACTCTGCGGGATCCACTTTTCTCCAAAGTCGTAGTTTGAAATCTTCATTTTCTACAAAGTCAAGGATGGAGTTAAGAACGCTCCTTCGTCTTAGGCAATAATTCAACGAAGAATCATATAGTCATTTCCCACTGAAATTTGAAGTTTTGTAAATTGCAATTTTAATGTTTTGGGGTTTAGTTTACAGAATTCTACCTTCACTTACACTGACGTTGGCAGCAAAGTGTGAGTTCTGGTGAAGCTGCTCTGAAAGCAGAACCTGCATATTCATGAGTCTCCCCTCCTCATCAACATCTTCAATACAGTCCAGCATCAATCACCAAATACTTCCAGTAAATTCGACTACATTAAAGAATAGCCACATGGCTTTTGTCACAACTGAAATCAGATTTCCTGAACTTTGAAGTCACAAAGCTTTCCCCAAACATACAGTGCCGCACGGCTCCTGGGATTTGGTTTACAGAGAAAACAATCAGAAGGACTTTTGTTTCTGGAATTCAGAGCACATGTCTTTGTATACATCCTATTCCTCCTGTGGACTACATGAAAATCCCTAACATTCGATAAATAAAACATTCAGAAGATGTTTAAAGTTGGAAGAAAAAGGAAGGCTTGAAGGGAGCTTGGAATCTGAGGGGTAGCACAATAACTACCGTCAATTTTCTATTTTGCCTCACATGTTACAGATGCAAACTAAAAAAAAAAGGAAAGAAAAAAACCCAGCCTTCCAGAATTGTCAAGGGTTCAGCAAAACAAGCCCCAGTAAAAGTCTACTCTTTCAAACCAAAGAACCAAGATTGAGACAGCTTGGATTGATAGACAAAAAATTTTAGAAAACAAGTACTCCATTCTAACCAAATAACAAATAAAAAATGTGCACCCATCACCACCCGAATTAACAAAGGCTGAGTGGCAGATGAGACTCCCACCCTCCCTAAGCCACCTTCAGACATCTCCAAACCATTCTGAGAAAGGACCAGGGAAGGCCAAGTAGCCACCAGACTGTCCTTCCTCCTGCACTAAGGAGACCCTCCTACTCTGCACAGTGTCAGTGGGACTCAGGGGAAGCAGGAATTCCCCCTCAATCTAACAGCACACACCACCCACACCCTGCTGGGGGATGTAAAAGAGGCCCTGGGGAGAATAAGGACTTCCACCACCACCCAGCAGTGTTGAGTCCACCTGCACCACGGTGTCTCTGGAGCTGCAGATCCAGCCCCTCCCAGCAGCAATGGCTGGCCTGTCCCCTCGGCTGTAAAAGGAGCCTGAATGGAGAGTCCGGCTTCAACTCCCAGTTGGCAGTGATGACATCGCCTCTACTTTCCCCTGGAGCAAAGGCGTCAAGAAAGCAAAACTGGAAGTCTAGCTGAGATTCAGTCTCAGAATGTGAACATGTATCTCCAGGCTTCAACAGAAAATCCTATACTAAGATCCATACACATCTCAAACTGAAATAAAAAGCCAATGGATCCCAATGCTGAGATGGCAGATATTAGATCTACTAGATTTTTTTAAAAGATTTATTTATTTATTTGAAAATCAGAGTTATGCAGAGAGAGAAGGAGAGGTAGAGAGAGAGAGAGAGAGAGAGAGGTCTTCCATCTGCTGGTTCACTTCCCAAATGGCTGCAATGGCTGGAGCTGCGCTGATCCAAAGCCAGGAGCCAGGAGCTCCTTCCGGGTCTCCCACTCAGGTGCAGGGGCCCAAGGACTTGGGTCATCTTGTAGGCCATAGCAGAGAGCTGGATTGGAAGTGGAGCAGCCAGGACTTGAACCTGCACCCATATGGGATACTGGCACTGCAGGTGGTGGCATTATCCACTACACCACAGTGCCAGCCCCTGGACAAAGATTTTAAATAACCCAGGATAAAAATAATCCTTCAGAGAGAAGTTACAAACACCATCGAAATAAGTTTCAGGAGAAAACATTTCAGTAAAGAATGAGAAAATCTCAGAAAAGAAATAGAAGGCATCAAGAACTGAATGGAAGTTTCCACTTCCATCATCCACCCCAGAGGAAGAGGAGACAGAGAAGTTACTTAGAGCAATAATGATTGAAGTCTTCCAAAACATGGCAAAAACGATACACCTCCAGATTCAAGAAGCCATGTGAACACTAAGCTTGATCAACACAAAGAAATCCTGGCCAGTAAGCCTTACACTCATGAGAACAAAAGGCAGGAAAAGCTTAAATGGAGCCAGAGAAAAGAGATGCCTGGCTCCCAGTGAACAAGCCTTTGGAGCCGCCACAAATCCCACATTTGAGGTCGTGATGCCAAAGGAAACGGAACGATATTCTGCACGGACTGAAAGATCGAAGGGCCATGGCTGGAGACACCCTTGTCCAGTGAGAACATGTCGAGGACAGGCGATCAAGACATCATCACACGCAGAACAGCTAGGAGCCGGATCCTCACGTGGCTGCAGGTCTCCATGAAGAGACAGGGAATGATAGAGAATAAACACTGAGAAAGAGGACACTAAGCAGAAATACTGACTAACGCCTAGGCTCTCCTTATCCTCTTGTGTTTTCTAAATCAAGTTTGACAGATGAATCGAAATTGTAACACAGATAATGTGGGTAAGCATTGTTTAGAGGAAATAGTGAAGATGATCATATTATAAATGGAGTAATATCCAGACACAAAGGGAGGTGAGCTTTGTACACTTGAGCTGCTAAACTGATGTCACTAGACGGTGTCCTATATATGCAATAATTATATGCCTACTATAAAGGTTACACAAAACAAAGCTCCAAAATACTACAGGTAAAACAAGATTGAATTATAAAGAATGTTCAAATGACAGAAAGTACAAAACAGAAAAAAAAGAAAAAGAACAACTAAGGGATAAATTTGAAGCCCAACACATACATAATTACATTAAATATAAATGCTGTAAAGACACTCATGAAAGGATAATTTTAATTAAAAAAGAACAGTGCATTGCATTCAAGATTTCACATGATATACAATGACACAGATAAGTAGAAAATAAAAGAATAGAAAAGATACATCTGGGCCAGCGTTGAGATGTGGCTGGTAGAGAGACCACACTGGCATTCCATATGGGCACCAGTTTGAGTCTTTGTTACTCCACTCCCTATCCAGCTCCCTGCTAACGTGCCTGGGAAAGCTGAGAAGATGACGCAAGTGCTTAGGCCCCCGCCACCCATGTGAGAGACCTGGATGAAGCTCCTGTGTTTGGCCTGGCCCTGGCCTGGCCATTGCAGACATTTGGGGAATGAACCAGCAGATGGAATATCTCCCTCCTTCTCCCCACATCTGGTAATTCTGACTTCATAAACTGCGTTGAACAGTATGCTACGTGTAGAATTACTTCCAATCTTTACATTAGCTAATTCCATGTGCTTTCACTGTATACTTTGCATTATTTCTATTATTTTCAAATTATTAACATGAGTTTTACTGTCTAGAATATGATATTTCTTCAAGATTGTCAATATTAACTTGAAGAGTCTATATTCTACAGCTGTTGGATGATTTGTTCTATAAATGTCTTTTTAGGGGCTGTGGTGTAGTGGGTAAAGCTGCTGCCTGCAGTGCCAGCATCCCATATGAGCACTGGTTCAAATCCAGGCTGCTCCACTTCCAATCCAGCTCTCTGCTATGGCCTGGGAAAGCAGTAGAAGATAGGCCAAATCCTTGGGCCCCTGCACCCATGTGGGAGACCCAGATGAAGCTCCTGGCTCCTGGCTTTGGATCGGTGCATCTCTGGTCATTGCGGCCAATTGGGGAGTATACCATCAGATGGAAGACCTCTCTCTCTCTGTCTCTCCTCTCTCTGTATAACTCTGACTTTCAAAGAAATAAATAAATCTTTGAAGACAAAAAAAAGATAGCCCAAGTCTTTGGGCCACTGCACCCGTGTGAGAGACCCAGAAGAAGTTCCTGACTCCGGGCTTTGGATTGGCGCAGCTCCAGCTGTTGTGGCCAATTGGGGGAGTGAACCAGCAGATGGAAGACCTCTCTCTCTCTCTCTGTCTCTACCTCTCTCTGTAACTCTACCTTTCAAATAAGTAAAATAAATCTCTGAAAAAATGTCAATCAGACCCAATTAATTGATGCCATTCAAACAAACAATGAAAATATTTTTCTTATTTTCTGTTTGCTAGATCCATCAATTACTGATAGAATGATGCTGAAGTGTCCAAATATGTAGACGATCTGTCAGTTTCCCCTTGCATTTCTAGGTGTTTTTTGCCTGACACATTGTGGCCCTATGTTGTTAGGTGCATGCATTTAGGGTTTCTTGTTTCATCTTGGAAAACTTGACTCTTTTTCATTATGCTATAACTCAATTTATACATAGTGAACTCCTTTTATTCTGAGTTTTGCTTTGCCTGATATCGGTATAGCTACTCCAGGCTTCTTTTGTAGTCGAGAGGCAGACACACACACACACACACACACACACAGAGAGAGAGAGAGAGAGAGAGAGAGAGAGAGAGAGAGATTGAGACTCCCATCTGCTGGCTCAGTCCCTAAATGCCCACAGTGGCTGGGATGGGGGGAAGCTGAGAGCCAGGAAGTTCATCCAGGCCTCCCGTGTGGGTGCCGGGTGTCCAGTCACTTGAGCCACCAGCTTTGCTCTCCAGGGCCTGCGTCAGGATCAGGAGTGGAGGCACAGCAAGCCCAGGCACACTCCGATACGGGATGTTGCTGTCATAACTCAGTGTTCCACTAGATGCCTGCCCCTTCAAGTGTCTTCTGGTATTAGCAAAGTGCATCTTTCTCCCAGCCTTAGCTTTTCCTATTCTTTGAATGTGTCCCCCAAAGTTCATGAATGTGGCACCATGCACAGTCTAACAGTGTTGAGAGGTGATTAGGTCCTGAAGCCTGTTCTCTCATGAACGGATTAATGAATGTGTCCCTGTCATGGGCATGGATTTGTTACTGTGAACATCAAGTGTTATAAAAGTTGAGTTTTCTCCACTCTTGTTTCCTCTCTCTCCTGCACACACATTCTCCTGCCCTTCCCCCAGGCCGAGGGATGACACAGTCAGAATGCCCTCACCAGCGCAGGTCCCTGACCTGGGACTTCTTAGCCTCCACAAATTTAAGAAACAAATCTCCATCCTTAATAAATAACCAAATATCAGGGCATCTCTTACAGAAGCCAAAAATAGACTAAGACAAAAACTTTTACCAAGCAGTGGGGCTCTTGCTAGACCCAATACCCGAAAATATGGAAGTGGCATTGGAACTGGATAATGGTTACAGGCTGGAAGAATCCAGAGCGGCAGGCCATGGGAAGCTATAGTGCTGCAGAGAAAGTGTTAAGGACGATCTGGAGGAGGCTCAGAAAAAAAGAGCTGTGCAGAGAGCCTAAATCTTGGAAATTTCTTAGTTGTCATAATCAGAATGTTGTTAAAAATAGAGACAGCAAATCCATTCTGATGAAGTCTCAGACAGAAATGAAGAACAAGTCATTGGAAATCAGAGAAAACACCTTACTTTCTACAGAATTGCAAAGACCTTGATAAAGCGGACTCTTGTCCTAGGACTTCGTGGAAGGCAGAATTTAAGTGTGAGGAATAATGAGGCCTGGCAGAAGAAATATGCCAGCCAGAAAGCGTCCCCAGCTCTGCATGGCTTCCTGTGGCTACCACAGTAAAAGAAGAGAGAACAATTGAAAGACGGAGCTTCTAATTAAAAGGGACAAAGAATGGAAAGATTTGGAAAACTCTCATCCTGAGCAAGTGCATAAGGAGCGTGGTAGGTTGTGACCAAGCAACTATCTGGTAAAGATAATCATGAAGGCAACGACTTCTGAGGCTTTTCAGAGACCACTCGGGCAAGCTGGGACTCTGAGAGGGGGAGGTTTCCCGAGAGGCACCCGCAGGAACTCCACGTTATTGCTTGGGCCTCTGCTCCCTGAATTCTGGCACAGGAGCCCTGGCTCCTCCAACATGGCTCCAGCAGGAGCCCCAGCACCACCCATGGCTCACCAGTGCAGCGCGACCCACCAGCATAGAAGACACTCAAAGCTGTGCCGCATCCATGTGGTGCCAAACCTGCAGATCGCAGAATGCCAGGCGCTGAGCCATGGGGATCTCCGTATCTGTTCCACCAGGGGTTGGAATCTCTCCTGGAATCGTGGCTCCTGTGAGGTCGCATTCAGGAACACCGGCCTGAGAGTTTATATTTACTTCTGAAGGTTAAAAATGGTAATTTAGATAGTTTAAACATCATCTTCCTTTGAGTGAACACATGCATCCGCATCCCTTTCACTGGATAATGAACCTTTTGCTAAATTAATAGT
Source organism: Oryctolagus cuniculus (assembly GCF_964237555.1). Lineage (NCBI taxonomy): Eukaryota > Metazoa > Chordata > Mammalia > Lagomorpha > Leporidae > Oryctolagus > Oryctolagus cuniculus. The sequence continues at coordinate 54,377,594 of NC_091447.1, forward strand.
CTTTATCTTTCCGAGCAGTTGAAGATTTGAAAAACTGAGCAGAAAGTGCAGAGACCTCCTGTTCATCACGACCGGCTCGTGGTTCTCTCTCGGTAACTTGGGCTACTGAAGTGCACTCACAGTGATAACCAGACATGGATATGTTACTGTCCACCCCAGCCCAAGGCTTATGCTAGACTTCACGCGCTGTGTTGCTGTGTTGCAACTGTTTTGACGAAGGTCTTCTGGCCCACCCACAAATCACCATTCAGAATAGCCACAGCAGCCTGGACATCCCGTTCCATGTGTCCATGTCCCCTCTCCACAAGCCCAGGATCCTTGCGCCATCTCACAGTTTCCTACTTTCCAGAATGTCTCAGTCCAGACTGGCTTCTATCACTAAGCAAACATGGTTCACACACATCATGGGACTGTATTCAGACTTAGAAAGAAGGAGCTCTTGTGTGTGTGACAACATGGCTAACTCTGCAGGACCCGATGCTAAGTGAAACAGGCCAGGTGTTAGAGGACAATGGCCACATGATTCCATGTGTATGCTCCAATATAATGTTTTGATAAAATGGTCAAACTCACAGGAACAGAGAGCAGAGCAGTGGGGGGGATGGAGTAGGGGCTTGGTGTTCAATGAGTTTAAAGGTCCAGTAATGCAAGGTGAATAGTTTCTAGCCATCTTCTGTACAGCATTGGACCTTAACTAAAAATACTGCGTTGTGCATTTAAAATACATTAGGGTAGATCTTGTGTTATGTAGTCTTACCACAATTTAAAAAATAATAAAAAAGGGAATATATTTTTAAAATGTTTTTGTGGTTTCCTAGTGCCTGGCACAAGATTCAATGTATTATAAGTTGCACTTCCTTATTTATGTATTATTAAAAAGTTTTCACCATAAACCAAGAAAAGGAAAAATATTGCCCAAAAAGTGAGTGCCGGTTGTTTATTGTAACTCTACCATGGAGACTCATGGCTATTTTATCACTCTAGTCTTCTGAACTCATTTTCTAATGCACGGTGGTGAAAGCCAAGTGCTCTCTCTCTCTCTCTCTCTCTCTTTCTATATATATATATATATATATATATATACATATATATATATGGACTTCAAAATTTTTGTGGGAAATGAAATTAAGATATTTATTTTTAAAACTCATGAATAGTTTTTTATAATACACATTTTCATTTTTTTAAAATCATATCATGGATTTCAAAAATGTTTGTACCAGAACTCATACATAATATATATTATTATTCATAGATGATATAGATGATAGATACTATATAAACAGATGATGGATAGATAGATAGACAGATAAGCAGGAAAATAGGGGTGAAAATCCATGAGGGCACGAGTATTTACAGGCAACTACAGATAACAAAGGAACACACAAGCTTGGAACCAGTGCTCTCTTTTCCAGTCTGAAAGCTGATTTCCCCATTGATGCCGATTCACAAAGTCAGCAACAACAGAAATTCTATGAGTTGCTCTATGCAAACCCCACCACCACAAGGCATCAGAGAAAGCCAATTCTCAGACTCAGCTTGTCTCATCAAAGTTCAGTCTACCATGCACACCTCCTTGCTTCTAACTACCTAAAAAAAAAAAAAAAAAAAAAAAAAAAAAGATTTACTTTAGTTTTTATTTGAAAGGCAGAATGAAAGAGAGGAAGCAGCGGGTGGGGCGGGGTCTTCCATCTATGGGTTCTCTCCCAAAATGGCCACAACAGCCCAGACTGGGCCAGGCTGAAGCCAGGAGCCTGGAACTCCATCCAGGTCTCTCACGTAAAAGGTAGGGCCAAAGTGTTAAAGACTTGCGACTGCACTCGGATGTAGGTAGCCTGAGATGCAAGAGGAGGTTTGACACCACGCACCACACTGCCAGCAACTGTCCAGCTTTTTGTTTCCTCTTATCTCACTTACTCAAAAGAAGAAGTTTCTGGCAACTGCAGATATTACACCCCTGAATCGACTGACATATTAGTTACTCACATTGTCCTCACTGGTGACTGGCCCACAACTTTCCCTGGGAAACTTTCCCAGATGTTCTCTTCCCAACAAAGCTAAGTTAATGGCTCCTTCTGAGAGTATCCATAAGGCTTTTCATGTCAAATTTTACTACAGTCCGTAGAACACTTCACTGTAACTACACAATTGTATTTCTATCCTGAGAGCTCAATTATGAACTTTTCAATGGATAAAAGAAAACTAGGGAAGAAACACAACTCTCAAGCATCTGGCCTGACAGCTACTAGCAATGGTAACTACTAAAATCATCAAACATGAGTACTCCAGGTGAATATAATTCAGAAAATCCTGAGGCCAGCATCCCTTGGATTTCAAAGCCAGACAACGATATCATATGAAAACAAAACTACAGACCTATATCCTTGATGAACATAGATGCAAAGATTCTAAACAAAATACTAGCAAATTGAATCTAAACCCACATCAAAAACATCATACATTAAGGTCAAGTTGGATTTATCAGAGAAATACAAGGGTGGTTCAACATTCGCAAATCAATTAAGACCATAAACCACATCAATAGAATGAAAAACAAAAACCATATGGTCATCTCAATAGATGCAGAGAAAGCATTTGATAAGATTCAACACCACTTAATGATAAAAAATAAAAATCCTACACAAATTATGGACAGCAGTAACATATCTCAAAATAATAAAGGCTATCTACAACAAATCAACAGCCAATATCATACTGAATGGGGGACAGACTGAAAACATTTCACCTTCTATCTGCAACAAGGAAAAGATGCCCACTTTTGTCGCTCTTATTCAAAACAGTACTAGAAGTCTTAGCAAGAGCAATAAGGGAGGAGAAAGAAATAGAGTATCAAAATTGGAAGACAGGAAATCAGATTATCCATGTTTGTAGATGATGTGATGTTGTACATGGGAAGACTTTCAAACACTCCAACAAAAAGCTGTTAGAATTGATAAGCCAACTCAGTAATGCTGCAGGTTACAAAATGAACTTACAAAACAGCGGCTTTTTTGTATGCTAATGATGAACACACTGAAAGAGAAATCAAGAAAGAAATCTCATTCATAAGTCACCAAAAAAATCAAAAAATAAGGAATAAATTTAACCAAAGTAAATGATTGAAATTATCAAACATTGATGAAAGAAATCATCAAGGCTATGAAAAATCGAACAATATTCCCTGCTCATGGATTGGAAGCATCAGTATTACTAAAATAGCTACACTACTTAAAGCAACCTACAGATTCAATGAAATCCCTATCAAAATATCAATGGCATTCTTTACAGAATTAGGAAAGCCAATCCTCAAATTCACATGGAACCACAAAAGACCCAGAATAGCCAAAGAAATTTGAGCAAGAAAAACCACGCTGGAGACATCACAATGCCTCACTTCAAGGCATACTACAAAGCTGTAATAATTAAAACAACAAGGTACTGGCATAAAAACCAATACACAAATCAATAGAACAGAACAGAGAGCCCAGAAATCAGCGCCACAGAAATCATCCACACAGCCAACTAATTTTTGACAAAAGTGCTCTGACCGTACAGTGGAGTAGGATAAACTCTTCAACAAATGGTTCTGATAAAACTGAATGAAATCTTACCCATGCCTCACACCACGGGCAAAACTCAATTCAAGATGGATCAAAGGCCTAAATTTAAGACCTGAGACTGTGAGGTTGCTGGAAGAAAACGTAGGGCAAACACTCCAGAACACTGATGTAGGGGGTGACTTCTTGGACAAGACTCCCAAAGCTCAAGCAATAGAAGCAAAACTAAATAAATGGGAAAACATCAAACTCAGAAGCTTCTACACAGCAAAGGAAATGGTCAACAGAGTGAAGATACATCCAACAGGCTTGGAAAAGAGTATTTCAATCTATCTATCTGACAAAAGATTAATATCCAAATATATCAGCAACTTAAAGGCTCAAAAACAAAAATAACCAATCCAGTTAAGACATGGGCAAAGAACCTCAATAGACAGTTCTCAAAAGAATAAATACAAATGATTAACAAATATATGAAAAGATGTTCAAAATCACTAGCCATCAAAATGCCAATCAAAGCCACAACGAGGCATCACCTCACCCCTGTCAGAATGGCTGGAATCCAAAACACAGTATCACATGCTGGCAAGGATGTGGAGAAGGGAGAACACTTATATGGTGTCAGCGGGAATGTAAATTAGTGCAGCCACTGTGGAAAACTTTATGGAGATTTCTTAAGAAACTAGAAACAGTCTTGTCATACGATCCAGCCATGCCACTACTGGGTATATACCCAAAAGACTTGAACACGTTTTATGAAAGAGATTCTTTCACCATCATGTTTATAGTGGCAATGCACACAACAGCCAAAATTTGGAGTCGGTCAAGGTGTCCATCATCAGAAGAATACATGAAGAAAATGTGGTATATGTACATCGTCAGATGAATGGATAAATGTGGTTGATCTATACAGTGAAATATCACTCAGCTGTAAAAAGAATTAAATTCTACCGTTTGCAGCAGAATGGATACAGCTGGAGGACACGATGAGTGAAATAAGCTGCTCGCAGAAAGACAAATACTGCAGGGTCTCCCTTAGATGTGGGAGCCAAAACTAGAAAAATAGAAAAGAAATGTCTGTTTATCAATATTGCTGTAAATATACTTTTGCAAAACCTTTTTTTGTCAAACCAATGGTTAAGAATGTTTTAAAGTTCTGCGATTACTTGAAAACTTACTGAATATGGATGGAAAAAAGAAAAAAATTCTCACCGACCAGTCAAATATATAGAGAGGATTCACTGACCAGGTAACAAAAATAACACATCCAAAAATTGTGAGGTGCAAAACATCACATAAAGTGGTTAATGCAGAAAGTTTAACTGGGTGTGCTACTAGAGTTTCATGTTGTTTTTATTTTTATACTACTCTCCTTGTTTGAATTTTAGAACATTAATCAGGCAATGCTACTATACAAGAAACTCTTAATTTATTTTAAACTAAATGTTGATTCTAAGACTTTGACTGGTTTTCCTTCGTCTCACCATGTCTGCTTGACAATTTAAATCTCTCAACAGCTTTCTACCCCCTGAGGATCAAAGAACAGAAGTATAAGTACGAAGTAATTTACAGATGAGAGGAGCATCAATAACCTGATAACGTATTTTCCCAGCATGCTTTCATGAATGTCTCCCAAAATGCCATGCTCTGGAATATCACTCCTAGCCCATCAATTCCTTGTACTTTTTAGAATATGGAAACTTGAGACAAGTAAACGCTTCTATTGTAAAGCAATGTTAAAATGCAGCAGCTCAAGAAATGTACTATCTCTAAAGAAAACATATTTTCGAATGCATATATACAATCCATCATCTTGGAGATAATATTATATATATATATATATATATATATATATGATACACACTTATGTGGTGGCTTCAGAATGTTTGTAAAAAATTAGCATTGTCTTTTAATTCCACTTTTTCCAGTAACTTTTAAAGATTGTTTGTGAGAGTGTGTGTGCATTTTCCACTTCTGAAATTTTCTTTTGGAGGGCTTGATTTAAACTATGTCAATTTGAAATGCACTTTGAATGCTCCTGGAAGATAAGCAGTCACTTCCAAAGAGGGGGAGTCAAAAAGACACACATCCGTGAAGGAGTTCCATTGTCCGTGTTAACCAGTGATGTCAACCCTGCTCTTACACACGGAACTCACAAGGGCTGCAGCTCCTCTGCAGGCTCTGGGCTGGAAGTTGAACAAGTGTTTCCGGAGCTCCCTGCTAAGGAGCAAGTTGGACACCAGGGGCAGTTTCTTCAACCACAGCTAAAGCAATGGTGATGCTTTTCTCCGACACATGCGTGGAGTCTGGCTGAATGTGAACACGCATACATCAACACGTAATTCTGGTGCTCACCTGTTCCACCTTGTAGGCAGCCCAGGTTCAGGTTCTGGGTCACACGTGGCTCAGGCTGTGCTCTGCTTCACTTTGGACTCTTCACGCTGCCATGCGTGTTCACCGGATTTCCTGACTCTTACGCTCATGAAGCACCGTATTCTAAAGATGTGGTCCCCAAAGCACCTGGCAGCATCAGATGAAATCCCACCTAGAGGGAAGGCTCAGACCAATTCCTGGCAAGGTCCCCACACACAAAGAGCAGATCAACTTGAGCTCACCATCAGACACACTCAGACTCATGAGCCCGGAGAGTGAGTGCTATCAGACATGGCAGGGTTAGACTTCTGCACAATTCACAATGTAGAACTGTGATATGCACAACACAAACCGCATGGGTTTGAACATTTATATAACAAGAGGTAGAGCAGTATCAAGAATGACTGCCTGCCTTCTCAAAGCCACTGTGTGAGAAGTTCATCCAAGGGCCATTTCATTCTTGGGTCCCAGCCATGTGACAGTACATGCTGTTCTACAGATATATTTTAGTAGAAACGGCCTTGAATTACTGCACTGTGGCTATTTAGTTTTGTTTTTGCGTCTCACTGAGAGTTTTTATTCCATGTCTTTTTAAAATATTTATTCATTTTATTGGAGAGGGGAAGGGAGAGAGATCCATCCTCTATCTACTGATTCACTTCCCAAATGCCTTCGCCAGCTGAGTTTGTGCCAGGCCAAAGTAGGAGCCAGAAAATCCGTCTGGGTCTCCTATGTGGGTGGCAGCAAGCCAAGTACTTGAGCCATGAGTTGATTCTTCTAGGGTTCCAGTTGTCAGGAATCTGAATCATAAGCAGAGCCAAGATTTGGACCCAGATAGTCTGACACAGGGTATGAGTGTGCCACGTGGCAGCCTAACTTCTGTGCCGCATTACCCACCCCTCTTTGTTAATTAATACATGGGGGAGACATCGATCTATTGATCCTAAGGAATTGGCTCACATGATTTTGGAGGCTGTAGTGAATGGGTGGGGACCCCGCAGAGCAGATGTGCCAGATGTTCCAGGCCCAGTGGGAACACGCTAGGACAGGGGAGGTGATGATTTCAGATCCAGTGCAAAAGCCAGCAGGTGTCAGCTTGGAGACAGGCGGTGATTCAACACCTGCCCAGAGGCCCAAAAGACAGGAGTCCCAATCCAGCACCCAGAACAAGGAGTGCCCTTCATTTTAAGTGTTATTTCTGTTCTGTCCAGGTTTCCAATTGATTGGATGTGGCCCCAACATATCAGAGAGGGTCATCTGCTTTACTCAGTCTACTGATTCCAAAGTGAATCTCATCTAAAACACCCACACTGAGACACCCAGCATATCTGACACAATCACTGAGTGTGCTGTGGTCCATGCGCCTGACACCTGGAGTTAACCATCACACTCTTTGAACTGACCTAATCATCATATTAGGCACTTTAATTCAGTAACTAACGAGCTGAATTTTTAAAACACTCATCACTTTAAAAACTGTATGTTTGACCCAAGTTCCAGTGAGTTGGCAGTTATAACAGAGGTTTGCCAGGAATTTCGAGTTGCCCATTCCAATCCAATTTCCATCATCTTCCAGTATAACCGAATTAGAGCTGGGCTGTATTTTCCCACCTAGTGCAGTCCGATGTGGCTCTTGGCAAATCCTTACTAATGAGATGCAGCAGAAACAGCACCCATTGTGTCCAAGCCTGGCACCACCACACTGCCTTCCTCCACGGGGCTTCCGTTGGCCAGGAGCTGCAGCACACACCCGCCTGTGAGCTTTGCCAGAGGAACTGCCCCTCCTCTGAGAGAACTGAAATGCAAGGAAAGCAGGATATAGGGTCCTGCCTACCTTCCCTGCATTTCTATATGAGAAAAAAAGGTATAGAATTCCTTTGTACTTTAGGCTAAGAAAAACCATTTTTCTCTGCATATTAAGCTAAGTTATTTATGTTTTGTCATATTTCTTATATTAAGCTTAGTTTTTACCTACCTCATAGAGAAATCAGTAACTTGAAGTAGAGAGCAGGTTTGGGAAAATGATGCCCAAACCTAAGCTATGTGAAGTAGAGAACAGAGAGGAAGCAAATGTGGTAGGTTAACTGCTTGTGGTACCTATGGATACGCCGTGCAAAATATTTACTGCAACTACTGCTTATCATAACGCTGAAGCAGGAGCATGTGCCTACTCAACAAGAAAGCAAGCTGAGTGAACTCAAAAGGGTGCGTATACTCCAACTGACAATTTCTACCTGGCTAGAGAGGGTGATGAACCAGGGAGAACTTTCCGGAGGGCAAGGCCAAAGTCTGTAGCCAACCATTTACAAGGTGCATAAACCAGCATCCAAATGATCAAAATAAGAAAACCTCTCTCAATGCCAAGGTGAGGCATCACCTCACCCCTGTCAGAATGGCTGAAATCCAAAACACAGTAACACATGCTGGCAAGGATGTTACTCAAATTCCTCCTGAGGGTAATTCCTTCATTGTTAGAAATCCATCGCTGTTTTGTGCTTTTCCATATTATCTCTTCCAACTAACAGTCACCCCATCCCCTTTTTTCTCTCATCTTATTGCTGCCTAGATATCGGGTTCTGGGTGGAGGGGAAGGGTGTTGACCTGTCGGAACTACATCATGACCCACGGAAGTTATACGCTGACTCAGAATTGCAATCAGTGGGCTGCATCTGGGTCGACCTCTCCAGGGAAGGGGTGAGAGTTCTCTCCGTGGGAAGGTGAACACACACAAATGACACAGCCGCCAGAGAGGCAAACTGTGGTGAAGCTGCAGGCTGCGCACCAGCAGCCACAGTCTCCACGTCTGCTCCTGCAGCCGTGGACTCAAAGCTGTCGCAAAGCAAAGCTGCCCCCTCCCCGCAGCGCTGGAAACAGAAAAGCTGGGAGCTGGGTTTTTTCATCAGACTCTCAATTGCATAGCCATGAATTCTTGCACCCTCCCTTCCCAACCTACAACCTGATCGAGGTGATGGCTTCCCTGGGGTTTGTGTCTTTGATTTTTAAGTAGATAGAAGCAGGGTTCTTTTATTAACTGCAGTCCCACCAAGATTTGCACGGTCTGCCTCTCCGGCTTCCTGACTCTGAGAGCGGCTCAGTGCCACATCCTGAGTTTACTGCTCTGGGTGAGGAGTAAATCAGTGGCAGTGTGCTTGCTCTTTCCTTTCTTCCTCTCTCAGTTTTTGTTCCTGATCGGTGGTCTCCATGAGTTATACCCTGGGTGACTTCGGTGTGCTCACTTTAAGTTTATAGCTGAACTCTGAACAGGGGTATGTCTGGTTATTTATCTGTTGTTAGAGAATGTTTTTCTTTTCCCCATCATTGGTAAGTCCACTTTCCAGGCATAAAGAAAAGTCTTTTGTGTCATTCTGTTGCACATATCCACTGTTAACATGAGGCAGTTGACAACCCCCGTTATGGAAACACCAGCTTCCTAAGTGTAGACCCATTACAACTCCAATCCCTGTGTCTACCTGCTAGTAGAGCAGCCTCCCACTGAGATCATCTTGAAACACAAGGGCCAGACAGGAGAACTTCTGAATTATAAAAGACTTCACACTGCTTGGAGTTCAACGGTGAAAAGGGAAACAAATTTTTGATTCTACTATGGCCAAATTTTTATTGGGTATTCATTTAGAATATTTAGTCCAAATAGACTGTTCTAAAGTCAAGATGAGAAAAAATCATCAACCATATTATAAGACTTCTTAAAAGACACAAAGCTTTGGTGCTGACCAATGTAGAAACTAATAAGAATAAAGGAAAGTGCTGGCACTTTAAAAACTCTGATAATATCTCTGGTGAATCAATTATCCAATTCAGTGATTATTCCTTACGTTTTGCAGGCACCTCTTATGGCACATGTTGACTTGTTTCCCAAGGTTCAGATCCCAAATTCAACATGTTAGAATATGTAAGGTTTATTTTCAACAGCAACGTCACTGAAGTGTTTCACCGTCCACTGCACAGCCATTAACACGATCTCTTTTTTTGTATAGCAGGAGGGATTATAGAAATAATTAGGCTTTTTTTTGGCTTTCCATAACTTTTAGCTGTTCACTACTATTGTAACAGTGTTTTTAAAAAGCAATTATATTAAAGTATGAATATTCAATCTTCCTAGAAGCCATAATACTTAAATAATCTAATATGTACGTGTATTCAGTTGATTATATGATTTCCTTGCTGAGAAGAGACACACTGAAATTCATTTACAAAAACTGATAAAATAGCTCTCTATAGTCTTTCATTTTAGATTTTGTTTCCAGAGTTAATACAGAACAACCTTGATGCTGTTTGATGAAAAAATTAAAGACTCTAGAAAATGTATCAATATTCAAACTACCCGTAATATAGAACTGCTCAGTGGTGATAATTTAACTAAATCTTTATAAACTGATATGCACTATCTTGCAAAGATGTGATTGTGCACATTCTGGTTTTGTTGATTATTATAAAATAGTAACCAGAGTCTTAGCAGTACAGATGGTTGGCAATTTTTATGCTAAATTAAAGGCCCTTGATACAGCTCCAAAATGTCCAAACAAAACCTAAGTAATGATCCGTTCCTGATGCTTTGTGTACTTTTATTTTTTGATGTGGAAAAATATCAAACTTATATAAAATTTACAACAGTCCAAAGAACTTTTTTCTGAATTACTAAAAGTAGGTGTTGACATGAGGCCTTATGCCATCTGAATAGTTTCATCTACATTTTCTACAAACAAGGACATTCTCCTGTACAACCACATAACTATCAGGACATTAACACTGATGCAGCATTGTCATTAAATTCTCAGAGCCACTCAAGGTTTCCAATTTCCCTAGCAATGTGGTTAAGCAGAAGATTACAGCTGGAATCACAAATTGCATTTAGCTACCTTTGAACATTTTTCCAATCTTCTTTTATTACTGGTTTTGACACTTTGGAAATTATGTAACAGTTATTTTGTATAATTTCCTTCATTTTGTGTTTCCATCATGGTACTTATCTGTATTTGATAGGAATGTTTCAGAAATGATCTCATGTTGTTAGCTCACTTTATCCAACAGGACTAAGTACCGGCTTATTATGGGTAATCCCTTGAAGCCGGGGCTGCCTGCTCCTTTACTGGAAGTAATTGATAGGTATTATTCTTCTCACTTTAATTAATTAGTATATTGTGAGGATTTACTGAGACTATATAAAGAGCTCCTTCCTCATCAGAATTACGGCTGACTTATTTATTTATATCAGTGGAACCATGAATCATAGATATTGAATTTAGTTAATGGAGTCTCACCTGTCACTAGCAGTATCAGCGCCTGGGGTATCCAAGAGGTGGCCATGGAGATCCCTTTATGTTGACTTCAGTCCTTTCGATAGCCCTGGGTTGTACCTTGTATTCAGTGAGCTTTTGTTTCTTTTAATGAAGGAATACATTTAAAAACTAAGTCTTGGATACCAGATGCATTCATGGTTGCTGGTTTGCATTTTACTAAATGATCTTACTGGACAGAGTGAGGGAGCCTGAGAGGGCTGAGAAAGAAAAATTGATTTTGGCTTTTGCCAAAATGATAAGGGAAACTTTATTCAGGGCCACTGTGATAGGCACTAAGGTTAGTGCAAGATGGGAGGGAGAACAGGCTCAACTTAACTCTCAAGATGAAAGACAGCGGGGACTGACAGCCACCCAGCAGCTCAGGGAAGTCAGTGAGTGGAAACTGCCAAAGAGGGGACTTCGAAAGTGTGTGTGTGTGTGAGGCCGGGGGATGAGTTCTTGCAAAAAGCCTAGCAGATTGTTTGCTACAGCTGGACTGGGGCAAAGACAGGGCCCAGGGGAATCCATGTTGACAAGCGTCCTAAGAGGAGCCTTCTAAAGTTCAGGCAAGGAGAAAGTCTTTGTCAGTGTGCGCATTTACTCCTAAGTGACGACACAGGTCATGGGGTATAAGCAAACTCTAATAACGGGACACAGAGTCAGCAGTCCCCCCTCTGGTCTCAAATTCCATACCACACAGAGCTCAGGATTGTTTCCTAACTCCTTTCTCTGAAAATGACCGTTTGTGGAACCCGCTCCTCTGTGCACAGCGACCTCCTCCTAACTGCTGCAGCCCGCTCGCAAGCCACACTGACGTCCTTTTCCAGCTGCTCGGACTCAGGTCCTCGTGCATGTCCACCTCTGTGCAAACATCATCTTTAATCTACGCTAAAAATGCCCTGAGTATGTGGTCCCCACTGCCGTGGACCCATGCCCCACACTGCATCTACTGGGACACAGCGCAGCAAGCTGCCCCATGCAGCCTTCACTTGTCTGTGACACCTCAGTCATCGGGCGCGGCTGCTGCATCCCTGTCCTTACCTGGACAAGCCCCTCCCCTCTTGGGGTCCCTGTGGCGCTGCATTTTACTGTCAGCCTTGGGGGACTACCATGCCCAGTGCTTGGGCAGACACCAGTGGAGCAGTTTCAGGTATGGTTAATATGCAAATCAGCAGAGTCTGAGTAAGGCTGATTACTCACTGTTATGTGGGAAAGGACTTATGGCAAAAGACCAAGGTTCTCTGAAAGACACAACGTGCCTCCAGACTTGGGGCTGCACCATCAACGGTTCTCCATGCCCCTTGCACAGTCCAGACAGCCTCAGCCACACAGCCCTGAGCCAGGAGGGACAGGTGTTACTGCCTGTGCACTTTGCTGCCTCGGTGGGTCCCGGATGAGATCCTTACCGAAGCCAATGGAAGGTTCTTTTCTGACTAACGAAAACAGTCACCAATTTGGGAACACATCCTGCCCTTTCTGGGGTTCAATTCCATCCATTAGCCTAGACACCATGCAAAACTCTCCTTCTTTCTAAGACTTTCACTCGTTAGTGGAAAATTTAGGGAAAAATGTGGGTGGCAATTTGTGTGCCACTCCAGGTCATTAGCATATGCAAATGAAAGCCCCCTACCAGCCTCTGTGCCAGTGAGCAGACTCTAGAGGGCTCTGTTAGGGAACATGGACTCTGCAGATGGGTATGGACTCTGCAGATGGGTGAGTCCCCGACTGGCAGTCAGGGAGCCCCGTGGGAAGCGCCTGGGCCTGCTCAGTGTCCCGCGGCCACGCCGCCCGCTCGCGCTGCCAGGCATTGTCTCTACATTGCTGTAATGTCTGTTTTATAGCACCCAAATGGCTTACCATAAATAATCAGTTTATGGCTGAAAAAATATGCAGAAAAGTAAAGATTTTGCACAAAACTCTTACCACATTGTTGAAAAATGTGAGGCCTTTAAATGGAGAAATAAAGTAAATTTAGATTCAAGTAAATAAACGAGTATGTATATTATTCAAGCATTATAGTGAAATGATTCAGAAGTGTAGAAATTAATGAGAAACTACTAAAACTGGAAAAGTGAAGAAATGCAGTTTAGACTAATGGTCAACTTCCAAAAAGTAAAAATATTATTAGTATTCTGAGATTAACGAGATACATATGTGGAGCTGATGTTTTGTGCAGCTGCTGTTTGAGATGCCTTGATCAAGTGCCCGGTTCCGGTGCCGGTTTTAGTTTCGGCTACACTGCTTCTGATCCAGCTACTGGCCCACGTGCACATTAGGAGGCAGCAGATGATGGCTCAAGTTGTTGGGTTTCTGACATCAATGTTAGAGACTGGATTATTGAGTTCCAGAAATGAACCAGTTGAAGATCTCTGTCTCTCTTTATCCCTAGAAAAAAAATCTGATATCTCTTAGCCTCTATATTTAGACTTGTCAGGGAAGAACAAAAGCCATATGGAAGTGTTCTGAGGCACAGATAATTATAGAATTTAGAGCCACTGTCTCTTACTAAAGTAATTCCTGGATGAACTTCAATAAGAAGAAAATAATCCTTAAAAAGTTTTGACATGCAGGAAGAAATTCAGGTGCATAGATTGATAACATCATTAAGTCCAATCAAACATCAAAAGTTGAGCGATAATTATCATTCTTATTTTTAGGAGATAAGATATAGAGCTGGAGTACAGAGTTTCAGTTGCACATAAGACAAGGCATTTAACCACTAAAAGAAAACAGACAGTGGAAGCAAAACAGTTTAAAATAAGAAAATTTGAATTACTTTAAAAGAGATAAAAGAGACATATAGTCAAATTTAGAGAAACAGTACAAAATAAAAGTAGCAGAAGCAAGTCCCTTTCTATCCAGAAATATGAATGTAGATTGAGTCATGCTGTGGGGTTGGTTCCAGGACACCCCTCTAGACGCCAGCCCAGACTCTAACATTCACAGACACAATTGTAGTCTTTCCATGTAATCTGGGCACAACCTCCCATATGCTTTAAATCATCTGTAGGTTTCTTACACTACGTAATCTATTGTAAATGCTTTAAATAACTTTTACAACGTCTTATTTAGAGAATGATGACAAGAAAAAGTCTGCACATGTTCAGTATAGGTGTAGTTTTGGTTTTCCTAAAATTTTTGATCTGCAATTGGTTGAATCCAGAGATGTGTAGGGATTATCATACTACTCTAGGAAAAGTAAAAAGATTATCAACAAAGATTATCACACTAGACAGAAAGGCCAAACCAAATATATGGTGCTTTAAGGTACGTCCTTGCAACATTTTACTTACAGAATTCATAAAAATATAATAAGGAATCATTGTCAAAAGTGTTTTTATAGTAGATTTTTAGCAGGTTCAGCAACACAACAAATCTTAATCAGAATGAACAAAAGGAAGGCAGAGCTAAACAATCACAGAAAAACAGCAGAATCCTAAAGAAGAAAGAAAAGACGCTAAAAATCGATTGAATGCAAACGCTGTGTATCTGTAAAGAATAGACCATAAACATCTTAACAGCAGCTAAAGGAAACGGAAGGCAGTGGTGGAGAGCTCTCAGCATGCTTCAGGGATAGTAAGCTAAAAGAGAACAGGAGATACGCATGCCACACTGAAATACTCTCCAAGAAGCAGCACCAGCAGAGCCTGCAACTGACAGGTGATTCTTAAAGCCCTTGATGAGGGAGGCAAACCTTAACAGAGGCTTTCAATGCAAAACGAAACGGCAATTAAAATGTGAGTAAAAACAAGGGGAAAATAACCTGCTTCACCTAAAGTAATATTTAGCTGAGCATGAAGAGAACACACTAAGACATCTTGGTTAGCCAGTAAGGCAAAAACCGAATTAACGGAGTTCCCACTGGCAAAATCTGAGAAATTTGAGAATAAAGGTACATATTGTGTGTATGGATATATACATGTGTGGTATATGCGTATGTGTATATTTCTTTATCTAGACATCAGTTGATGGACATCTGGGTTGATTCCATATCTTAGCTATTATGAATAAACATGGGGTACAGATAACTTTTTCATATGCTGATTTCATTTAATTTGGGTAAATTCCCAGGAGTGGGATGGCTGGGTCACATGGTAGAGCTATTTTCAGATCTCTGAGGAATCTCCATACTGTCTTCCACAAAGGTTGTACTAATTTACATTCCCACCAACAATGTATTAGGTATCTTTTTCTTCACTTCCTCACCAGCATTTATATTTTCATTTTTGGATAATCATTCTAACTGGGGGGAGCTGAAACCTCATAAGGTTTTTTTTTCCTCATACACTATGAAAATACTACTCAGCCATAAAAAAAGAATGAAACCCTGTCTTTCCAGTTGGATACAACTGGAAATCTTATGCTTGGTGAATTGGTCAAAATGACAAATATCATATACTTTCCCTGATGTTTGGCTGCTAACATAGAATACAAAAAAAATGTATAGGAATGAAATGGACATTTGGGGAAGAGAGAGGGTGTGAGGGAAGTATGGTTATCTTCTTAGAATTATAACTATGAAGCACATGAGATGTGCTCTCTTTGTATTAGTAAAATTGATACCACACATCGTAGCCTGCTGAATAATTGAGTGCTGTAGACAAACAAACCAGCAGTCATTAAGTTTACGGAGGAAAGGGAATGTACCTATTCTCAACCTAACTCCAGATAATTTATTTACTTTTACGAAGGGAAGATGGATGACTCACGTGGAAACCCTGGCCAGCAGCCCCTTTGTCAAATAATCCCCAATACCTGTCTAAACCAGGATAGCTGTCAGAAAGGATGCAAACGTCTGCCCATACTGCAATGGCAGAGAAGCCATGGCAGGAATCTCGGTAGCCTTGAAGTTGAATGTACTGCAACGAAAAAGAATAGCATGAAAGAATTCAAAAAATACATGAAACAAAAAATGAGCTAAAAAGGAATACACAATTGATCAGCTAGATATCCTTTTTAAAATCTTCAAAAAAATAAAGATAAGCTACATGCAGGACATGGGGTTTCATATGTTTAACTCATGAAAAATAGCAATATGATGTTAACACACATTTTTAATGCAGATGTTTTGCATAAACATAGTGTTTGGGGGAGGGAAGGAAGGAGGCTGAGCTTATAGGAGATTTCAAACTAGGCAGTGATATTCCATTATTTGAGCTGGATTGTAGGTTCCATTATAATTGCTCTATAATTACTTAAACCCATTTTCATGTTTGAAATATACCAAAATATGTTTCTGAAAGATTACTCTGCATGCTGAATGGATTGCTGGCAATGGGTTTGGAATCAGGGATACCAGCTGGAAATTCATTGTAACCATTCTGCCAAGAGATGCTGTTGGACTGAGCTAATGTGTTGGAAATGGACACAGAGAGAAGTACGTGGTTAGAGTGTGTATCTTGGAAGGCAGAATCAGTTGGCTTTCCAGGTGGCGTGATGCAAACACTGAGTAAGAGAGAGATTACAACACGCCTGTACGTATTTAGCTTTGTTAACTGAAGGGCACCATACTGTTGGAATTAATTCCGTGTAGAGAGACTGCCGTGCAAGAGAGAAGAATTTCTAGAACTAAAGTTTTTGTTTGTTTGTTTGTTTTTTTATATATAGAGAGGGATACACAGAGACAGAGATCTTCATTAGCTGGTTCACTCCCCAAATGGCTTCAATGGCTAGAGCTAGGCCGACCCACCGACCCAAAGCCAGGAGCCAGGAGCTTCTTCCAGGTCTCCCACGTGGGTGCAGGAGCCCAGGGACTTGGACTATCTTCTGCTTTTCCAGGTGCACTATCAGGGACCTGGAATGGAAGTAGAGCAGCCTGGACTTGAACCGACAGCCATATGGGATGTTCCCAGGCAGTGGCATTACTGGCTATAGCATCGCACCAGCCCCAAAGTTCCTTGATAGTGATAATGTACTGTATATCTTTTTCTGACAACCAAAGCTAGAAAACAGGATCTGAACATTGTCACGACAAAGAAGTGATAAATGTTTAAGAGAGAGATTTGTTTACCCTGATCAGACATTGCACAATGAATACACATGCATCACACAGAACCCCATAAATACAAATAATTTCTATGTCAGTTACAAAATTAATCACTCCTTTCATTAATCTTTACCATTGTCTTTCTGGTCTGTTTAAGTTCTTATTGTTTTTTCTTTGACTAATAGTGGACAAAGTTACGTCTTCCTCTTCTGCCTCCTTGACATGTGCAGTGTTAGGTTAGTCACTTGAAATCATTCTTCGTTTTTAATGTGGGAATTTATTGCTATAACTCAATAGGTTCAGTGTGCTGTTTCCATTTTAGACTGGAGCTGAGTCACAGCCACTTCAGGGTCATGGTTCAGACTGAGCACAGGTGCACACGTCTCCTCTTGGGTCCCTTGGGAGGTGGAGCTGGTACAAAGTCTAAGGCTAAATGGGCAGTAGCCTTGGCCCCCCGCGGATGGGGCTACGTCTGCATCTGTTGCTGGGAGTGGCCACGGATGTGAACTCTCCCAATGACCCTGGCTCCACACGGTTTTACAAACATCCACACGGATTCCAAAGCCCCTCAGCGTCATGCTGCCCATGGATGGAGGCCATTGTATTTTGTATTGTTTCTCTAAATTTTACTGTGGGATCACCATCTTATTTTGCATCAGAGCCCTTGGGTGACATTTATCTCCTTTATCACTGTCATTGGGCATGACTGTTGGTTGCAATCTCTGTTTCCACCTCTTCTGAGAGAACGTCTTAGTGTGGCGTGCACACACTTCTTGCTCCCCTTTCAGCTCCGTATCCCTCTAGCACCTTGAAAGCTCTTTCCTCCTCTCTTCTGGTTCCTTTTGCTGTGCTAAGAAGTCTATGCTCCGTCACTCTTCGCAGCTACGTGACCATCTCAATCTGTGTCATTTAATAAGTTCTATGTCACCTGTATCTCTTGTAAAGTTGTAGTTTTGTATCCTGAAATGATGCAGGCAGAATTCTGTAACCATCAGTATTTGGGTAAAACTAGCTAATGGAGACATGCGTAGCTCACGGCTAAAGGCCACGGTCAGCTTGTCAGAGTGTGACAATTCAATGTGTGGGAGGAGGAAGTCATGCATACAACAGACTACACAGGTCTCAGCTCACAAACTCTAAAATGCGAAAGAGAACTCTATTTTAGCCCCCACATGTAAGGGAGAACATGCAGTGTTTGTCTTTCTGGCTTTGGCTTATTTCGCTCAAGGTGATGTCCTCTAGTTGAGATCATTTTGCCGCAAATGGTAGAATTTTTGCTCCTTTTTATAGCTGAGTGTTTCATTGTGTGTATAAACCCTGTTTTCTTTACCATTCATCTGATGATGGACACCCTGGTTGATTCCAAATTTTAGCTGTTGAGAACAGCGGGAGCTAAAATTAAAAAAAGAAAAGGTAGAAAGGAAAAAAGAAAGAAATGTCTGTGCATCAGTATTACTGATAAAACTTTGTTTTATACCTTTGTTAAACAAATAGTTAAGAATTCTATACTACTACAGTTCTAAAGATCTGTGATTACTTTAAAATTGACCGTATATGGGTGAGATGGTCATTCTTCCATTCAATTACTGTTTATAGCAATCGTCTCCATTCCCACTAAAATAGGGTCTTTTTGATTTTCACTTGTTAAACTTCTCATTGTGGTGAAGTATTAAGCCTTTTTACTTTAATGTAGATTTAAAATGTTATCTCCAAAACTAAAAAAGAAAAAAGGGAGCAGGGAGAAGAGCTGGAGGGAGGGAGGGAGGAAGAAAGGGAATTGAGTTATAGTCTTGGAACTGTAGCTACAAAGCCCAGTGAATCTGCTAAAAACTAATTAAAATTAAAAAACCAAAACTTTACTTTTCATAAATCAGTGTAAACTCTACCTGTGTGTAGGCTGGCAAAAGTTACGATTACCACTTTCTGTATACCAGGTGGACACATAGTAACAATTCAGTTTCTTAGAAACAGCACAAAGAAGCCACACAGCCTGCGAATCACCAGCCCACGGGTGCTTGCACACGCCCTGCTCAGCTCCGTGGTGCGTGTCTGCCTTTGTTCATGTAATAAACACCTGCAAACGGGGCTGCTGGACTTCCAAGGTTGTGCATCTAAACATTTAATGATCCTATCCAATTTCTATCAGAAAAGTTGTTTCATTTACACTTTCAAAATTGTCTCCATTTTTGAAAAAAATTCAATCAAAAAAGGAATCATGAAAGGCCAGTTTCTTTTGTGCGCGCCATATTGTTTTATGATTATCACATGCCTTTGTTTACAAACTAAATCAATGTGTAACCACTCGCAGTTTATAATGTGCTCACTGAGCCCTGATCTATTAAGTCCAAACCCCATTTCCTTGGCAACACCTGAACTTCTGTCTGAGGGTTGACTGCTGACACAGGATTTGACAGGAGCAGACCATGCGGGCTAGGCTTGTGGGAGTTGTATGAGAGAGAAGGTTTTCATGTGTGGGTTTCCAGTCTGCCACCTGCCCAGGGTCTGAGAAGACAGTAATGGCCCTAATGACCTTTATCTGACCTTCAAGAATAGGAATTTACAGATGAAATCAAAATTCCACGTTACAAAACTTAAAAACAGCTTTCATGTAGAGTGTATTCCATCTACAAAAGAAGTAGGGGTTGGGGGTGGTGGTGTGTGTGTGTCTGAGAGAGGATGATTAAAATATTTGGTGTTTATTCCCACAAGGCAGCAGTGTTTCCAGTCATTTTTGAAATGGGTGATATTTGAGGGATTTTGTACATTTTTCCTTTTGGTCCCTACAAACACATAAATCACTCTTTCCCAGCAAGTTCAGCTCTCTATTTGTGACAAATTTAAAACCTGACTGGCTGAAAAATGGGAGGGTTTATTTTTCTTTCCCGTTTGTGAATGAAGCATTAAGTCTAAAATTGCCTTCAGTGAGAAACTCCTTTCATCCCTAATCCATCACAGAAACACCTTGGTGAACTCTAAGTGGCAGCTTCAGAGAAAGGAAGGATCGCACCCTTATAAATAAAGTGCAACTTGAGAACGGGGAGTCACAGAGACAGCCCTGCCCTATAGATGTGTGTAGTTTGGTCTAAATGGCTTTAAACTTCAAGCATAATTCCACCAACTCTTTTTTTTTCACCTGAGGTGAATTTTTTAGCTTTTTCCTATTGCTTAATCATTTCAAAAACAAAGAAAAATGATAGCCAGGGCTATTGATTTTGTTTTGTTTTTAGAATTATATTTGTGGTTTTCAGAATGAACTCATTTGAATATTAATGTAATGGTCAGTTCTACTAAATCCTGCTGGGAGAAGCAAACACCTTAACTGACTATCACACATCTGCACTTAGTGGAAGACATATTGGTGACCCGCTGTGCATCAAACACGATGCCAAGCCCTTAGAGATGATAAAAAGAAAGTCATTAAATCAAAGACCCCAGTTCAAAGAACACACACTTGCCTATAGGCTGAAACATCAGCAATTAACCTGGAATAGAGACAGAAGGAAAGTGTAGTCACATGTCTTTGGATACGAATCAAGATCTTTTTTTAACTAGATCTAGAAGGTTGACAAATGTGTGCTGCAATTAAGGTGGAACTTTTTTTTTTTTAAAGGTATAACAGATCAAGGGAAAACACCCACGTGGTTAAAAGAGTCGGGAGGCAGAGAAGAGACTGCTAAGACTGTGTGTGGAGAGGCAGTCGACACACTGGACGACAGGGTAAATTCCGGGGGTCCAGAGAAAACATTCTAAGGGCAAACTGAACTTGAACTTGATCTTATGTGAGGCAGGGAAGTACCTGGCTCCTGCCATCTGATCAGCGCGATGCGCCGGCCACAGTGCACTGGCCGCAGTGGCCATTGGAGGGTGAACCAACGGCAAAAGGAAGACCTTTCTCTCTGTCTCTCTCTCTCACTGTCCACTCTGCCTGTCAAAAAAAAAAAAAAAAAAAAAAAAAAAAAAAAAAAAAAGACTGAAATAAGTGAAGAGCTTCCTGGATTTCTTTACCAATATGTTGATTTAAACTGACAAATTTGATAATGACCATTTTCAAATATTTCTCTTACAGTCTTCAAAACAACCCAGCACTCTGAACAGAGTTCAAAGGATCTGATTAGGAGCAGCTCTGTCACTGTGGAAGGAGGTCTGTACCCACAGGCAGCCGCACTCCACCTGTTCCATTCCCACCCACACACTTCTGTTCTCTCTAGATTTGCCCATTCTCAGCAACTGCAGACGAGGGACACAGCACGAAACGAAGTCTCTTGGGATTATTTATGTCATGTAGCATAATGTTTTGCAGGTTCTTTAAGTTGTAGCCTTGAGTACAGATGACTCATTCCTTGCTGTTTCTTGCTAACATTACATTTTGTGGATGGACCACATGGATTTTCAGTCATCAGTTGATGGTCAAGTGGGTTTTCCTGCCTTGACTGTTATGAATAAAGCTGCCGTGAATATTCAAGTACAATTTATTACGTGGGTGTATACTTCTATTCTTCGGAAATTTATGTCATTTTTTTTTACTTTTTTTAGGAATTGCCAGATTATTTTCCAAAGTAGCTCTATCATTTAACATCCCCGTTACTTACATAAGACACTTCTAATTTCTCACATCCTCCCTGACAGTTATCATCTGTCTTTTTTATTACAGCCACCTTAGTGGGTAAGAAGTGGTATCTTGTTGTGCTTTTGATTTGCATTTCCCTAATGACTAATAATGTTAAGTATCTTTTCATGTACTTATTGGCCATTAATTTTTCATATCGAATGAGAATCTTTCATATACTTAGCTCATTTTTAATAACTTCATTGAAGTCAATTCACATGCCATACAATTCACCCATTTAAACAGATTGTGCAATGGTAAATCATATTGTCAGTATTTAAAAATTATAATATATGCTACAAAAAATCTGCCATTTGGATCATTTTGCATGTTTAATTCAGTGGCATAAATTACTCTGACAATGTGTGCAACCATCATCAATATTTCCAAAAATTTTTGATCATACCTAAAAGAAATTCCATACACGTTAAGCAAAAATTCCCCATCACTTTCTCCTCAGCTGTGCACATTTCTGTTATAAAAAAGGTTTCAAACTCTTGACAAGCTGGCATTTGGCCTGGCTCTACTAAATGCTACTTGAGCCACTGCGTCTTACAGGAGAGCCTAAATTGCGAGCTGGCTCCACTTCCAACTCCAGCTTCCTGCCAGTGTGAGCTCTGGGAGGCAGCAAGCAACGGCTGAAATATTTGAATCCCTGCCACCCAGATGGGAGACTGAGTTCCTGGCCCAGCCGTGGCCACCCCACACATGTAGGGAGTGAACCAGCAGACGTGGGGGGGGGGGGCATCTCTCTCTTTCTCCCTCTCTCTCTCTCTCCCTCCCTTTTTCTCTTAAAATGCATGAGTCTTCAGTCTTCAAACTTTTTAAGATTTTTTGACTGTTACCTATCCCTTGATATGTATGTGAATTTTACCATGAGAACATCAGTTTTTTACAGGAAAAATAAGCCTGGATTGTGAGAGAGAATTCCTTTTAATCTGTAGGTAAACTAATACAATACTAAATTTGAAGAACATTCGGATGTACGATCCATGAACATGAGGTGTATTTTCACTAGCTTATGTCTTCTTTACTTTCTTCTAAAGATGTTGTGAGTTTTAGAGATTAACATTTTGCACTTCTTTTGCTAAATTTATTCCCATTAATTTTGTTTTCAGTATAAATGGAATTATTCTCTCAGTTCTTTTTCTGAATAGCTTACTGCTAGTATGTAGACATAAAATGGATTTTTGTGTATTGACCTTTTGTGTCCTGAAAACTTGCCAAGTTCATTTATTGGCACTAGTTTTTTGCTTGTTTGTTTTACAAATTCTTCAGAATTCTCTATGTACAAGGCCAGGTTATCATTTTGTAGAGGTTCTTTTACATCTTCATTTTAAATCTGCATGCTTTACTTTATTTTCTTATCTAACTGCCCTTGGAGAATCTTCAGTAAAATCCTGAGTGGAAGTAGCAGGAGCAGGCACCTTATCTTGCCCCTGATCTTAGGGGAAAAGCTCCCAGTGTTCTCCTTTCTGATATAATTTTAGCGTTGGAATTTCTTAATTGTGACTATAATTGATTGAGGAATTTCCCTTTGATTTCTAGTTTGTAGAATCCTTTTTCATTAAAAATGTTAGATTTTGTCAAATGTTTTTTCTTCATCTTTTGAAAATGGCATGTGGAATTTGCCCTTTATTTTATAAATGTGATATACTGGATTCATTGATTTGTGGAAGTTAAGTCAATTGTGGATAATTTGGAAATCTCCCCTTGTGTTTCTAATCATTTTATGATATTGCTAAATTTTGTTTTCCGGTATTTTAATGAGGATAGTTCTGTCTGGTCTAGTTTTCTTCTTCTGAGATTTTTTGGTCACATTTTGGTGTTAGGATAATAAGGAAAATAATAACATTAACAAAAAAATGAACTGGGAGGCAATCACCTTTCTTCTACTTCTTGGAAAAGCTCATGAAAGTTTAGATTTAATTATTTAAATGTTTGGTAGGGGTCTCACTCTGTAGTATAGCAGGTAAAACCACCACCCGCAACACAAGCATCCCTTATGGGTGCTGGTTCGAGACCCACCCATGTGAGAGAGTTGAAGAAACTCCCGGCTCCTGGCTTCAGCCTGGCCCAACTCTGGCCATTGTAGCTGTTTAGAAAGTGAATTGGCAGATGGAAGATCTCTCCCTCCCTCCCTCTCTCTCTGCCTTTCAA
Organism: Oryctolagus cuniculus; assembly: GCF_964237555.1. NCBI lineage: Eukaryota > Metazoa > Chordata > Mammalia > Lagomorpha > Leporidae > Oryctolagus > Oryctolagus cuniculus. Next base: position 54,401,573 of record NC_091447.1, read on the forward strand.
ATAAATAAATAAATCTTTTAAAAACAGTTTGGCAGAATTCAGCAGTGAATCCATCTGGATCTGAATTTCTTCTCATGAGGGGTTTGTTTTGTTTTACTTTTTGCAACAATACCATTTGTTTTGATTGACATGGTCATACATATTTATGGGATATTGTATGATATTCAATGCATGTACACAATATGTGTTGACAAATCAGAGTAATCAACACCTCCACCCCTTCCCCCTTGGGGCTCCAGTGTTCTATTTGTTCATGGATATATAAACAGTTATTGAGAACTCCAGTCCACTCACGGTGCTGTATTCGTCTAACAGATTTTGCACCTCTTATCCAACTTTCCTAACATCCCGCGGCTCTCCCAGCCTCTAGTCACCTCTGTTCTACCTTCAGATTTAATTCCTCTCATTTTTACATATGAGAGAGAACATTCAATGTCTGTTTTTCTATGTTTGGCTTATTTCACTTAACACAATGTCCTCTAGTTCTGTCAATTCTGCTTCGGGTGACAAGATTTAATAATTTTAAATGGCTGAATGGCATTCCATTTGTATATGTACTATGTGTTCACTATACTTTCATCTGTTGATGGATACCTGCTTGATTCCATGTATTTGTTACTGTGAAAATGCTACAGTTAGCATGGTGATGCAGATATCTCTTTTATATAGTGCTTTCATATCTTTTGGATACATACCAAGTAGCTGGATTGCTGGATATGGAAGTTCTAGTCCTACTTTTGTTTAAAGGCATCTATATACTGTTTCCATAATTTGCATTCCATCAATTATTATAAGAGTCCCCCTTTCTCCACATCCTTTGTCATTCTCTTATTCTGAGAAGAGAGAAGTGGTATCTCATTGTGCTTTTGATTCACAGTGACACTGAGAATTTTTTCATGTGTTTGTTGGCCATTTGTGTTTCTTCTTTGCAGAACCATCTATTTAGATTCTTTGCTCATTTCTTAACTGGATAGATGGTGTTTTGTTGTTGAGTTTTTGAGTTCCTTTTATATTCTGGTTACCAATCCGATGCTAGGTAAGTAGCTTACAGATATCTTGTCCGTGCTGTCAGCTGTCTGTTACCTCTGCCGATCATTTCTTTGATCTACAGTGGGTTGTTCTTAGTTTGATATAATCACTTCTATCTAGGTTTCTTTGTAATGTCTGTGGTTTAGGGGTTTCATCCAAAATATCATTGCCCCCAAATTTCTTGAATTGTTTCCCCTACCTTTTCTCCCAGCAATTTCACAGTCTCAGTTCTGATGTTTAGGTGCTGGGTCCTTCTGAGTTTGAGGGGTGCTCGTTATTACTTTCCTTTGACACTGGATAGACTAAGGTGCAGGCAATTCTCACTCGATGGGCGCAGCAGGGAACAAGGATTAGACAGATAAACTAGACTTATAGGATTTCTCTTGATTCTACTAAATTCCAACAGGTTTTATACATAGTCAATAAATTTCTCTTTTAAACAAAATCACTGCTATAAGTTTTAAAATTACTCTCTTAGAAGGAGAATGTAAAAGTAATACTGAAAAGTTAAGCTTCTAAGAAAACTGCATTTAGTTAAAATACCAGAGTATTTCTGCATTTTATTTGAAAAATTATTATTTCCTTAACCTTCTGTTTGCTTCAAAATGTTCAAAAAAGTAAGCTCCAATACAGAGGCAGTATAAAAATTCAGCATTGGTATTATTTTTATTTTATTTGCATAAGAATAAAATTAAAAATTTGAAAAGAATGAAGCTAAGAAACAGTGAATTTTGAAGTTCAAGGGATACTATAATTTATGAATTAAGTACAGACACAGAACAACTCTATCATTAGAGAAAAATCTTTGTCCTACTCTAACTTAACTGCCTCTTTGAAACTTTTCAGAAGTATTTCAACATTTCCAGACATCGGATTTTACGCATTTTCAAGCACATATTTCTTTCAGTCTTCAGTTTCTTAAATTATTAAATAGATGCTCATGCATTAATTTCACTTTGCTTTGTGAACAACTTAATTTAGATGTCATTACATGGGAGACAAGATAACATCTGTGACATAAAATGAAATCATTACTTTTATTCATCATGTTAATATCCTTATTAGGCTTAGAAGCTTTCATTAAATCTACAAACTGTCAGAAAGAAGTAAACAGATGATGAAAGTGGGATTTTATGTTACATGTGTATGAAAATCGAGACACAAGATGGCCATCTTTAAAATCTAAAGAATCCTATCCAAGATATCATCACACTGAGGAAAACATAGAAAAAGCAATGTTTTTAGAAAAAGATGGGGCCTTCAGGGACCATCATTACTTCTTCTGTTTTTTGTCCTTAGATTGCATCGCCTACAAATGCCTTCTGTGAGGCTCCCTGGATGTGGAACCTCGAGCTCTGTGGCGTGAACTCTACTCCGGAAGCAGCGGCAGAGTTCCGTATTTGCTGGTCTTCACTAATTATCCCAGGCCACTCTGCCCCACAACACCTGCCCAGAGCTTAGCCCTGCCCCTCCTCAATAAGTTGATGAATACACCCGCGGATAGACCTGATTCTTAGTGTTTACCTATGTACAGTGTTGTCAGCTTTTCAAATTTTCTGATGTTACATCAAAATCTCTCCTAACTGCATTTGGGACACGCCAATACTTCTCTCAAATAAGGAAGCTTGAGTTCTTTAACCGTTTCCTTAATGTCGGTGTATTTCATTTAGTTGAATTCCATGTTACCCGGAAGCACCACGCTGAAGAACCCATGGACCAGAACCCGTGCACCGTTTCCTGAGGCTTTCTGAGTGTCAGGTTGCTCATCTGTGTGGGTCTGACTATGCCCACTTGCAGCAACAGAATGAAGATTAGAGGACCATGTAGTAGAAAACACTTAGCACTCGTAGTTACTGCTATCTAAGAAACATTGGCTTGCTTGCTTTCTGGTGGCCCTCACCGCTCTCAGAGTTCAGAACATTTCTGTTTAAAATGAGAGAAGCAGATGGCACGGAGGGGGTGTGGGGAGAGGTAGTAAGATCCGTGCCTCTCAATGGCGACAAAGTAAGGCAGCACGCCCCTGGCGCCTGAGATGGGCGTGGGATCCTGCCTTGTGGAAATGTGCCAGCACGTTTGGTTGGATGCACACATCTAGTAATCCTAGACGGGAAATTCACACAGCCGCTAGGAAGCCAGAAGTGTCTTGTTTCCACTACATTTGATTACCTACTGTCCCCAGTCCCGCAGGGAATCCGTCTCCTCCAGAGCGTGTCCCGGTGCCTCTGTCATCCCCAGCAAAGTCTGCCCCTGGGGCTGGCCCTGAGCATTCTGCTCCTGCTGTTTTAAGAGGGACAAAGGCATCCTAAACATCCTATATATGACCCATTTCTTCTGTGTGGTGTCATCACTTATTCTAATATTTTCATTTTCTCTAAATACTAAACAACACAAGAAGGGCTGGTGTTAATATAATTACTGTGCAACTCACCAGGCAGATACCCTTTAATCCAATGTTTGGCCTGAGATGAGATAGAATGTCTTTTATTCTCATGAATAGGTTATAAACATATTAAAATTAAATGAATTCAAAAAATGTCCACAGACATCTCCACAACCAATACAATGAGCAGTGCTGGACTTGGCCTAGATTCTAAAGGCTGTCTATTTGTCAGTGGACGCTACCTGTTAAATAAAGGACAGTCAACCAAGAAGGTTGGATGAGGAAGTGAAGGACTGCCTCTTCATCACTCAAATTTCAGTTCTGTATTTCTACCCCTGACCTGCACCGCGTCGCCATCTGCCCCCAGGACGCCACCATGAGGACAGCACGTTTGTCATCATATTATAAACACCGAAAGCTGCTCGTGAGGCTCTGATATTGCGAAATCATTGACATTAAAGATAGTATCACATCACTAACACCAAACATTATTATAATTTGTAAGAAGTAGACTTTAGGGGCCCGTGCTGTGATGCAGTGGGTTAAGCCACTATTGGCAGTGCTGGCATTGCATATGGGCGCCAGTTCAAGTCCTGGCTGCTCTGCTTCCAATCCAGCTCGCTACTAATGTGCTTGGGAAAGCAGCGGAGGATGGCCTGAGTCCTTGGGCCCCTGCAGCCACATGGGAAATCTGGGGGAAGCTCCTGGCTTCAGCATGGCCCAGCCCTGGCCATTGCAGCCATTTGGGGATGAACCAGTGGATAGAAGATCTCTCTGTCTCTCCTCTCTGCCTGTAACTCTGACTTTAAAATGACTAGATAAATCTTTAAAAGAAAAAAAGAAGTAGGCTTTACTCTCAAGAAATCTAGGATTACAGAAAAGCTGGGCAGTAGTGTTCTCTATTATATACATCGAGCTCTCAGTAGTGCATCTATTATAATTGCTGTCAATATTAACACAGCATTATTAACTGGAGTTAACAGTTTAATTAAGGTTGTAGATTATATAGACTTTGTGAATGTATAATGATATGTATCTACCATTATAATATCACATAGAGTAGTTTTACTATTGTAGAAATCCCTTATATTCCAATGATTCATTTTCCCACCCTCTCCTTTATAAGCCCATGGAAGCCACCTAAGATGCTGATTCTTTGGCCTTTTGCAGAATGAATGTTGTTGGGATAGCACAGCACCTGGCATTTGCATATTGGCTTCTTTCACTTAGCAGTGTTTTCAAGGTTCTTCCATGTCTTTTCTTAGCTTGATTTTCATTCCTTCTTATTGTTGATAAGGAACTCACTGTATGCGAATGTAGTTTGCTTATTCGCTCATTCATTTGCCTACTGAGCCACACCTTTCTTTCCTCCAACTTCTGAGAATTGTGAGTAAAGCCGCTGTAACCTTCCACGTGCCCATCTCCGTGTGGTGTAACAAGGGACGTGTCTCCTGGATCACGAGGCAAGAGTAAGCTCAGTGCTGAGAAGCTGACACGCCACCTTACGGAGTGGCTGTGCCTCTAGTCCCACAGCAATGCATGACAGGTCCTGCCACTCCACCCGCACTTAACCACTAGGAGTGTTGGGGATGCTGGCTATGCTAATGCATGTTCATAGTAACTCATTTTATTTTGAAATTCTTTAATGATATTTCATATTGTACACCTATTCATGTGCTCACTGCCAGTTGTATATTCTTTGGTCTGTCGTTCTTGAGCTCTGTTGTACTTTGTTTTTAACTTGAGTTATTTGCTTATTGTTATTCTTCCTCCTCCTTTTCCTTACCCCCCTCCTCCTTCTTAAGGGTTCTCCATAAAATTTTGGTTACAAGTTCTTCATCAGGTGTATGTTTTACGAAGATCCTTCCCTCCAGCACGTACTCTGTGGCCTGTCCTTTTCTCTCAACAGTGTGTTGACAGGGCAGAAGTGATTAACTTCAGTAAGGCCCAACATGCCAACTTTTTATTTCATGTAGTGTGTATGCTTCTGGTGTTCCGAGAAGTCACCGTCCCAGCCAATGTGTCAACATTCTACAATCAGTTTGTTAGCAGCCACAAACCAACTTTATGGGACTTAACCAGGATTTCATGGCTTCTGTAGAACAAGTTGTGAAGAACTGATGTCTTGGCAATACTGATTCTCCTTTCCATGTATGTGAATTATTTCTCCATGTATTTTAATTTTTTAAAATTCCATCAGTTTTATATTTTTCATATAAATCATGTATATGTTTTGTTAGATTTATACACCAGTATTTCCGTTTTTAGTGCTGAGGTAAATAGCATTTTTGGAAAATTTGAAAGATCACTTATTCATTGCTGATATATAGGAAACTGATTGACTTTATGTATTAACTTTGTGTTATGCAGCTTTTATATAATCATGTGTTAGTTCCACTATTTTTATCTTCAGTTTTTCTGCATACCATTGGCAAGCAGAGAGTTTTATTTTTCTCTTCCCAATCTGCATTCCCTTATCTTTTTCTTGTCTTATTGCAGTAGCTAGGACTTCCAGTATGATGCTGAGTAAGCCCAGATGCATCACAATGTTTGCCTTTTTCTTGATCTTGGTGGGAAAGTGTCAAGTTTCTCCCCACTAAGATGTTAACTGTAAGCTTTTGTGGATATTCTCCATAAAAATTCTCCCTACCATTCAACCCAGCCATACCACTCCTTGGAATTTACCCAAAGGAAATTAAATTGGCAAACAAAAAAGCTGTCTGCACCTTAATGTTTATTGCAGCTCAATTCACAATAGCTAAGACCTGGAACCAACCCGAATGCCCATCAACAGTAGATTGGATAAAGAAATTATGGGACATGCACTCTATAGAATACTATACAGCAGTCAAAAACAATGAAATCCGGTCATTTGCAACAAAATCGAGGAATCTGGAAAACATTATGCTGAGTGAATTAAGCCAGTCCCAAAGGGACAAATATCATATGTTCTCCCTGATCGGCAACAACTAACTGAGCACCAAAGGGGAAACCTGTTGAAATGAAATGGACACTATGAGAAACAGTGACTTCATCAGCTCTTGTGCTGACTGTTGATGTATAATGTAATACTTTATCCATTTTAGTATTTTCTCTTTGTTTTGTTCTAGTACTATTGGTTGAACTCTGTGATTAACACACAATTATTCTTAGGTGTTTAAATTTTAACTGAAAAGTGATCCCTGTTAAATATAAGAGTGGGAATAAGAGAGGGAGGAGATGTACAATTTGGGACATGCTCAATCGGACTTGCCCCACGTGGTGGAGTTAGAAATGTGCCAGCGGATTCCAATACAATCCCATCAAGGTGGCATGTACCAATGCCATCTCACTAGTCCGAGTGACCAATTTCAGTTCACAATTGATCACACTGATAGATCTAAGAGTCAAAGGGATCATATAAACAAGACCTAGTGTCTGCTAATACTAACTGATAGAATCAAAAAGGGAGAGGATGATCCAACATGGGAAGCAGGATACACAGCAAACTCATAGAATGGCAGATTCCTAAATAGCACTCTGGCCTCAGAATCAGCCCTTAAGGCATGCAGATCTGGCTGAAGAGCCCATGAGAGTATTTTAGGCATGGAAAGCCAAGACACCCTGGGGAAAAAAAAAAAAAAGAAGACCTAAATGGAAGATCTCTGTGAGTGAGATCCCAGTGGAAAGAACGGGGCCATCAGAGAAGGAGGTACCTTTCTCTGAAGGGAGGAGAGAACTTCCACTTTGTCAGAATAAGATCGAAGTCAGTGAACCCAAAAGGCTTCCATAGCCTTGGCAACTCATGACTAGAGCCTAGGGAGATTACTGACGCCATAAACAAGAGTGTCAAATTGTTAAGTCAACAACAGGAGTCACTGTGTACTTACTTCTCATGTGGGATCTGTCCTTAATGTGTTGGCCAATGTGATTCAAATCTATAACTAGTACTGAAACAGTATTTTACACTTCGTGTTTCTGTGTGGGTGCAAACTGATGAAATCTTTACTTAATATATACTGAATTGATCTTCTGTATGTAAAGATTATTGAAAATGAATCTTGATGTGAATGGAATGGGAGAGGGAGCAGGAGATGGGAGGGATGTGAGTGGGAGGGAAATTATGGGGGGGAGCCATTGTAATCCATTAACTGTACTTTGAAAATTTATATTTACTAAATAAAAAATAAATAAAAAAAATTTTTTTAAATCTCTATTCCTAATTTGCTGAGCATTTTTCTAATGAGTTGGTGCTGGATATGTCAAAGGATTTTTTTGTGTCTATCCATATGATCGTATTTCTGAAGACTGCTGATGTGATGGCTTTAGTTTTGTGTAGCATTTAATTGATTTTTGAGTGTTGAAATGGTCTTACACATCCAGAATAAATCCCAGTTGGCTATAATATACTCTTATTTTTATGGAGCAATTTAGTCAAAATTATATTTGGATGTCAATTCAGGATTTATTTTTAGTGAACTAGACTTCAAATCTCTCTCTTCCTTGCATTGTTATTCTTAATTTTTGTCTGTATATTCCTACAAAATTAAATCAGATTGCTACAATAATTTCTAACCTCTGTATGCCTTGCTCCAGGTATACCCCTGTGCTGGAATATTAATTATTCCTCTTAAACAACACATATCCCAATTTCTTCTCCTTCAGCCTTCACCTGTCCCTCTCTACTGTGCTTTCTTGATCGGCAGGCACTCCCTTTTGTATTCTTCAGCTTTTTGTCCCTATAATAAATACCCAAAAGTGGCTATTTTTGAAGGAAGGAGTTTTATTTCAGTTCACTGATCTGGGGCTTCAAAGTCCAAGGTTGGTTAGCCTTACTGGCTGGCATCCAATGAGGGCAGTGGATTGTAGAATGCTTTCAGAAGGAGCCCAGCAACACCAGGAAGAAGAGAGAGGGGGCAGCTAGGCACACCTTGGCCTTACTAGCCTGTACTCTTGTGAGAACTACCTGCCAAGAGCATGCCCCAAATCTAAACACCTCCCAACGGGCCTACTTCCTAGACACCATAATTGGGCCAAGCATCTTTCCTCAATCCATTACTCATTGGCATCCATAAATCAACCGTTAATATAAGTCTTCAAGTACCAATTTTTCAATCACTGGCCTTTGAGAGACACCTAAACTCATATCCACACACAAAATTCCCGTCAGGAACTGCATCTCACACATGCATTCCTCTCCAAGAGTGCCAAATTCAGCCCAATATTAATTCAAAAATCTGAAGTCCAAAGTCTCACTGGAGACCCAAGACAAGCTCTACATAAGCCTATAAGAACCCTAGTTACATAATTCCAAAATGCAGTGGCAGGACAGACTGAGGGCACACATCCCCACTCTGAAAAGTGGAGACAGAGACATGGGAAGGATTGATAGGCTGAAGCGAATTTTAAAAAAATGCCAGTAGGGTAAACATTAAGTCCTGATGCTCCATGTCCAGCACCCTGGACACTGGGGTGGAGTGAGCTCCCCAGGCTGGGGGCAGCTCCGACCCTACAGCTTTGCTTCAGTTCTCAGAGGAGGAGTCTCTGTAGTTCCACTTGCTGTTGTCTTGACAGGGACTCTCAGCCCTGAATCTGGGCATTTCCTCTTGGCATCACCCTGCTGGGATTTCTCCTTGGTGGCTCCAGATGTGGTACAAGTCTTGGCTTAATCCCAGGTTGCGTGAAACATTCTTAAATGCTGTGGCCCAGGAGTGCAGTGGAGGATGGCCCAAGTCCTTGGGCCCTGCACCCCATCGGAGACCAGGAGAAGCACCTGGCTCCTGCCTTCAGATCAGCGCAGTGCGCCAGCCGCAGCACGCCGGCCACGGCGGCCATTGGAGGGTGAACCAACAGCAAAGGAAGACCTTTCTCTCCGTCTCTCTCTCTCACTGTCCACTCTGCCTGTCAAAAAAATAAAAATTAAAATTAAAACATGTAGATGGGCACCTCGATTCCTTTGTGTGTCTCCTGGTCTCCGCCATGCAGCTCTTCTCGGAGGCTGAATGTGGGTGACTGTGGCTCCCAGGCTGTCCCTCAGTGGTGTCCCACATTGCTGACAGCCGTTTTCTTTCCAGCTCTCCCTGTGCAGCTTCCTTTCATGGCTTCACGGGATATTGGCCTCAAAGAGTGGCACGCAGAGGCCCAAACCTGCAGCACAACTCCGCTGCTCTCCGGAGCTTTTCTCTGAAACCTCAGTGAAAGCTGGCATGGCCCCCATAACTGCTGCAAACCTCACACTCGCAAAGCAACACCACGTGGATGCCGTTACCAAGGAGGCTGGGCCTGGGCTCACCTGGTCTAAGGCTGCAAACATGCAGCACTTCACTGGCAAACACAAGGGAATTAATCAGTGAACGTGCCCTGGATTCTGTAAAATAACTGCTCTTCCTCCACACCTGCAAAGGGAGGGGAGGCCTCTGGGGTCTCTCACACATCTTCAGGTTCTCCCTCAATCTCTTATTCATTAACGCATGGCTCCATTTTACTTGTGCTAATATTTTTAGCAAGAGCTTTCTCTATCTCATTTTCTAGTCCCAAGGATGTCTCCTATTCCTTCCTTCTACGACCAAGACTTCCCCATTTTCAGCGCTACTCCTTTTTATCTCCGAATGCTGTTAACAGCAGCCAATAACACCTGTGCTGCAGCTTGCACGCTTTGCTGTCTTGAAATCGCTTCTGTCAAACAAACAAGTCTCACGTCTCTAGTTCGGCCTCCCAGAACATGTCAGGACAGGAACACGGTAGAGGCATGTTCTTTGCCGTGGAGTAATAAGAGGGGCCTTCAGTCCAGTTCCCAAAAGCATCCGCACTTCCATCTGAAATCTCAGCATGGCATTGCCATCCATGGTCCTGTCAGCATGCTGGTCGTCTGCGCCCTCTCGAATCACTCAAGGGCTCCTGTAAAGGTGTCCTGGGATTTCTCTAGTTGTTCAGCCAAAGGCTTCCAAGGTTTTCTAGGATAACAACCCCACATGCCCGTCCACATAATCAGGCTTTTATAACCAACATCTACATAAGAATTGCCTTCCAAGGGCATGAGGGCACGTCAGAACTCTCACTGGGTCCACCTCCTGGACATCAGAATTGGATCCAGTTCCCACCCCTATTCCATCAGCCATTAACTATCCACAACATAAGGCTTTGGGGACCATGTCTTCCACCCGTGGACATTTGGGGGACACCAAACCGTGGCACCTCCCTTTCCTAGTGACTCTGGTGAACACTGCAACACCCTCTGCCACCAGCATCCTTTCCCTCTTCCACGCTTTATACTTATGTGACTCCACAGGACTTGTACCATCAGAATTAGTTTTCCAAATGTCCACAGGGCTCATGGCTTAAAACACAGTAGTGGCCGGTGCCGCGGCTCACTAGGCTAATCCTCCGCCTTGAGGCGCCGGCACACTGGGTTCTGGTCCCGGTCGGGGCACCGGATTCTGTCCCGGTTGCCCCTCTTCCAGGCCAGCTCTCTGCTGTGGCCAGGGAGTGCAGTGGAGGATGGCCCAAGTCCTTGGGCCCTGCACCCCATGGGAGACCAGGAGAAGCACCTGGCTCCTGGCTTCGGATCAGCGCGGTGTGCCGGCCACGGTGGCCATTGGAGGGTGAACCAACAGAAGGAAGACCTTTCTCTCTGTCTCTCTCTCTCACTGTCCACTCTGCCTGTCAAAAAAAAAAAAAAAAAAAAAAAAAAAAAGAACAGTAATTTATCATCATTCACTTCTGGAAATCAAAAATCCTAAATGTGTCTCACTGGACCTAAGTTAAGCTGCCTGCAATTCTGTGTCCCTTTCCGGAGGCTCTGGGGGAGGCCATCTCCCCTGCTTCCTGTGGGTTTTTGGGGCACCTACAATCCTTGGCTCATGGCCTCATTCTTCCAAGCCAAGAGTGTTATCAAGTCTCCACTAACTACAGCCGGAAAAGGTTCCTGGCTCTTAGGGATTCACCTGCTTAGCTTGGGTACATCAAGATTACCCAGCATCCTCCTCCCTCATCTGCAGGTGCTCAGTCTTAAGCACAGCTGCAGAGTTCCTGTTCTTGTACCATAATCAGTCACGGGTTCTAGGATGAGGGCAGGCTCACTCTTGTAGGTTGCAGCATTCTCACTACCACCCCACGTAAAATTTCGGTTATTATATAGCCTTTTCTTTTTTAAAAAAGATTTATTTTATTTATTTGAAAGATGGAGTTACAGAGAGAGGTAGAGACAGAAAGAGAGGCCTTCCATCCACTGGTTCACTCCACAGATGGCTGCAACAACCAGAGCTGCATAGATCCAAAGCCAGGAACCAGGTGCACCCACGTGGGTGTGGGGGCCCAAGGACTTGGGCCATCTTCTACTGCTTTCCAGGCCATAGCAGAGAGCTGGATCAGAAGAGGAGCAGCCAGGACTAGAACTGGCACCCATATGGGATGCCTGTGCTTCAGGCCAGCGCTTTAACCTGCTGTGCCACAGCGCTGGCCCCATAGCCTTTTCTATTATATTTGTCTAACAACTGAGATATAAACTGTGTAACGGTAAGGTCATGGTATTCTGTTTTTATTTTGCCTATTTTTTTCTGTATCTCCAGATGGGGCGTGGCCCACATTCACTGTGCTTCACAAATGCGTGATCATTGTAAGGCTATCCAATGGGCTATAGCATCCTGTGTGCATGCCGTAACTCACTGCTGACTTACATATGTATTAATGGCAAGGCTAGGTCGTGCAGCATATCTTCTTAACATCCTGCTAAATAACCGGTATCAATCAGTGTGTGCTGAGTAAACAAGTTGGAGTGTAGTGAGTGAAAACACCTTCCGAATTGAAAAAAAAAGCCAAGCCTGACATTTAAAAAATGAAAATTGCAATATTATGTTGGCCATAAATGCAAATAAATGATATAATTTCCATGAGAATAGCGCAGTGTCAAAATTTGTACACAGTGTTGTGTAAGTCATTTGCAGGCTGGACTTTCTTATTCCTATTTATTCTTAAAAGTTATCTGACTTTTTTGAGGCTTACAGAATCGATTATTTGTGAGCATATTCATACCCGAGCAGTTACCTATAACTTCTTCCCGAGGCTCTGCCCTCACACTCTTCTTTCTGATGGGATCTCTCTCAAAGGAGACAGCTCCTGCCTCGGGAAGTCAGAAGCACCCAGTACAGCTGCGCTTCCATCTGTGGTAATGCACTTCCGCATGGTGACTCGTACTTAAGAGCTTGGTCTCCCCTTTGGTGAGCTCTGAAGTAGTTCTTCATCTATTAAAGAGTTTGCAGGATGGCACCCCAGAGGTCTGCAGCTCCCCTCATGCCACACCTGTATTGATCACCATCCCTTCCCCTCTCCACACTCCGGTGAGGATCCACTGAGCAGCTCAGCCTTATTAGCTGAATTAAATGAAGACCAACACTGGGGCCGGCGCCGTGGTTCACTTGGTTAATCTGCTGCCTGCGGCGCCGGCATCATGTATGGGCGCCGGGTTTAGTCCCGGTTGCTCCTCTTCCAGTCCAGCTCTCTGCTGTGGCCCGGGAGGGCAGTGGAGGATGGCCCAAGTGCTTGGGCCCTGCACCTGTGTGGGAAACCAGGAGAAGGCACCTGGCTCCTGGCTTTGGACCGGTGCAGCGCGGGCTAGCGGCCATTGTGGGGATGAACAAAAGGAAGGAAGACCTGTTTCTCTGTCTATAACTCTACCTGTCAAATAAATTACAAGAAAATTTAAAAAGACCAACACTGCTTTATTCCTCTCAGAAAGGAAAGATCTCTCTGCTGCCATCTATTCTACAATAAATGCACACAGTGCTTGCAGCAGAAGCAGCCAGTGTGGCTTCAGAGGGGACGGTTATCACCAGGATGTCCCCTTCCAGGCAGGCCCCACCTCCCTCCCTGCTAACGTCTCTGCAGCACAAGGCAGAGAGAAAATCCTGTGACGTTATAGAAAGGTGCAGTTTAATGCACTGCTGGTGGAGGACTTGTGTCGCTTACCGAGCAACTGTTTAAAACATCTCTCTGAAACTTGCTTTACAAGAGGGGACTTTTTTTTTTTTTTTTGACAGGCAGAGTGGACAGTGAGAGAGAGAGACAGAGAGAAAGGTCTTCCTTTGCCATTGGTTCACCCTCCAATGGCCCCCATGGCCGGCGCGCTGCGGCCAGCGTGTCGCGCTGATCCGATGGCAGGAGCCAGGTGCTTCTCCTGGTCTCCCATGGGGTGCAGGGCCCAAGCACTTGGCCATCCTCCACTGCACTCCCTGGCCACAGCAGAGAGCTGGCCTGGAAGAGGGGCAACTGGGACAGAATCCGGCGCCCCGACCGGGACTAGAACCCCATGTGCTGGTGCCACAAGGCGGAGGATTAGCCTATTGAGCCACGGCGCCGGCCTACAAGAGGGGACTTTTAACAGTTCACATAAAGTGGAATTAAAAGATAAATTTATTTTGCTGTAATGATTTTTTGAAACCTATGCGAAGTGTTTTCATAATACACATTTTCAGGAACTTTCTGAAGATCCCCCATATGGGACCTGAGCACAGGGGTCTACCATCCTTTTGTGAGCTTTGGTTTTCTCGTCTGAACGAAAAGGAATAATGGAGCTAATTCAGTTACATGCGCTTTACTCACTGCATTGTGTATTTACCACTATTGCGTTACTTCTTACAACTTTCACAATATATGGAACAAGCAGAGTTTAGCGAATTCATATCACCTCCTGGAAGAAAATATCTATTTAAAAGCTACCTACTAGGGTTTTGTACTCAACCTCCTTTTGTGCTCATGCCCTGAGGGGCCACCTTCACCCATGTTTGAAAATGCCCCGAGTAATTGTGGGGATTCCACAACTGTCCAGCTCTTTTTATAATATTCATGGGCACTAGAAGCTAATGCATTCTCTCTCTCTCATTTTCTCTCTCTCTCTCTCTCTCTCACACACACACACACAATCTTGCTACCAGGTCAATTGTACAACAACATAAGTATAAATCCAACCATATACAACCTACCAACTTGTTTTGTCCACATCAAGTCACAAAACTTTTAGCTTCCTCCAACAAGGTTTTTGGAATCCTTCTTGTCCATCCCAGATAAAGTCTCTAAAAATACTCTGGATAAATGGTTCAGCCTAACATGAGTACAGTGATATTCTGTTGCTTACCAACAACCTTCTGGGTGCAGAAGTCCTGCTCTGGGCATTCGGGGCCAAACTGGTTCAAGGTCTCTATCAATCAGCCCCAAAACGCAAGAGGCATGGTGGGCACTGCATTCTCGTGTCCATTCCAGCAGTGAACGTAAGTAAACCCACCACGTTCATAGCCATTTCTCCCAAGGCAACACCTGGGAGAGACTTAAGTTGGAGGCCTTCCAGGGGAACTCTCCATTGCTGGTGCCCATGATGCTAAGGAGGATGAACCAGATTTCAGTTCCTCAGGTTAGATTTGTAGCTTAAAGTAACTCATGGTGTCAAATTGTTAAGTCAACAACAGGAGTCACTGTGCACTTACTTCTCATGTGGGATCTGTCCTTAATGTGTTGTCCAATGTGAATCAATGCTGTAACTAGTACTGAAACAGTATTTTACACTTTGTGTTTCTATGTGGGTGCAAACTGATGAAATCCTTACTTAATATATACTGAATCTATCTTCTGTATATAAAGATAATTGAAAATGAATCTTGATGTGAATGGAATGGGAGAGGGAGTGGGAGATGGGAGGGGTGCAAGTGGGAAGGAAATTATGGGGGGGGGGAGCCAATGTAATCCATAAACTGTACTTTGGAAATTTATATTTACTAAATAAAAATATTACCAGAAAAATAAAAAAATTCAATGTAAATAAATGTCAAAAAAGAAAGCAAACTATCCAATAAAAATGGTGAAAATAAAAAAGTAAAAAAGTAACTCTTTACAAACACAGCATACCATCTCCACGTACCTATTTTAAACTGTACATATTTAAAGTGAATCACACACAATAAACAGCTTCCCAAACCTTTAACTATGTTATGTTCTGTGACAAAAGAAACTTTGCAGATGACTAACGAGTCTGAGCCTGAGACGGTGCTATTTTCCCGAGTAACATGGTCATGCCCAGTGTTATCTCATGACTCCTCCAAAGCAGAGTCTTCAGCTACAGTGACGGAGAGAAAGAAGGGGATGAAAATGGAAGAGCAGAGGAGCCGGCTTTGGAGACCTGGAGATGGAAACTTCTGTTTCACACGGGGCTTTCAACACCATGAGGGCTTTGTGAAATCATTACAATTACTATGTGGGCGGCATGATTACATTGCAACACGTTTAAAATGTGTTGTTACAAATTTGAAATGTGAAGGGCGGTGAGATTGGCAATATCATTTTCACATCTCAGATGCATTGTTGAAACAGAATAGTTTACTTGGAGCAAGATGAGACAATTCTGGAAGAAGTCCTAGATCTTTCTGCCAGCATGGGCTTGAACATGGCATAGGATAAATTTTCAATCCAGAGGTGTAAGACCCGGGTGTGCCAGACAGTGTCAAGAAACCTTGAAATTGATAATCATTCCTTTTTTAAAAAATTCCCAGTTGAAATTCATCACATATTAAGTAACTTTGTATAGTTTTTAAGCTGACAGATAGTCATTTTATAAGTAATGACTCCTTTAAGGAGACCCAATGAAATATAGTAAGTTAAATGTGGAAAATATATGGTCTAAAGGATGTTCAACAACTCACTCCAACAATTTCAGGCCATGCTTATTGTGTACAGTCAGGAAAATGGAATTGTTCTAGAATCTGCCAACCTGAGGCCTCACAGAAAGACTGCCATCGCTGTGTGTCGCACTGTTGTGCGTAGTTAAGTGGTACCGCCTTGTCCTCTACAAAACGTGAGTCCTGGAAGCCACCCCAACACAACGGCTATGCTCATGATCCGCCAATGAATCTATCCTGAACGTGGATTCCTCCGCCTGCGAGCAACAGATACAAAACAGAGACCAGCTGCCAGGAGCTGTCTTGGTTTACTTGTGCAGTGAGTTGATTAGGCTGGGCCAGCTGTGATGAATGCTACTTATTTCAATCCCTCACCAGTTAGAGCTCCTAAACTTTTTAGCACTTTTGCATCTTATTGATTCTGCAGTTGCACTGCATGTTTGGTCTTTTCTCACATCGCTCCCACTAAGAGGAAACACTTCCAGGTGTGTGTGTGTGTGTGCACCTGCGCATTGCTGGACTCCCCTACCTTCTGTCCACTGTTTTATCTGTAACGAGAGATGCCCACTATGATTCTTTCTTTCTTCATTCTCCAAAGCCAGATGCCCAATGTCCCACCAAAAACATGAACTTTTGACTAGTGCCAAAATCTCTTGGGAGATTGAAGTTTACAGAGGAAAGGCCAAAGGAGGCAAAGCTGTTGGAACAGGACGTGCCGAAAGTACTCTATTTGGAGCTGAAAATGCAGCTTTCGACACATATTGATGAAGCCAACTGTGATGACGTTACTGGAGTACTTGTGAAGACGCTGCTTTAACCCAGCACAGCAATGCTATCCCTGCAGTACTCACCACACAAAACCTGGCTCCCAGCTCCGGTGCCGCCTCCTGCACTCCAGCCCGTGCCCCTTGCCCAACACAACCGACGTCATGTATGTAGCAGCCTGTCCACACGTGGGATGAGACAGGCTCCCGCTTGCTCAGAGGCGTTCCTTTTATCTGTTATTCTCTGATGTGTCTGGATGTCTGTGACATTCATCCACATCTTACTCTTGGGCAGGACATCTGCCCCAGTTCTCAAACGTAGTAAGCAGGGGGCGTGGTTTTGAAGAACTCACCATTTTGTGCAGGTTGAATTGGTTATATGCACCGTGGCCGCAGCACAGGGAACACGCTGTGTGTGCACACACTGCACATGCTTCTGTGTACATTATTATACCCCTGACGGCGGGCATTGTGTCTTAATCAGGCCTGACTTCCACTTTGATATAATTCTTAGCTCTAAATAAAAGCCAGCAAGTGCTGTTGAGTGCGTGTGAACTGAAGTGAACTGAATTGAGGCAAACTGAACAGCTTGAGGTCAGAGTTGCCTTGGATCCATCTGCCTCAGAGGACTTGTTTTTCTTTCATTTTTTTAAAAACAACTGAATCCAGATTTAATTAGGAAAAAACCTTCATTTTAATCACTATGGAGCCTCTAATTTAGTAGTGACTTAGCTTTTATATTCAGTGTGACAGTTCTCCTCTGCAGTTACCACGTTAGAAATATTTACGTTTCCCTGCAGAGGTAAGAATGCAGGGGTGCACTGCCTGCTAGAGGCTGAAGTCCTTTTGCAGTGGTCAGCCCTGCTGAAGTGGCTGCTGCCTGTGGGCGCGTGTGCACTGCTCAGCGGGGTGCGGACACGCAGGCTGTCTAGGGCTGGAGCACAGTAGTATGAAGACGGAGCCTCACCGCCCACTCAGAGGGTAGCGCGCCCAGGGCGTGCCTTTGGAGGGGAGCAGACCGGGAGCTGTGGCGGACCTTTACTGGGAGCACCCGCCATCCCGGGTGCCATCCAAGCTTCTCTCTTAAGGCGGAGAGGCTTCCCTCACCCCCGACTGCTCTGCCAGCCAGACAGCCCCTGCTCCCCTATGCTGCAGGACCTGAACGGCTCCCCCGCACCCCAGCTCCCTGAACCCTCCATCCCCCCACCCCAGCTCCCTGAACCCTCCGCCCCCCGCACCCCAGCTCCCTGGACCCTCCATCCCCCCACCCCAGCTCCCTGGACTCTCCATCCCCCACACCCCAGCTCCCTGGACCCTCCATCCCCCACACCCCAGCTCCCTGAACCCTCCATCCCCCACACCCCAGCTCCCTGAACCCTCCATCCCCCACACCCCAGCTCCCTGGACTCTCCATCCCCCACACCCCAGCTCCCTGGACCCTCCATCCCCCACACCCCAGCTCCCTGAACCCTCCATCCCCCACACCCCAGCTCCCTGGACTCTCCATCCCCCACACCCCAGCTCCCTGGACCCTCCATCCCCCGCACCCCAGCTCCCTGAACCCTCCATCTCCCACCCCAGCTCCCTGAACCCTCCATCCCCCACACCCCAGCTCCCTGGACCCTCCGTCCTGAAGGCTCGATCTGTATAAGGCAGAAGTCTTTGCCTGCTCACCAGGCTCTAGGGGAAACCTCCCTGGCCCTTCAGTGACGTTGCAAGCCTCTCTAGTTGCAGAACCATTTCCCGGGAAGGGGCTCGTCTCATGGCCCAGCACGATGCTTGCGCCAGCTTTGCATCCTCCTATGTGAAGGTAAGTGAGTGAGTGAGTGATAATGCAGATTCTCAGGTGAGCTGGCCGTCACACACGGGCACACGCACCCAGCAAGCAGGAACACTCAGCCAGGCAAACGTGCTCAGAGGCGTGCGCTGTGCACTCCGGCATCAGCCGGCAGAGGACCCGGCAGGCGTGGATTCACCGAAGGCCCAAGAGGAGCAGCTGGGGAACGGAGTCCAGGCCCCGGCAGGCGCCACTTCGAGCCTCATCACTGCAGCTGTGTGGTTCTGCAAGGAGAACGTCGCACCCAAAGCGAGTTTGCTTTCCTGCCCAGAGGCAGTTTTGCAGACTTAAGAAGAATGAGTTAGGAGGAAAACTCTTCTGAGATGCAAGGAACTAAGGCCTGGCTTCAAGGGGGGAGTGACTGAAAGTGAAAGAGGCAGAAACAAGGAACAGGAGGCAGCTCGTGTCCTGCACCAGTCACGGGGACAGACGCAGGCACAGCCGGAGGAGCAGCGCCCAGGCCCCTGTGCGAAGCCCTCTCCAGGCTGCGGACACTGAGCTTCCCTTGGTTCTGAAACGCCTGAGGCCACTCTGGGGTCACTGGAGAGAAACTGAAGGTAAGCGAACAGGTGTTCTAAATGAGACTGTTGGCTTAGACGGTCTGGCTGCACGTACTTAACTCAGGTTCGCAGTGGGCTCAGTAAACCCTGGCCACACTCTGGTGGGGCTGTTGTCACAGGGCCTGAAGCACTTGCAGTACCCGTGCCCTTGCCTGGGCTGTGAGGATGAAGGGCCACCTGGGTCGCTGCTGCAGCTCTGGAGAGATGCCCAAGGCATGAACACAAGACCCAACAGTGAGTCAGTCCCCAGAGTCAGCTCCCTCTCACTGCCACAGTCTTCTTAAAGGAAATGGTGGCTTTCCTTCAAAGGGGTTTGAATAGCCTGGATATCTAGATTCCTATTTTATTTTTTAAATGATAAGTCTTTGGTGAACCTGATTAAAATTGTGGACATCAGCAAAATAAGTATTGTCATAAACACACACTTTTACAATAAATTTCAAGATATTCACAGACCTATAAACCTACACAAGAATAATAAGAACCCTAATTTGGAAGGAAAGTATGGACTGAGGGGGGAAATATAAGTAACTGTTGCAAGACAGAAATTCAAAGACCTGGCAGAATGGACATTGGCATTGCTGATTCTGAGCGTAGAAGGCAGGGTTTGTGAACCAGGGCCTGCTGTTGTAAGGAAGGGTGTGTGTGAGGAGGAAGCGTGTGGACATCCTTTATTACAGATACAGCTGGATGCAAAGGGAAATATTTATAGATGTGGGTTAGCCAATTGTTCAGGTGAGAGAGCTTAGAGGCAACTCACCCTGTTATCAATGAGCACACCTAGCGCTTGGTTCTTAGTATCTATCACCATGTTCCAGTAAGAGGAAACATCTGGAAGAAATGGCCGATTCTAGAACTGGAGCAGTGAACGTAAAAACATAATCCCAGAACACTGTATAATGGCAGGGTTTAAGGAAATGTTCAAAAAATATCTACAGTCAAAGGAAGGTATTAAAAGAGGGGCCCCAATGGTGAATGCTAGAACAATTTGAATTATAAAATAAATGAGGCAGCACTGCATTACAATGCAAAGTATAAAAAAAGTGTATGTGACTGTACTAAAGTAAGTCAGTAGGATTCTGAGAATTGTCAAACAGAATACTTAAGACTTCATGGCGATACTCTGCCCTTAAAGTGGACTTACTCCCCAGTCCTTTCTGTAGGCTGCACACAGTGACTTCCCACAGAGATTACAGCTTGAAAAATGAGAAAATGGGACGTGTGACAGTGAGGAAACCCGACAGGCACGTCTCACCCTGTCATTAGCATCGACGCTGATTCGAAGTGTTGATAGCATCTGCCACTGATAGGATGTGATGATCCTAGAACTTGGCTCTGTTGCCTTCCCACACACCAGTAACCCAAGTCAAATCATGAGAGAAACACCAGACAAGCACTCCTGGAGACATTCTACAAAATACTTCTCAAAACTGCTATTGTCACCTAGATCAGGAAAGGCTGAGTAATTGTCACAGCCAAGAGGAGCCTAAATATGCGTGGAAGACAAATGTCAGCTGAAACCCTAGAAGAGATCTTGGGACAGAAAGGTACCACGAGATGAACACTAAGGAGGCCTGGGGAAAGCAGTGGCTTCAGCCAATACTACTGCTGTTTGTTCATCAGTGGTGACAAATCTGCCAAAATAACGCACGAGGGTAACAGTCAGTGACGCTTGGTGTACGTGATGTGGAAGCCCTTTTGCTATTTTCTCAAGTTTTCTGAAATTCTAAAAATATTTCACAAGTATGTTTATTAAGTATCAATGAAGCAAATCTCATAAGAAAATGTTGATCTGACTGAAAAGTAGTGGAAGCACAGGTGCAGAGCACAAGATAAATGAAATTAAAAGTTCACTGAATGGAGAAAGAATACCTTGATAAAACACGCTACCATTTTGACTTAAAATTATCAACGTTGATTTAATTACTATGACATCTTTTGCATTTTAAATTGCTGTGTAAAAACCGAGTATATTTGCAAGTGTCAGGTGAGATTTATATACATGCATACATTGTGTAATGTTCAGTCAGGTTGAACACATCCATCTCGTGACACACTTAGCATTCCTTTATAGTAAACAGATTTAAAATAATGTCTTCTAATTATGAGATTATGCAAGTATCTATTCCAAACTCTGTAAAGTTTGTGAAAGTATAAATTAAAATCTTTAATAATACATTTCCCTAAGCAATTCGACTTCAAAATTTCTGACCAAATGTTCTAGCATGTCAGTGGTTCATGGCAAAAGGTGTCCATTGATGCTTTATTTATAATGATAAACTCTTGAGGGATAACTTTAGAATAAGTACTTTTTTAGGAAATGCCACTATATCTATATTACTCAATCGTATACTCGTTAAATTTCATGCTAATGTTTCTTTATGAGAAAGGAAAATACTTATGGTCCAAAATTATTATGATAAAATTATATATCAAATGATCTAAAATATATAAAATTAAAAAACAATGTAATTTTTACATTTTAGCATGGGTACCCTTAGGTGTCTTGAATTATGACTAATGATTATTTAAAACATTATTTATATAAGGGGAACAAAATTCATGTATTTCATTTATACAGATTAAAGAACATAATTAAACTTCCCACCCTAACTCTCTCCCTCCATCACTCTCAACCTCCACCTTCTTTTCTTATTTTTCTTTTAATTTTTATGACATACTTTTAATTTAATTTATAATCAAAAGGTTAACTCTCCACAAAATAAACAATTCAACAAGTAGTAAGTATAAAAACCACTGTTACTCACAAGTATAGGCATGGCTATAAACATTGAACAAATGTCAATTTCACTCATATACATTACATTTTCTTTGCACTCTCTATATTCATCACCACACATTGGGGAAAACATAAATCTGTCTTTTTTTGGAATAGCGTATTACACTAAAACATAATGGCCTCCAGTTGCACCCATTTTGTTGTGAAAGTCAGGATTTCATACCTTTTTATGGCTGAGTAATATTCCATCATGTGTGTATACCACAATTTATTTATCTAGTCATCAATTGATAGACATTTGGGTTGATTCCATATCTTAGCTATTATGAGTTGAGCTGCTGTAAACAAAGGGGTACAGATTATTCTTTCAAATGCTGATTTCATTTATCTTGGTAAATTCCCAGGAGTAGGATGACTGGGTTATTTGTAGATCTATTTTCAGTTTTCCGAGGAATCTCATACTGCCATCCATAATGGTTGTACAAGTTTCCACTCTCATCAACAATATATTTGTGTTCTTTTTTCCCCACATTCTTGTCAGCATTTCTTATTCTTTGAGTTCTGGATGGTAGTTATTCTAACTGGGGTAAGGTAAAAGTTAACTGTGGGTTTTATTTGCCTTTTTGATGGCTGGTGATCTGAGCATCTTTTCATGTTTTTGTTGGCCAAAAACATGTTTTCGTTCTTCCTTTGCTAAATGTCTATTCAAGTCCTTTGCCCATTTCTTAACTGAATTGTATGTTTCATTGTTGTTGAGTTTTTTGAGCTCCTTATAAATCCTTGATATTAATCCTTTATCACATGTACAGTTTTCAAATATTTTTCCCATTGTCAGCTGCCTCTACTTTATTGAGTGTTTTCTTTGCTTTGCAGAAGTGTCTTAGCTTGATGTAATCTCATTGGTCTATTTTTGCCTTTATTACCTGTGCCTAGGCATCTTATGAAACAAGTCTTTGCCTAGGCCAATGTCTTGCAGAGTCGTGTGTTGATTGCTGTATATGGTGTAAGATGGGGTCTTGTTTCACAATTCTGCATGCAGAAATCCAATTTTCCCAATGCCATTTATTGAAGAGAAGGTCCTTTCTCTAACGTGTAATTTTAACTTGTTTGTCAAAGATGCATGCATTAATCTCTAATCTGTTCCTTTAGTCCACATGCTTATTCTTGTTCAGGACCAGGGAGAATAACTGCCCTGTCCATCAAAGAAGGAGATACCTTTCTCTGAAGGGAGAAGAGAACTTCTACTTTGACTATGGCCTTGTCTAAATAAGATCAGAGTTGGCAAACTCAAGAGGCTTCCATAGCCTTGGCAGTTCATGACAAGAGCCTCAGGTGATTACTGATGTCATAAATAAGAGTGTCAGTTGTTAAATCAGCAACAGGAGTCACTGTGCACTTACTCCCCATGTAGGATCTCTGTCCTTAATGTGTTATACAATGTGAATTAATGGCATAACTAGTACTCAAACAGTACTTTATACTTTGTGTTTCTGTGTGGGTGCAAACTGATGAAATCCTTACTTAATATATACTAAATTGATCTTCTGTATATAAAGATAATTGAAAATGAATCTTGATGTGAATGGAATGGGAGAGAGAGTGGGAGATGGGAGGGGTGCGAGTGGGAGGGAAGTTATAGGGGGGTAAAGCCATTGTAATCCATAAACTGTACTTTGGAAATTTATATTTACTAAATAAAAGTTAAAAAAAGAAATAAAGATATTTTTGAAAAAATAAAGAAAATTGATACAACATCGGCTCAATCAACCACAAAAAGGAGGAGAAGATCAAAATTAATAAAATCAGAGATGATGAAAAAGTATGTTACAATGGATACCACAGAAACAAAAATAATCACTAGGAATTACTATTAACAGCTATATGCTAACAAATTGGAAAATCTAGAAGAAAAGGTTAGATTTCTGGAACCTAGGATTTACCAAAATTGAGTTGTGAAGATGCAGAAAACCTAAATAGACCAATAACCAAGGTAGAGATTGAATAAAGACTCTCCCACCAAAGAAAAGGCCAGGACTGGATGGGCTCAATGTTGAATTCTACCCAACTTTTAAAGAAGAGCTAATTCCAGTTCTCCTCAAATTATTCAAAACTAGTCAAAAGGTGGTAATCCACCCAAACTCCTTCCATGAGTCCAACATTTCCTTAATTCCAAAGATCAGAAAAATGGGAGGGACGTTATGGGGGGGAAGCCATTGTAATCCATAAGCTGTACTTTGGAAATTTATATTCATTAAATAAAAGTTAAAAAAATCTAAAAAAAAATCAGAAAAAGATACAACAAAGAAAGAAAACTATAAACCAATATCCCTGATAAAGATGCAAAAATTCTCAACAAAATACTTAGTTAATTGAATCCAACAACACATCAAAAAGATCACTGATTCATAACAAGTAGAATTTATCCTTGGTATGCATGGATGGTTCACAACATATGCAAATCAATAAATGTGATATATCATATTAACAAATTCAGAAATAAAAACCATATGGTTATCTTGATAGATGCAGAGAAAGCATTTGATAAAATATGACATCCTTTCTTGATTAAAAACCTTAAGCAAATTGGATATAGGAGGAACATACTTCAATGCAATATAGGCAATATTCAACAAAACCACACCCAGCATTATATTTAATGAGAAAACTGGAAGCATTTATACCAAGTTCCAGAACCAGATGAATACAGTTCTGGAAGGTTTGGCCAGTGCCATTTGACAAGCAAAAGAAATCAAAGGGACACAAATTGGAAAGGAGGAAGCCAAATTATCCATGTTTACAGATGAGAAGATCCTGTACACAGAGGAATCAAAAGACTTGACTAAGAGATTAGTGGAATTCATGACAGAGTTTGGCAAAATTGCAGGATAAAAAAGCAACACAAAATAATCAATAGAATTTGTATACACAAACAATGCCATGGCTGAGAAAGAACTTGTAAGATCACTAGTGTTCAAAATAGCTCCAAAAATATAAATACCTTGGGATAAATTTAGTGAAAGACATGAAAGATCTCTACAATGAAAATTACAAAACATGAAGGAAAGAAATAAAAGACACAAAAAACTGAAAAAAATCTTTCATGTTCATAGATTGGAAGAATTAATATCATCAAACTATCCATACTGTCAAAAGCAATTTATAGATTCATTGTTTAATTATTTATAACATCTCTATTTACCAATCATTCACTGCTCTGAAATGAGACAAAAATCTAACGAAGATAGATGTTCTAATCTAATCTGAGTTGAAACACAGACACAGGCTATCCTTTATGAACAATCATGTTGATAGAATTTTCATCAAAACCTTTTCTTAAGATGATTTATTCTTCTCATGAAAGATCAGATATCCTGCCAGAATACGGGATTAATTTCTAATTGCAATGTCCCGACCTAGGGTCAGGTGCATCAGAGCTCAGAAGTAAGTGATAATTTCCCTGGCATCTCTAACACTCTTCCCATCATTATCCCATTATCGCTGTATCCACAATTTCCCTATGCCCCAAGGGCCGGGCAGCCTACTTCCAAAACCCACAAACTCTAGGGTCTGCCATGCCTGTGTCAGGGGCAGGATTTTAAAATCAGTGTAAAAAAAACCAATGAAGACAATTTTGATGAATGATAATTCAAGTCCCTGGAGTTGAGAATGTATCCAAAGATCAGAAGCAGACTATAGACTTCCAGGCAAAACACAATTGGAAGTAAGTTTGAAAGAAAGTGGTATGGAGGATGAGTCTGTTACATTTTGGGGGAAACACCCGTCTTGATTTCCATTTGTTCACGCAGGATACAAGGCTCTGCAGGGCACTGAAGGTTATAACAAGCAAGACATACATGTTCACTTTCCCTGTAGGGTTCATATTCAAGTGTGTACTACAGAAATATAATGAAATTCTGTTGGCAAATAAGTAGGAAAATATTGCGATTGAATAAGTTGGAAGAAATCAGAGTAAATTTGTGCATTTAAAGTCAAGAGCAAGTGAAGTGTTTGAAATAAAAGAAAAAGAAATAAAATTGAGGGAAAGTTTCACAGGAGGAGGTACGGGCAGTGGCAAGCTGCTGGAAGTTTAACTGTCCCTGAGATTAAACAGACCTGACCTGTAGCATTTGTCGATTTCCATTATACAGCTATCTCACCATGGGCACCATGGGGAATGCACCATTCCAGGGAATATGGAACTGGGAAGAGATGTTACAGTCTGCTATGTAGCATTTCTCCCGTACAGATACTTCAGTCACAAAATATACAAAAGCACTTGAAGAGTATGAGTACTGAGCACTGCTTACTAGTTCTTTAATTGATACAATTTATGTAATTTAATTTTTGGTGATGATTGTGTCACAACTGGATCACAAATGTTGTGAAATTTAGTGAACTCTCATGAGCTGATATAAGCCATTGCCAACACAGCACTGCCAGTGCAATAGTTCCGTGTCAACAACACGGAGTATGCTAGAGTTACTGGAGTAACACTGAGTATGTTGATATAATTGTAATCGAGTATATAAGGAAAACAGCAGGGAAGAGGACTGTGAATACAGTAAGAAATCTTTCTGAGATCAAGTTGAAAACTTTGAATGCCTGTCTCAGGAAGGTGGACCTAATGTGTACCCCATGGGCATTATTGGACATTGTGTGTGTGTGTGTGTGTGTGTGTGTGTGTGAGAGAGAGAGAGAGAGAGATGCAACAAAATGACACAGATGCTAACCAGAGGATGCACCTATGATAGATTCTTTTTTTTTTAAAGAGTTATTTATTTATTTGAAAGGTAGAGTTACAGAGATGCAGTGACAGAGAGAGACAGAGAGAGGTCTTCCATCCACTGGTTCACTCCCCGGTTGGCTGTAACGGCCAGAGCTGCGCTGGTCTGAAGCCAGGAGCCAGGAGCTTCTTCCAGGTCTCCCACGCGGGTGCAGGGGCCCAAGGACTTGGGCCATCTTCCACTGCTTTCCCAGGCCATAGCAGAGAGCTGGATTGGCAGAGGAGCAGCCGGGATTAGAACCGGCGCCCATATGGGATGGCAGCACTGCAGACGGTGGCTTACCTCCTATACCACAGGGCCGGCCCCTATGATAGATTCTAATGTCAAAATGTTGGAGAAAGGGAAGGAAATTTGAAAGATTCATCTATAATGAAAAGGAAAGACAAGGAGGCACTGCAGAAACAGTAGAAAGAAGAACAGCAGACAGAAGCTGTGTGATCATCACATGCTTTTCAAACCAGCGTTTGGTGCTGGGAATCATTTCTTATGCAAAACACAGATTCTGGATTCTCTGAGTGTAGCAACTGGCAATAAGGGAGATAAGAGGCTAAGAGAAGACACTAGGAATCATACTTAGTAAAATAAAACACTCATGTGCTGTTTTCAGACTCTTTTTGTGCCCTGTCTACTCTGTTATCTTAGTTCCATTAGGTCGCTCTTATTAAAAGAGGGGAGCTACTTAACTTTCATTATGTTTGATAACTCAGTGGGGCAATTTCCAATGTGGTTCCTAACTCCAGGATTCACAGGAAAAGAAGATACATGTGTAAATTTATTAGAAACCTCTTTTTAACTTTATAAAAGGAAAAATCAGCCTTACTTTTCTATGTGGTTTTACAAATGAGTGAATGTTCCCTATCCAAAAGTCAGAATATGTTTATGAATATTCCACCTGGGTGTTTGAATTGTAATTGGTACGTAAATATACCTTAATATGATACCTGAGAGACACCTTAAAGATCAATCTCACTGAGCCTTTTCATTTTACAGATGAGAAATCTGACACTGAGTGACCTGGTAACAGTTGAACTGGTGAATGGAGATCTCATATATGACAGACACACAGCTGTCAATGGGAAACCAGACAGGCACCAGTGTGGGTCGCCCAGGAGGGGACAGGCAGGGCTGGATACGTAACTGTTCACCCAAGCTGGGAGGTCAGGCGGCTGCTAGTCAAGGCTCACATGAGCCCTGGCCTCCAGCACAGGTAGCACTGTGGCTCTCAACCTCACTGTTGTTGAGAAAATAAGTATCTCAGCAAATATGATTCTTCTGTGTTTGTGAGCAGCATATAGACTGTCTACACAGGTCTCAAATTGTTATGGACTATGTAGCTACAGTCACTGTAACATTCTGGACCTCAGCTTCCCCAGCTACCTGTAGAATGAGGAAAGGATTAGCCTTTCAGTGGGGCTAAACTGGAGCTTGTACTGGGCCATTTACACAGATGGCACAGTTAGAATGTAACTGTCATACACACAAATTGCACAGTGGGTGCTTACAGGCTGCAGAGGCGTGTGGGTGTGGCAGCTTTCTGAGGCTGGCTAGGGGAGCTGGCAGTCTCCGTGGTTACAAGTTGCCCAGCCACAGAGTCAAGAGTTTTTAGACACCGAAGAATCATCAAACCCGTATTCACAGACTTTACATGTGAAAACTACATTTTCTCAGGGTGACTGTGACTTGCACAAGCTGGCTCAGTAAGGACCTACAGTGCTCTGACAACTCAGAAAGCCCAAGAGTTCCTGCTGAGGTCTTGTGCTCAGTATCTTCCCTCTCAGAACCTACGCCTGCTTCTAATTAGTTGGGACGCAACTTAGGGCAGGACACAGTCATGCTAGCGTCAGACTGGATGAGAGACTTCTGGAGTTCCTCACGGACCTCATGCCTGTGCATCCGCACCCCTCTGCCACGAAGCCCTATTGAAGCTTCCTCCCTCTCTATCCCCTACTTCATTCCTCAGACACAAGCCTCGACCACTTGCCACCATTCAACTCTGCCTCTATTCACAAAGCCTTCAAGTCAGCCCTGATAACCTGTGTTTGTCTCACTTTTGAGTAAACAGATCACTTGTGTCCCCCATGCTTTAAGCCAAACAAAGGAAATAGTACACATCAGGAATTTAACTATCTTCCATAAATTGTGTGGAACACCCCTACGTGGCCTGATGTCTGAGATATTTTGTTAAGTAACACTCTTTTCTTCAGGAATATCCTATTAAAAAAAAAAACAGAAGGCAAACCAGCTTTGACAGTTCAATGATTTCCATAACAACACAAAAAACACATGGAAGACAGAACACCTGCATCGGCCAGGCCTTCCTGGAGCAGATGAGGTCCGAGACAAGTTTTCAAGGGCCAACAGAGCAAGCAGGGTTACCACAGGAGGTCCCCGATGCCACATGAAGCAAAGACCACATGGCCAGGAGGTCCACTCTATGCACACGAGAACACATTTGTTCAGGAGAACAAGAAGAACCCTGAGGAAGCAAAGGGCTTGGATGAGGACAGCCTAACACTTCGGTTTGGTTTTCTCTGGGTCAAAATTAGCTAAGTTTGGCTTAATCAAAAAGCAGCAGGAAGCCATCTAACGTCTTTAACAAGACCCGTGACCTGATTCAGCTGTCAGAGAGCAGCACAGGGGATTCAGGTCTGGAATGGAGAACCAGGAAGCTGGGAGACCCAGGACAGAGGTCGGATCGCAGTTCCAGGAGAGACAACAGAAGCTGTCTCACAGGGGGGCACAAAATATGTTTGCCCATAAATAGCACTCTCTGACCCTAAGCTGAGAGATAATACTAACCCAAATATCTAACTTTCATAAATGTTATTTAATATTATATTATAACATATTATAATTCGGACAGCGCCATGGCTCACTAGGCTAATCCTCCGCCTTACGGCGGCGCCGGCACACCGGGTTCTAGTCCCAGTCAGAGCGCCGGATTCTGTCCCAGTTGCCCCCTGCCAGGCCAGCTCTCTGCTGTGGCCCAGGAGTGCAGTGGAGGATGGCCCAAGTGCTTGGGCCCTGCACCCCATGGGAGACCAGGAGAAGCACCTGGCTCCTGCCTTCGGATCAGCGCAGCGGCGGCCATTGGAGGGTGAACCAACGGCAAAGGAAGACCTTTTTCTCTGTCCCTCTCTCTCACTGCCCACTCTGCCTGTCAAAAAATAAAAAATAAATAAAAAAATAAAAATAAACATATTATAATTCCTCTGGCTCCCACTCCTCCTTTCTCATGTAAGGACTGCAGTGGGAAGTCCCCCTTCCCAGAACAGACAACTTCTCCCAGGACAGGAGTCTCAGATGTACCATGTCACACTCAACCCACAGCTAGTAAAGTGGGAGAGGGGATTCGCCAAGATGAGCTGCTTCCCTTCAGAGAACGGCTCAGAACCTTCATTCTCTGCACAGCCTCCAAGACTCACGCTGTCCCCCACTCTTTCTTCTTCTCACCTGCTGATCTGGCTCTCTGACACTGGCGCCAGTGTAAGATAACCTGATGACATTTCTCCCACAGCAAAGAGCCCAGTGACAGGTCAACGGAAACTTCCACATAACTCTTGATATTCGCTTGAAGAAATGTCTGGGCGGCGGGCTAGAAAATACACACAGAGCAGCAGATAAGCTTTCCAGATGGAGCTACGAGAGGCCGTGCTGTCATCCAGAAGTCCTGGTCATCTCACTCACGCTTGGCTCTGGCCAGGATCTCAGAAAAACTCCAACCCAGAGCACACTGTGGCTTCTGGCTTCTGTATTGGGGACACGTCAGGAGGAAGTACAAGCAGCTGGGTGAGCTCACTGAGCATCCAGGCAAAGTGTTTAATCACACCAGAAAGATTGTGTGTGTGTGTGTGTCTGAGGGAGAGAGAGAGAGAGAGAGAGAGAGAGAGAGAGAGAGAGAGAAAATGAAAGACAGGTGGAGAGCAGACAGAACACAAGACCAGTTTGAGAGGACTTCAAAATATTCTTGGAAATGGAAGTAGATGATAAGTTTAATTTAGTCCGTAGTGTGTTTAATTTCATGCATATGAGTCATTAAAAAGCTAATGGAAATTGTACATTAAAATTATTTCAAAAATTTTTGCACCAAAGTATACTTATTTTTATTCCGTTTTCTACAATTTTTAAAGATTTATTTATTTGAAGGCAGAATTACAAAGAGAGAGAAAGACAGAGAGATTGATCTTCCATCAGCTGGTTCGCTGCCCAGATGGCCTCAATAGCCAGAGCTGGGCCAAGCCAAAGCGAGGAGCTGGGAGCTCCATCTGTGTCTCCTGCATGGATGGCAGGAACCCAAGTACCTGGGCCACCTTCTGGTGCTTCCCCAGGTGCATCAGCAGGGAACTAGATCAGACACTGGGCACCTGGGACTTGAACCAGTGTCCCTGCCTACGTAGCTGGTGGTAGCTTAACCCGTTGTGCCACAACGCCAGCCCCTCTACAACCTTTTTCAAGCACATATATATGGGAAATCAACTTCTCAAACACTCAGGCTAGAGATTTAGAAAGGGTTTCTGTTCTCATTGGGCGGGGTGGGGGTAAGGTCTACCCTCCACACCACCCTCAGTGGGAGAGGGCCTACAAACACTGGGACTGAAGCTGGCTGGGCTTTGGGTCATCATGGCTTTTCAGTTACCAGAGTTGTGGAAACAATCTTGCAAACCATGTAGAAGCGAGGAGTGTAGCTGTGGCCTTCAGCAGACTCCCCTCCATTCTCTGCACAAGGCTGCAGGGATGCAGGGCACAAAGAAGTCTCTGAGAACTTGAGCTCCGGAACTGCAGGCACCTGTCCAGAGGTCTCCGCAGCTTCCTTCACTCATATGCTTGGAACCAAGTAGGTCTTCAAGAATATCCCAATGCCTTCTTCCAGCACCAGACCCCTCTGAGGTTGTTTCTGTTTGTCCTGTTAGTCTTATGAATGGACCAAAGGAGTCAGGGTGGTCTCGGTTGCAAGAAGGCTCCGGTGGCAGCACACCCACTGGGACAGGATCCAGCTAGGTTAAATTTCCCACCAGTGACACAGGGCATCTTGGGCAAATTAAACCTCTCTGCCCTGGTGTTTGTCTCCAAGAAACAGGTTCAATAATTCTTCTCAACATTGCTGTGAAGATTGTGTGAGCTGTGCCACCTGTAGCATGTGGGAGAGGAGGGTGAGTATCCCAAATGTTAGCTATTACTACTGTCTTTATTGTCATTGTGGTCGCTGGCACTGAGTAGCAGGTGAGTGAGTTCTGACGTGCATTTGGATTTTACCCAAAGGAAATGAAATCAGCACTTCAGAGTTACCCGTAGCCTCTGTGTTTATAGTCCAACTCACAATAGCTAAGTTATCAATTGTTATCTGTAGCCTCTGTGTTTATAGTCCAACTCACAATAGCTAAGTTATCAATTGCACCACATGTCCATCAGCTGATACCTGGACAGAGAAATGTGGTATGTGCACTTCATGGAATACTACTCAGGCATACAGAAGAATGAAATCCTGCCTTTCACAAACAAATTGGATGCAACTGGAAACCATCATGCTTAGTGAAATAAAATGGCCCCCCAAAATACAAATATCATAACTTTTCCCTAATTTGTGGCAGCTAATATACAAAGAAATCATAATATATATGAGTGAATTTGACATTTTGAGATTAGATTATTATTTACAGCCCTTGTCTATGTTCTTGAGGAAAAGTGGTTTTTATACTTACTATTAGTTGAATTGTTTATTTGGTGACTGATTCATCATATGATTATAAAGTAAATTGAAAGTACATCATTGTAAAAATTAAAAGAAAAAGAAGGAAGAGGGTGGGAGTGAGGGAGGGAGGGTAAGATGGAAAGTAGTATTATGCTCTAAAAACTGTGTATGTGAAATACGTGGAATTTGTTCCCTTTATATAAATCTTCACAAAGTAAAAAGAAAAATAATCAGGTTACCACTCTGAAGAAAAATTAACTCTTCCATGTAAGCAATCGCTCTGTTTCCTCACAGTGTCCTAAGCCAGGCCTAAGCCAGGCCCTCCCACCAAGCCCAGCCTACTGACCAGCCCTTCTGTTTGCTCACAGTGTCCTGACCCAGCCTAGTGACCAGTCTCTCTACTTCCTCACAGTGTCCAGGTCCCGGGAACCCTGATCTCTTGCAGCAGGGTTCTGCTGCCTGTCACAAGCAGGCTTTCGGCCCCCCTCGGCAAAGCCCAGCTCTGGCACGTTTGTGTCAGTTATCCTTGGGAAATAATCCAATTAAACATTAACTTACATGAATTATGAGCACCATAGTTAAAGAAAGTATTGCTTTGTGGAATCAGTGGTATGGCAAGAACGTTTACAAATCTCCATCTTTTGTTGGACATAACTGCTTCCTTCTACTGAACTTGACTCTCCATGAGTCAGCGCAATGTAACTACTCTTTTGGTGACTTTTCAACAAATGTAATAAGAAAACTTTTTCATAGACCTTAAAGTGCAGTATGGTAGGCCCCTGTCCAGGGTACAAAAGAGGTGAGCCCATGCCTACTGAATGAATTGTTAGCTAAACTGTCCAAAACATCTCCATGGAACCAGTGAGATGCAGCTGCTTTTGCTAGACTATTTAGAGTTTGGAAGGAAGGTTACTAATAGCTGTAAGGAAACTTAAGCACGTGAGAAGTCTTCCTGCTCAGAGGACAATCAGATGTGTTTGCCTGGAAAGGAGATGGAAACCAAAGCAAGCTAATTCTTTTTTTTTTTTTTTTTTGACAGGCAGAGTGGACAGTGAGAGAGAGAGACAGAGAGAAAGGTCTTCCTTCTGTTGGTTCACCCTCCAATGGCCACTGTGGCCGGCGCACTGTGCTGATCCAAAGCCAGGAGCTAGGTACTTCTCCTGGTCTCCCATGGGGTGCAGGGCCCAAGCACTTGGGCCATCCTCCACTGCACTCCCTGGCAACAGCAGAGAGCTGGCCTGGAAGAGGGGCAACCGGGACAAAATCCAGCGCCCCGACTGGGACTAGAACCTGGGGTGCTGGCGCTGCAGGCGGAGGATTAGCCTAGTGAGCCACTGCGCTGGCCAACAGATAGAAATTATTTGCATCCAGAAGAATGTAGGACTTGATAAATAATTTATTTAACTGCAAAATGAAAACATTTTCTCCAGCCTTTTAAAAGTAATTGGCAAAGGATGCAGATGTGTTTTATTAATTGTCAAAAATTATAAACAAGAAAGTAATGACCTTTTTTCATTCAGTGGACAAACCAGCTTTCTAGCTTCCCTAAGATTTCTTAGAAAGACGGAAGCCCTGTCATTTGCTCTCGGACACTTCCCGTGAGCAAGGTGCCTGTGTAGGCCTTCTTACTCCGTATTTGGTAGTCATCTGTTCTGATGCTGATAGGAAATATAGAAGCATTCTCCTGAATGACAAACTTGTTTTTCGCCTTTGAACACAATTATTATGTTGCTGAGTTAAGATGATTTCTTGTTAATAGAATATTTATTAAGGTGTCCAAAGTATCTGAAAAAGTTCACATAAAAAGAATAACCTTCTTATGGCTCAATAAAATTAATCCATCATGCTGTGTAGCCTGTTTCCCACTTCTATCAGGTTATCTACAAGAGTAATTCCCTTACAGATATTGCCGAGTGTTGGCCTTGAATTCCCCGGGAGACTTCAGGAAAATGCCTCTATGGGATCCCCTGAAGCTAATGTATTCATTAAATTAAGGCAGGGCCATTTGGTCACCTTTCCAGGGACCACTCCCCCCTCACAATCTTGCTGCAGACAGCAGGGGAGCTGATGACCACTGAAGCTCTTGACTTTGGTGCGTGGACGTGAATAATGCCCTCTCATCCACTTACCAGCATTGCATGATCTCTTTCTTTAAAATAGCTCCTAAGCTTTCTTTTGCATTGACGCCAGCCTAGAGCTTCGTGGGCATCTATCATTAACGGAAGGGGATGATGGTCACCTGGGAACATCAGCACTGCCTCTGAGGGCTGACGGAGACCTGACACAGCCTGGAGGAGAACATGTGATCATTATCCCCACGTCACCCACAGGGGGCAAGGACATTGAGAACTTGCTGGCAACTCAATCGGATGCCAAAGAAGGTGTGTTTCCATAAACCGCAAGAGCAAACGCACTCCCTGTTCTTGGGTTTCCTCTTCCTTTAGCTGGAGGACACAGGCTCTGGGTCTGTTCTGTTAACCCCTGCACAGCCCTTGTTTCTGAAGCGCCCAGACTCGCACAAGCACAGGCGGCAGACAGCAAGCAGCCCCGTCTCCCAGACGCTGTAAAACGCTGCGTGCAGCGTGGGGAGGACCCCTCTCGCTTCTGCTGGAACAGCCCCAGTTTAGGGTCTCTCTCTCTCTCGCCTTACACTATGGCTCTTCCAGTACTGGACGGCTCTGATTCCCTGTGCTGTTACCCAGGTGGGACTCAGAGAGCATGCACTTGCTCGGGTCTACGGTGGGTGGGCTTTGGAATTGGGAGCCATGGCTGCCTCCAGTGCAGATGTGCTGTTTCTGGACCAGATGGCTCCCTGTAACAGACGACGAGCTCAGCACTCAGGAGCGATGCAGCGCGGGCCCTCCCGAGGTGGAGGACAGGCACGGCTTGCCAGGACGCGACGTCTCTTCAAAAGGAAGAACCGTATTCTGGGGCTGAAGGACACGCCCGCTTAGGGAGTCAGGATTTTCGTTATCACCTGTGGCTGTTAGAGAACTGCACCACCTGAAGGAAGTGGGGGCATCTTGGATCCAGGGATGGGTTTCCCACCCTCGGTTTTCTTTGTGCGACATTTGCAGAACCACAGGACCCCATGGAGAGCAGCAGGGAGCTGGTGAGGAAGTGGGTCTGTGAGAGCCTGGTTATCACTCTGCACAGACCCAGAGCACGGGGCGAAGAGGCAGCTCACCTACAGTCACGCAGCGTTGGATGCAGGGCTCTGCTGGCTTCAGTCCTCCCTGTGCCGTCTCCAGCTCGTCTAGAAAAATCCCCACTCCTGCTATTACCTGCCCTGCTATTATTGTACCTGATGTCCTGTATTATGCACAGATCAGGAGCACAGAAGTCTGAGGCCTTGTCAAGAAAACTACGCGAAAGAGCTCCAAGACATGATTCAACCCAACAAAAAGATGTGTGATAAACACACTCAAAGCCCCAAGCATCCCAGCAAAGATGAATGCAGCTGGCCTCCACGTCCTGTGGCCCTGTGTCTCTCGGGACAGTGCAGACCCACTCTGGCCTCAGCCTGCATCCAGGTTCCAGGAACAGTCTCCCTATAATTTACCAGCTAAGGCATTGGATGGAACTCACTGTTCCATCCTTAAAATGAGAAATAAATTTTCTATCTCATTGCATATCATGATACTCAGATATGTTGAAAAATGAAAATTAGAGCTACTGTTTACTTAGTAAATAATAGGCCTGAGATATTGTGCAGGTGTATGAATGCAGTTTTCTTTGTTTAGTAATCACATTAATCCTGTGTTATCCATATGCTTTTATATATGGAGTGGATATAGACTTGAAATCACAAATTCATTCATACAAACAAATGTGTTTCCTTCAACTTATCTGAAAACCAATTATAAACTCCCATCTTGATAGTCTGATGATAAACCCAATTTCAAACAGTGTTGAGAACCTCCCCATGCCTGAGAGTCACATAATAATCCCTAGGGCTTAGATGGAATTTGGAAAATGGGCAAAAGCAGAGCTAATTTCAGCACGTCATTGTCACCTCGCTGCTAACAGGACGATGAAGTATGAAGGGTTGCTTCAGGAATACACACAAGGCTGAGAGGCAAATAAGAGGTAGGAGGCTCCGAGACTTCCTGGGGCAGCAAACACCGAGCAAGCACAGAGCCTCCTGCAGGAGGTAGTCACAGAAAACCTCTCCAGGTACAGAAACACCACCACCACTAAACACACACACACACACACACACGCACACACATACACACACATACACACACATATGCACACACATATACACGCGCACACACACACACACTCACATGCACACATATACAAACACTCACATGCACACACATATATACACATATACACACACATATACACACATGCACACACATATACACACGCACACACATGCACATGCACACACATACACACACATGCACACACATATACACACATGCACACATACACACGCACACACATACACACATGCACACACACATATACACGCGCACATGCACACACATATACACACACACATACACACATATACACACACGCACATGCGCACACACATATACACACGCACACATGCACACACACACATATATACACACACATGCACACACCCCTCCGAGTCCCAAGGCCCGCCCCCTTCCTGTCACTCAAGGCACGTGGACCCAGTCCTTCCTGGGGCTCATTCCCTGAGGAAACAAGTAGCAGAGTCTGCTTCTCCCAATTCCCTTCGTATTCCTGAACTTGCTGCCCAAATGCTCCCCAGCGTGGTGAGCAAGAGAACTTCCCTCGAGGGCAACGAAACACATGGAGAAGAAATACAGCAGAATCATCAGAATAGTAGCGGGGCACTGCATAAAACTCTAGTAGTTTTTAAAGATGTTTGTGAAGAAAAAGTGCCCGCACGCCACTAATTCCAGAGGAAATATTAAGGTCCCATTGAGTGACTGGTCCTTAAAATGTATCTCAAATGTTATTTCAATTATTCTTTTTTTTTGGACAGGCAGAGTGGACAGTGAGAGAGAGAGACAGAGAGAAAGGTCTTCCTTCTGTTGGTTCACCCTCCAATGGCCGCCGCGGCCAACGCACTGCTGATCCGAAGCCAGGAGCCAGGTGCTTATCCTGGTCTCCCACGGGGTGCAGGGCCCAAGTACTTGGGCCATCCTCCACTGCACTCCCTGGCCACAGCAGAGAGCTGGCCTGGAAGAGGGGCAACTGGGACAGAATCCGGCGCCCCAACCAGGACTAGAACCCGGTGTGCTGGCACCGCAAGCCGAGGATTAGCCTATTAAGGCGCGGCGCTGGCCTTATTTCAATGATTCTAAGAGAGCCCCATAATGTGTATCTAAGTGTACATATTGATAGAGAAGGATTCTGAAATTCAGAGTTACTGATGGATTTTTCCAGGTTCACACAATTAGACCACCTGACTCTTTACAGAAAGCAAAGTGTTTGGAAATTCAAATAATTAAATTTCATCTAGTACTGAGAAGACACCTTGGAAGAACCAGGAAAGAAGCAGAAAAATATATAGACATTGGCTATCCAATATCAGCTAGATTTTTTTGAGAGTGATCAAAAATGGTTCAGAAGGGAATATAAAAATTACTCTAACTTCGACATACCACACCATCACCAAAACAAGAGCCAACCTAGAGTCAACCTGGAAAGTTCTTCTAGAGGTAACTGTTGTGACTATACCAGGAGGAAGGGAGGGGGTGAGGGACTTGAAGGATCACGGGAGGTGTCTGTGTGGGGGTGAGGGTAGAAGGACCACGGGAGGTGTGTGTGTGGGGGTGAGGGACTTGAAGGATCAGGTGGAGGTGTGTGTGGGGGGGTGAGGGTAGAAGGACCACGGGAGGTGTGTGTGGGGGGGTAAGGGTAGAAGGACCACGGGAGGTGTGTGTGGGGGGTGAGGGTAGAAGGACCACGGGAGGTGTGGGGGGTGAGGGTAGAAGGACCATGGGAGGTGTGTGGGGGAGGGGGAGGGTAGAAGGACCACAGGAGGTGTGGGGGGGTGAAGGACTTGAAGGATCACGGGAGCATCACCTCAGCATCACAGATAGTTATTGAGCATCTATTATGGGATGTTGTGCCTACTGAGCCACAATGACGCCCTCAGGTCCTCATCTTTAATTGGTTGCATGGCCATGGCAAATGGCAGAAGATTTTGATAAGATAAGGCAGGGTGGGCACTGTGGCACACCAGGTTAACCTGCTGCTTGGGGTGCCTAATCTCTTATCAGAGTGCCAGTTTGAGTCCTGGCTACACTGCTTCTGGTTTCATTTCTTGCTCGTATGCACCTGGGAGGCAGCAGGTTCAGGAATCTGGGTCCCTGCCAACCATGTGGGACACCTGGATTGAATTCTAGGCTCTTGGCTTGGGCTTGGCTAAGTCCTGGCTATTGTGGGCATTTGGGAAGTGAACCAGTGGATGGACAACATCCCCTCTCTCTTTCAAGCAGGTATAAATTAAAAAAATAATAATAAAAATAAATAAGTCAAGGCCTGCAAGGTTTTTTGTTTTTGTTTTTTGTTTTGTTTTGTTTTGTTTTTTTTGTTTGTTTGTTTGTTTGTTTTTTGACAGGCAGAGTTAGACAGTGAGAGAGAGACAGAGAGAAAGGTCTTCCTTTTTCTGTTGGTTCACCCCCCAAGTGGCCGCCACGGCCGGTGTGCTGTGGCTGGCGTGCTGTGCTGATCCAAAGCCAGGAGCCAGGTGCTTCTCCTGGTCTCCCATGTGGGTGCAGGGCCCATGGACCTGGGCCATCCTCCACTGCACTCCCAGGCCACAGCAGAGAGCTGGACAGGAAGAGGAGCAACTGGGACAGAATCCAGTGCCCCGACCGGGACAAGAACCCAGTGTGCTGGCACCACAGGTGGAGGATTAGCCTAATGACCCATGGTGCAAGCCAGGCCTGCAAGTTTTAATGGTGCAAATTAACATAAAATATCAGTAAGAGGCTCGTGCTGCCAATCACCTTTGTCCGGCTCTGCTGTGACACAGCTTCTTTTGATCGACCCGAGCTCATGCGTCAAGAGGCAAGGACGGCCGTGAGTGCAGCCGCTGGGCCCGCCGTACGATACTGCAGGGAAAGGAGCAGCTCACCTGCACAAACTACAAGGATTTCATGTGCATGCTCGCAGGCGGGGAGGCAGCTGTTCACTACCAGGCCTGTCAAGGCTCAAGCAAACCCTGCGCTGCCCTCCTGTGCCCGGTGGCCCTCTGGTTTACTGTTGTGCTCCCCGCTTTAGTCCACCTTTCCCTGTGGCTTCAGGAGGAGACCCCCGAAACGCTACGACGATCGCTCCCAACACCTGGACATCACGTGAGGACATCGTTCCTATCTCCACCAGTCCAAAACCGAGGTAGAGGAGAAGCAGTTTCTCTCTCTCCACCCCCAACTGTGTCACAGAGATGCTGTTATGGGACATGCTGTGCTGTTATTAATATTTTCACTATCATGTTACATTTTATGATGTTAATTTTGAATGTCATGCTTCTATATTATGTAGCTTTCCTTTGTGTCTTTTGTTACTTAAATATATTTCTAAATTGAAAAAGCATACATTTATATGAATTATTATTGAATTTTTATGATAATATTTAATGTATAGTTTAATAATAGGAGACAAAAATGAGTAAGGATTTCATAAATATTCAAGAGCTCTGTATTATTCAAACTCTTTGTTCCAAAATTAGCCTATAAATTTCTATGAAAACCCATGTTTTTCCCCCTCATTAAATTTGCAAATATTATGAGTCTAACGTCTTTATTTGTGTCAATTCGAATTGCTATACAACATTTCCTTACCTTCTGTAGCCAAAAGACACCACACACTCCAACAATCAAAAGATGCCAAAGAAACAATTTAAGGACAGGCCTCTTAGAGGTCTTTCTGACATCTGTGGGCTGGACACACGGCAGAGCGCCTGCTGTCTGCATGCACTCCGTTTCGTCTCGGAAAAGCTCTGAGGT
Organism: Oryctolagus cuniculus; assembly: GCF_964237555.1. NCBI lineage: Eukaryota > Metazoa > Chordata > Mammalia > Lagomorpha > Leporidae > Oryctolagus > Oryctolagus cuniculus. The sequence continues at coordinate 54,441,961 of NC_091447.1, forward strand.
GTGCAGTAGTGTCTTAGAATGGTAAGAAAACAGAGGCTCAGTGAAGAAAGTGCGATGGCCTAAGCACTAGGCTGGTATGGAGGGGACTCCTCACATGCAGACCAGGGCCGACTTTCTCCCTTTTTTCAACTTTTATTTAGTAAATATGAATTTCCAAAGTACAGCTTATGGATTACAATGGCTTCCCCCCCCCATAACTTCCATCCCACCCAAAACCCTCCCATCTTCCACTCCCTCTCCCATTCCATTCACATCAATTATCTTTATATACAGAAGATCAATTTAGAACATATTAAGTAAAGATTTCATCAGTTTGCCCCCACACAGAACACAAAATGCAAAATACTGTTTGAGCACTAGTCATATCATTAATTCACATAGTACAACACATTAAGGACAGAGATCCTACATGAGGAGTAAGAATACAGTGAGTCCTGTTGTTGACTTAACAAATTGACACTCTTGTTTAAGGCGTCAGCAATCTCCCCAGGCTCTAGTCATGAGTTGCCAAGGACATGGAAGCCCCCTGAGCGCATGGACTTTGACCTTATTTAGATAAGGCCATAGTCAAAGTGGAAGTTCTCTCCTCCCTTCAGAGAAAGGTACCTCCTTCTTTGATGGCCTCATTCTTTCTACTGGGATCTCACTCGCAAAGATCTTTCATTTAGGTTTTGTTTTGTTTTGTTTGTTTGTTTGTTTCCCAGAGTGTCTTGGCTTTCCAGCCTAGAATATTCTCATGGGCTCTTCAGCCAGATCCAAATGCCTTAAGGGCTGATTCTGAGGCCAGAGTGCTGTGCTGTTTAGGACATCTGCCATTCTATGAGTCTGCTGTGTATCCGGCTTCCCATGTTGGATCATTCTCTCCCTTTTTTATTCTGTCAGTTAGTATTAGCAGACACTAGTCTTGTTTATGTGATCTCTTTGACTCCTAGACCTATCATTATGATCTATTATGACCTGAAATTGATCACTTGGACTAGTGAGATGGCATTGGTACATGCAACCTTGATGGGATTGTATTGGAATCCCCTGGCACATTTCTAACTCCACCACTTGGGGCAAGTCAGATTGAGCATATCCCAAATTGTACATCTCCTCCCTCTCTTATTCCCACTCTTATATTTAACAGAGAATCACTTTTCAGTTAACTTTAAACACCTAAGAATAATTGTGTGTTAATTACAGAGTTCAACCAATAAGTAGAACAAAAAAAATACTAAAAGGGATAAAGTATTAAGTTGTACATCAACAGTCAGGACAAGGGCTGATGAAGTCACTGTTTCTCATAGTGTCCATTTCACTTCACCAGGTTTCCTTTTTGATGCTCAGTTATTTGTCACTGATCAGGGAGAACATTTGATGTTTGTCCCTCTGGGACTGGCTTATTTCACTCAGCATGATGTTTTCCAGATTCCTCCATTTTGTTGCAAATGACCGGGTTTCATTGTTTTTGACTGCTGTATAGTATTCTATAGAGTACATGTCCCATAATTTCTTTATCCAGTCTACTGTTGATGGGCATTTGGGTTGGTTCCAGGTCTTAGCTATTGTGAATTGAGCTGCAATAAACATTAAGGTGCAGACAGCTTTTGTTTGCCAGTGGCCGACCCTCTCTAAAGGAATGTTCTGCTGGGAGGCACAGCAGCTCCTGCTATCTTCAAAATTCCATGGCATCAAGAATGTAGCCATTTTTGAGATAACATGTAAAGGATCTTAGATCCGGATGCTCCAAGTTATATCTAGATTATTTTAAACTCTACAATTGTTTAGTTTATTACACTCCTTATATAATGTGAATGATAATCCTTTGTGACATGAGTAGTCTGCATACATCCACCCTCATTCATAGGTTGTCTCTTTCCTCTCTTTTTCCCTCACTGTACAGAAGCTTCAGAGCTCACTATAATCACATTTTTCTAGGTTTGCTTTTGTTGCATTATGCTTTGGGGTTTTCTTCAAAAAGCACTGGCAGTTATAAGGTCTTAATGTGCGACCCTATGCTTTCTTCAAGTAGTTTTATCATTTGAGGTCTTACATGTAGGGTAACAAGGAGGGATAGACTTTCAAAATTTATGCTTATGAATATCTAGTTCTCCAGCATTGTTTATTGAAAAGACTATCCTTTCTCCAGAATATGTATTGGAGACTTTGTCAAGAATCAGCTGACTGTTGACAAAAGGATTCATTTCTGGAATCTCTAGTCTGCTTCATTGGCCTATAAATAAAAATGGGCAAGTAATATAAACAGACCATTATCCACAGAAGAAATTTAGATGGCCAAAAATTTTATGAAAAAAAAAAAGCTCCAATCATTACTCACCAGGGAAATGCAAGCCAAAACCACAGCAAGATTCCTCTCAGATAGGGGAGAATGGCCTTCATCAAGAAGACAACAGCAAATGCTGGCAACCATCTGTAGAAAGGGCCAGGCTTTCCCACTGGAGTTGAGCATGGGAAGAGTATGGAGTTTCTCAAGAAAACTAAACAGCGATCTTTCATATGATCCAGACATGCCTCCGTCTTCTGTGTATATATATCCAAAGGAAAAGAATGAGCATTTCAAAGAGATACTTACATTCCCATGTTTGTTGCTGCACTGCTCATGATACTAAAGACATGGAATCAGTCCAGATGTCCATCAAACAGATAAATGGATAAAGAAAATGTGGTTTATATTCACATAGAATATTTATCACCCACAGAAAGAATGCTGTCCTATAACTTGCAGCAAAATGGGTGGACCTGGAGAATGTCATGTTACGTGGTATAAACCAAACTCAGAAAGAAAAATAGCACATTTGTGTTCTATCTTACATGTGCAAGCTAAGGCGATCTAAGTGTAGAACTGCATCGTGGCAGAGGTCAAGCTGCTGCCTGGGACATCCCACGTGGGCGTCAGCTCCTGTCCTGGCTGCTTCACTTCCCGTGCACCTGGGAAAGCAGCAAAGATGACTCAAAGGCTTGGGCCTGGAACGCAGGTGGGAGACTTAGAAGAAGCTCCTAGATCCTGGTGTGGGCTTGGCCCTGATGCAGCCACCGCAGCCACTTGGGGACTGAACCAGTAGATGGGAGATTGATCTCTTCTCCAACCTTGCCCCCACCATAACGCCATCTTTAAAATCAATAAATCTTTAAAAAAATCTAGAACAGGAGCTGGTGCTGTGGTGTAGCGGGTAAAGCCACCGCCTGCAGTGCCGGCATCCCATATGGGTGCCAGTTCAAGTCCCGGTTGCTCCACTTCCAATCCAGCTCTCTGCTATGGCCTGGGAAAGCAGTGAAGATGGTCCAAGTTCTTGGGCTCCTGCACCCACGTAGGAGACCTGGAAGAAGCTCCTGGCTCCTGGCTTCAGCTTGGCCCAGATCTGGCCATTGCAGCCACTGGGGAGTGAACCAGCGGATGGAAGACTTATCTCTCTGCTTCTGCCTCTCTATAACTACTCTGCCTTTCAAATAAATACCTAAATCTTTTTAAAAAACATACAGAACAGTATAGCAGGAGGTTAAGAAAGGTTAGTAAGGGGGATAGAAGGAGTTTGGAGTATAGTTAACAACACCTTGTTGCAAAGAAGCAGTAATTCGTACATCACAGTGGTGACCGTTTCCCAAGACCCTACTACATGTTATGAACAGGTGGAGGAAAGGAGCTCAGATCCTCCAAGCACATGTGCTGAGGGCAGAGGGAGGCACTGATTCTGTTGATTTGATCAGCCTACATTGTGTACTGTGCACCTGTTGTACATCAGATACATGCAATTGTTAAGCATTAAGCAAAAATTGAAAACCAGTGTTTGAGGAGACAAAAATGCTAACTAAGCTGATTTCATTGCTACCCACTGAAAATACGCATTGAGTTATCTGACTGTACCTAATAAATAAATACAATTAAAACAACTTTCAAAAGACACTTTAAATTTTATCTGCCAGAAAAAATAGGTGCTTTTAAATAAATCTTAAAAAGAAAGTGAGCATAAGTAGAAGTCCTTGTGTTTTGTGTTCAATGGATTCCCTGCACAGTGCCCCCTAGAGCCCACTGTGTGACGTGCCACTCTGAGTAGCTCCTCTTGATGACTACCAGTCCCAAGAAGACTGTGGATCCTGATCCTCCACTTCTCCAGTCTGGAAAGATAACAGCTGCTCCCGAGTGACGTCCTGCACCCAGATGCTTAGATCCTCCATTTTATCCCTTCCTCCACCTGTCTTGAGTCACCCTGTGCTCCGCAGCACATTTGAGTTGCCACAGACTTCTCCTGACCTTTGTAGTATTTGTTCTGTGGCACGAGGCTTGTTAGATGACCACCAGGCCCTAGACTGCTACCTGGCCATGCAGTCTGTTCTTTCCCACATGCCCTTCTTAGTGATCCATAGCAGGGGAAAAAAGGAAAAGTCGAAAGTTACGACAGGTCTATAGGAAACAGCAGTTATCACACAAACATTATCACTTAAGGTATGGATTTATAAAGCCCAGTTGCCTACAAGTTACAAATTTTAATTAAATAAACCACTTATCAACTGATTCCTTTTTTAAAGGATTTATTTGTTTATTTGAAAAGCAGAGTTACAGAGAGGCAGATGCAGAGAGAGAGAGAGAGAGAGAGGTCTTCCATCTGCTGGTTCACTCCATTCATGGTCACAATGGCCAGAGCTGGGCCGTTCTGAACCAGGAACTAGGATCTTCTGGGTATCCCACGCGGGTGCAGGGGCCCAAGGACTTGGGTCATCTTCTACTGCTTTCCCAGGACATAGCAGAGAGCTGGCTAGAAATGGAGCAGCCGGGACTCGAACCAGCACCCAGATGGAATGCCAGCACTGCAGGCGGTGGCTTTACCTGATAGGCCACAGTGCCGGCCCCTCAACTGTAACTTATAGAAGGCGTCTGCTCTTTCAAATGTTTCCAAGGAGAAACACAAACCCAGCCAGGCCCTTTAATATAATTTCCCACCACTGTTGATTCCAGAGATTCAGATTTCATTTTTTGCTGATTAAGACCATTATCTGATGTTTGAAGTTAACTGGTGCCCTCACTTTCACAAAAGTCAACATGCAACTCATTGAAATGCAGGGTGTGTGCAAAAACCATTGCTTTAGAACAATGTGTCTTCATTCCCTGGTTTCAATGACATCTGACCTGCAATTTTAACAGACTCTCCTAGGTTGTTAATAAGATACCTATGTAGAAATAGAGAGAAAACAAAAATATCCTAGCAATATTGAAAATTAAGAATTAATGTTCAAGACACATGAGAAGAATTTTTATGGAGAACAAGGCCAAAATATTTGACTTGAGAACCTGAGTCAAATTTTCTCATCCATGTCCTAGGGAAAGCAAAGTCAGGCTGCTCCCCTTTGCCTTTATTCACTGCCTTCATTTCAGAAATGCAAGATTTGTCTTTGTCGCAAGTCTCCTAGCCTGCTGTGTTTGTTCTGAGATTCCCAGAGAGGTCTCCACCCATTCTTCCAGATAGGCAGACATTATGGCTCCGCCCACGGGAGGCGGTGGGCATCGCCTTATGTGTTCTGGCTGTTTGTTTATGTGCTCACTGACGTATGGTTGTGGAATGGAGACCTGAAAATTCCTCACTTTGCCCTGGAATAGGGGTTCAGAAAGGAGGAGGCCCTGAGCAACAGCATCCTGGTTTGGCAAGAAAGGGGCAGTGAGAGGAAGAGCAATCTGTGCTGCGGCCGCTCTCTGAAGCTGCAGGCCTAATCCTCAGAGGTCAGCACTTGGACGCTCTGTAGGGGAGAGAGCCCACACGCATACTCTTGAGTTTCACACTAAGTATTGGGAAACTATTTATATTATTATATATTTATTATAGTGTGAACCTATCACTAAATAGTGTTGCAAATGTCATCAAATCACAGTCGGTCCTGAAACTTCAGATTTGGAGCCCATCTGCTGTCACATGGGGGGCTTGGAGTTGATGATTTCCCACTGTTCTCTTTCCCAGCCTTTGTACCCAATTTTCCACAGGGACAACTGGTTGAAAATCTCTGCCAGGTAGATTCACACTCTTACTCTCTTTACTTACACACTGTCTACTCTGTCCTTTGGAACTTCATCCTCCTAACCTGTTGATAAAATGTGTTGTACTCCCCTATTCTTCCCAGCATAGACTGGAGAAGGCCCTCACCTGGAAGCATTTAACATACAGACGATTCACTCATATTTTCCAAGGGAAATACAGAGCCGTCAGCCAAAATGAAAAGAACAGACAATATGAGTCTAATGCTTAAGAAGCAAAATTCTTAGATAGGATCCCTGACCAATCACCCATATCTTTGTTTTGCTTGGAATATTTTATCTATTTTAGTCTTATTATTAGGTTGAAAACTAAACCTGAAGAAAGGATTTCCTGTCATGACCTCCCCAACCCTCTCCACATAAATCCTTCCACCCAGCACTCAGTAAACCAATCTCAGACTAATATAAAAATCCTGCATCTCCAGGCACCCACTCAGCTCAAGTAGATTATGCCTGCCATGAGGTCTCCACACTAAGGACTCAACGTCTCTGGCTCAGGAATGCCACGCTTGTTTTCACAAGGCTCTTGCTCATGTCCACCTAAACCCGTTCTGATACCAGCAATTACCACTATATTTTGGAGGAATGTTTAGAAAATACTGTGTTCTACATAGTTTTTTTTTTTCTTCATCTTCAGAAAGAAAGTTACCAAAATCTGAGTTCTTTGATCTGAAACTCAAGCATACTGATTAATAATGACTCCAGGAAAATCCCTGAGTCTGACCAGGGGTGGGATATAATAATTCTATGACATGACTGTTTCTAAAGCTTCTGCCCCATATATTATAGAAACTATCAGCCACCTGACAGATCATTTCATGGCAATTAAGGAATTAGACATAGAGTTGAAAGGAAGGAAGTCTCGATCACACCAGTGCCCACAGAGGAACCTGGAGAGCTGGTGTTTTCAGAGACACAACTTGCTTTCTCATCGTATGCTAACTCACCACCCAGCACAGAATTCAACAACAGGACAGGAAAACCACCGCTCCTCAACAGACAAGAAGTGCAAACCATCATCAAATCTCAAAATATATGTCATTGTAAAAATTAAAAGAAGAAAGAAAAGGAAGGAGGAGGGAGAGTGAGATGGTGGGGTGGGAAGTATCACTAGGCTTCTAAATCCAAATATATGAAATAAATGAAATTTGTTCACCTTATATAAATAAAAATACCAACAATCTCCTCAGATCTAGAAAAAATGATGCTAAAGTTCATACGGAAACAAAAGAGACCCTGAATCACTAAAGCAATATCAAACAACAAAAACAAAGCTGGAGATATCAAAACACCAGACTTAGAGATCTATTGCAGGGAAGTTACAATAAAAACAGTCTGGTATTGGCATGAAAATAGACATATAGACGAATGGAACAGAATAGAAACTCCAGAAATCATCACGCATCTACAACCAACTCATCTTTGACTAAAGAGTTAAGTCAATCTTTGGAGAAAGGACAATCTCTTCAACAAATGGTTGTTGAGGAAATTGGGTCTCTTCATGTAGAAGTATGAAACAAGACCCCCTACCTTATACCCTATACATAAGTCAACTCAAAATGGATCAAGGATCTAAATATGCAACCTAATAGCATCAAACTGCTAAGGAGAACATGGTGTGAAACTGCAAGGGGGGCCTGCACTTAGTTAATCATCCGCCTGCGGTGCTGGCATCCCATATGGGCACCAGGTTCTAGTCCCAGTTGCTCCTCTTCCAGTCCAGCTCTCTGCTGTGGCCCGGGAAGGCAGTGGAGGATGGCTCAAGTGCTTGGGCCCTGCACCCGCATGGGAGACCAAGAGGAAGCACCTGGCTCCTGGCTTCAGATCAGCGTAGCTCCGGCGGTAGCAGCCATTTTTGAGGGTGAACCAACGGAAGGAAGATCTTTCTCTCTGTCTTTCTCTCTCACTGTCTAATTCTATCTGTCAAGAAAGAAAAGAAAAGAAGCATTCTATCTGTCAAAAAAAAAAAAGGAAAGAAAAGAAAAGAAAAGAAAAGAAGCTGCAAGAAATTGGCATAGGCAAAGAGTTCTTGGAAAAGACCCAAGAAGCACAGGCAATTAAAGCAAAAATAGATAGATAGGATTATATCAAGTTAAGAAACTTGCGCACTTCAAAGGAAACACTGGGCAAAGTGAAGAGGCAACAGACAGAGTGGGAAAAATATGTGCAAACAATGCACCTGATAAAGCATTGATATCCAGAATCTATAAACAGCTCAGCAACAACAAAACAAACAATCCAGTTAAGAAATGGGTAAAGGACTTACACAGGCATTTTTCAAAAGAGGAAACCCTAATGGCCAACAGACACTTGAAAAAAATGTTCAGGATCACTAGCCATCAGGGAAATGCAAATCAAAACTATAATGAGGTTCCACCTCATTCCAGTTAGAATGGCTTTCATACAGAAATCAATAAACAATAAATGCTGGAGAGGATGTGGGGGAAGAAGTACCCTAATGTACTTGTTGGTGGGAATGTAAACTAGTACAGTCATTGTGGAAGACCGTATGGAGATATCTCAGAAATCTGAACGTTGACCTGCCATATGACCCAGCCATCCCACTCCTGGGAATTTACTGAAGGGAAATGAAATCAGAATATGAAAGAGTTATCTGTACCCCATACTTATTGCAGTTCAAGTCACAATATGATTGCAATCAACCCAGGTGTCCATCGACTGATGCCTGGATAAAGAAATTGTGGTATAAGTACACCATAGAATACTACTCAGTTGTAAATAGAATAAAATCTTGTTTTTTTGTGACAAAATGGATGCAACTGGAGACCAACGCTTAGGAGACCACTATACTCACTGAAATAAGCAATAAGCCAGTCCCCAAAAGGCAAATACCTGATGTTTCCCCTGATATGTGATAACTGACAGAGGACCAAAAATGTAACGTATTTGAGTGAAATTTACATTTTGAGATTTGTTGATTGTTTACAGTGCTTGCCTACTGTTGAGGAATAGTGTTTTGTTTTGTTTTGTTTTGTTTTTTCTTCTTACTCTTTGTTGAATTCTTTGCTTAGTGTGGGGTTAACCTTATGAGTATAAAACAGACTGAGAATAGATCGTTGTAAAAATTAAGGGAAAGAGGGCCGGCGCTGCGGCTCACTAGGCTAATCCTCTGCCTTGCAGCGCTGGCACACCGGGTTCTAGTCCCGGTCAGGGCGCCGGATTCTGTCCCGGTTGCCCCTCTTCCAGGCCAGCTCTCTGCTGTGGCCCGGGAGGGCAGTGGAGGATGGCCCAAGTGCTTGGGCCCTGCACCCCATGGGAGACCAGGAGAAGCACCTGGCTCCTGGCTTCGGATCAGCATGGTACGCCGGCCGTAGCGGCCATTGGAGGGTGAACCAACGGCAAAAAGGAAGACCTTTCTCTCTGTCTCTCTCTCACTGTCCACTCTGCCTGTCAAAAAAAAAAAAATTAAGGGAAAGAGTGAGAAAGGAAGGAAGAGGGAGGGTGGGAGAGTGGGCAGGAGGGAGGGTGTGGTGGAAAGTATTACCATGCTTCCAAATCTGTATGTAAGAAATACATGAAATTTGTTGACAATTTTTTTAAGAAAGATACAGCCTATCACTTCTCAGCCTTTTGGCTACAATCAAATGTAAAATGATACAACTTACTGTGTAGCTGCAATACTAACAACTCCAGGGATCAGGTCTTAAAACGAACCATTTAGTTAATCAATGTTATCTTTGGAAAAAAATAGATGGGTTGCTTTATTTCCCTGCTGTACCTGTGACATGATTAAAACCCCAAAGCTGAAAGCAATGAAGAAGTAGAAGTCCCTCACAGCCAGCTTTGGCACTCATGTCCCTGTGTTTTAGCTCTGACCATATACATGTAGAACCCCTAAGTGACTTGGATCACAAAGAAGCACCATAATTTCAGTGAAACTGCATTATTTATTGCAGATGTTTCCGAAAGCAATGTTTCCAAGGCTAGCTTTCAGACAGAGGGAAAAACAGAGATTAGGACCCTTGGTAGGCTGAATTCATCAGACTGACAGGAAACTTGCAGCTCTCCTCTCACTTCCTCCCGAGACTTATAACTCTCTTCTAAGAGCAGCAGAGATGATCTGAAAGGGACTTGGGGATTGCAGTCCTCAAATCCCAGAGCTAAATGTAAGTTACTGAAATCTGACAATTTAAAACTGTCTTTCAAAACCCAATGAGTATTTCCTATTGTGTGTATGTGTGTGAACAATTTCACTAAAATTCATGAATCATAAAATTCACCACCTTAACATAATTTAATTTTGGTGTATACAGTTATCCAATTAATACTTCAATTTGTGTTCAGAACATATTTCTCATCATAAGATAAGGCAACTTTTAGTAATTATTTCCTATCACTCCCAACTCCAAACGAAATAAGCCCGTATCTGCTTTCTGTCTTGAAGATTTACCTAATATAAGCACTTCGTATAAATGGAATTACAATGCGTACTTTTGTGTCCAGGTCTTTCATAACACTTAATGTTTTCAAAGCTCATGCTATAGCATGTTTCAGTGCAATATTATGCTGTGTGGGTTTACTGTTCTTTTTGTTATTATTATTTTTTACAGGCAGAGTGGACAGTGAGAGAGAGAGAGAGAGACAGAGAGAAAGGTCTTCCTTTACCGTTGGTTCACCCTCCAATGGCCGCTGCAGCTGGCGCACCGCCCTGATCCGAAGCCAGGAGCCAGGTGCTTCTCCTGGTCTCCCATGGGGTGCAGGGCCCAAGCACTTGGGCCATCCTCCACTGCCTTCCCGGGCCACAGCAGAGAGCTGGACTGGAAGAGGAGCAACTGGGACAGAATCTGGCGCCCTGACTGGGACTAGAACCCGGTGTGCCGGCGCCGCAGGTGGAGGATTAGCCTATTGAGCCACCGCGCCAGTCGGGTTTACTGTTCTTGTTATCCCCACTCATCAGTTGATGGATATATGGCTGTTTTCTCTTTTTTGCTATTATGAATAATGCTGCTATAAATATTCATTTGTGTGTTTTTATTTGGATGTATTTTCATTTATCTTGAACAGATATGTAGTGGTAGACTGTTGGGCTATATGGTAAATCTGTTTAATGCCTCATTTCAAGAAATGGAAAAATGGTTTTCTAAATTGGTTACACCAAACTACATGCCCAGAAGCGGTATATGAGGGTTCCAGTTTCTCTACATTCTTACAGACACTTGTGATTATCTGTCTCTCTGATTATAGTCACCCTAATAGACGTGAGGAGGCTTTCACTGTTTTTTTTCTTTTCAACTTTTATTTAATAAATATAAATTACCAAAGTACAACTTTTGAATTATAGCAGCTTTCCCCCCCATAACTTCCCTCCCACCTGCAGCCATCCCGTCTCCCAGTTCCTCTCCCATCCCATTCTTCATCATGATTCATTTTCAATTCTCTTTATACACAGAATATCAACCTAGTATATACTAAGTAAAGATTTCAACAGACTGCACCCACAAAGACATACAAAGTATAGAGCACTGTTGGAGTGCAGTTTTACCATTAATTCTCATAGTACAACACATCGAGGGCATTTCTCTAACATATTATGATGATGAGCATCTTTTCATATGCTATTGGCTATTTGTACATCTTTTATAATCAAGTAGCTATTCAATTCTTGCCCATTTTTTTAAATTGGGCTGTTTATCTTTTTATTAGTTAAATATTCTAGGTGTACATTCTTTGTAATATGTAGCATAGTCTCCTATTATGTGGATTTTTGTTTAGTTTTCTTAATGGTTTTATTTCTAGAATATTTTTTAATTTTGATGAAGTCTAACTTATATTTTTTTTGGCCACTTTTGCTTTTGATGTCACATCTAAGGAAATTTTTCCAGATCTGAAGTCAGAAGCATTTGCCCACAGGCTGTCTTCTAAGATTTTTCTAATTTTAGCTCATACATTTAGGTCTTTCATCCATAAAAATTATATTATACTTTATTGTATATTATATATGATATATTATTTAAATTCCATCATGAATAATATAATAAATAACATATTATTGCTTTATATTGTATATTTTATATTGTTATCTTCATTATATTTTTGCATACTGTGAGATACGAGTTTTATCTCATTCTCTTGCATGCTTCTGTGTAGTTGTCTTAGTGCCATCTGTTGGAAAAACAATTGTTTCACCCACAAATGATATTGATATTCTTGCTGAAAATCAATTAACCAAAATGCACACATTTGTTTAAAGCTTCTTCATTATACTCCATTGATCTATGACCTCATTCCAGCACTTCACTGTCTCACGTACTGTGACTTGAGAGTCAGTTTTGGAATTGAGAAGCAGGCATTCTCCCTCTTGTTTCTCTCGAGAATGCTCTGGTCAGAGGGAAAACCAGCAAGGTGCAGACTAAGAAGCTCTGGAACCTGCTTACCCCAACCAACACTTGGAGCCAGGGACCCACCACGCTAGTAAGAAAGCCAGGTGCTAACTAAAAAGCGCTTATGCCCAGAAGCGGGTGAGGGTATTCAGACCACACTGACAGGAACATTGAGGGGCACCCTCTTGCCGTGATGTCCCCTCAGCAAGAGACTTCTCCCTTCACGGCTTCTGCCGCAGAGCAGGAAGCTCTGTCCAGTTCTCCAGCTTTTCCAAGGGCTTCGCGAGAAGAAGAGCCGCTGTCAGGCCAGGCTCGAAGCTCTGATGCACGACAGCACTGACTTGCAGCCCTCCGAGTCTTCGCAGCGAGTGGTGAAGCCTGGGCTCTGTGGTCTGCATTACGATTGCCAGTGCACGTGTGAGCAAACGGAGATGGAGGCGAGGCCACAGAGAGCAGCAGGGGCCGTGTTTGAATTCAGGGTGGTGAGTGCCTGTCCCTTACAGGATAGACACAGCAGGGCCACGGCTCTAGGCTGCCCCTCACAGCCACTCACAAGGAGAACCAAAGTGTTGTCCTTGTCCCCAGGGAGCCGCTTATCCACCCTCCCACAGAGACAACTGCTGCTTCCCACCCAGCTTCTCTGGTTTAAGTCCATCCCTAAACACACATGAGTTTGTTTCTGAGTCTTAGGATTTGTATGGAATATTTTCATGCAAATCCATTGCTACAGCGTTTCAAATAAAATAAGCTATTTTTCATGCATATGTGCTTAGGCTAAGAATTCTTAATAAACTGTAATGGACAAAGCTTACATGCGATTTACATTTCTGTGACAATAAAGATCAACGTATGGGTTTAAAAACTCTCAGATCCTCAAACACAGCAGATTAACCTAAGATGTCCCAGACTGTCTGTTTTCTTCTTTTACTTTACTCAAAATAAAGAGTATAAGAAAAAAAAATCATTCCTTAAATACCCATGAATATTTAATCTGTCTTAAAATGTTATTTGTAGGTTAAGAAAACATGGACAAAAAATTTGGAAAAAGGAGATAAATTTTACTTTAGTAACGTGGGTGGTTCAAACCAAGTGTGATTCAATGTACGCCTTACATTTTAGAGAAAATATTTTGTGCAAAGTACACTTAGCATAGGCTTGATCATAGAAAAATATTTCTGATAGACAAAAGTATTTGTAAAGGGCAGGAAACATCTACAAGTGTAATTTGCTTATGAAAACCAATTTCCCAGTAATATTTGTGGAAAACATTATACTTTCCTCATGAATTGGCTTTTTGTCTCTGTGAAAATGAAGTTGGGTATATAATGCATATATTATATTTATATGCAGTTCTGTTTCTGGACCCTCTGCTCTGTTCCACTGATATGTTTATCTCTCTTTACATAAATGTCATGCTGTTTTGTTGTAAATTTACAATGTCTGGACAAACTATGTAGAGCAATGGTTTTCCAGAGGATGGACAGCAAAGGGCTAGAATCCCGAAGACGTAAGAAACAAACGAGGTGAGTCCTACAATTGCCTTGACTGGTGCTTTCCAGCTTATTGCTCTCACAGTCCCAGGAAAGCCAGAGGTTTTCCCGAGTTGAGAAGACAGAGCAGAGGGGCCAGGGAGATAAAATGGGCACCGTTCCCACAGCAGAGCCCCAGGGAGGAGAGGACCCTGCAGACAGAGACCCTAGGGCCTCGCTGCCTGGAGTTTCCCACAAGCGCTCATCAGAGTAGGGATCGGTGCGCACCTGTGAAGAACTCCCCCAGGCCAGTGAAGCAAGGATGGGAAAAGCTGCGGGGTGACTGTGTCTGCTGACTTCTGAGGCCTTGGAAGACTGTCATAGAATGAGTCTGAGAGGAATCAAAGACAAACGGTATTAATATCAAGAAAGAGAAAATGAGATCACCGCAGATTCTGGGTATAGTAGGGGGACTGCAGGAGTATTTAAACACTTTTATGCTAATAAACCCACAGCTGCAGGATGTGGCTACTGAGTCACTTAAAAGCAGGAGGAAGGGTGGGAGTGAGGGTGGGAGGGACTCAGAGTGGGAAGAACCACTATGTTCCTAAATTTGTACATATAAAATGCATGAAGTTTGGATACCTTAAATAAGATTTCTAGGTTAAAAAGGAAAATAACAGCTCTAACACATACTTTAGCTCTTACAAAATATTTAGAATAAAAATTAATGTTCTGAAAGCACAACTGGAAAAACTAAAACTAAAAGCAGAAAACAAAGAAAATAAACGAGAGAAAATTTAACAGCAGGCATTACTGAATTTATAGACGATTGACAGGCAAATTCCCTACACACACAAAACCCGACTCTGTACAAAGTCACATAAGCACATCAGTCTTTGGCAAGATCGTGACAATAAACAAGGCCAACGCAGGGATAAGCACAGAAAATTAATAAAAGGATAGAAGGCCAGCTAAACAGGTATTCAAACTCTTGAGGTAACCTTATAAAAAAACTTATACCCTTACATATTTTAAGTTAAAATTTACAAATTCCTAAAATATAAAGCTTCCCAAACCTAGCTCTGAAGGGGAAAAAGTAGGAACATAAATAATTTTTAAGGTCAATCAGTTAATTAAATCAGATGGATAAAAGCCTACTCACTCAAAACTTGGGAAGTGTTTGACAGATGGTTTTCACAGTAATAGCCAAGAAATAGTAACCGCTACTGTATGCAAACTTTTCTAAATAAACAAAAAAGATACATTTCTGCAAGTATCTAGGCAACTCGATGAGAGTAGTATTGTTGACTCAAGAATTATACAGTAAAGGGGCTAGCACTGTGGCTCAGCGGGTAAGGCTGCCACTTGCAGTGCTGGCATCCCATGTGGGCCCTGGTTCAAGTCCCAGCTGCTTCACTTCTGACCCAGCTCCCTGCTGTGGCCTGGGAAGGCAGTAGAAGATGGCCCAAGTGCTTGGGCCCCTGCAACCACATGGGAGACCTGGAAGAAGCTCCTGGCTCCTGACTTCAGATCGGGACAGCTCCAGCTATTGTGGCCATTTGGGGAGTGAACTCGCAGATGGAAGATCTCTCTCTCTCTCTCTCTCTCTCTCTCTCTCTCTCTTCTGCCTCTCTGTAACTCTGACTTTCAAATAAACAAATAAATCTTTTTTTAAAAAAAGAATTATACACTAAAGAGAAGTAAAACTATAAAAAATTTTTCAAAGTGGGAAATTTGCCAAAGATTGCTTTTTAAAAAATAGGGAATGAAATAGAAAAAAAGGGGGGAAAGAGAGAGATGAAAAGAGACAGGGAGAGTGAGAAAAAGAGAAGAAGGAAAGAAAAATGAAGATAAAACTAGAAAGAATAAGAAAACTACCCAGAATGGCGAGGCAAATTCGAAAAATAATCAAATAGATGCCCGGAAATTAAAGGTGTTCCTATGAAAATGAAACCAGAAACTCAGACTGGACACAGATAAAGAGAAAATTACTGAAGGACTTACACAGAACGCAGGAGAGAGAGAAAAATACAGGATGAGCATGGAGGTCAAGAGCAGCAAACCTCGAGTGAGAGGGCTGGGCCTCCCTCCATGACATCCCAGGAGAAGCAAGCTTAGAGGACAGGGAGGAGCTGCATATGAAATGCAGCTGCTGCTTTTGGGGTTTTGCCGTCTTTGCAAGATTTTTTTACAGTATCAGCCAACAATTTTCAGACTGAACAAGAATAAGCCATCTACTAAGGCCTCAGTAAAGCACACGGCACCCAAGCTGATGAGATTGTCTTCAAACAGCCAGAAAGGGCCCGCTCTGCCTGGGGTGCCGGAGATGGCAGTGGGGAACGCAGAGCATACACTCACGACCCAGGCTGTCAGACCGACAGAATGAGAGCCCTGAAAGGGGCACAGGAGCCTAAACTTAGCAGAAGACTTTTCTGAAACTTAAAGCAGAAAAATGATGAATAAGGGAAAAAGAAAACGTAATCATAGGCAAAATAGGAATTCTATAAAAATAGCTCTTCACCCCTGATTGGGATTAGGAGAGAATAGGTTACAACGTAGCAAGATGCTTCTACCCCCCTCAACCCTCATTGACAAAAACTAAGACCACCGGCCAGCGCCACGGCTCACTAGGCTAATCCTCCACCTGTGGCACCGGCAGACCGGGTTCTAGTCCCAGTTGGGGTGCCAGTCTTGTCCCGGCTGCCCCTCTTCCAGTCCAGCTCTCTGCTGTGGCCCTGGAGTGCAGTGGAGGATGGCCCAGGTCCTTGGGCCCTGCACCCCATGGGAGACCAGGAGAAGCAACTGGCTCCTGGCTTTGGATCAGCACGGTGCGCCGGCCACAGTGGCCATTGGAGGGTGAACCAACGGCAAAGGAAGACCTTTCTCTGTCTCTCTCTCTCACTGTCCACTCTGCCTGTCAAAAACAAAAAACAAAGAAAACAACAACAACAAAAAACCAAGACCACCACAAAGCCATCCCTGGGAAAGTCTGTGAGGCCAGGAACTCCTATACACCATTTCTGGGAATTTATTGCAATTACACCTCAGATAACAACTCGCAATATATTTTTAACTTGAAAATGTGTACATTCAAGAATTCAGAGATGCTAATTTTACATCAATCCTTGAAATTTTCCAGGGCAAGTATGTAATTATGTTCATTTCAAAATAGCTTTCCAATACTTAAAAAAAAAAAAAAAAAACTGAAAACAAGCAGATCATCCATCTAGAGGGGAATGACTGAGTCATCATGCAACAATGTACTCTAGAATACTAAAAATATCTAGTGAATTACCAGTTTATGTCTGACCATAAATGGGTCACATGGACCCTGAATTTTGAGCATAAAAACATAGTGACAAATTAATTAATGAAACAAGCTTTCATTTCTATGAATGTAAACTAAACTATATTTTAGGGCAAATTCATATGTGACCAAATATAAGTAATTTAAGGAATTTTTTTTTTAGTTTTTTTTTTTCTTTGACAGGCAGAGTTAGACAGTGAGATAGAGAGACAGAGAGAAAGGTCTTCCTTCCATTGGTTCACCCCCCAAATGGCCGCCACGGCTGGTGCGCTGCGCTGATCCAAAGCCAGGAGCCAGGTACTTCATCCTGGTCTCCCATGCGGATGCAGGGCCCAAGCACTTGGGCCATCCTCCACTGCCCTCCGGGGCCACAGTAGAGAGCTGAACTGGAAGAGGAGCAACCGGGACTAGAACCTGGAGCCCATATGGTATGCCGGCACCACAGGTAGAGGATTAGCCAAGTGAGCCAGGGCACTGGCCCCAGGAAATGTTTTAAAAATCACATTATTGGTTATTTTTAAGGTAGAAATAGCAATGGCAGTACAGCAATGTTCAATTTGTTGTAATCATATTTAGGTACCCAAGTTTTCACATCATGATTATTCACTGAGAAGTAACATGCATTATATATACCATTTTGAATACAAAACAAGTTTCAGAATTATATTTCAGAAGATAAATGAAAAGCTCAATTTTATGACTCAATTAATAAAAGGATAAAGAATATCATAGTTTAAATGGATTCTAATAAAGCACTAGATAAAATTCAGCCCTTACTCATGATTGTTTTAAAAGAACTCATAGAGATTAGTAATAGAAGTAAACATTTCAATTCTGAGAAAGAAAAAAAGGTGATCATGTATTCAACACTTCTGGCCCGAGAGCTCAGTTAGGAGAATTTATTAATAATCTGGAAATGCACAAGGAAGGACTCAGCATTTTACAGGCACTGATACAGTAAGCCAAAGAGAAGAATTATGATGAGGAAAATTGGCCAGCAACATGAAAAAGTGCATTAAATCTTGATCTCCCACTATTCAGGCAAATTTACATCCCAGCTGCTTAATCAAAATAATGATTAAATGAAATTCTAGACTGACAGGAGTTCATACGCACAGACCATTGTGTGTGTGTGCAGTGGTAATACTTGGTGGACATTTCATCCTTCTGTATTTTTATGAGAAACGAGAGCAGCCAGGAAACCAATGCCGTTTATTTACCCACTGCAGGTTCCTTGAGTCAGGAGTGTATTTAGTGAAGCACTCACCTGGTTTTACTTTTTAGAAGTTAGAAACTTGAAACTTTAAAGGAAAGAAATATGGAAAATAATCATGTTCTTAATAGAAAAGGCAAAACTTGAAAATGTTAGGAAAATAAAATTGGAAATTTTTATAACTTTAGGTTAAGAGGAAAATTTAGTGACACAGAACATAAATCACAAATAAAACTACTAGTAAAGTTGACCATATTATGTGTTAAAAGTCTATGACAAATGATGAAAAACACAAGCTACAAAATAATGCTTACAACTGTGTATCCTAATGGGATTAGTATCCAGGATCTAGAGAACAGCTATGCATCAACTTTTACAAGTACAGATCACTCAGCAGGCAAGTGGACAAAGAATCAGGACAAACCTCTCACAGAAAACAAATATGTGGATGCCCCAAACCATGCAAATGTACCCAACTTTACTCACAATCAAGGAAACGATAATTCAAAGGAGTATACAGATTCTCCATATGAACAAGAAGTGATGCATCTGAAACCCACCAAATATTAGTGATCTATGTGGGAATCCACTAACATATATAACACCTGCTGATGAGAACGTTCAAGAATAATCACACTGAATAAGTCAGCAAAGTTTACTAGCAATCAAGACAACTTCACCCTGCATTTCAACCTGTATGTCTCCATTTGACTTACGTAGACACAGATACCAGATGCACACACACACACACACAACACACACACACACACACACGCATACATAAAATTGCATTACTTTAAATTTTGAAAAATAGCCATACAGCAAACCATTAATAAATGGAAAATCAGGAAGAAGTCCTATGCTCTCTTGATTTACATTTAATCAGTGCTGATACTTGTATATGACCTCCCCAATGCTTTTGTTCTATATATTTTTTCTTTACATTTGTGATCCTACCATGTAAGTGTAGCTTATAACACGAGAGTTACTAACGTGATTTCATTTTAAGTATTTTTTTAATGACTAATATTTTGTTGCCTGGAATCACAAGAAATTAATCAATGGTGAGTACTTGGTAGAGCAGTTAAGACATCACTTGGAGGCTGGCGCCGCAGCTCAATAGGCTAATCCTCTGCCTAGCGGTGCCAGCACACTGGGTTCTAGTCCCGGTCGGGGTGCCAGATTCTGTTCTGGTTGCCCCTCTTCCAGTCCAGCTCTCTGCTGTGGCCTGGGAGTGCAGTGGAGGATGGCCCAAGTGCTTGGGTCCTGCACCTGCATGGGAGACCCGGAGAAGCACCTGGTGGCCATTGGAGGGTGAACCAATAGAAGGAAGACCTTTCTCTCTGTCTCTCTCTCTCACTGTCCACTCTGCCTGTCAAAAAAAAAAAAGACATCACTTGGGAAACCCAAGTCCCAGATCAGAGTGTGTGGGTTTGGATCCCAGCTTCATTTCTGAGTACGCTTGGTAGACAACAATGATGGTTCAAGTACTTGGGTCCCTGCCTCCCAGGCATGAGGCCCAGATGCAGTTCCTGGGTCCTGGTTTACGCCTGGCTCAGCTGGTGCTGTTGTGGGTTATTTGGATATGGAAGATATCTCTCTCGTCTCTCAGTCCGTCTGCCTGTAAGATGGATGCAGGAGCCTGTGTTGTGGCACAGTGAGTTAAGCCCGCATCTGCAGCACTGGCATACCATATGGGCACTGGTTCGAGTCCCAGCTGCTCTGCTTCTGATCCAGCTCTCTGCTAATGTGCTTGTGAAAGCAGTGGAGGATAGCCCAAGTGCTTGGATGCCTGCACCCACCTGGGAGACCCAGAGGAAGCTCCTGGCTCCTGGCTTCAGCCTGGCCCAGCCCCAGTCGTTGCAGCCATTTGGGGAGTGAACCAGTGGATGGAAGATCACTCTCCTCTCTGCCTCTCACTCTCTCACCATAACTGTTTCAAATTAAATAAATAAATCTAATAGAATAAGATAAAAAGGATATAAATAAATAGACTTAAAAAATAAAGCATTTAGCATTTCCCCAACAGTCACTGCTAACTAGATATCTAGAGATTAGCTTAGTCAAACTGTCAAATAAGGACAAGATCTGGGCCCCCAATTTTCTCCTTTTGCCTCAGGCTCCCATGTGGCTTGGCGTAGTACTTCTTACTTGTGATATTCTGCCCATGATTAGCTTCTGTCATTATCCTTTGATTTTCTAAATACTGCATGGAAATATTTCTACCTTGAACACTGACTCTATGTTTGGCACCCTCCTTACACCTGCTCCTGGGGTCTCTCACTAACAGCACCCTGAGTGACAGCTCTTCTCACAGTGCTTTGGGTTTTCCTATTGCTTGCCTTTGGCTCTGCAGGTCCTGGTCCCTGTCTAGCTAGCAGCCTTTACTTTGGCATGTCTTTCTCTTGCATTCTGCTATGAGCTGTGAGGAAAGCCAGTGACAACTTGCCCACTTCTGAACACGCCCTTTCTGATGGCACTGCCCATGGGCATGTGCTGTGTCTGTTTTCCATTTCCCAAGGCAGGCAGCAGTGACACTTAGCATTCTACCACTGTCAGAGTCCCTTCCTCCAACTTGCAATGACATCCTCTGCTTCTCTTTACCGCCCCTCCCCCATTGAGAGGGTGAAGAACGCCTAACATCTGAATGTGCAGCACCTGGGGTGGATTTTAAATTGGCCCCGAGGCTGAGTTACCCTGCAGGAGAAGCCCTGGCTCCAAGTCCCCGATCTCTGCTGAGAGCGTATACGGCACTCTTTCTACTCAGAACCCTGAGTAGATGAGCATGCCTTCATCGTAGGCACGAACACGGAGGACACCTTTGTACCTTAACGTGTGTGTTGTTCAGAGCCTGACTGGCTGCACCACGGGGCGAGTGCTCAGACAACAGACATGGGGAGTCCTCTCATCTCTTCTCATTGACATGGAAACAGGCTCCAGGAGCTTGATGTAACCATGGTGCTAACATGGCCTGTGGAAGAGAGATTCAGATCTGGGTCTTTTAACGCCAAATCATGTTGTTGTTTTTTTTGTTTTGTTTTGTTTTGTTTTTTACCAAATTTAAAACTTTTGAGCTATGGTATTATATAAAAATGCAAACAGCTCTCCTGTAGGTTTCTTATGTGACTGTTCATTATAATAAGTGTAAAGATAAATGTCTGTCCTGGTTAAGTCACTTAATTTTGAAAGTAACTATGAAAAGATGACTGGGCTGTCAGGAGTTTGTGGTGCGTGTCCTCACAGGTGGGTGTGCTCACTGCAGTACTTGGGTGGCTTCTGGTTCTTCTGATGAGGAACAAAAACAATGAGGAAATAAATCTATTTATCTAGTACAGGCATGCAGGGTCGGCAGTGTGTATAAACATTTTCATTTATTTGTCACTTTTTAGAGGATCCAAACCTGAAGTTTTAAAGAAAAGCAATACTGAAACTAATAAAGTTCTTAATTTATCATTTCCTTCACAACAGAGCAATTTAAAAGCTATTACACTAACCATGTCATTGAAGCATGACTTTGAAATATTTCCCGGGTTCACATTATTCCTGGGTGGTTGCTAACATTAGGCAATACGCATGCACAGACTTCAGTGGATTTCCACAGATCCTGCCGAGGTGGGGTAGGGAGGAGGGGATCCAACGTCATGAAAAGAATAAATCAGTGGGCCAAGTGACTGAGACGGGGCTATGGCCAGGAAGAGCATCCAGTGCACTGTCCTCTTCCAACATCTTGTAAAATACAGAGGAGGGCGATGCTAGGGAAAGAGTCAAACCATGGGGGGTGTTCTTCACTGCAACTTCGTTGTGAATGTTCTAGAATGAGGAGGAGTTCCGATAATATTGTGAAAAGAAGGAATAACAACTCTGATATGTTGAAGTATGCTCATGGGTGCATAATACTTTTCTTTCCTCTTCCTCCCTTCCCACTGCCCCCATAGGTGTGTGTATGTGAGATTGTGCCTCTATCTTGATTTCTTTTTGTTTTCCTTTTAAAGGATTTTTTCCCTTATTCTTGACCAAACTGTCAAGAGGGGCTGAAGTCCTAAAATGCACCTGGACCATTGTTCTGTAGAGAGTACCTAGTCAGCAGGAGCCCCTAGAGGATGTGGTCATTATAACGACCTAGAGAAGAGGGGAAGAGGGCACAGGAGCAGAGTCCCCCTCTCCGGAGCACCAGGTACTCAGGTTTTATTTGGTTACTGCATTTCCGAATGGCGAGATTACTGAGAGCTGCTTCTCAGTGCCCACGGCACAGCAGACCCTTCCCTGCCACACCTGCTCCCTGAGAAAATGCAGCACTGACTGCCAGGTTTCAGCCCTCCTGAGCCTTCTGCCTCCCGCACAGAGCTGTGCCTGTTCCAGCTGCCAGTCCGGGGGATGAAGGCAATACAGAGATGGTTGGGCAGGGAGGGTGCACCCAGAGAGGCAGGGGCCACTAATGAGGGAGCAACAAACCCCCTCCGGTAGCTCAGAGAACACCTGGCGGAAGCGTGAGATTTCAGTGAGTTCTGGATGATGAGTCATGCCACGAGCAGTCAGCAGATCCAGCTCGGTGCGGTGCACAGTCATGGGCTCACAGCAACACAGGCAGGAGGTGGGTGCTGGGAGCACAGGCGAGCATCGGGCAGCAGCATGTGGTCACTTCCTGCACCAAAACACACAGTCTGACAGCAGAGGCCTCCACAAGGCAGAAGAGCAAGGAGGCGACTAGAAAGCACTGGATCCAGGTCTTACACAGAGGCCGCCTGCAGATGTCACTGGGGCTGAAGTGGAAAGAAAGGCAGTCAACGGGCGGCATGTGGAGAGCTGCAGAGAGGGAGAGGATCCACACAGGGGAAGGACGAAGAAGGGAGAGGACCTGAGTACTGCTGGGAGCTCCTGGCAAAGGCCGAGAGCCAGAACGCAGTCCAGTGGACGGACTCGCAGAGGTTAGGGACTCTCTGACCTGTGGATGGGAGCTCCCACTTCACGATCCACGGGGTAGAGCTCAACAGTGTGCCACTAGGGTGACTCCTGCGTGTCAGCACTGTGGTCAGATGCCTTCCATGTAGTGCAAACAGAGCAAGGGTTGCCAGCTATACATGTCCCGAGTTCACTCTAAGCGGCAGGGCGAGGACCTTCCCCGTCTGCCCGGCTTCCAAAGAGCCCACTGCCCCTTGGGGACAGATGATCCCCTCGGAGCTGGGGCAATGGTTTCCACACTGATTTGGCCAGGACCCTATCCCTCTGGTTGATCCTGGGGTGCCTGTAAATGGGGTCTTGTGTTCCAGATAGCACTCCTTTCTGAGATGAGCCACAAGGACCACGGTAAGCCTACTCTGACTTAAGTAACCCCACCAGCATCACCTCTGTAATCCAATGTCCTTGCCCAGTGTGGCTAAAAGTGAAGGGTTCAGTAAATATTGTACAGTTCTGTGATACCAGGAAGAGATAAAACGAGGTGACCAGAACACCGACCCTTGCCCTGTCTCTCACTGTGTGAACACCCAGTATGCTGCATTTACTCTCGGTACCAGGATGAGCTCAGTTTCCATACACCTCGATGTCTCCACCCAATCCTGATTGGGAGGAGCACTCTGTGTGTGTAACATTCTGGTTATCAACACCACGATAGATCAGGGGAAATGCCAGTCCCCAGGGTGAATAAAAGCAGTTAGGGACCCTCAGAATTCAGTGCACAAGTCCCACAGCCCCATGGATTTGCTGCCATCACGCATGGCTCAGCACATTGAGCTCAGATGCAGCTATGCAGGTCAAGGGGCTTACGTCACACCTCCCTAGTGACCCTGCCCTCTCGCCAAGGGGACAGCTCACTGCTGGGCTGTCCCTTCCTCCACGTTATATTAAAACCCTCCAGGACTCTGAACAAACACTGCAGATAAAGGGATGCTTAAAACACTGGACAGTTCATCTTTCATTTCCTTGACAGGTACAAATCCGTGTTTATCATTTTAGAGTGTATATAGCAGGGACTCGGAGGAAGAAAAGGAAGAACAGTTGCAAATGACTTCGGCAGACAGACAGCGTGCATGTGGCAGGAGGTGGCTGTACCGTAGCATTTCCTGCAAGTTTCTTAAGAGTCTATCTGTGGGCGGTGTAACGCGAGGGAAGGGAAGAGCCTGCACAAGGAAGCCGACAGGATCCTGCACGTCACTTCAGGCTGTTTCTGGGTTGGTTTCTTATTTTTCTTCATGTTCCAACAGTCCTTTGAAACAGGTGGCATGATAATTGCTACTCTTAAAGTCATTTATTCTAATAGCTTTTCCTAACCACGTGTTTTCCAGACTAGAATCACTTTGAATTTTTCTTGCTTTATTATTTTATATGGATCCTTCTCTTCTTTTCCATGTAGGGAGGGTGTGCTCTTAGCTCTGTGCCGTAACTGAGCATCGGCTCCGTAACAAGATCACAACGGCAAGAGTATCAGCCATCACTTACAGATTTGAGGGAAGAGAAGGAATAAAACCAAAGTTCAACAAAATACTTTAATAGTCTTTTTTATTTGACAAACATATCTATCATCTAAAAAATTACAGACGTGAGCATTTGAGTAGGGATCTGGACACCACTTGAGAGACACAGGCACACATTCCGTAGCAGAACGCTTGGGGTGGCGTCCCCACGAAACTCCTGATTCCACTTCCTGCTAATGGACAACCTGGAAGGCACTGAATCCTTGCCACCACTTGGGAGACGCAGGGTGAGCTCCTTGCTCCCAGTTTCAGCTTGTCCCACCTCCGGCTGCTGCAAGCACCCGTGAGCTCGCTCTCTCTCTCATTCTTGCTCTCACCCCCCACCCCGTCTTGCTCCAATTTTCAAATGAATAAAATGCAAAAATAAATGCATAGATAAAAGCTGTATAATGAGTAGTTCTAAAGACAGCAGGTGTTGCAAAAAGTGTGAATGAAACTTCCCTTTTAACATTTAAGAAAGAACTGATATGCTGTAGAAGAGGCAATAATACCAAATAGGCTCTCTTAAATATGTCATTTTTGAGTTAGCAAGTTCAACCCAATGACAAGATTGCTGCTTTATTGCAGTAATGGTGGTAAAAGTATCCATTCCATACCATTCACCATTTCAGCCAGTTTTAAGTGGCATTAAACATATTCAGATTGTTATACAACCATCACCATCAAATGCAAAACTCTCATCCTCCCCTACTGAAACCCTGCGCCTTCTAAACACAGGATCCTTCTCTTCTTTTCCATGTAGGGAGGGTGTGCTCCTATCCTCCCAGGCAGCCCCTGGAAACTGTCATCTACCTACTGTTTCTGTGAGTTTCACTGCTTAGACAAGTGGGACCACGTGGCTACTCATCCTTTTGGGGCCGGCGAATTGCACTTAGAATAATATCCTCAAGATCATGGCAGAGTTTACTCTTCCCAGCTGTCAATATCCTCCCATTCTTAAGTCACCTCCTTCACATCCAGGAGAAACACACAGTTCTCTTTTAGGAAATCATTTTAGCCGTGTCCTGGAAAATGAATTCTGTCAAACATAGCAAATAAATGCCTTTGTTCTGTCACCAAGTTAACGCTAGCAAAAGACACTCCAAATACTTATGTAGTCCCCACTCATATATTCAGGTATGTTTGTGATATTAGCATTAAATAAGGTTTATTCTTTTGGAGAGGAATTATATTGTGCAGATATTTTGGTTCTAAAATGCTGTGAGGTTCACTCACTCCACGATGCACCTATTTAATTATCAAAGTGACTATTTATATAATATACCAAATATATTTGATCCTATACAAAAACTTAGGAGGCTTAGTATCTGGCAGTTTCAAAGTCACAATCACCTATGTGGAGCCTTCTCTTCCAGTCTTCCTAGGTGACCCCTGGAGAGTGAGTTCTGGAACTGCCATTGGAGAGTGTTATCTAGGATGGCAGGCAATCCTGCACCCCAAACCTGTGGTGTTGAAATCACAAACATTCCCCAGCCTTGTCTACTGAGGTCACAGCTCCCAAAGCAGCTGAGTCCTTGTCCAGAAAGGAGATGACTTGTTGACCTTCTGTTTTCCCTTAAAAGCTTCCCTCCTCCATTGGTCCCTTTATGTGAAAGCTAAGGTGTTGTGAGGAGACACCCACCTCCCAGTCGCTCATCTTCACCATGCACTGGGTAGCTCCTTATTTAAGCGCAGTCGGCATTGCCAGGCTTTATTTAACTTTCTCCTCATCCTCGTGTCCATATCCAACACAGCCTGCTCTCCAGTAGGAGTAACACCAGGAACAAACGGCGTTTCTTCTCATGTACCTAAATGTGCTCATCAAGATCACAGACTAGGGGCTAGTGCAGAGGTGCAGTGGATTAATCCTCCGCCTGTGGTGCCTGCATCCCATATAGGTGCCAGTTCTAGTCCAGGTTGCTCCTCTTCCAATACAGCTCTCTGCTGTGGCCTGGGAAAGCAGTGAAAGATGGCCCAGGTCCTTGGGCCCCTGCACCCACATGGGAGACCCAGAAGAAGCTCCTGGCTCCTGGTTTCAGATCGGCGCAGATACAGACGTTGCGGCCATTTGGGGAGTGAGCCAACAGACAGAAGACCTTCCTCTCTGTCTCTCCCTCTCACTGTCTGTAACACTATCTCTCAAATAAATAAATTCAATCTTAAAAAAAGGATGACAGACTGGCTGAAGGTCTTTTGGGAGTTCTTGTGCCATCATGTTCTCTCACCCCACAGGGCTCAAGTGTGCCTGTTGGGTTTCTCTGTGAGGAAGAGGGCTGTCCAGACTCTGAGAACCACATCAGGGCTGATGTCTTCTTTCAATTCCTTGTCATGGAACCTTTGGCAACAGAAATTCTCAAGTTATGTAGCTATATTTAGAGCCTACGGTAGGACATGGTCACGCTGTGAAACTTGTCTTAACGTGGTGTGATATGAAAGCCTATTGGGATCAATTAAGGGATTTGATTCATACCATGGAAGACATCCATCAAAACACCATTTTTTAGAATGTGGGAAATTGACAAAAATTGTGATAATAGGATTTAAAATAAGAAATTGGCACTTCCTGGCATATGGCTCCAAACATCATTGTAACTTCCTAAACTTTATGGGTGCTAAGAGCTTCTCTGGTTCTAAGTTTGTTCTTTGTCCCCAGCTGATGCAACTCCAAAACCCAGTGGACTTTCCTGAGTGCTAGGAGCATCTCTGGATGGAATGAGGCGACTCCACAGGCTCCTGGATGGGGCTGTTACCAGGAAGATCCAATCACACTTAGAGGCTGGCATTTTCAGTCCCACCCCTTGTTCTGTAGGGAGGAGAGGGAAGCTGGAGAGTGAGTTAATAAATAGCCACGCATTTATGATGAAACCCCCATGAAAGTCCCTAAAATACAGAATTCAGAAAGCTTCCAGGTTGGCAAACACATCCCAGTGCCAGGACAGGGGTGCACCCAGTTCCACAAAGGGACACTTTTGTGCTAGGTGCCCTTCCATATCTTGCCCTGTATATGTCTTCCTCTACCTGCTCACCTCTTCTATCATAAGCTTTATAATGTAGCAGCAGGTGTAAGTGTACCTCTAAATTCTGCAAGCCCTTTGAACAAGTGCTGGAACAAACCTGAGGGGCTGACAGTAGGGACTTCTGATCAGACAGATGTTGTGGGTGGCCTGGAGAACCACCACCGGCAATCGGCTGCTGAGGTGGGGGACACTCTGTGAAGCTGCCATTTTCCTGTGAGGTCTGTGCCAACTCTGAGCAGAGAGCTAGGACTGTACTGAGCTGAATGATGGGACACCCGACAGCTGTCTACCGATTGGATAACGTGGGGATCTGGGCTTTCTCCTCCCCCACACGCTGGCCTCCAGAAGTGAGGTAGTCTGAGTGCAGGGGAAAACAGTGAGATTTTCCTGTACTGTCATGTGGATATTAATCTTTGAGAATCAATTTCAATTCCAGTCTGAGTACTGGAAGAGAGTGTACTTGCCTGTTCCAAACATGATGGAACACTCTCGTTCTTACTAAAATTCTTTTTACAGTTGGGCTTGAAATTGGTTGTCTCAGCCTTCCCTGCCCACCAGGGTGTTTCTCCACTCAGTGACATGGGTGGTCCAGCTACATACTTGACCTCCAGAATTCAATGTTCCACAGCCACAAGTCATTCAACTAAAGTGCCAACTCCAAGATCTAGCTGCACCCTTTCTCCCCATTAAAAATTTCCTTTGTGGGCTATAAACCATGACGATCACTTCCACTTTCACATCCTGGAAGTCTCTTATTCAGGAGCAGGTGATGGTAAGATCAATGCTGACATTGATCAAGGCCAATGCAGTGCATTTTGGCTCTGTCTCCTGGCAGCTGTTTGACCTGGAAGAAGTTGCTTGTCCCTGTGAACCCCTTCCTCTGTAAGATGGAAATAACGGCAAATAATTTGCAAATTCTTGTGAGGAATAAAATGAGGCTTTCATTTACAAAGTGAAAATATCTTTCATTTTAAACCTTTGTCAAACAAGTTGTCAAGTTGATACACTAGTATAGTTTTAATGAGCCGTGACTATTTTAAAATTTACTGTATATGAGTGAAACAGACATATTTCTATATTCTTGTGAACTACGGTCTTTTTTAAGTCCTATGTGTTGAACTCTTTATTTAGTGGAATAGTAAGACTTTGACTATAATGTAAACTAAAAATATGTTATCTCAAAAATTAAAAAGTAAAAATAAAAAACAAACACCATGAATTTGTAGTCGTATTATTTAAATAAAGAGCACTCTTGAGAATGCAGAATCATATTCTTCTAAATCTTTCATGACCAAAATAAAGCAATTCCTTTAACTTACTCACTTCATATAGGATTTTCTGAAAAAAAAATTGTTTTATTGATTTCAACTATTGTAAGAAATTCTTCTTCTAAGATTATAATTTTTGGTACCTTTGTTCTTTAGTATATTATGTGATTAATGGATGACACATGACACAATAAAACATAATTTTATATTACATGATGTATATTTAAAATATGAACATACAATTGTTATAACTGTATTATTGTATATTTTTAATATTTTATTTATTTATTTGAGAAGTAGAGTTAGAGACGGAGAGAGAGGGACAGAGAGAAAGGTGTTCAACTGAAGACTGTTCACTACTCCAATGGCAGCAACAGCCAGAGCTGGGCTGACACGAAGCCAGGCGCCGGAAGCTTCTTCTGGGTCTCCCACACGGGCACAGGGGACCAAGCGCTTGGGCCATCTTCTATTGCTTTCCCAGACCACAGCAGAGAGCTGGATCAGAAGAGAAGCAGCTGGGACCTGAACCGGCACCCATATGGGATGCTGGTACCGCAGGTGGAGGCTTAGCCCACTATTGTATGCTGTATTATATGTTATAGATTACATGCCATTTACTACATTTTGTATTTAATATATTATTCTATTATCAAGATTATAAAAAGACAAATATGATGTCAGTTTTTAATCTTCCAAATTTTTCTAGTTTTCAAACATGTTCTTAAAGTTATCCATGAGAAAATGTTGTTGTTAAGGTAACTTTAGTGGGGCCAATGCTGTGGTATATTGGGTTAAGCCACTACCTGTGACACCAGCATCCCACAGGACCACCAGTTCGAGTCCCAGTTGCTCCACTTCTGATCCAGCTCCCCGTTAATGTGCCTAGGAAAGCAGCAGAAGATGATCCAAGTGCTTGGGCTTCTGTACCCACATGGAAGATGCGGATGAAGCTCCAGGCTCCTGACTTTGGCTTTGCCCAGCCCTGGCCATTGTGGCCATTTGGGGGAGTGAAACAGGATGAGAAAACCTCTCTCTTCCTTTCTCTATAACTCTGCATTTCAAATAAATAGTTTTTTTAAAAAATGTAACTTTAGTAAAATTAGTAGACAATGTTGGAGTGTTTAGATAATTTAAACTACTGTTTGTGTTTTCTCTGGAAGTGTGCTTATGTCCTCCAGAAATTAATGTGTATGCATACACATCAAATTATGGATTAACAGTTGTGGGTAAAATGGTCTTTCATTTCAATAAGTCAGGCAATAATTTAGTCAAATAAGATGTTTCCTCTTTAATTGATGGGTCGACTGATTCAATTTCAAAGATTGACTACTCAGGTCTTAGGTAGTACATTGCAGACAAAAGATAAAGCAGAATAACAACAACTACAAAAACCCTATTTAGAATTCTTGATTTTTCCCCATAGTTTTGACAAACAAATGCCATTCTAAAATTGAAAATACAACATATTTAAAAACATTTAGCATTAATATTGTCATTGTTATCTATGTAATAAATTGTGTTTAATATGCTTTTAACTTCACAGGCCTGGTTGATCAATTTTCCCCATGGATGTAGCCTTAAGCTGTAGGCAAGCGTCCACATCAGTGTTGGCTATGGTGACAGTCTTTGCACACATAGTGGTCTCCAGGCTGCTCGGGATAAAAGCACAACATTGTACAAGGGGCACCACAATGACAACAGCAGACAATGGTGTTAACCATGACTTGTTCTGCTGAGGGAATGAAGAGAATGTTAAACATCCACTTGTGTACACAGTTTTTAGTAACTGTATACAGCACTGGACAAAAGTCTTGTTGTTTATTGGAGTATTTGTACATTTTTTTGACTGACATAACTTGCCCAAATCATTCCACCTCCAGGGTTAGCACCAAGAAAGAGCCATCACCAGAAAATTAAGTTTTCACACTCCCCTCCCTATCTTCAACCTCAGAAGCCACTGATTGCAAACCAGATTTTGCTGCCTCAAACCCAGGAATCTTTTTCTACATTGTTCTCATCTATTTCACTAAGGATACACTGCTTCAAAGATAACCACTTGGTGAGACTGAAATCTACCTATAATGATGGAAATCACATATAGAGGAGGGGGTGCCACCAAATGGGGTCTCATGCTGTAGCATGCAGGTGGCTGGCAGTCTGGAAATGCAGAGTGACATAGACACAGGATATGTGGCTGATGAAATACTAGCCTGAGTACTTGTTTGGGGATGTTTTCAGGGGAGGTCTTAGCCATCACATGAGACAGGCTATAAATTCTCCATGCTGCAGGCTTTTTGATGGTTCCAGTCCCAGAGGTGGTGGAGGACTCAGACTTCCCCCTATGGGTAGAGAGTTATAGGGCATAAGTGGATTGCTTTAGAGCCACATAAACCTGATTTGTTCCAGGGCAAGTCGCTGAACCTTCTTACTAGGTATAATGGGGGCACTGCTATAGCAGACCATCTGATCAGCTTCAGTCCAATCAGGAGACAGAGATTTTAAGAGGAAGATTAATATATGTTACAAAGCATATGCATGTTCCACATAAAAATTACCAAACCATGAGACAAGCAACCACAAAGATGCAAACAGACCACAAAGGATGATCTTGACCTGAGGGAGAAGACGACTCAAGGGAGGAAAACCTTGGAAGCATTCTGTCCTCAAGGCTAGATCTTAGCAGAGGTGTAGCTGTAGACCTGCAGTCCAGTGGACAGCAGCGCTAGGCTGCCATTATCAAAGTCGATCCAAGATCACTGTGTAAGCAGAGACAACTCTGGGGCAGACAAGCTAAGGATGGCAGGCACCAAGGCAAAGGATGGCAGGTGTTGCTGTGGGCACTAGATCTTAAGGGCTTCCATTGAGAAGACTGGGGCATTGTGGTCACCAAGAGAGTGCACATGCAAGCCAAAGAGACTGCATGCCTGACCACACAAGACCCTGCAATGCAGCAGAAGCAAAAATGCAAGCACAGCACCCTGGGCTTCCTGGAATGTCCCTCCAGAGCCCCCTCCTGCAAAACCCATCATCACTGCCCCCTAGGAGGAAAGCTCCTCTGGTTGAAATCCTGGAATCAGTCATGGATCTGCCACTCTTGTGTAGTGCACCATGTCATTTCTCTTCAGGATTTGTCCTCTATATTTATAACCTGGGTTCAGTGTTTTATGGGATCTACCAAGAAATTAGTTTCAAATTTCTCTGCTGATTAAATTCTATTTACTATATTTTGATTAAGTAGTAATGCAACATTGTAAATAAAGCCAATGGAAGCCATATGATGACAACGGTGATAAAATATTGAATAACAGCATTTAGGAATAGTAAGGAAATTGTACTTTTAAGCAGTACAGGTGCTCTGAATTTTTTTTTTTTTTGACAGGCAGAGTGGACAGTGAGGGAGAGAGACAGAGAGAAAGGTCTTCCTTTACCATTGGTTCACCCTCCAATGGCCGCCACGGCCAGCGCACCGTGCTGCTCTGAAGCCAGGAGCCAGGTGCTTCTCCTGGTCTCCCATGGGGTGCAGAGCCCAAGCACTTCGGCCATCCTCTACTTCACTCCCGGGCCACAGCAGAGAGCTGGCCTGGAAGAGGGGCAATCGGGACAGAATCCGGCGCCCCGACCGGGACTAGAACCCGGTGTGCCGGCGCCGCAGGTGGAGGATTAGCCTAGTGAGCCGCAGTGCCGACCAGGGTGCTCTGAATTTAATGAGTGGAAACTCTGAGGGCCCCAGTGCTGCCTCCAATGTGTTGTCATATGACTAAGTATGTCCTCATGATCCATAGCAAAAGGCGTGGTTGCTTTTCTCTTATTCATTTCCTACTCTTGTTATAACACATACAACACAAATTGATGAGTGTGTCGTCCTAACTGTGAGGCTAGACCACAGTGGCAAAGTGAATGTGCGTCTAACTCCAACTCATTGAAGATGCCCATTATGGATGGACGCCAGAACCACTCCTGCTCTTTGTGCCATCACTACTGCTTCTCAGGCTCGTTCTAATCAGTTTCCTTTGTGACAAAAGTAATTACCTTATTAGCATCCAATGATATTCTCTCTTCTCATATATATATATACACATAAATCTTAGGTAATATTCATTATATAGTTGCCTAATTTTGAATACTATATAACAATATTTACTCAATTTATTTTACTTTGTTGTTTCTTCCCTTTTTAATGCACTCGGAGTCATATTTAGAAACATGTAGTGTAGTTCATTCTTCATCATTGCAATTAAAATGTCTACTGTGTGAATATGTGCATCTTAGTCAAGTTCCTCAATTCTCCTAAAACTCTGCTGACTTTTTTTTAATTGTGCAAACAGTTACTGAGAGTGGTGTTAAAATCTACGAGGTAGTTCTGATACTTACTGCTTTATGTATTTTGAAGCTATGCTATTTGATGGAAACAACTGAAAATCACTTTCTCTTTTGTGTTATTCTGAAGAGCCACATCTCTAGAGATAATGAAATCTTGTCCTTAAGAGGTCAATGAGTAGGTAATCCTACAAGAATTGCACACAACACCACTTGGCTTTCACAGACTCTACTGATTTCCTTCAACAAGTTAATTGCTAACTGTGTGTAAGAGAGGAAAGAGGTGGAAGCAGGCACTTTGCCAGGACATGCAGTCTCACTTCTGGCTAGCACCAGCGGTTGCAGGGCTCCACTCAGCCGGAGTTCTGCCACTTGTCTGATGATCTGCAAAGTAAGGATGCATCAGGGGAGAGGCAGAGCACGGATGCTTGCCGTGGCTTGGAGAACACAGATGCTACTTGCTCACGCCCCCAGTCCTATCAGCCTTTGTAACACTGGTTACATAAGTTGTTTGTAGCGTATTCCATTCTTTGTTAATGTGGTCTAGGCCATTCAGTACTTTACAAAATACATTTACAACTTTCGGGTTACAGAATGTCTTATCTCTTTTGGATGAGATGGTTGTATGCACAAATAAAAGAGTATGTCAACACTGATATGCCTATCAGTACTGGTAAAACTTGTTATTAAACAACAATTTTGGAAGAAAAACATCTACTCAACTGCTTTGGGGAAAACATGCTTACCAGTTCACTTTGAGAAAGTCACGTTTTCAAGTAAAGTTCTGTAGGGCAAGCTTACTTGCCCCGTTAAATCACAATTTCATGTTTTTAGGATGTAGGGTAAGGAACCCTAACAGACACTCATCTTGCACTTTACGATCTACCTGCAAATGCCTCCTTCTTATATTTTCCTGGGTTGAGAGTTAATTTATTCTTCTATGTATATAATAATACATATGTATATAATACATATACATACATGTACTATATATATTATGTATAATATGTATATATAATTTATTCTTCTATGTATATGAGATAATAACAATGTCTATTATTTTAATATCTTTGATAACTCACTGGTATCAAAATGAGTCTAATTAATCTGTTGTATCCAACAATTTTAAGAGTGTCCAAAACGTTATTTCCCTGGATTAAGTTGTTCCCCAATACAACTTAAAATGTTACATTTTGTAAGAATCTCTGTTGCATTTTTTAGTATTTTTCCATGTTTTGCATGAATTGCTACTTCTGATATTACTCATCTGATCAGAAGGGGATGCTAATTTTACACATCTTCCTGCCACATGATGCTGAGTAGGTTGGGACGTTATTTGTTTTATTTCCTACGTAGACAGAAATGTCTGTCTGGGGACATCCAGAGTCCTCCCAATGTTCCGGGTTGACTGTGTCTGAGCCATGTCGTTTCCTTCCTTGTCCACGGCCTTCCTCAATGGGCCGTTCTAACACTGAACCTAACATTCTTTTCTTTCTAAACTGGAGGGCCTCGATCCCCTTGGAGACCACATCTTGCCATTTGGCTACTGTTTACAGACCTTGCGATGTACCCTGCTCAGTCATGGTCTTTTCACTTTTTCTTTGTTGAACACTTTATTTAGTAGAGTGTTAAGCCTTTGACTATAACGTAAATTAAAAACATGTTGTTTCAAAGAGAATAAATAAAATATTAGGTTGGAAACACAAACTGGCAGAAAAGGGAGACCTCCAATTGTGGAGTTCCTGTCACTTGAGTATGTGTGAAACTTCTTGCTCAAATTTACCATCATCACTATTAGAATAGATTTTACTTCATCCAAATATTAGACTTCCTATTCTGTTCTAATATTTGCATGATTTATGTGAATAATAGGCTCAGTATACCATGTTTTCTTCATTAATTACTATATTAATTATATTTCTGATTTCTTAGCTAAATATTATAATATGCATCCTTAACATAAAATTCTAAATCAAATCAATAGCTTTTATTCCCATAATTATGATTCAGAAATACAATTCTACTTGGGTGATTCTCAGTGACCTCTGGGGTCCATTCAATTCTTAAGAGCATGTGATTTTCTGCACATGAAAGCAATAAAAATGGTTTAATGTTAAAATAAATGTTTTTAAAGCAGTATCACTTTCGCCTTTCTCAAAAGGTTTTTTCATTATTTTCAGAAAGAAAACCTGGATATCCCTCTGGTAGATCAAAAGGCATTACATTGAAATCATCTTCTCTCTGCATGTGGTTAGAGATTACTATGACTCACCACTCCTCATTTGCTTTTGCTGTAAAATACAATGTATTCTAAAGGGCAAACCTTTTGTGACTAATCTACAGACACGGCAAATCTAAAATGCCAGGCTGAGGTCCATGGGAGCAACTTCTTATTAATAAATTTCAGGGGCAGGGAAAGATAACCATTGGCAATGTGGAGCACACTCTAGCTTGAATATGCACTGTGTGAACAGGACAGAGGTTTTGGCGGTCATGACAGACGCATCCAGAAGAAAGGAGCCTGCCTTTCTGCATAGCTCAAGATGATTGCCTCCCTAAAAGCAAGGGTACATATGCATGGGCGAGGAAATACAATGAACTAAGAATTTTAGCTAGCTCTGAGATATTTTACAAAGGATAGTGTTGATCTTTGGAATGCTCTCATTTCTATTAGCAAAAATTATATATAAATCTTGTCAGTCGCCATTTACTTTGTGGATAAATGAATACAGGACTCAAATTGGGGGTTGGCTCCAGGGACACACATGCCATGCCTTGGTGTGACAGCCCCATTCTTACAAGGCTGTCCATCTGTATGGCTCGTCCCCACACATGGCAACATCTCTTCCATTAAGAAAAAAAAAAAAACACAAATGTCTCTCTGGAGACTCTCAATTTATATTCTTCCCCTCCAATATGTATATATACACACACACTCCAGGGATACCTGGGGCCTGCTTCTCATCCACTGGCACAGATGGCCAACATCGGCAGGGCTCAAGCCAGAATCTCTTTCTGACCTGTGGATTCCTGAACCTTGCCTTCTATGCACTATAAACTCCGGGCCCCCCTCTGTCTCTCGAATGCTCTTCCACACCTCTCACTTCAGAGCACGATTAGGCCTGACCAGCCCCACTTCTCAACCCCTTAGATGCAGCGTGGGACTCCCACAGCTGTCTGCTGTGTTGCCGTGGGGTGAACCTGGGGCTCAAATCGTCCCTCCTCCATGCCCCTGGGGGAGGCTGTCAGACTTGGGCCCCAGCTTCATCACTGTGACAGTGAGGGGGGTGGATTTGCTGTTCTGGTGAGCCCAATCTAGAGCACTCTCTGAGATGACGTTGTGGAATTTCTGTTCCCTTCCTTAGGCGAAGTATCCCCGCACCACTGCCAAATGGCACACGGAGTGAAGACATGTGTCAGAGCTCCCCACTGCCTGCGGGATGCCCCAGCTTCCTGTGCACAGCAACATCTCTGCACAGGCAGTGCTACTCTGCTTCACTTCTGCAGAGAGAAGGAGTGCAGGGTACCGCACCATGTCAGGTCATTTCAAGATCCAGCTGACGGGATTTATGCGGATTTTCTAATCCCACCGGAAGCTTTTATTTAACTCTTCCTGCACAATGAGAACCACACCAGTCACTATTTAATTCCCCTGCACTTGGAGGAAGGCCCAGGTTCTATGAATGGACAAATGGGAGATGAGAACTCAGTTTCAAGGAACAATACGCTCTCAGAGGACTCTCCCTGTCCTAATTTCACAGGCACCCGATTTCAAAGCCTCTCTCCACACACCTTCACCCTTCCCAGTGCCCTCCAATCCACAAGAACCCGTGAAGTCTGCGTGTCTCAAGCAGAAATACCCAGTCGCCGATTCAACTGCATCCACGTCTCAGTCCTGTCTCACAGGGGAAATTACAGCTGACAGGAAGGAGTGTGCGGGACACTGCAGCAGCAGAAGACGTTAAGCCTCTTTGTTGCAATTCCGGGAAATCGTGGGTGGAAATTAGGAAAGATGCTAACTCACCTCCTCACTCTTGTGGTGGATCTGATTCTCTAAGGAATGCTTTCGGAAGTGCCGGACGCAGGCCACAGTCTGTTCCTGAACTTCCAGGATGCCTCCTGCTCTTTGACCTCACCTCTTGTGTTCTGGACCCCAGGCTTCCAGGCTCCGACCTACATGACCTCACCTCTCGTGTTCTGGACCCCAGGCTTCCAGGCTCCGACCTACATGACCTCACCTCTCGTGTTCTGGACCCCAGGCTTCCAGGCTCCGACCTACATGACCTCACCTCTCGTGTTCTGGACCCCAGGCTTCCGGGCTCCGACCTACATGACCTCACCTCTCGTGTTCTGGACCCCAGGCTTCCGGGCTCCGACCTACATGACCTCACCTCTCGTGTTCTGGACCCCAGGCTTCCGGGCTCCGACCTACATGACCTCACCTCTCGTGTTCTGGACCCCAGGCTTCCGGGCTCCGACCTACATGACCTCACCTCTCGTGTTCTGGACCCCAGGCTTCCGGGCTCCGACCTACATGACCTCACCTCTCGTGTTCTGGACCCCAGGCTTCCGGGCTCCGACCTACATGACCTCACCTCTCGTGTTCTGGACCCCAGGCTTCCGGGCTCTGACCTACATGACCTCACCTCTCGTGTTCTGGACCCCAGGCTTCCAGGCTCCGACCTACAGCACCAAGGCTCCGCCAGTGGACACCAGGCCTGCAGGACCCGCTGTGTGTGCTGCGCAAGCCCTCGCCCTAAGCTTCTCCCTGACGCACGTAGGAGTTTGTCCCTGGATTGCACGCTGTGCCTAAGCTTAAGAGACACTCTGTCTTCTCTGTCTTCCTGCGTAGGTGTCCCAGGACTCCTGAGGAGTCCCCACCTGGAAGCAGATGCAGACTGTAAGGAAGGAACCCAGAGAAGGCCACCTGAAGCTCACCTGTGGGAACACTGTGCTGCACTCAGCGACGGGCGTGTGACAGGCAGAGGAAGAAGAGCCTGGTCCTCTTGCTGACAGTGGTGGGAGCCTCCACAGGCGTCATCAGAAGGGCTGACCTGGGCTTTGCCGAGCAGCTGGACGAGGCCGTGTGTAGGACCGGAGTTTGCAACTTGACTTCACTTCCCATCATCTGTGTGTTTCTGGAAAACTTATTTAACCTCTCTCAGGATTTTCTTGACATCTCCAATATGGGAATCATAATAATATCTACTCCTAATCAGGGTGTTCTGAAGCTTTGATACATAAATACATGCATGCCCTTAACCCAGTGCTCAGCACTTAATTACTATGTATTACTAATTGTGATAACTTTTTAAGTATCTTTGCCCAAACAATTATGCCTTGATTTCTGTTTAACTAGACTGTTTTTAGATGGTGAACATTTATGACTCTGCTCTTAAATTTTGGGAAAGATAAATTTCTGATTTTGGATCATTAGCCCCTAACGTGTTAATATGTAAAATTATTTTTCTACACAAAAATGTCTAATCAGAGGTTTATTTCTGCTTTAAATAATTAGTATTCCAGTTATTAAAGCTATAAACCATAGATCTTTATTAATATTTAACATTCAAATTAAAATATTATTCTACTTATAAATCTCACACATTTTAGAAATCATTTCAAATAAGCATCTGAATGATATTTGGTCTGACTTTGAAAGTTTGTTAAATAGTTACCTTTAATAGCCACTTTCACATAATGATATATTTAATTCCCAGCTTAAATATTTGAATTTTCTAACCAAGAAATATGTTTTTTTTTTTTTTGAAAAGCGTAGAGACAGGCAGAGAGAGACAGGGAACTCATTCTCTGGCTCCCTCCACAATCGCTAACAACAGCCACGGTTGGGCCAGGCCAAGCCAGGAAGTCAGCCAGGTCTCCCACAAGGGTGGCGGGGATTCCATCGCCTGAGACATCACCTGCAGCCTCCCAGAGTCTGCTTTCACGGGAGGCTGGACTGTGGGCAGGAGGCGGGACATAACCCTGGCACTCCAACGTGGATGAGACATCTTAGCCAGCGCCTTAACTGCTAGGCCGAAGCCTTTCCCTTTCTAAAAACCTGAATACATTTCCTGCTTTAATGCATTTGATATGCTTTATACTTTATATCTATTTAAACACATCATTGACTTAAAATTCACTTAGATACCTAAAAAGTATGCACAGCTAAATAATTAGTCCATGGATGTAGTTAATACACATTTTAAAATTATAGTTATTGGCCGGCGCCGCGGCTCACTAGGCTAATCCTCTGCCTAGCAGCACTGGCACACCGGGTTCTAATACTGGTCGGGGCACTGGATTCTGTCCCGGTTGCCCCTCTTCCAGGCCAGCTCTCTGCTGTGGCCCGGGAGTGCAGTGGAGGATGGCCCAAGTGCTTGGGCCCTGAACCCCATGGGAGATGAGGAGAAGCACCTGGCTCCTAGCTTCGGATCAGCGTGGTGCGCCGGCCACAGCGCGTTTGGAGGGTGAACCAATGGCAAAGGAAGACCATTCTCTCTGTCTCTCTCTCTCACTGTCCACTCTGCCTGTCAAAAAAAATTGTAGTTATTAGACTGTCCGAACTCTTTCAAATAGCACAGTTATTCAAAACACCAACTCCATGGGGCAGTGTTAAGCCACCATCTGCAACGTCGGCACTCCACATGGGGCCAGCTGGAGTCTCAGCTGTGCCACTTCCACCCCAGCTCCCCGGTAATGCGCTGGGGAAAGCAGCACAAGATCACCTAAGTGCTGGGACCACTTCCACCCACGTAACTTGTCAAAGACCATCCACTCGTGTGGTCTATAAATCCTGCTGACTGAATTCCAAAGTAATTTTGAAAACCACATACTGTCTTACATTTTTGTCAAAATCCATTGCTTATAGAAAAACCATCCATTTAAACACGAACAGAAATATATTGTCCATAATACTACTAATGAGAATATTGAAAGCAGTCATCATAAATACCATTTAAATATAACAAATGACATTCAGTCTCATATTACACATAAAACCACTCACTCATCAACCATTTAAAATTATAAGCTATAGGCAATGAATTTAGGTATTTTCTTTATTTTTAAAATGACTTTCTTATTTCATCTTACCACAAAACAATATTTTAATGCTGAAAGTTTTGACTTTAAAGTGTTTTTAAAGCATTTGATGACATTACATAATTACGTGAAAAATATGTATATAA
Organism: Oryctolagus cuniculus; assembly: GCF_964237555.1. NCBI lineage: Eukaryota > Metazoa > Chordata > Mammalia > Lagomorpha > Leporidae > Oryctolagus > Oryctolagus cuniculus. Next base: position 54,482,557 of record NC_091447.1, read on the forward strand.
CTAGAAACTTCAACTTTTAAAGAAAATGAGACTCTAGATTATCAACAAATCCTCTGGATTGAGTTAAAATTCCAATTTCAAAGGAAATAACAGGGGAAGAAGTATCCAAAAGAAAGGGAGAGTATGTGCAAACTCCACATCTGGTAGAGAAGCAACATGCAGAATACCTGAGGAGCTCAGGAAACTTAACAACAAAACCAATCATCCACCAATACGTGGGCACAGGACGAGATACAAATGGCCAGAAGACCCATGACAAATGCCCGGGATCACCCGGCACCAGGGAAGTGCAAACCAAAGCCGCTCTGAGGTGTCATCCAACTCCAGTTAGAACGGCCATTATCCAACAACAAACAAAAATAACAAGTGCTGGTGAGGTTGTAGAAAAGAGAGTACCCTATTGCATTGTTGGTAGGTATGCAAATCAGCACATCCTTATGGAAAAGAGTACGAACATTTCTCAAGAAACATAAAAATGCATCTGTGATATGATCCAGCGATCCCACTTCTGGAAATACATCCAAAAGAAATGAAATCAGCCATGTTTATAGCATCTGAGCTCACAACAGCAAAGATAGGGGATTGACCTAGATGTCCACCATCTGATGATGGATAAGGGAATGTGGTACACGTACACAGTGGAATACGATTCAACCATCAAAAGTGAAATCCTGACTTTGTAACAAAATGGATGGAATTGGGATCATTATGGTAAGTAAAATAAGCCAGGCACAGAAAAACAAATATTACATTTTCTCATATGTAGAAGTTAATAGAGAGTATAAAAATCATATGATGTCATAATTTGGTTAGCAATTATAAATACTGTCCTCACTGACTTTAATCATGTACATGAGGATACACCCGTCTTTCTTCACTTTATGATCATTGTTATGAATCCCACATTTTGTGATATTAATATTCCCTGTTTTCAAGAAAAAATAATACAGGGCTGGTATTGTGGGTAAGGTCACCACCTGCAGTGCTGGAATCTCTTATGGGTGCCAGTTGCACCACTTCTGATCCAGCTCTCTGTCATGACCTGGAAAAGCAGTGGAAGATGGCCTAAGTGCTTGGGCCCCTCTACCCACATGGGAGACCCAGACAAGGCTCCAGGCTCATGGCTTCAGGTCGGCCCAGCTCCAGCCATTGCAGCCATTCGGGGAGTGAACCAGCAGATGGAAGACCCCTCTGTCTCTCTGCCTCAGCCCCTCTGTAACTATACCTTTCAAATAAATAAATAAATAAATCTTTAAAAAATACATTTGTTTATATATAATATCTACATAGGAAATGAATGTGGCAAGATGTTAAAATTGTTGCAGCTTAAATTTTTCAAAAAGAAATATAAATTTTAAAAAGCTGTAAGAAAAGAAATTGCTATGGAAATATGGATGAAGGCACTTTAAATTTAATTAATTCATATCAATTAAAAACAAAGGCAGGGAAGTATGGTTATCTTAGAACTGTGTCTATGAAATACATGAAATCTGTTCTTTTATATTAATAAAAATTAAGCAGATGGGAACAGAAAAGGACTTTATGTAAAAACTCAGTTATTTGGTTATTCTCAGTTATTTGGTTATTCTGTAAGATATCACATGGTGAAATATTATCAAAGCATTTTACTTATGAGATGTCAGTTTAATAAGAAAATCATTTAGCTTTGTTGAAAATAAATAAATGGATATCAAGTATCTTGTAAAAGGCTAGGTGCCTACATGCATTATCATTCAGTTTCTCAATATCAAACAGACAATATCAAACAGACTTTCCTACAAATTAATAACTGATTTAATATTTCTGTTATTCTCACATACAGGCATTTTGAATAACATGATATACTCAGAATATCAAAACAGCACTAATTTCAACCTAAATTTACCTAAAAGTTTAACGCAGTAAAAGCACTTTTGTTCTTTTTCCATTGTCAGTGATCTGCAACCAAAGACAATCAGAAAGCAGATATCGCTGCACAGGATGCACTTTCCATTCACTGCAGCCAAGAGCCCTCACAATGTGGGAGAACCACAGATGTCAAACTTCTACAGAAATACACACACATATGTAAGTGTTGAATACATACACAGCTTAAAAATGAATTATAGTTCTATGTACCATTAACATGTTATCACTATAGCACCAAAAAGATTTAGGCATAAATGTAAAAAATGCTGCATATATATAAATACACACACACACACACACACTGAAAGATTCAAAACACTGAAGAAAGAATTCAAAGAAAATTGATAGAGTGATAGACAATGTTCATGGATAGTCAATATTTTTAAGATGCCAATCTCCACTCACCCTCCAATTCTTCTACACGTTTGAATACATTCTTATCAACATCCAAGAAGGCTTTTACTGAATGATTCTAAAATTTGGAAAAGCAAAGTGACTAGAATGATCAAAACGATTTTAGAATATAAAATTTGGAGAACTCATACTACCTGATTTCTGAACTTATTATTAACATGTAACATCCAAGACCTGCAACTTGAAATTGTCCCTGGTGAAATCAAAGAGCCATTACATTGAGGAAGTGTGGGGGCCAGTGCTGTGGTGTAGCAGGTAAAGCCGCTGCCTGCAGTGCTGGCATCCCATATGGGCACCAGTTTGAGTCCCAGCTGCTCCACCTATGATCCAGCTCTCCACTATGGCCTGGGAAAGCAGTAGAAGACAGCCCGAGTCCTTGGGCCCCTGCACCAGAAAAAGCTCCTAGCTCCTGGCTCCTGGATTCAGATTGGTGCAGCTCTGAACATTGCAGCCATCTGGGGATTGAACTAGCAGATGGAAGACCTCTTATTGTTTTCCTCTCTCCCTCTGCTTCTCTGTTACTCTGCCTTTCAAATGAATAAATAAATCTGGAAAGAAGGAGGAAGGAAGGAAGGAAGGAAGGAAGGAAGGAAGGAAAGAAGGAAGGAAGGAAGGAAGGAAGCGAGCTGAGGATGTAGGTGTTGGCTTGGGGAAGACACAGTCTTGAATGGAGAAGTCCCATAAGAACTGAACAGAGTAGGAGTAGAGCTGGTGTAGCTGTCTGTAAGCACAACTCAGAACAAGTCCATTCATTAGACAAAAGGGGCTATGAGTGTAGTAGATGGAGCTACAACCCTAAGTTCTCAGAAAGACAAGGCTGGGAAAACATCCTTACAAGGACGGAGTCCCAAGACCAAGTTTGCCCAACAGACACAATCTGAACCCCTCAGGCTTGATGACATATTTTGCAGGCATGTGGCCACTCTCTCCCAACCTTTTCCTCCAATAGACAGACACCTTCAGCACACTGGCCAACAAGACAGATCTTGAAAACTCTCCTCTGTGGGGACATGGGAGTGACTCCTGGGTAAAGGTGTGATTGGTTAGCAAACTCATGTTAAATTAACATCAGGCAGGAAAGGGAACAATGGGCATCTTGGCACTTGGCCAATGTTTGTGTTTCTGTGTGTTCTGATGTGATTGCACTGTTCTTGGTTATGTCTTTTTCTTTTAAAAAAAGATATATTTATTTATTTGAAAGGCAGAGACAGAGAGTGAGGTCTCCCATCTGCTGGTTCACTCCCCAAATGGTTGCCATGGCCGGAGCTGAGCCAAGCTGAAACCAGGAGTCAGGAGTTTCTTCCAGTTCTCCCATGCGGGTGTAGGAGTCCAAGCATTTGGGCCATCTTCTACTGCTTTCCCAGGCCATAGCAGAGAGCTGGATTGCAAGTGGAGCAGCTGGGTCTCAAACCAGCACCCACATGGGATGCTGGCACTGCAGGTAGCAGCTTTACCCGCTGCAGCACAGCGCCAGCCCCTTGTTTAGATCTTGACCCACCACACTCACACGGGGCTTTGTGTATGAAATCGGAGTCTCTGTTCCAGGACAGAGGCCTCCTCAGCAGCACTGCCCAGGCATCAGAAGAGGCTTCTCTATTCTGTTGAAGTGATGGAGCTGTGGAGTTAGCTCATTTCATGTATGTGAACTATGATTCTCAGAATACAATTGCCAAAGTTTGGCCGCCTAGACAAAAATTAGCTCAGATCAGAGTTACCCATTTCAGAAAACGTCTGGCTCTAGTTTCCCAGTTGTGGAACATGAGTCCCCATGGCAACCATGTCAAACCACCGTGTAAAGGTAATATTAACCCCATGCCCTCATGCAGCACTTTTTTCAAAAGGCACAGGTTTAAGGTCTTTGGCTCAGTACTTTTAGGTTAATATCCAAAGCTGCATATAAATCAGAATGTGACACAGGCAACCAATAATTATTCATGAATAATCATAAATAGAATTTAAATCATGGATAAAAGCAAGAAAGCTGCTCTTGTTTCTGGAAGTTGTAGCTGCTTAATGGGGAAAAATTCTTTATAAAAATTACCAGTAAAAGCAAAATAATTTCCAATAGATCTATTTAAAATTTTGGACATTTCCCATCTCTTCCCCAGATAAATTTCTATCTACAACACGTACTACAGTCTCATCAATCACACCTCATTGATGTAAGGAGTTTAGTTTGGGAACCATGGGAATTGACCATGAGCCATCCCCACACACCTCCCAACTCTGGGAAGGTTCTAACCTCACGCTCTTTGCAATGGATGGACCTGCCATTGTCCCACTAAGTATCACTGTTGAATTTTAAATTAGTATGTTGCCATAACCTCTTAGGAGGTCTTTGGGTCTCTCAGTAAGTTAACTTTTAGCTAGTGTCCAGAAGTACTGAGTTTGTTTGTTCAGGCAGCCAAAATTACAAAAAGTTTTGTTCAATGAATTTACTTTTTCTTCCCTCCCACAGTTGTACAAACACATGTAGCTCTGAGGGGCTATTCACACAAGTCTACCATTACACAGTAACACACAATCATTGCCATTGCTGTATCATTTATTCCCAAGTCATTCAAATCCTAAGGTTAAAGATAGGAGGATTTGGGTAAAAACTACAATATGCATGACATTCACAGGTTAGCTGTGAAAATCTCACTCCAACTGCATTTATCACAGTGAAATTCTGGGACGTCTTAGCCAACTGTAAATGACCACAGTGTCCAGTGCACAAGAAAGCCAGCATGGCCCTGGACCATGGAAGGCTGGGGGTCAGAAACGGATGCCCTAATTATCCCATGCCACACGCTCCCCCTGGAGCACCCTGGTTACTGGAGGGAGAACAACATGGCAGATGTAACTGAGGCCCGGTCCTTCCAAGTAGAAATTCAGCTTACTGTGCTTTTACTTACACTGTAGTGGTTATGTCACTGCCTAAGCTTCATGGCAATGCTTTGTAAAACTCTGTTTTGAAAGCCTTTCCCCCCGGAGCCACTGAAGCTTGTATACCAGTTTTCCAACTTAGAAACAGTGACAATCGTGTGCTGCCAGGACGTGGGAGACAGGGGAAGGGGGGCCCAGGGCCTTCCGCACACCTCCTGTGCAAGCCTTCTGGGAAAGAGAGAAAGACCCTCAGGAGGCAGAAGCTCCTCAGAAGGTGGTAGTTTTATTAAGTAAAGGATTATTAATTTTATGTGTACAAAGGGAAGATGCTATGCTCAAACTGCTGTAATGGTTTTAGAGGAGGATTGTTCCTATTGGAGATTATCATTCAGAACCACGTCTTCCGGAGCTGCAAGAGCTTTGGCGCTTCTCAGATGTGCCGGCCCGCTGAGCTGTGTCTCCTCTGCCTTTTCGCCCTCTGACCGCACTGCCATTCTTTGTTCTCTCCCTGAGACTGACCACCACACGTGGTCTCCTGGACTCCACAAGTGTCCTTGGACAGTGACCCTGGTAGCAAACAGTGACCCACTAGCATCTTCCATTTCCATGAGCTCGTCATGACCATGTCACTGTCAATGGCCTTGGGTGACTACTGGGTGAAACAGCATGTTAGCCAGGTCACAGAGACCATTATTCATCATGCAGTGATTTGTATAACTAGGAGAAGTAAAGGATACCAATACCCATGCTTCTCAATTAGTGTTTCTTAATGAACACGTAAAACCTGAAAACGTTACTACTAGTGGAGCAGCAGTCTGCCCAGACATGCAACGTCAGGGCTGTGGAAGTATGCTGTGGTAACAAATCATGCAGGAAACCTCAGTGACACCATCGTCAATGCTCACCACTTGCTCATGACATACGTCCAATACAGTTGGTATCGGAACTCCTTCTGCTTAATTATTCTGGAACAAAGGTGAATGGGGCAACCTTCCATCTTTTCAAGTCATTGCCTCCAAAGTAGTTCTATATCTGCTGCACCAAGGAAGAAGGAATGGTATTTTTAAAATCTCTCCTTTGTTTTCAGTTTTCTTTGACTATAAATGGTGCATATCTTTTTTAAAAAGATTTATTTATTTATTTATTTATTTGAGAGGCCGAGTTACAGACGGAGAAAGGGAGAGACAGAAAGAGGGGTCTTTTTGGCAGAATTAGAAACTTGGCCCTCGACATCTCTCAAGGGTGCTGAGTCTTGCTGAGTCCCCAGATGATTGAATTTGCTGAGTACTTGTTATCCTGGCTGCACAGGAGAATACTAAGTAGCAGGGTGGTGTGTAGTGGAAATACGTAGAAATGTAGAGAATCCCTCTCATTAGTTCTTTAATATTCTGTGAGACATTTTGTTCATACTATAACCTGAAGGGTCACTACGATTCCTTCCTGGAATTCTTAGATTTCTCCTGTCCTGAAAAGTGTAGCTCCATAGCGTGACCTTCACAGCTGCTCCGACCGCCTGGGCATCTCTATCGTCCAGGGTCCTCAACTTGGTCGCAACATCATACTTTAATATTTCTGCTGTTTTTTAAATGGAAATTCTGCTGCTTGCACGTGCCCACTGGTTTCAATCCACTTCACTGTAATACAAGCTTTGTGGGAATAACTGTTCAGGGCTCCTCTCCCAGAGATTTCAACTCAGCAGGTCTGAGAATCTGAGTCCTGAGAACATGAGGAAGTCTGCCACAAGGTCACAGAAAATGGATATCATGAAAAACCTGCATGTGGATTTCAAAAACTATTTGCACCAAAATAAACTGATCTCTTAATTCTATCTTCCATGAATTTTTAAGAAATTTTGTGTATGGGCCGGCGCCGCGGCTCACTAGGCTAATCCTCCGCCTTGCGGCGCCGGCACACCGGGTTCTAGTCCTGGTCGGGGTGCCGGATTCTGTCCTGGTTGCCCCTCTTCCAGGCCAGCTCTCTGCTGTGGCCAGGGAGTGCAGTGGAGGATGGCCCAAGTGCTTGGGCCCTGCACCCCATGGGAGACCAGGAGAAGCACCTGGCTCCTGCCATCGGATCAGCGCGATGCGCCAGCCGCAGCGCACCAGCCGCGGTGGCCATTGGTGGGTGAACCAACGGTAAAGGAAGACCTTTCTCTCTGTCTCTCTCTCTCACTGTCCACTCTGCCTGTCAAAAAAAAAAAAAAAAGAAATTTTGTGTATGTATGTATGTATGTATTTAATTTGAGAGGCAGAAATTAAGAGGAGCAGAGAGATGTCACATCTACTAGTTCACTCCCCATATTCCCCAAACAATTGGAGTAATACGTCTAGGCTAAACCCAAGAGCAAAGGATTTGATCCAGGCCTCTCACATGGATAACAGGGACCCACTACTTAAGCCATAACTGCTGCCTCCCATGGTCTTCATTAACAGGAAACTGGAGCCAGGAGTCAGAGGCAGGCACTGAACCCAGGCATCCATGTGGGATGTGGGAATCTCAGCCGACATTCTAATTGCTAAGCCAAATGCCCCTCCAATTCCAATGGACTTTTGGAGATACCCACACACTTGCAGGATGATTAAGAACGATGTTGACTTCTAGAAAACATTAGCACCACATGGACTCTGTGTGTCTGAATCTCTTGAAATTGACATTGTCACATTAAGTGTAATTTCTGTATATAATCAGAGGTTCTCAACTGGATGGATAAGGGATTTTAATATTGTTCTATTTGTGTCTTTTTTAAGACTTTATTTATTTGAAAGATAGAGTGACAGAGATAGAGACAGAAATACACAGACAGAGAGAGAGGGAGAAAAAGAGAGAAAGAGAGAGAGAGAGAGAGAGAGAGAGAGTCTTCCATCCATTGGTTCACACCCCAAATGGCTGCAAGGGCCAGAGATGAGCTGAGCTGAAGTCAGGAACCAGGAGTCTCTTCTAGGTCTCCCATGAGGGTGGAGGGGCTCACACACTTGGGCCATCTTCCACTGGTTTACCGTGCCACAAGCAGAGAGCTGGGTTGGAAGAGGAGCAGCTAGGACATGAATCTGCACTCTCATGGGATGGGATGCCACCACCACGGGTGGAGGCTTAGCACCTACCTGTTGTATAATTTAATTTGATAAGGTCAATGCAAGCTCATGGCAGAAAAGAATCTCTAGTAATGGAATTATGGAATAAAATAATATGAATATTTTTGATTCCTGAAATACACTGCAAAATTTCTAGAAAGGTTTTACGAAGTTCTAACCCATACACAAACGATAGAGAGGAATGGAAACACTCTTGCAATTGTTAGATTAAATCACCTGCCAAGCTGTTAGGGAACCATTCATGGAGAAAGTAATTGTAGCGCCATTTGAAACAAAGTAACTGTAGCGCCCATTGAAAGAAAGTAACTGCGCAGTCAAAGTCGCAGGCAGCTTGAAGGGAAAGTAGAGTAGTAGCCACCCTGGCTGGTAAGATTTGAAAACATACGGCCTAACTAGAAGGCCTAACCACAAACTGTTGTTGCCATGACGACGGCACCCTGGGGGTCGGAATGTGGGCGGGGCTAGCCTCTAGAAACTGTATATAAGGGGACCCTCAGACGCTGTAAACCAGAGATTGCTCAGCCTCTCTGTCCCTGGTCGGTAGTGCCTAGTGCAGGTGGGGAGAAGCTCCTGGTCCATAGTGCCTAGTGCCCGCAGAAGTAGGCTTGAGCGATCTCTCCTCCTAGTCGCCTAGAGTATCAATAAAGTGTGTTTAGCTTGACCTTCCTCAGTCTCCTCGACTCTTCCTTCAGGGTAACTTGGCCAGTTCCCGAAGGGGGAGATCCTGACACAAGCTATCATGGCAAGTAAAATAAATGCCTTGTGATGATTAGACATTCCAACAGGCTAGATTTATTTTGAAATGGTAATTGGTCAAGAGTATTTAATTTTCTGTGTGTATTTTCATTTATCAACTTCTGTGGGTTTGAGAATGGAGAATGGTAAAAAGGCAAGGCAGCAGCCCAGTCCACATGTTAAGAGGTGACCTCAGCCGCATAAACCGTGGGATGAAATTCCTCCAGACACAGGTACGCAAAGGCCAGTGCTGGCCTCAGCAGCCCGGTGAGACCCAACAACACCTCCTCAGTCCCTACCCGGTGTGCACCCTGTTTGTGAGGTGGTTTGCTGGTGGGCTTGACAGTGAAGTTTTCTAAATTTCCGTTTCTTCTTGTGTTAACAGGGTCAATTCCAAAGATAATTTTTGAGGTCATATGTTACAGAATCTAGAAAATTATACCTAGAGACTTCATTTCCAATGTAGAACAACACATCAAAACCAGGGTGCACACCCCAAGCCAACACTTGCGTAGACAAGTTGATAAAATTCTTGAAGACATTTCTGACATGAAATTAAGAGAACAGCCACGTCAAGCTACTCTGGAAAGGATCAGTCAAATATGATTTATGAGGAGTGGGTGCTTAGCCAGGTGGACAAGATGCCTGCTTCCCACACCAGAATTCTGGGCTTGACTCCCAACTCTGGCTTTTGACTCTAGCTCTCCCATAACAGAGACTAGGAGGTAGCAGTTTTGGCTGAAGTGACCACACACTTGCCACCTACTTAGGACACTTGGATTGAGTTCCTGGCTCCTGACTGCAGCCTCAGCCAACCCTGACCATTTTGGAAAGTGAACCAGCAAATGGGGCTCTGTCTGCCTCTCTCTGTCTCTGTCTCTGTCTCTGTCTCTCTCTCTGTGTGTGCCTCTCAAATAAGCTTAAAAAATCATTTATCACACTCCATAATGAAAACTATTGCAAGCGGCAGTAGTAACAAATAAGGAAACTCTGCTCTGTTCCTCCTTACTTCACTTCTCCTGGGCCATGGCCTTCTCTGGGCTGGCACTGTCCCTCAGAGAGAGATCTATGACCCAGACCCTCATCTTAAGCAAATTGAAGTAGGATCAGCCCCTACACACACACACATGCAAAAACACACACAGAGAGAAAATGTACAAATACATGCAGGCATGCACACACACACAGAACACAGAGATCTGGACATTCAGCTATCTCCAGCTTCCGAAAATGGTTGAATATCCTCAATTTCATGGAAAAATACAGCGGGAACTGTTCCTTGGTGGTTCCCCCATGTCCTGAGCTAAAGCAAAGGTAGTTAGGGGGAAGGGACTGACAGGGAAAACATAGAATGGGTTTGGGTAGAAGTGTTCACAGGCTTCTCAGTGCCAAACCTAATTTGATGTTAGAGTAATGATAGTGATTTTGCAGAAGTGAATCCCCCGCTGGCAAGTGTGAATCCTGATAACAGCTGAAGGTCTGAGGGACCCATTCCAGCAAAGGAAATAACACTAATCCAGGGGACGAGTGATAGCATAGAATTCTGCAGCAAAGAAGTGCATTTTCCTTTCCTTTTCTAAAGGTTTTGTTCCTCTTTTGAGTGAAATAGCTGAAGGATGATGTAAGATAAAGGAGAGGGAATAGTACTATTTTCATTCTCATGATATCCGTCTCAGATTATAATTTGGTGATATGTTACCTTTGCTAAGCATTCTCAGACGACTTAAGAATGACAGCTGTCTGAGGAGTTCAAAAGAAAGATAGATTTCCAATTTTCACTTTCAGCTGAGAGAAATAACACAAATTACTTTGACAGAAGAATAATAAAAATAACACTGGCAAGGTACCCTTACAACACGATGCATTGGAGCCACAGAAAGCAGAGAGCTCAAGTCCACAGAGCTCATGCTGAACAACCTATCACATGACGAAGCTGTAGGTATGATCCCTGTGTGAACTGCAGATTAATAACATCCTGACTGGTAGTTGCCAACTAGCCAATGACAAGAAGAGTAAAACACAGTCAGAGGGCCAACTTTGGTGTTAGCCTCCGGAGGAATGCTCTTCCTCCTTTCAGAAGTGTGTGTGTGTGAGAGAGAGACCATCAGCTGCATCTTCTTCACAGAACTCTAATATCCCACATGGCATAACGCAGGATCCTGCATGACCTACCCATGATATGCATACCCTTTTCTGATACCATCTGCCAAAGCTGTGATGAGGATGTGAACCGCCTACTCTAGGCTCAAGAGCGCATGGCTGCGACCACAGTCTAGGCCTCAACAAGTGAGCGAGCACGCCCACTGTCAGTGTAAAGCCACCTCATGCAACAGGGAGGTTGTGAGAAAGGGTGGAAGGTTCACACCTGGCGGGTCTGATGCCTCAAGGCTGGTGATGGCTCCCACCCATCCTCCTCCTTGCAAGCATCACGGGAGTCTGTTTCATGGGCAGATCTGTTACATCCAGAATCCCAGCCTCATGGTGTTTCCAGATGTGTGTCCACCTTTCCCAAGTCTATACATTCACACACAAAGTAAGGGCTGGGTTGGATGCAGAATGCAAGAAACAGTGTCTATCACAGTGTGGAAATGCGGTAATAACACTTCCAAACTTGGAATGCCTTGTTTGCCTTCATCTATATCTATATCTATATCTATATCTATATATTTATATATTTATATATAGATCTATCTATCTATCATCTATCTATCTATCTATCTATCTATCTATCTATCTATCTATCTTCATTTACTTGAAAGGCAGAGAGACAGGGACAGGAAGAGAACTTCCATCTGCCAATTTACTCCCCAAATGTCTACAGCACAGGGACTGAGCCAAGGCAAAGCCAACAACTAGGAACCAAATCTAGATCAGCACAGGGTAGCAGGGACCCAGTTTCTTCAGTCGTTTCTAGCTGCCTCCTAGAGTGTGTATTAACATGAAGCAGGAGTTGGAAATAGAGCTGGGGCTTGAACCCAGGCACTCCAGTATGGGATACAGGCATCCAACTGCCATCCCAAATGTCCACCCCACCCTCTCGACTCTCCCTGTAGGGCCCATGAAGTCAAAGTGACCGTGAGTTTTCCCCAGCACTTGGAACACATGGTGGTCTTATGCTCTGACATAGTTTTCCTTTGGGAAGAACACAGTCACTGTTGTTGGCCGTGCTGTCCCACTGGTTCTTTGAGACGGTGAATCTACCGTGGACCACTGACTATCATGCTTTTAGGTACAGCTTGCTTTCTTACCAAACTTGTTCAGCATTTATTCTATTTCTTTTAACTTAAGACCCATGGCTTTTTTGTTATGTAAAATCAGCCACTTTCTCTTTGTTGATTGTCCCCTTTCTCCTTTCTCTCCCGCCAGCTCTCTTGTCTCATGCACATTTGATGACCTCATCAGCATGGATCCCGAAGCTCCTCTGTCTCTTCTCCTGCCCCATGGTAGAATCAATGTCCCTGCGCACATTGACGCTGTGCTGTACGATGACTTTTCTGGCATCTGGACATTCACCTCTTTCTCAGGATCCATTTCTTTGACTAGGAAGAGTCCTCAAAGAATTCACGGGAAAAAGCATATTAGGAAAAATATGCATCAATTTCAAAACAAATTTTGCCCCAGAATAAATTTGTTTTCCAGATACTAACATGGGAAGAATCTGGTTCCACAGTCCCCTTTGTAACGAGAAACAGAGGTGTCTGATGTCTACTGTTTTATTGATTTAAACATTTTCATTTTATAATGTATCGTTAACGCCATGCTGATTCCTGTTTATTTAGTGAATATTACTCTGTATTTCAGATAGCATTTTGTAAACGTAATCTAGGCAGACATAAGTGTCTGGACACCTCTTCTAAACAGCTTCTGCTTCCTCTAAACAGCACCTCCATGGCAACCATCATGTCTGTATTGCAGATTAAAGAGGTGCACAGCCAACAGCACGACCGGTTCAGTTGTGGGCCGCTCATGCAGTGAGATGATAGAGCCTCCCTCTCTCCAACTGACCAGCTCACCAGCAGTCACCTAAGAACTTCACATTTATATCTTTTTTTCTTGCTACCAAAAAAAAGAGGGCTAAGTCACATCCAGCAAAGTTCCATCCCTTCCAATTTGCTTTCCAGACAGGATAAGGAGTGTGCACAGAGAGGTTTTGTGGCTCATTTTCCGAGGCAGGTAGCATCCAAACTTGGCTTCCCACCCCTAAAGCCAGATCCATAGGCTACAGATTCTGACAGTGGCATTCAGTCTCACTCAGGGAGATACAGGTGCAGCCCATCTCATTGAGTTGGAATTTTCTTCTTTTACGTTTTCTTTATCACTATTTATAAGGCAAAAAAACAAATTAACTCTATTTTAAATCTTAGCAGGAAATGCCACTTGTGTTCATATAGTGGTTTTCCCTCAAGCTCAGTTTTCTGGCCAACATGAAAGTGTGGTTAGAAGGGAAATGATACAGGGGGAATCCAAGGCTCTTTCGAAGCTCGCCTGACTCAAAAGACCTTTGCTGGGAGTGGTCAGCTCCGATTGTGCCCCGGCTGCCAGGGACACCTGAGGCATTCATTTCCCCTGGGGAGGTCGTCCCATCCCTTCTAGGGTTCATGACAGGAGCAGGAACTGTCGGGGCCCAGCAGCCCTGCCATCTCAGCACCCTTCACTCTTCTCCCCCAGGGCAGGATGGTCGACGTACTCCAGACACTGGTGGGAAGAGTTCCTTGGGCAGCCTGAAGCTGCAGGGATAGTTGCCATTCTCATGAGCAATGAGGTAGTGAAGAGCAAAGCTTCCTCCTTGGATCCAGCCCAGTGGGCAGTCTGGCACTGCTGTAGCCAATAGCTCCCTTGGTCCTGGCCAGCAATCCAAGAACTCCCAGGGCAGACACAGGGCTGGCCTCCTGCAAGGCCTCTGCTCTGAAGGGCTGGTTGCAGGCTTCTCTTTGGAGGCCCACCCCAATCGGTCTTTAAGATGGTGCTTTCAAAACTCCACACGGCGTTGTTCTGCCTCCTACTTGAGGACCAACCAACCATGACAGGAGGGTCAAGGAAACAGGTCAGGGGTCTGGGTGCCCCACACAAGGCTGGAACACAGCCTTCCAGTCTGGAGCAAACTGTCCTCCCAACAGTCCAGCCCAGGCTCTTTCAGTACTGAGCTCATGTGCAGCATTAAACCAACTTTCTCTCTCTCTCTCTCTCTCTCTCTCTCTCTCTCTCTCTCTCCACACACACTCATCACTCCCCCTGCACAGCACTGAGGACTTGAGGGAAAAGCAGCATTAAATAAGTTTAATTTGGGATTGGTTTCCAACTATTTTGTGTGTGGATCTAGGCATGTAGAACCGTATTTCCATCATTTTCAAACTCAAAGGAGCTTCCTACGACACAAGCACAGGAAAGCCGTAACCATCGGACGGTAACCCTGGCAATCGTGCCTCCTCCCACCCCAGAGGCAGCAGCATCGAGGAAGTCGCTTCTCCCTGCTCTCCCTTCCAATTGCTTGTGCAGGGAAAGCCTGCAAGCCTTGCTTTTGCGAAGGATTCACTCTGGGGAAGCGGAGAACTGTCTGAGCTGGAGAAGAGAACAGGAATGCACTGCGTGACTGATAGACTGGAGCCTGAGGCTTCCAGGAGGGAGCTGCTTTCACAGCCTCTGCTGAGAGAATTTCTCAGGCTGGATTCCGGTGCTTTCCAGAAGATAAGCTCAATGGGAAACTTCAAATATAAAATTTGAAATTCTCTAAAATGAGTTTAGGGAATAGCAGCAGGGAACAGGGAGAGTTACAGTTTGAATTCATTATATACATTCCTAGAAATTACTCTTCAAAGACACTAGCTCATGAACCAGAATTATAACTTATTTATTCGGGGCAGGCACTGAAGCATAGCGGGTTAAAGCCGCTGCCTGTAGTGCTGGCATCCCATATGGGTGCCAGTTCAAGTCTCGGCTGCTCCACTTCCAATCCAGCTCTCTGCTATGGCCTGGGAAAGCAGTAGAAGATGGCCCAGGTTCTTGGACCCCTGCTTCCACGTGAGAGACCCAGAAGAAGCTCCTGGCTCCTGGCTTCGGATCAGCGGAGCTCCAACCATTGCAGCCAATTGGGGAGTGAACCAGCGGATGGAAGACTCTCTCTCTCTGTGTCTCCCTCTCTCTCTCCCTCTCCCTCTCCCTCTCCTTCTCTCTCTGTGTAACTCTGACTTTCAAATAAATAAATAAATCTTTTAAAAATCACTTATTTATTCACAATTGGCAATGACAGCAAAACATTTATTCATACTTGACAAAGATTTTTTCATTAATTCATTCTCATTGTAAAAAGTCTCATCCAGTACAGAAATATCAAAGTTTCATGTCAACTTATCTACACTGACAATTATTAAGTTGCCTTATGTAGTGTTAATATGTTGACTTGAAGATTTTCTCTTAACTTTAAATTTTTAAATGATTGTAGACTCAAAATGAGATGCAAAAATAGTACTGGAAAGTTCAGAGAACTTATCCCCAATTTAGTATTTTACATACTTGCAGTACGTTATCAAAACCATAAGTCTGTGGGAGGAGGTACAGTTGATACGTGAGTTAGTATACCTGCACCCCACCTTGGAGTGCCTGGCTTTGATGTCCAGCTCTGGCCTTTGAATCCAACTTCTTCCTAATGCAGACAGGGGAGAAATTGGGGTGCAGGAGGTAACTGGGGTCTCGCTAACCATGAGGGACAGCTGCATCAAGTTCCCAGCTCCTGGCTTCAGCCTGGTCCAGTCCTACCCACTGTGGACATTTAGGAAGTGAAACCGTAGATAGAATCATGTGTTTGTTCTCTCTCTTCTTCTCAAATGAACAAATAAATATGTAAACAAAACACCACACAATTGACACTAGTATAATATGAAGGTGCCTCAAAAACTTGTGGAAAAATAGAATTGAAAATATGCACATTTTTCTGCAAAGAAAAAACTGAATCCGTGCATAGATTTTCTGTAACATTCATTTTCAATGAGTTTTTTGAAGACTGCTCATATGCATGGATTTCAAGAGTTCTTGCACCAAAACAAACTAATCTTTTAATTTTATTTTCCACAGTTTTATGAAGTACCCTCCAATTAACTTGACTACACACCTTAAACTGCTTTTACCAGCTTTGGGTGCCTTTTTTCTGTAGTAGTGTGTCTACAGTTCTATGAAACTTTATCTTATCTCCAACCAACATCCTCAGAGCCAAGACACAAATGTGTTCAAACACCACAAAAGAATTCTCTCTTGATACCCTTAGACTTGCATCCTCTGCTCTCTTCCCTAATGCCCCAAAATCACTGATCTATTCTCTTTTCATTTTTGTCACTTTGAGAGTTGTATGAACTGAATCGTACAGTATGTAACATTTTGATATCAGCTTTTCTCACTTAGGAATGTCCTGGGACCCATAAAAGTTGGTGGGTCAATCAATGATATGTTTGCTTTTCCCTGCTGAGTGGATTCTATTATTTATCACAGTGTTTGAAATTTGTTTATTCATTCACCCAATGGGAAGACATTTGGATTTTTTTTTCCAGTGTTTGAATATAGCAAAGAAGCCTACTATAAGATGTGTATACAGGATTTTAAGTGAACACACATTCTCAATCCTTGGGTCACAGATGTCCACGGAATGTAATTGCTATGTCTTATCATAAACTTAGCTTTGTTTGTTTGGAAACCACCAAACTCATTTCCAGGTGTCTTTGTCTTTTCACCGCCCCATCAGCAATGCGTGGCAGATGCAGTTTCTCCACATTCTCTTCAGCACTGGGTACTTCCGGTGATTTTGCTTTGGTTGGGTTTGCCATTCTATTAAGTACAGTGCTAGCTGATGATGGGTCCATCTCCACCTCCTTACTGTCCAGTTGTGTTGGACAGCATTTCAGGTGCTCATTTGCTATCCACAGATCTTCTTTGTTTAAGTGTCACTTCAAGTATTTTGGAAATTTTCTAATCAGGGTACTCCCTCACTTTTGAGTCTAGAGTGCTTTTCCAATATTCTACATATAAATTCCCTGTCTGGTATTTTATTTCATATAATTCCCACAGTCTGTGGCTTGCCATTTCATTTTCTTGATAGGGTCTCTCACAGAAGTTTTTCATTTGATGCAGTCCATCAAAATGGTTTTTCAATTTATGTTTATGTCAATTATAGTTTTTCAATTTATATGTGGACCTATAATCCATTTTCAGTCAGTTTCTTAATAAGTGTGGAGCTTATATTGAGATTTATTTATTCACTTACTTATTTTGCGTATTGATGCCCCATTGCTCCAGCACCACTGGACTGCTTTTGAAGCTTTCTCAGAATCACTTGACCACGCACATTTGGGCCTATTGCTAGACTTTCTACTCATTATCGATCTATGTGTCTGGTTTCCTATCAATATCACACTGACTTAATTGTTATAGCTACAGAAGAAGTTTTAAAACTGGTTAATGTGATTCTTACAAATTTATTCCTTTTCCAAAATTGCTTTTACTAATCTAGTGACTGCCTTTTCATGCTCAACATCACTAGTCATTAGGGAAATGTAAATCACAGCCAAAGGAGACAGCATTACAGACAAACTAGAAGGGCTATCATCAAGCCCATCAGCAATTCTAAGTGTCGAGTATGTGGAGAAACTTCAACCCTCCTGCAATACTGTAGGAACGAAAAATATTATTTCTTTAGAAAAATGGGTATTTTTTTAAAAAGTTAAACCTCTAGTTGTAGTACAATCTGGCAGTTCCACTTCTAAGTATTTATCCAAGACAGATGAAAATATATATCCACACAGGGTCTCTGAGTGACTATTCACAGCATCAAAATGTAAAGCAACCCAAAGATCCAGCCCCTGGCAAGTACACAAACATGCCGCGTTCACATCCTGGATTATTGCTCAAGAGGAGTTTTGGGGAGAGGCATACGGCAGGGCGGGTGGTTAAGTAACCAGCTGGGTCACCCAAATCTGCATCAGGGTGCCTGAGTGCTGACTCTAACTGCTTTCTGGTGCATCCTTGGAGGCAGCAGGTACTGGCTCAAGTAGTCGGGTCATGGCCACCTTCAAGGGAAATACGAGTTGGATTCCTGGCTCCTGGCTTCAGCCTGGTCCAGTCCCCACTGCTGCAGCAGACAGCTAGGTCTGGACCGGCTAATTGAAGCACTCTCCTGTATTCTCATTCACTCACTCATCCTCTCTCTCTCTCTCTCTCTCTGTCCCTCTCCATCTCCCCCTCTCCCCCCAGACACATAAAATTAAAATGGAAAATATTAAAGATGAATGTGTATACTAACATGGCTAAAATATGACTACATAATGTGTAAAATCCATTCAGTAGATAGGACAGTGTATTAGTTTCCTACTGCCACATAGGAGGTTACCAAGAACTTGGCAGCTTAAAGCAACACATACAGTTTCTGTGGGGTGTGGATCTGGGCATAGCTTATCTGAGGAATGCGGTCAATTTGTGCTTTGGGCTGTGCTCCACTCTGAGTTTAGGCTTTTCTTCCAAGCGTGCATGACTGTTGGCAAAATTCATCTTTTTATAATAAGGCTGAAGTCCTATTTTGTTTTATTCATTTTAATTTTTTATTGAAAAGCAGAGAGACAGAAACAGATAGATAGAATCTCCTATCCACTGATTTACCCCCTAAATGCCTATAATCTCAAGAGTTGGGCCCAGGCTACAGCCAAGAGCCCAGAACTCCAACAGAACCTCCCATGCAGGTGGCAGGAGTCTAAGAACTTGAGCCATTACCTGCTGCCTACAAAATGGATTAGTGGGAAGTTGGATCAGAACTGGAGTGGTTGGGACTCAAACCAGCACTCTGAGATGGGATGCAGGCATCTTAAGCAGCAGCTTATCCTACTGCACCACAATGCTCACTCCTTCATTTTGTTTTAAATAAAGAGCCAATCCATTGCCTGTGTATACAAAGGTTGTTGATTTTTGTGCATTGATTTTATACCCTGCTACTTTGCCAAAATCTTCTATGAGTTCCAATAGTCTCTTAGTAGAGTTCTTTGGGTCCCCTAAATAAAGAATCATATCATCTGCAAAGAGGGATAGTTTGAGTTCTTCCTTCCCAATTTGTATCCCTTTAATTTCTTTTTCTTGCCAAATAGCTCTGGCTAGAACTTCCAGAACTATATTGAATAGCAGTGGTGAGAGTGGGCATCCCTGTCTGGTATCAGATCTCAGTGGAAATGCTGCCAACTTTTCCCCATTCAATAGGATGCTGGCTGTGGGTTTTTCATAGATTGATTTGATTGTATTGAGGAATGTTCCTTCCAAACCCAGTTTGCTTAGAGTTTTCATCATGAAAGGGTGTTGTATTTTATCAAATGCTTTCTCTGCGTCTATTGAGATAATCATATGGTCTTTCTTCTGCAGTCTGTTAATGTGGTGTATCACATTGATTGTTTTGCGCACATTAAACCATCCCTGCATACCAGGGATAAATCCCACTTGGTCTGGGTGGATGATCTTTCTGATGTGTTGTTGCATTCTATTGGCCAGAATTTTATTGAGGATTTATGCATCAATGTTCATCAGGGATATTGGTCTGTAATTTTCTTTGAATGCTGCATCTTTTTCCGGCTTAGGAATGAAGGTGATGCTGGCTTCATAGAAAGAATTTGGGAGGACTCCCTCTTTTTCGATTGTTCTGAATAGTTTGAGAAGAATTGGAATCAGTTCTTCTTTAAATGTCTGGTAGAATTCAGCAGTGAATCCATCTGGTCCTGGGCTTTTCTTTGTTGGGAGGGCCTTTATTACTGTTTCAATTTCTGTCTCAGTTATGGGTCTGTTTAGGTTTTCGATGTCTTCCTGGTTCAATTTAGGTAGGTTGCATGTGTCCAGGAATCTATCCATTTCTGATAGGTTTCCCTGTTTGCTGGCATACAATTCCTTGTAGTAATTTCTGATGATTATTTTTATTTCTGTGGTGTCTGTTGTTATGTTTCCTTTTTCATCTCTGATTTTATTGATTTTGGTCTTTTCTTTTTTTAGTTAGTTGGGCCAATGGTGTGTCAATTTTGTTTATTTTTTCAAAAAACCAGCTCCTCGCTTGGCTGATTTTTTGTAGTGTTTTTTTTTGGATTCAATCCTGTTGATTTCTTCTCTGATTTTAATTATTTCTCTTCTCCTACTAGATTTGGGTCTGGTTTGCTGTAGGTTTTCTAGATCCTTGAGGTGAATTGAAAGCTCATCTATTTGGTGCCTTTCCAATTTCTTGATGTAGGCACCTATTGATATAAACTTTCCTCTTAACACTGCTTTTGCTGCGTCCCATAAGTTTTGGTATGTTGTTCTGTTATCCTCATTTACTTCCAGAAAGTATTTGATTTCTCTTTTGATTTCTTCTATGACCCATTGTTCATTCAGGAGCATGTTGTTCAATCTCCATGTGTTTGCGTATGCTCTAGGGATTCCTGAGTTGCTAATTTCCAACTTCATTCCTTTATGGTCTGAGAAGCTGCATGGTATGATTCTAATTCTTTTGAATTTGCTGAGACTTGCTTTATGGCCTAGTATGTGGTCAATCCTAGAAAAGGTTCCATGTACTGCTGAGAAGAATGTAAAATCTTTAGCTGTAGGATTCAAAGTTCTGTATATATCTGTTAGAACCATGTGGGCTATAGTGTTGTTTAAATCTACTGTATCCTTGTTGATCTTCTGTCCTGTTGATCTGTCTATTTCTGAGAGTGGAGTATTGAAGTCCCCCAGTACTATTGTATTGGGGTCTAAGTCTCCCTTTAAGTCCCTTAACAAATCTTTTAAATAAACCGGTGCCCCGTAGTTAGGTGCATATACATTGATAATTGTTATATCTTCCTGTTGAATTGATCCCTTAATCATTATATAGTGCCCCTCTTTTTCTCTCCTAACAGTTTTTGTGTTAAAGTTTATGTTGTCCGATACTAAGATGGCTATACCTGCTCTTTTTTCATTTCTGTTGGCATGGTATATCTTTTTCCAGCCTTTCACTTTCAGTCTGTATGTATCTTTGTTGGAAAGATGTGTTTCTTGTAAGCAGCAAATAGATAGGTTTTGTTCCTTAACCCAATCAGCCAGTCTTTGTCTTTTAACAGGACAGTTCAGGCCATTAACGTTCAATGTGACTATTGATAAGTAGTAACTTTGCCCTGTCATTTGTCAAAGATATTTTCTAATATATGTTTTGAACTTCCTGTGATCTTTTGCTGTGAGGTTTCGTTCCTTTACCTTCTTTCATATTGATGACCTTGTTTCTGTGTTTCTGAGTGTAGCACATGTTTAAGCATCTCTTGCAATGCTGGACGAGTGGTGACAAATTCTTTCAATTTCTGTTTGCTATGAAAAGTCTTTATTTCACCTTCATTCACAAATGATAGCTTTGCAGGATATAATATTCTGGGCTGGCAGTTTTTCTCTCTTAGTACCTGGGCTATATCTCGCCATTCCCTCCTAGCTTGTAGAGTTTCTGATGAGAAGTCAGCTGTGAGTCTGATTGGAGATCCTCTGAGAGTAATCTGACGTTTCTCTCTTGCACATTTTAGATCTTTTCTTTATGTTTCACTGTGGAGAGTTTAATTACAACGTGTCGTGGTGTGGATCTCTTTTGGTCGTGTTTATTAGGGGTTCTATGAGCTTCCTGTACTAGGATGTCTCTGTCCTTCTCCAAACCTGGGAAATTTTCTGCTAGTATCTCACTAAAAAGGCCTTCTAATCCTTTCTCCCTCTCCATGCCTTCAGGAACTCCTAGAACCCGAATGTTGGTTTTTTTAATAGTATCCTGTAGATTCCTGACAATATTTTTTAGATTTCTAATTTCCTCTTCTTTTCTTTGGTTTGACTGTATTTTTTCCTGTTCTCTGTCTTTTAAGGCAGACATTATCTCTTCTGCTTCATCCATTCTGTTTTTAAGGCTCTCTAATGTGTTTTTCATTTGATCTTTGAATTCTTAATTTCATTATGATTTCTCGTCACTCTCACAGTTTCATGTTCTACTAGTTGCTTCATTTCATTTTGATTCAGGCATTGTTTATTAAGCCAAAAGACCATAATGGAGGAATTAGTACAGGATATACAAAATAGTTGGGTGAAATAGATACAGTTGTCTTAAGAGGCAACTGCTTGTCAATGGAAAACTACTCAATTCATACAGTTGACTGGGCTATAATTGCTATCCTTGCACTTCTAGGGGTGTGGATGTGAAAGTCTTCATACAAACACAGTTGATAATTTTGTATCTGTTCCTCTACATATCCAGGATTTTTCAGCATGTAGATGCTTGAAAAAAAACTTTGGCTTCATGCCAAAGAACTTGACAGGGTAATGACACAATAAAAGCTAAGACATGGAAATGCACTTGTTTCTTTTTGCAAGTATGAGTTGGATTGCTTGTGCAAGCTCAGTCCCCTGGTCCCTTCAAGTCTGAAACAATGAACAAGTGACGATAACATCCAGACTTTCTCTGTTCTTTAATTCACTATCTCCTTCTCTGCTGACTATGAGAGGAATCTGCAGATGCCGACTGTCATAAGCATCCTAATGACATATGCACCAGAAATCCCTGGGGCCACGTCCAATAAAGCAATGTGTAATTCTATAGAAATAACAATATCTGTCTGTCTCTCCACCCATCTTTCCATCTCTAATCAGCACAGATTTTATGTGTGCACCATGAATTGGAATCGGCACAGTCAAAGCTTCTCTCCCTTACAACACCGGGCTCTGAATTCCCTTGGGACAGACTCTGAACACTGATTTCAGAAGAGCAACTCTGTAGGGTGGATGGGAGAGTGTCTTCAGAGCAGCCCCAGGGTTCCTCTTGTTGAAAGGAGACTAATCACTTTTCTAAGTAACGCAAAGTGTCACATAAGGAGTATAGTATTGTGTAAAGGCAATATATCTCCTCTTAATATTGGTGATGTGCTTTTGAGATTTTTGCCTTTGTTTTGAGGAACTCTACAAACAGGAAAGTGAAGTCATTTCAAATGGACAGAGGAAATAATTCAAATACTACAAATACAGCAGAAAACATAGGGGTTGAGAGTTCAAATACTCTTCAGTAGCCACATATTGTTTTCAGTCACAGATTTATAACATAATTATGTATTCCTGTGTGCTAGAGGGAAGAAAACGTCACTCTCAAGTACCTGAAATGTCTTGATTGTGAATCAGTTTTGAATGTTTAAAATGGTACATGTTTTCATAAGTCATAGTGAAAAATCAAGACAGGGAAAGTCACGGTACGTTACTGGGTACCCACTTGAGACCAGAATGCATTTAAGCTCTATCAGCCCATTGGCTTAGTTCAGATGCTTTCAGACCAACCACGTGTTATTTAATTCAGATTTAGCCACAAGCCAATCTCATGGTATTTACTGTATCTACGCACCCAACCCCACCCACGTGGCCTGACTGGGCTGTGTCCCACCGACCGAGCCCCTCACGGAGGCCCTGCGGGTTTCCCTTGCTGACTGCCACCTTTCAGCCAGGGGCTGAGAGCCGCCCTGCAGGGCCAGGTTACCAAGCTCTGGGTGATGCCTAACAACTTCCATTAGCAGCAATTTGCAGCCAGGTGGGGACCGAACATTAATCCAAAGTGTGTCTTGTAGTCTTTCCGAGAACTCCACTTCTCCCTTTTCACATAATAGCTTCAGGGTGTAATTAAAAGCATCACATCATGGCAGAGCAGGAATCTGCCAGGGCCACCACAAAACGCGCCCTGCGTTCCAAGCTGAAAAGTGTCTGCTCTGCTGCCTCGCTGGCCATCACTTTCAGCCTCACCTTCGTTCACATCGATCTCCGGACAGTTCCCACCCTTAGCCTCACCTTCGTTCACATTGATCTCCGGACAGTTCCCACCCTTAGTCAGAGACATTCATCTACTACGCCTGAGACACCTTTAAATCTATTCTGTGGTTACATCTGACTCCTCGTGATCAAAGGGACTTAAATGTTTCACTGCAACACTGGAGATGCAAATCACAGATCAGTGATGATCAATCACGTGTCAGAGATTTCCTATGATGTAGCCCAGAAACTTAACCCTCACAAGAATCACATACCATAGAAATCATCATCTGCATTTTACAGGTGAAAAACAGAGGCACAGAGAGACTTAAAACTCGTCTGAAGTGAGTAAAGTTGCACTCTAAACTCTCGGCATTTTTCAAGACCACACTATATTGTTACAAACTGTAGTCATTGTGTTATATAATAGAGTGTATATGTGTTTCAAAATATCATGTTGTACATGAAAGGTGCACACAATTCAATAAAATAAAAATTGGCCCATTTACTCAACATGGTTGAGACACAAAGTTTATTTAACTATTTACTCTATTTGAAAGGCAGAGTGACAGAGAGAAAATCTTCCACTCACAGATTCCCTCCCTCAGGCACCTGCAATATCAGGACAGGCCCAGCTTACACAAGGAGCCAGGAACCCCATCCAAACACCCCACATGGGTTAAAGAAAGCCGTGTTCTGGAGCATTATTTGCCAGCTCCCAGGGTCACAGTGACAGGAAGCTGGGTCAAAGCACCCTGATATGGTGTGTGGGCATCCCAACTGGTGACCCAACCCACCCCACCTCAATGCCCATCCCCACCGTTTCTCTGACTCTTAAATTCAACTTGTTCCCAGAAAAATCACTGCCACACAGACAGATTATTAATAGAACATCATGCTCATATCCATTCACGTTTAATGCTGTAACTAAAAATTTTCTTAAATTTTATTTAAGATATACAAATTTCATGCATTCCGTATACACAGATTCAAGATTCCAGTGCTATTTCCCACCGCACCTTTCCTCCCGCCGCACTCTCACCCTTCTTCCACCTTCCTCTCCCATCCCCATTCTTAATTTTTACAAAGATCTATATTCAGTTTACTTTATACTCAGCAAAGAGAAGAAAAAAAACACTTTTCCTCAACAGGAGAGGCAAGGGCTGTAAACAATCATTGAATCTCAAAATGTCCATTTCACTCCAGTACATTACATTTTAGGTACTCTATTAATTATCATATATTGGGAAAGCCAGTCCAAAAAGACATATACCATAGAAACTTTCTTAAAATTTAGTTTGTTTAAATATTTAGCAAATTTATTTATCTGACTCAGAGTAGGAACCTATAACAGGGGTTCACAGTACAAAGTACAAAGTATGCAATATGCGGTGAAGTTAGCAACCTCTACTAGCTACCGTTTCCCAAAGAGGAGAAAACTTGAATTTTTCTGAGTAACAGTACCTCAAAATCAACACAGAATATTTTGGGTTTTTTTTCGAGAAGTCTCAAACAAGCAATAACAAAATAAATTGCCCACCTGCATACACTTCCGAGTTGTCACACTTGTCCTTATCTATTTCCCTCGATTAGTTAAGCAGCCATTGTGAAAAAGCAAGAGAAAGTGGGTGGAGAATCTTCTCTCCTCTCTCTCCCTCTCTCTCTCACACACACACACACACACACACACACACACTTCTGCCCTTGGTTGCTGCTCACATGTAGTCGATGTGTCCAGTGACTTCTGCCTCATCAGTATCTTTACCAGGTATCAGAGCACCTGCCATCCCAGGACACTCTAAAGAGGTGCAGAGTCCCAAGGCTGCAGGCCAGTGAGCAGTGAGGAAAGTGATGTCATATGTGGGGAGCAACTGGGAGCAACTCGGACTAGACTAAGTTACTGGAATTAAGACTTATTCTATGCATCTGCTCTCCCACAATATGGCGCTGAGAAGGGAGAAACAGCTTCTACACAGCTGCCTCCAGTTCAACCAATAAACAGCAGGACCTACTCCTGATTGGAGGAGAGCAGCATACTCGGCGTGTGGGTAGCAGAGTTGGGATTGGTGGAAGAGGACTATAAAGGAGGAGAGAGACAACATGCACCGGGGAACATCTATCTGAAGGAACACCTGTGCAGCCCCCGAGAGAGCCGGCCGGCGGTGTGCCGCTCCCCTGCGGAAGTGGGGAAAGTGGCCAGGGGGAACCGCCCTTCCACGGAGGTGGAAGGGACGGCAGCCAACCCGGGAAGAACCAGCAGCAAACCCGGGGAGGGCCGAGCAGACAAAAGAACAGCGCAGGGTCCTGTGTCGTTCCTCCACAAAGAGGGGGAGCGACAGTCATATACCAACTAAAGGGGTCATCAGCTTTTTGATTGCCCCTTATGTTTTAATGGTCCACAATTCCCCTTGGTTGTCCCCAAAGTTGTGTAACTCCTGGCACACCGGGCACAACTCCATCACAGGGCATTCCCTAAATTCTTGGCATTCTCTAATGCACATTTCCCTTGACTCATCTTCAACTTTGATCACTTCTAACAGAAAAGACATTGGAGGGTAGGACGGAGGGAATTAGGAAGGAATGGAATATCATTATGTTCCTAGAATTGCATCTACAAATCACATTGCATTTTTAAAAAACTACTTAAAAGTTAAAATAAAAATTTTAAAATGTAAAAGACATTTGTATCTGCAAGGTCATATTTCTGGAATTAAACTCAGTTTTAAATACAGCAAACACATTTACAAACGCACACTAAAACACACAAGGGGAAAGCACTCACAAGCTTCAGTACACACGTAACACAGCCCACCTGAGGGTATGTATCTCTCCTTCTACTCTTTCTATATCACTGCATGATAAACAACTTTTTGTAAAGCCTGTTAAAGGAGCTTTAGTCTGTCGCTCCCCCTCTTTGCGGAGAAACGACACTAAGCCCTGCCTAGGCTTCATATCCGAGTCACGGCACCATTATGTCACTCCCCCTCTTCGTGGAGGAACGACACAGGACCCTGCGTTGTTCTTCTGTCTGCTCGGCCCTTCCCGGGTTTGCTGCTGGTTCTTCCCGGGTTGGCTACCGTCCCTCCACCTCCGTGGAGGGGCGGGCCCCCTGCCACATTCCCCACTTCCGCAGGGGAGCGGCACACCGCCGGCCGGCTCTCTCGGGGGCTGCTCAGGTGTTCCTTCAGATAGATGTTCCCCTTAGATGTTCCTGGTGCATGTTGTCTCTCTCCTCCTTTATAGTCCTCTTCACCAATCCCAACTCTGCTACCCACACGCCGAGTACGCTGCTCTCCTCCAATCAGGAGTAGGTCCTGCAGCTTGTCAAGTTGGTGAGAGGCAGCTGTGTAGAAGCTGTTTCCTCCTCTCCCAGCGCCATATTGTGGGAGAGCAGATGCATAGAATAAGTCTTAATTCCAGTAACTTAGTCTAGTCCGAGTTGCTCCCAGTTGCTCCCCACATTAGTCTCTGTGGTATTGTGAATAAAGTACTGAAAAGCATCTGGCCTCACATGCACATCTTTGAACTGAAGAATGCATAAACAAATTGTGAAATGTATGTACAATTAGATATTGTCAGCCACTAACGGATTGAACTATAGATGTATGTTTCATCATGGATGGTCACAACGATCGAGTACTGTTAGAGTTCCATTGATATGCATAGTCAGAAGCTGCAGATGCAAGGAGAGGCAGTTCTGCAGTGTTGGCCTAGAGTTAAGGGGGCAAGGTCATGGAGAGGTATCTGCTGAGAATGATAGAGTTCTTTTGGAGGGCATTAGGTTATGAGGAGGACACATCTTACAAACACATCTAAAACCACTGAACTGTCAGATTTACATGGTTAAAACTTGTACAGAAACTGTACATCAAGAAACAATTAAAGGGGCTGGTGCTGTGGCTCACTAGGCTAATCCTCCGCCTGTGGCACCGGCACCCCAGGTTCTAGTCCCGGTTGGGATGTTGGGTTCTAGTGCCAGTTGCTCCTCTTCCAGTCCAGCTCTCTGCTGTGGCCTGGGAAGGCAGTGGAGGATGGCCAAGGTGCTTGGGCCCCTGTACCCGCATGGGAGACCAGGAGGAAGCTCCTGTCTTTGGTATTTTGATCGGTATCATATTGAATATGTAAATTGCTTTTGGGGGAATGGATATTTGGATGATATTGATTCCTCCCATCCATGAGCATGGAAGATTTTTCCATTTTATGGCATCCTTTTCTATTTCTTTCTTTAACGTTTTGTAATTCATAGAAATCTTTGACATCCTTGGTTAAGTTTTTTCCAAGGTATTTGATCGCTTTTGTAGCTATTGTGAATGGGATTGATTTTAGCAGTTCTTTCTCAGCCATGGCATTGCCTGTGTATACAAAGGCTATTGATTTTTGTGCATTGATTTTATACCCTGCTACTTTGCCAAACTCTTCTATGAGTTCCAATAGTCTTTTAGTGGAGTTCTTTGGATCCCCTAAATAAAGAGTCATATCATCAGAAAAGAGGGATAGTTTGACTTCTTCCTTCCCAATCTGTATCCCTTTAATTTCTTTTTCTTGCCTAATGACTCTGGCTAAAACTTCCAGTACTATATTGAATAGCAGTGGTGAGAGTGCATCCCTGTCTGGTATCAGATCTCAGTGGAAATGCTTCCAACTTTTCCCCATTCAATAGGATGCTGGCTGTGGGTTTTTCATAGATTGCGTTGATTGTATTGAGGAATGTTCCTTCCAAACCCAGTTTGCTTAGAGTTTTCATCATGAAAGGGTGTTGTATTTTATCAAATGCTTTCTCTGCATATTTTGAGATAATTATATCATTTTTCTTCTACAGTTTGTTTATCTGGTGTATCACACTGATTGATTTGTGAAAGTTGAACCATCTGGCATACCAGGGATGAATCCCACTTGGTCTGGGTGGATGATCTTTCTCATGTGTGTTGCATTCTATTGGCCAGAAATTTATTGAGGATTTATGCATCTATGTTCATCAGGGATATTGGTCTGTAATTTTCTTTGAATGCTGCATCTTTTTCCAGCTTAGGAATGAAGGTGATGCTGGCTTCATAAAAAGAATTTGGGAGGATTCCCTCTTTTTTGTTTGTTCTGAATAGTTTGAGAAGAAATGGAGTTAGTTCTTCTTTAAATGTCTGGTAGAATTCAGCAGTGAATCCATCTGGTCCTGGGCTTTTCTTTGTTGGGAGGGCCTTTATTACTGTTTCAATTTCTGTCTCAGTTATGGGTCTGTTTAGGCTTTCGATGTCTTCCTGGTTCAATTTAGGTAGGTTGCATGTGTCCAAGAATCTATCCATTTCTGATCAATTTCCCTGTTTGCTGGCATACAAGTCCTTGTAGTAATTTCTGATGATTCTTTTTATTTCTGTGGTGTCTGTTGTTACATTTCCTTTTTCATCTCTGATTTTATTGATTTGGGTCTTTTATCTCATTTTTTTAGTTAGTAGGGCCAATAGTGTGTCAATTTTATTTATTTTTTCAAAAAACCAGCTCTTCATTTGGCTGATCTTTTGTAACGCTTTTTGGATTCAATTTTGTTGATTTCTTCTCTAATTTTAACTATTTCTCTTCTTCTACTTGTTATGGGTTTGGTTTGCTGTAGTTTTTCTAGATCCTGGAGATGTATTGATAGCTCATTTATTTGGTGCCTTTCCAATTTCTTGATGTAGGCACCTATTGCTATAAAATTCCCTCTTAACACTGCTTTTGCTGTATCCCACAAGTTTTGGTATGTTAATCCTCATTTACTTCCAGAAAGTTTTTGATTTCTCTTTTGATTTCTTCTATGACCCACTATTCATTCAGGAGCATGTTGTTTAATCTCCATGTGTTTGCATATGCTCTAGGGATTTCTGAGTTGCTAATTTCCAGCTTCAATCTATTGTGGTCTGAGAAGATGTATGGTATGATTTCTATTCTTTTGAATTTGTTGAGACTTACTTTATGGCATAGTATGTGGTTAATCCTAGAGTAAGTTCCATGTACTGCTGAGAAGAAAGTATATTCTTCAAGTGTAGGATGAAAAGTTCTGTAGATATCTGTTAGATCCATTTGGTCTATAGTGTCGATTAAATCTGCTGTTTCCTTGTCGATTTTCTGTCTGGTTGATCTATCCATTGCTGAAAGTGGAGTATTGATGTCCTGCAATATTATGGTATTTTAAGTCTCCCTTTAAGTTCCTTAACATATCTTTTAAATAACCTGGTGCCATGTATTTAGGTGCATATACGTTTATAATAGTTACATCTTATTGTTGGCTTGATCCCTTAATCATTATATATGCCCCTCTTTGTCTCTCTTAACAGTTTTTGTGTTAAAGTTTATTTGTCTGATATTAAGACGGCTACGCCAGCTCTTTTTTGGTATCTTTTGGCATGGAATATCTTTTTCCAGCCTTTCACTTTCAGTCTGCATGCACCTTGGTTGGAAAGATGTGTTTCTTGTAAGCAGCAAATAGGTTGGTTTTGTTCCTTAACCCAATCAGCCAGTCTGTGTCTTTTAATTGGAGAGTTGAGGCCATTTACATTCAATGTGACTTTTGATAAGTAGTGACTTTGCCCTGCCATTTTCCCAAAGATATTTCTAATAAATACTTTGAGCTTCCAGTGATATTTTACTGAGAAATTTCTCCCTGCACCTTCTTTTGTATTGATGACCATGTTTCTGTGTGTAACACATCTTTAAGCATCTTTTGCAGGGCTGGACGAATGGTGACAAATTCTTTCAATTTCTGTTTGCTATGAATGGTCTTTATTTCACCTTCATTCACAAATGAGAGCTTTGCAGGATATAATATTGTGGGATGGTAGTTTTTTTCTCTTAGTACCTGGGTTATGTCTCGCCATTCCCTTGTAGCCTGTAGGGTTTCTGATGAGAAGCCAGCTGTGAGTTTAACTGGAGATCCTCTGAGAGTAATCTGATGTTTCTCTCTTGCACATTTTAGAATCTTTTCTTCATGTTTCACTGTGGTGAGTTTGATTACAATGTCTCATGGTGAGGATCTCTTCTGGTCATGTTTATTGGGAGTTCTGTGTGCTTCCTGTACTTGGATGTCTCTTTCTTTCCCCAAATCTGGGAAGTTTTCTGATAGCATCTCACTAAAAAGGCCTTCTAATCCTTTCTCCTTGTCCATGCCTTCAGGAACTCCTAGAACCCAAATCTTGGGTTTTTTAATAGTATCCTGTAGATTCCCAACAATATTTTTTAGATTTCTAATTTCCTCTTCTTTTCTTTGGTTTAACTGTATACTTTTCTGTGCTCTGTCTTCTAAGTCCGATATTCTCTCTTCTGCCTCACTGATTCTGTCTTTAAGGCTCTCAACTATGTTTTTTATTTGTTCTATTGAATTCTTCATTTTATTTTGATTTCTCTTCAATATCTCAATTTCATGTTCTATTAAATTCCTCATTTCATGTTGATACCTCCTTAAGATTTCATTTTCATGAAAGAGGTTTTTTTTCCATGTCCTGCATGGTGTTCAGTAGTTCATGCGTTTGTTTTTTATTACTTCTAAATATTCTTATAAATTTTTAGTTCCATTTCTTGCATTTCTTCTATCTCGTCATCTTCATAATCTTGTATTGAAGTGTCATGTTCTTTTGGGAGCATCATGTTGTCTTCCTTGTTCTTGTTTCCTCGGTTGTTCTGTGTGTTGTTTGGCATTTGTGGATACTCATTGGTTTATTCTCCCCACCCCACCCCACCCCCAACTGTGGCGGCTTATCTTGTTGTTCTATGACTCTGTAGATAAGTGAACTGTCTGCTTTCAGTGAATCTCTAGAGGTTTGTGGTGGGTGTGGCCAGAGAGCTCTGTTCAGTTCTTCAGGGTTAAGGGTGTGCCTAAGGTGACATCCCAGGTATGGCATGGTAAACCTCTCTCTCTCTCTCTCTCTCTCTCTCTCTCTCTCTTTAATCAGAAGGGAAGTAATTCTGCTCAGCTGAGCTCTTCTCCTTGATGGCAATCAGTGCCTGAGCACTAGCCCCAGTGGGTATAATACTCGTCTGCTCTGTCCCAAGGACCACAGAAAGGAACTGTGCAGTTCTCAGTGTAAGCTCAGATTCCCCTGCAATGTTACTGACCTGGTAGCCAGGACTGCTGGAGCTTGTGGCATCTCTCACCGAGACTACTCAAATCTCAGCCACACTGTGAGTTCTCCCACACACCCTCAGTTTTTTGTTTTGTTAGGAAAATGGTGCAGTCTTATTTATGGCATGATCTACACCCTGACACCATCCTAGGCCCTAGCCCCTGCCGCCGTTGCTGCAAGCCAGATGGCCTGACACCAACAACTGGTGTCAAGCTCCACCCCCATCCTAATGGGATTCACTGCTCCTGCTTCCCTGCCCACCCTCTGGCAAAATTTTAAAAGGACCTGTTCCTGAACACATGGTGCTTCTCTCTCACTCCCCTCTCTCCTCTCCCTCTCTCTCTCAGCTCCTCTCTGCTCTCTCTCTTCTCTCCTTGCTAGCTCCTCTGCTCTCTGTCTCTCTCTCTCTTATGCTCTCCTTCTCTCTCTTTTTCCTTCTTTGCCCCTTCCCTCTGATATGCTGGGTTTTCCCAATAAACCTTTTCCTTTACTCCAGGGTTTGGTGTGTTTTGTGATAATCTTACAACAGTCCCAGTCTAAAAGCTCCACTCATTCATTAGGTCTTAGTCTCCTATTATTGATCCCCACCAGAAAGATTTTTCTGCTCAGCTGATTGCCGGGCAGAGCCCCAAGCTGGCACAGGTGTTACCTATGTCCAAAATGGCACCTGCTCTGTCAGCTTGTACGCCTTTTAAGGTGAGTGGAGAGAGAGAATCGTGTCCATACCTTCCCTTCTATTTTTTCTCTCCTCTAGTTAGGAGGTGCGCTTTCCCCCACAGGGCTTCAAGCCTCATTCCCTCTAGGCTCTTCCTGCCACTTTTCTGCCAGTGTCTCGGGCTGCTGCGGTTTCATCTCACCTCTCTTTCCAGCGCTGGTGCAGAGGCTCTCGGCATCTGGGTCCCGAGCCGTGGGTGCCCGTGCCCTCCACATAATCCACGTGTCCCTCTAATTACAGAGGATTTTCCCCTGCCGTTTTTTCCCTAACTCTTCCCTGAGACTACACTATCTTCACTTTTATTAAACTATCTTCTCCAGGACTATCAGTAAACTCCCTCCCTATTCTGCCATCTTGGAACCATCCCCCCTATATAAATGTTTCCTTGTATATAGAATTAAATGAGGAAGAGTCTATATCCTACAATTACTTCATTCCCCTCAAAAAATTTATTGCTCTAGAGTAGAAAAGTTCACCTTGAAGGCAATCCAGAATTCCTCTGGTATCCCAAGTTGTCTGCTTCTCTGGGCAATACCACATTTGCCCCTTTTGGCCATATTCGTGGCTTGACGTTTACTCTAACATCCATCAAGTGCCTCGGGTTTTTGCTTTTCATTAGCACTTTCTGAGCCCATTTTGTGTGGTGAATTGAGGGATAGAAATCATTTATGGGAATCATTTTTCACAGAGTTTATCTGTTAAACATTTCCCCAAAGTTTATCTAATAGCTTCTCTTTAAATTTTAATTTAATGTATACAAATTTCATGTACTCCATATGTACAGATTTAAGAACATGGTGATGCTTCCCATTCTACACTCCCACCCTTCTCCCTCCTCCCTCTCCTGTCCTATTACTTGTAACACAGAGTTTGTGTTCCAGAAGTCAAAGATAAGGTGCCAGAAGCAATTGGATCATTACAGGTCTGAAAGGGTTGCCACTGTGATTTTTACTGCTTCCTGGAGATTACTTGGACTGTTTACCTTAGCATCACGTTTGTGAATCCCTACACTTGGATTTCATATCTCACCTTTTTCACTTTGTGCTCCCTGTCTTTATCCCACTGACTACACAGCACCCACCATCACACAGTGTTCCCTTGTATAACAATGCCATGTATCACACAATGGCTTTCCATAATGCACTTCTCTGTCCCTCTAAATCTTGAGGTCAGATTAACAATAAGGTGGCTTGATTAATCATGCCTTCTACATCACCTATTAGTTAACTTCATCACCCTTACCATTGTATACCCACTGAAGCCCAAGACTTCACATGTAACCCATTTCAGTATTTCCTATGCTTCAGATTTATTTTCTTAAGTTTTGAAATTTCAGTGTTTATAACTGAGCTTCTTATGAGAGGCAAAGTCTAATTCTGTTCCTGCCCAGTGGGAGATCTCTCTCTCTCTCTCTCTCTCTCTCTCTCTCTCGCACACACACACATACATACACACACAAAGAAGTTATCTGAGAAGAATCTATTAACTTTGTTGAATGCCCTGTGTCCCTATGTTCTAGTTTTGATTTATAGCTGTTAGCATCTTGACTCCTAAAATTCATTGCTATTAATAATAATTTAGTCTTTTTTTCCTGATCCTAATGTTGTAGGATCAACAGGGTTCCAATCATTTGCCCAAGGAGTATTTATCTACATTTTTATAGAATTCCTTACATCAGTTAAGCCAATGATGATCATGACTTTCTTAGATCTCACTCCTGATAGCACAATTCAGTGAAGCCATCAATTTGATTCTCTCACAGTTTAGACTATGCATAACCTTCGCTAATTGTACCATTGAATTTGATACGTAAGCAACAAGTATATTTCTGGATGGTATTCATAATGATAGCATTAATATTTATATCATTTTATATTATATAAATTATAACATGCTATTTATATATTATTTTTTATATTTCAGCTAAAACCTCTCACAAGATATATCTGGACTCCA
Organism: Oryctolagus cuniculus; assembly: GCF_964237555.1. Lineage (NCBI taxonomy): Eukaryota > Metazoa > Chordata > Mammalia > Lagomorpha > Leporidae > Oryctolagus > Oryctolagus cuniculus. The sequence continues at coordinate 54,517,104 of NC_091447.1, forward strand.
TCTTCTACTGTATATGTGGTTTTGGGGTCACTCTTCTAGGGAATATTTTCAGATTTTTATTTGTATTACTCAGGCATGTATTTGAAATCTAACCTTTACATATTCAAAGTATAGCTACAATTCTCAACAGTAATTTGTCCAGGTATATATGTCATCCATTCTCTGGATCAGTGGTTTTGAAAGCCTTTTAGCCCAAGGTATGCAACTCATTTGCAGTCTGTCTAAATTAAGTGTACAAGAGTCAACTGTCAGCCTAGAGTTTGTATTCCACTGCTGCAGCTTTGGAGACCTGATAATTTCTCAGGTTGAGTGAGTCAAACAATCAATCCTTCAAGAAAAATTTGGTCCAAGCTCCACTACCTAATTCCAACAGTGTCTCTTTACCCTCAAATGAGATTCTATACCCAATCACTCTCCATGAGCTCTTCCCCCAGCACTGGGCAACAAGTCATCTGCTTCCTGTATCTAATATAGCATCACCCAGCAGAGTCACCTCTAGGTGACCCCACATCATTACAAACAGCAGTAAAGACTCCCCTTGGCACGCCACACCCCACTTGGAATACCACTGCTTCCCTGACTCGAGTCCTGGCTCTGTCTCTGATTTCAGCTTCTTCCCCATGCACACCCAGGAAGTCAACAGGTGATGGCTCAAGTACTTCGGTCGCTGCCACCCACATGGGAGAACGAGACTGAGTTCTTAGCTCCTGGTTTTGTCCTGGCCCAGCCCCAGAAGTCTGGAGCATTTGAGGATTGAACCAGTGGGTGGGAGATCTCTCTCTACATTTCAAATAAAATCAATAAAAATTGGGAAAAAAAATCCAGATTCTCAAATACTTGTATATACTTGAACATGGCTGTTCACAGCAATACCATTATGAATAACCAAGGAGAGGGGAAACAGCCCAGGAGCCATCTTCAGATGGATACACACAGTGTGATCTTTCCTGAACTGACATATTATTCAGCCATAAAAAAATGAGGCTCTGACACTGTCTGCAGCATTGTAGGCTCCTGATGCTTTCTTGGTCCTTGATCCCATGCGGATGTAGGGAGGCCTTCGAGCGCCTACCCCTGCAGCATTGTGTGAGGAAAGGGAGGGGCCATGCTCCTGATGCCAGGGCCTCTCTGGTCTCTGGCGTGCAGGCTGGGGGTGTGTGTCCTCCAGTCTGGCAGTGCTGAGCTAGGTTCTTCAGACGCAGGCTTTCGCGCCTGCAGGGCTTCCTGCTGCCTTGGAGAACCGCACTCTCCGGCTCTGCCCCGCGGTCTGGGATCTGCACTTCACTCTCTGCAGCTCAAGTACAAGGCTTCCGGACTGTGGGTGTTTCCTAGGATTCTTGAGGCCGGAGACTCAATTTCTCCTCCCCATTCCTCCTGGTTTTGAATGATGCTCCAGAAGTGAAGGTGACAGCGTCATTTGTATTCGGCCCCTTTTCTGAGAACAGCCGTGTAGTGTTTAGAAAGCTCTGCCGTGTGAGGAATCGCCTGTCTTGATGTCACCTCGGTGTGGTTGGATCTTATCTCCAGGGTTATAAATCACTCAGCATCAGTGAGGCAGGAAATAGAGACGCTTGGTTAGAACCTGGTTCTTTCTGAGAGCGTCTCTCCTTAAACGTTTTGCAACAGACTTGGAAAAAGCTAACTAAGCCATCTAAACTTAAAATTCTTCATGTGCCAAAAGAAGACTAGTGGATTACTGGGCAGATTTGATGACACAATATGTGAGTTATTTGTCACGTAGCTCGGTGAGTGCTGGACTGAGCTGAATTGAAATACACCGAGCGGGACTGAATTTACCAGATGCTGTTATTTTTATTGGTGAGTGTGTGACTTCCCAATCAGTGTTCCAAAGATAACCTGCAAACACGCCTACTTAGAACAACATAGCTCAGTGTTCTGATGAGTCCACAGGAGAGAGCTGCATTGCAAGTGTTTTCGTGGGGATTTCTGTGTGATGTGCACAGGGTCGCATTGCAATGCCATCACTCAGTAGCTCCGGCTGGCAAAAGCCTCTGTTTTCTCTGTAGACATTAATGATAACATCCGCATTTCCCTTATAGGCTGTGGAGCTTCAAATAAAATCTGACATAGACATTGTGTTTCCCACACCTAACCCATGTTCTCTGCTAATTAAACATAAGCTGTCATTCTATGCGACTCCACCTTCCCACCCTCCCAGCTTACCTGTCTTGGTGGGAGAGTGGGCGGTGCCTGATTAGGAGGCAAAGCACCCTAGGTGCTGGAACGGCTTCTCCAGCTCCAATTTAGCACACTGGCTTTTGGTCCTTTCTCAGCATCTGTTTTTCTTCTTGCATCTGATCAATCCTGGGTGCCTTCAAAATAGTAAATTGCTGAAACTGCAAAGCTGGGAGCAAGAATCCAGATCACGGGATCCTATAAATGGCACAGCCCGAGAAGGCAGCTGGCCTCCTTGGATGACCCGAATTCCACGGGAGGGATCTGTGCAAGAAGCTCGTCCCTCACCGTGACTTCGCTGCACACCCGTGCTCCCGGGATCCGGCCCCAGTGCAGCAGGCCTCTTCCTTCTGCTGCAGCCTGCACTGTGCACGGACACCCCAGCCACCTTCCACTCACCCAGGAAGTGCTCTGCATTTGCAAACCACGCTGGAAAGCCCAAGGAAATCAGCATTTCTCAACTAAAATCTTTGTATACTCAAGGATGATCATCAATTTAAATCCTGAAACAGATCCAGTTTTTTACTCATCACATTAGAAAAACAGACTGACACAGAGTTCTCTCATTTACAGCCAACCCAAGATCCTCTGTGACTGGTGCTAAAACCAACACAAGCACCTTAAAGGTCAGATGATGAAAGTGAACTCTGGTCACACGTGTTTGGGGCCCACTGTTCGATGTGGAGCCAGCAGTAGTGTTGGAATGAACTCTGTCCAGCAAGGCAGGCATGCATGTGACCACTGTCCATTTGTGAAGAGGACACGAGGCCTGTGATCCTTTCTGGCATCAGCTCCATGCAACTTACCATGGACCCAGAGGCAGCTGAAAAAGGAGTGGAGAACAAGTGCAGATAAACGAGGTTGAGAGTCTCCTGTGTTTTCAATTGCTTCTTTTTCATTTATTTTTTATTTACTTGAAAGGGAGAGGGAGGGAGGAGAACGAAGGCAAAGGGAGGGAGAGGGAGGGAGAGGGAGAAGAAGAGAGGGAGAAAGGGAGAGGAGGAGAGAAGGGGAGAGGGGGGAAGAGAGAGAGGAAGGAGACACTGATTTTCCATCTGCTGACTCACTCCCCTAAATGGCCACAACAGTCTGGTCTGGGCCAGGCCATAGCAGGAACCTAGACCTGCATCCTGGTCTCCACATGGGGGGTTCTTGTTCCACGCAGAAACTTCCCACTTTCAAAACTCACACTGCAGGGCTGGCTCTGTGGTACAGGGCTTTAAAGACTTGGCCTTCATTTCTGGCATCCCATATAGGTGCCAGTTCGAGTCCCAGCTGTTCCACTTCCAATCCAGCTCCCAGCTTATGTGCCTGGGAAAGCAGCAGAGGATAGCCCAATTCCTTAGGCCCCTGCACCCACATAGAAGACCTGGAAGAAGCTCCTGGCTCCTGGCTTTGGGTCATCTCAGCCATTTGGGGAATGAACCAGCAGGTGGAAGACCTCTCTGTCTCTCTTTACCTCTCTCTATAACTCTTTCAAATAAATAAATGTGAAAAAAACTCATACATACAAGATATTAATGATTAAAGAAAAAAAGCTAAAACATTCTTAAGCAAAAAGCTGACTGTGTACTGATTTTTACCGTCAAGGTACAGCCAACTACATTGATCTGTGTCACTTCTGAGTGGTTTAGATCGGCCTGACGCACACATGTGCTTAGCAGGTCGCCAACACCCCGGGGTGCTAGTGACATTTGCCCGAACACCCTCCCTTGTCCTCAGACATATTTCTTCCCTGCTTCTGATTCCTGCTTCCATAGTCACTTGCATTTTTGCCTTTGGATGATGTCTTCCTGACTCACGTCTCTGGCCCTGACTTCCAGCCTAGACGCAACAGTCTGGATGAACTCATGTCCCCAGATCTGTCTCTTCAGCCTCCCTTGAGAACCTCACTGTATGTCACACCCCTGGAAATGAACCCCTCTCCTAGCCCAGCTCCCTCTGAATCTAGCAAACTGCTGTGTGACCCAGAGCAGGGCTTCCACCCCGCACAGACCACCAGGATGGAGACAGGGTACCTTGCTGCCAGCTGGGACATCCGGAAGTACAGAATTTTTCGTGAAGGCTCACATTCAGCAAGACTCCTGCCTCTTGGAGTTTTAAACTTGGCCCTTTCTCTACACACACGGAAACATCCCTAGGACTTCTGTGAACAGCCCCTGTGAGAAGAGACCCGCACCCAACAAGACCGGAATGCTCACCCGCCCTCAGATGCGGACTTCTCCACACCTCAGCGGTCAGCACAGCCACCGGCTGGCCTTGCGAACAAAGATTTAATGGGAGGAGCTCATTCATCCCTACATGCAGGACCTTGGTCTCTCTTCTCACCACACTGCATAGACTCTGGCCCATATTCGTATATGTGGTCATAAATCAGGCATGTGGCTACATTCTCATGGGAAAGAAGCCATCTCGGCCACGAAACACCTTCAGTTCATACACATTTTCATGTCCGTGGTGTCACGCCGTAAAGATCCTCATGTCCCATCTGTTACTGGGACTAATCCAAACCAAGAACTTGCAGCTTTACGCTTCTCATCCAGGAGTTCTCCCTCCTCCCCTAGTGAACACTGCGAGTTTGTTCACTGGTAGAGTCGGTCACACGGAAATGGATTAGCCTTGTTTTTCTAAATCTCTGAAGCGTCTCCTTTTCCTCTTACTTCCCAGAAATATTTACTCAAGGCCGTTCCTGTAACAACAGCCGGAATAAAACCCCAGAATCCGACTCCAAACTAAGCAAACATCAAGGGCAAGGAAGCTCAGATGCTGAAGAGACTCAGCTTGAAGACTGGCCCGGAACTGTGGCCAAGACTGTGCTCCAGGTTAGGCCAGCACACAGGAGCCCCGTGTGCGCTGGACAGTCTTTGGGATGGGGGTCACAGCATCTCCTTACAGGTTCCGATTTATAAGGCGAAATAATGGACTGGAATGACATCCACCTGCTGCCAGTTAGTGTCTGTGGAGAGGGAACTCATCTCTCAGAGCTGCACTGTGCACACCAGTGGAGGGGAACTAGCATCAGTCATGATGTAGTGAGGAGCCCAGGGGCACTGACGTGTGGGCTGCCCAGCAAAGGGCCCAGCAAGGGCAAGTGACTTCCCCTCCTGTGGTTGCCTTGGCTTCCACCACCTCTGAGACTTTCAAACCAACCAAACACACCAAATAGGCAGAAAGAGCAGTGGATATGTGGAAACAGGCACAAAAAATGGCAGGCGTTCTTCCAGTGCGATGCTAGTGTTAACGTCGCAGTCAGTTATTTTACAATCGTGCAGGGTTAGAGGGAAACTTGGAAGTTTTATCCAGTAGAACTGCAAATAATTTCTGTTCAGTGAAACACATAATCCCAAGTAGCGTGGCTTAAAGCTCAACTGGTTATCAACCTCACTACGTCTGACCCAGCCACCTACTAAATGATCTATATGTACCTCGGTTCTCAAATGTTTCTAAGACTGGTACTAACACGGTATGTGCCGCTCATTAATTTATGAGTTAAGTGTCTGATCCATATCTATCTCATATTTCCATGAAAGTCATGTTGTTGCCATTGTAACAACACAGTTTAACAAAACGTACCTGGTGGTAGGTACTGTGATGCCTGGCATTCTCTGCCAGACTCTAAGTCCTCCAGGGAGTGACAGGTGTCTGAAAGAGCCCCAGAGCCAGGGGTAGAGTATGAACTGGAGGCCTTAGATCTGCTCAGCAGAGGTCTCCCCACCTCCTTAGAGGCAGGAGTAGCTTGGTGATCCACGGCTTCTGTCTGCTCCAGGTGTGGCGTGATGACATGTGGCTTCAGTCTGCTTTGGGGAGATGCAGGAAGCAGAGGCGGTGTGCTCTCTTCCGCCCTCAGAACACCGAGCGCCCCCGGGCCCAGCTTCGGCTGCAGACTGAGGATCTGACAGGCTCAAGCAGTCTCTTGACCTCTATTAGTTACATTCAGACACTTAGCGGGGTTGCCAGCTGGGCAAAACCAGCTGTTCACCCCATCCAGGCAGAGTTAACTCCACAGACTTCCTCCTTCTCCTTAGACAATGTTCCAAAGCACAATAGTGACGATGGGACTGTCGAGGATGAGACACAGGGACCAGCCACTACTTCCTATATGACAGGGCTTGTTTCGGGGACACTTACCTACTTTCCTCTTGGGAGAACTTCACTTGCATCTTTTCTCTGCTGCAGAACTACCCTTCTCTGAGAATTTTCCCTCAGTCTCTATCCCCAGGCGTCTCCACCTATGTCCCTAGGTTTCAATCCACTTCCTTGATCTCAAGTTTGATAAAGAATTTGCCTTTTTTTGGTTTGCCTTTAACTGGCAAAACTTATTTCACTTCAAATAGGCCAGCTCGATGTAGAAAGCCAACCATTGTGGGTTACTGAGAATATTGAATTGAATATTAAAGGTTCACCCAGGCCATGATAATCGCTATATTTGCCAGCTGAGAATGACAATATTAATAACTGTATTTTGAATGGGAGACACTCAGAGCAAAGGCCGGCAATGTGGAAAGTTTGCATATTTCTACCATAGTGTGAAATCTATTCAGCTGTTACAAGTGAAATTACAAAGGATGCAAATAGCATACGCATGAATAAAATTTATTGGGGAAAACAGCTACAATTAGTTCTGGGAAGCCTTTATTTAACAGCATGTTTCTCTCCCTTAGGCACATGTTAGAACCCCTTAGGGAGAATATAAATGTCCCAAGACCCAACCTGCTCCAGAGGGTGGGGGCGGGGGAGGGGAGGAGAGAGCACACTCCAGTTCACTCCCCTGAAGGCTACAACCGCTGGGTTTTGGCTTGGCTTAATGCCAGAAGCTGGAACTCAATCCTTTCTCCCTCATGGGTGTTGGGAATCTAATTGTGTAGGACATCCTTCCTAGGATCTGTGTTAGCTAGGCGGGATGCAGTCAACAGCCAGAGCTGGGAATGGGACCTAGATACTCCAACACGGAACGTGAGTGTCTCAGCTGCCGTGCTAAATACCTGCTCTCTAGTCACCACCATTTAACCAGACCCGCTAGGGGTGGACTTACACATCAATTTTTTTCTAAACTTCTGAATTCTCCAGGGGTTCCTCTCCAACAATGATAAACTAAATTTAACATTGTGTGTTATGGTCAAAATAAATAGTGAGGTTTAGGTTTTACCAAATAGGCATCTATGATTTTAAGTGACATATATCTAATTTACATTATCTGTTTAAAAATTAAATATATGATAGCCCCCTTAGCAGAGTTACTCAATTACAGCAAGACTGCCTTTTGGCAGCTTCGACCCTGAAGTAACTCTATGTGACTGGAATGTAGCAGTGTTTATATTGTCCACAACTGTCACTCCTTCTTTGAACTTGGAAATGGCCACAATGACCCCTTGCTTATTCATGTCTCCCCTTCCCTCTCAGACTAACCCAGGCACAAAAGCAGTCACATGCCACAACCCCTGACTGTGCCTGCAGTGTCCTGGGGGAGCATGGTATTTTGATGTTGAAGAATATCAACCAGCTTTACACAGTCATACTTAGAACCTGCTCCACGCAGCGTTCAGCTTACGTGCACCCAATGGTAGACTTTCGCCGTAACTCTTAGCACTCCCAAGATGCAGTGCTGAGGCAGAAATCACATCTCCAGTATGACTGCCCTGGATGAGTGATGTTACTTCCTGTTCCTTCCTGCTGGCTCTAGGGCTTGATTGCTTAAATACCTTAGAGATATTATGACTCACGCTGCACTTGCTTGGTGTTTATGTTAACATCATCCAAAAATCAGAGCTCGTATTCATCTAAATGAAAGTGATTGAATTAGTTGATTTTCAGATGAATCATTCAGTGTAGATTTAACATAAAAATAACATAGACTTCCTAAGTGTTTAGTCAGGTTTTCGTAAAGAGTTTGGAAAGGGTTAATTAGGAAAAATTCTAAATGAGCATACTGTTGGACAATGTGAACACTAATGCCTAAATCAGCTGATTTTGCTCAATTTTAAACATGATTTTTCAAGCAAATAGTCAAGAGGGTTGCTCTATCATTGAAAACCTCAAGGAGGCTAGAGAAGAAAAATGTGCTCCAAGATTTTTTCTTTGGCAGGAACATCCTTAAAGGCCTCACACTAAGCAAAATCTTTTCCAAATCCATGAGTTCAATCATTGTTTCTGAGCTGTTTTCATGCCTCATGAATTGTTATAGGGGAAACAGTTTTCATTTCTGAAAACCCTCAGTCATATCTGAAAGGAAATCACAGTCCACACAGAGACAGAAAATTAATCAAATTTAGAACACGCAAAATGCAATAGGATAAGATGCTATGCTGGAAAAGGTACAAGAGTTTTGGTGGTCATTGAGAATTTCTCAAGAGACATTTAAACGAAGACTAGGAAATGCATGAAAAATCGTGAATGAGGTGGCCACTTACAGAGGCAGGCTGGGCAAGGAGAAAACTGCATGCAAGATTACGCAACCCATGAACTGCAAATACTTCTGCAGCCTTCGTGAGAGGCTTTAAGAGATCCGTGTGTGTGTGTGTGTGTGTGCACATACATGTGCGTGCACTTGGGTGTGTTTTGCTGTACGATAGGAAAATCTGATTAGGGGTATAAGACACTAATTTAATCTTAAATAGTGGACTGGGGAGACTTAACGCTTTCAACAAAAATGAAATAATAGGGGCAGGACTTAATATCTTCTTAAAACAACCTCAAGAAATCAACAAAATAAATCAAGCAATGATTTCAAGTTCCCGCACATGAGGCCATCAAGGACAGTGACCCCTCAGGGATGGTAAACTAACAGGGTTATGTCTGAAACTGCCTGGTTCACTTCCTGGAGACAGTCAGTGCCTGCTTGGGCACAGGCAAGGGAGACAGAGTCTGACAAACTGCCCGGGTCTGAATGGTCCACAACAGAGAAAGTATCAGAGGAGAGAGAGAGCTGTCTAAGGGAAGAAAATGGGAGCCTTCTCTTTGAGTACGCATCTGAGCACGCAGATGGTTGAGAAAAATAAAATAAGCTTGAGAAAGCAGCACTCACACTGAGCAGAAGCGGAGTGTGCAACCACGGGCCCAGCAGTGGAGCCTCTCCCTCTGGCCACACTGGAGAGCCTCACACCTCATGAAACATGAAGAGGGTTCTTGGACTTGCCTTGACTGAGTGGTGGTGAATAATTAGACACAGACTGGTCCCTCTTAATCATTATTAAAAGCTAGACCTCAAAGGATCATGCTACTTCCAAGTAAACTAATTGCAACCCATAATAAAACTTAAGAGTATTTATATGAATACAAATACAAATACAACCAGCATAAAATAACTACAGATTTTCTAACTTCCAATCAAATATAACCAGTCACACAAAGAAGAAACTGTGACCCATAATGAGTAGAAAATTAAACCCATTGAAACAGACCCAGCTGGTGTTAGAATTAGCAAAGACACAGATTCCTTATGTTAGAAAAACAAGCAGAAAAACAGAAGATATAAAAAGACCTCAATAAAACTTACATGTATGCAAATTTCATTGTCTGAGATTTTTTATGTTTTTAAAAAATACACTAGAGGTGGGCATTGTAGCACAGCAGATTAAGCCACCACTTATAAGGTCTGCATCCCTTATCCGAGGGCCCAGTACCAGTCCCAGGTGTTTTGGTTCTGATTCAGCTTCTTGCTAATGCGTCCTGCGAGGCAACAGATGATGGCTCAATTGATTGGGAGCCTGCCACCCACGAGGAAAATTCACATGGAGTTCTTAAGTGCTGGCTTCAGCCTGGCCCAGACCTGTCTGTTGCATCTGGGAGTAGACCAGCAGGTGGAAGATCTCTCTCTCTCTCTCTCTCTCTTTCTCTCTCTCTCCCCCTCTCCCTTTTAAGTGGATGAATATAAACAAATAAGCATTGAAAATAAAAATAACTCACATATTGGTTGGGATTAACTGATTGAATATCACATTTGAAAACATCAGTGAATATGAAAGAATTTCAATATATATCATTCAATGGTAAATAACACCAGCTTCCAAACAACACAACTCAACTCTGCGGCACACTCACCACGAGTAATTACATAGAATAACAGTGTTCCTGTAGCTCTCCAGCCCACAAGTCACGAAGTAGACAGCAGATCTGCTCACCATCAGTGACCAATCACAACTTATCAGAAGGCCTTCATGATGAGCAATTGCACATGTTATTCCATCCACGCACACTCAGCAAAGTGTGCAGTTGTGTTTCACACAACTCATCTCCCAGTGACCAATCAGCATGGATAACTGAAAGAGGGAGTTGGCAAAAATAAGCATGCAAGTGTTGCTAAGAAATAGCTGATTGTAGGTCTATTGTGGAAACTGAGAAATGCAGTGAGGTGAACTTATTCAGGCAAATACGGAAAATGATTGTGCTGGAAACAACGGAGTTACTCCAGGGGACGTAAACCAATACAATCTTCACAATAAAGAGACTTGAGGGGCATCAGTCAGACGCTGCAATGAGAGGTCCCCTCCGCCCCGGTTCCCAAAGAAACACTGTTGACAACTGTGGATGGAAATACCTTCAGGTGAGATCCAGGACACAGGTGACCAGACCCAGCATCCAGCTGGGGCACAGAAATGAAGGAAGATGCACTGAAGAAGGCAGAAACAGCATTTTCTCTTAGCACACATCTCCCTCCCACACACAAACTCACATGCCAACACCAAGCAAAGACCACCTGAGCCACGAGCTCCCAAGTTAGATGGCATATGGATGAAGCTTGGGACTTTGGAGCTGATGCTTCAGACTTGGGATGAGTTAAGAATGTTGGGATTGTTTGGATAGAATGAGTACAATTAGCTTGTTCAAAAGACACCCACTTTGGGAGTTCAGGGGAACGTGTCATAGAATGACATACCTGTATCCTGCACCAAAGGCATGCATTGAAACAACTCCCAAGGGGACTGTGTTTGGAAGCGGGGTCTTTGGAAGACAGTTAGGCCATGAGAATGGGAGCCTTCCTAAATGGGATCAGCGCCCTTATTAACAGAGCCAGGAGAGAGCCTGCTTCCTCCCCTGCCCTCTGCCCTGTGAGAATGCAATGAGTAACTGCCTACCTGCATATCACAGGAGTGCCCTCTGCAGACACCAGGTCTTCCCGAACCTTCATTTTGATCTCATCAGCCTCCCTTACTGTAACAAATACATGTTTATTGTCAAATAATATTTATAGCAGCTTGAATTGACTAAGACAGATACAAATCTACGTAGTCACAGGTCCAATGAACCCCAAACAGGCATCGTGCATAGGAACCGAGCAATCAACCTGCTGATTAAAGAAAAGCTATGAAAGCAGTCAGAAACAATTCATATTATTCTCATCAGACTTCTCATGCAAGACAGAAGGAAGGCAGCATGTCATTAAGTTACTGAAGGAAATAACTGACAACCAAGAACTATATATTCAGGGGAAAGATCATACATTAATGGTAGCAAAATAAAGATATTGAAGGAAAACAGAGTATGTTTGTCACCAGCTCATGTGCTCTACAAGAGTTGCTAAAGGAATCTTTTCCAGCATCAGGGAAATGTTACCAGAAAGAAACCTGTAACAGCAGGAAAAAAAAAGGACAAAAATGATAAAACTGTTGATTTATAATAGATAATCTTGTCCTAATTAGTCCTTTAAAATAAGTTTGTACAAAACAAAATCATAGTAATATTTTAGTTTTCAATATATGAAGATGTAACTTATTACTGTATTAAGTGCTCCAGAGAAAAAAAGGAGAACTATGGAAGAATGGGAGTAACATAGGCAGAGACACAGTGCTGGGTTTGAATATGTCCCCAGAAGTTCAAGACTCCACATTCGTATGTTGATGATCCTGGAGGTGGGGCACGTTGGAGGTGCTTAGATCAGCTGTCATGAGCGCGAAGACTCTATGTGGCAGACACTGGTCTGTGGGTTAGTGGCACTAACAGAAAGGAGGAGAGCCCCAATGATGTCGTCCTCCATGAGGTGTTGTGTCCAGGGACCCACACTACACATGTCTCCTTGATCCTGGATTCCCAGACTCCCAACCTTCAAGAGATAAATTCATTTTCTTTATAAGTAACCGAACCTCAGGCATATTTGTAACAACAAAAAATGGACTAAGACAGATGGAAACTCTAAGAAATAACCAAGAGGAGGTCCACTTTCACCTCTTGTATTCAATGCAGCATTGGAAAAATTAGCAAGAACAATTTGGGAGGAGAAAGAAAGAAAAGGCATCAAAACTGGAAAGCAGGAAGTCAACATTTGCAGATGCCATGATGTTGTACATGGGAAAAACCCTAACAACTCCACCAAAAGCTTTCAGAACTGAGAAACAAATTCAGCAAAGAGGCAGGTGCAAAATAAACATACAAAGCCTTTTTATACACGAAGGAAAGAGAAATCAAGAAAGAAATCCCATTCACGATAGCCACAAAAACACCAAATACACAGGAACAAATTTAACCAAAGAAGTGAAAGATCTCCACAATGAAAATTATAAAGCATTGATGAAATAGATCATGAAGGATACCAAAACATGGAAAGATAGTCCTTGCTCATGGATTAAAAGAATGAGTATTGTGGTTTTTTTTTTCTTTTTTGACAGGCAGAGTGGACAGTGAGAGAGAGAGACAGAGAGAAAGGTCTTCCTTTTGCCGTTGGTTCACCCTCCAATGGCTGCCATGGCCGGCGCACTGCGGCTGGTGCACCGCGCTGATCTGATGGCAGGAGCCAGGTACTTCTGGTCTCCCATGGGGTGCAGGGCCCAAGCACTTGGGCCATCCTCCACTGCACTCCCTGGCCACAGCAGAGAGCTGGCCTGGAAGAGGGGCAACCGGGACAGAATCCGACACCCCGACTGGGACTAGAACCCGGTGTGCCGGCGCCACAAGGCAGAGGATTAGCCTAGTGAGCCGTAGCACCGGCTGGAATTAGTATTGTTAAAATGTGTATACTACCTAAAGAAATTTATAGATTCAATGAAATTCTGATAAAATTACTTGATATTATTTGCAGAATTAGAAAAAAAATGTTGAAATTCATGTAGAAGTGCACAAGTCCCAGAATAACCAAAGTGTTCCTGAAGGATACAAATGTCAAGAGGTATCATAATACCTGACTTCAAAGCATACTATCTAAAGCTACAGTAATTAAAACAGCATGGTACTGTCATAAAAACTGACATAGCTCAATGGAAAAGAATAGAGTCCAGAAATTAATCATTGTACATAGAATCAATTTATTTTTGACAAAACTGCCCAAACCACACATTGGAGAAAGGATAATCTATTTAATAAATGGTGCTGGCAAAACTGGATATTAGATCCCTACCTTTTACTATATACATAGATCAACTCAAGATGGATCAAAGACCTAAATTTAAGACCTGCGAATATGAAGCTGCTAGAAGAAAATGTAGGGAAAATATTTCAAGACACCGTTATAAGTGACAGCTTCTTGGATAAGACCCCCAGTGCACAGGCAACAAAAGCAAAACTAGAGGCAGGTGCTGTGGCACAATGGGTTAATGCCCTGGCCTGAAGCGCCAGCATCCCATATGGGCACCAGTTCTAGTCCCAGCTGCTCCTCTTCCAATCCAGCTCTCTGCTATGGCCTGGGATAGCAGTAAAGGATGGCCCAAGTCCTTGGACTCCTGAACCCACATGGGAGACCCAGAAGAAGCTCCTGGCTCCTGGCTTTGGATTGGTGCAGTTCCAGCCACTGCAGCCATCTGGAGAGTGAACCAGTGGATGGAAGACCTCTCTCTCTGTCTCTACCTCTCTCTCTAACTCTGTCTTTCAAATAAATAAAATAAATCTTTAAAAAAAAACTAGACAAATGGGATTATATCAAACTCAGAAACTTCTTCACATTAAGGGAAACAGCCAATAGAGTGAAGAGACATCCGACAGAATGGGGGAAAATATTTGCAGGCTACTTTTCTGACAAAGGATCAATAGTCAGAATATATCAGCAACTCAAAAAACTCAGTATTATAAAAATAAAAACAACCAACCCAGTTAAGAAATGGGCAGTTAAGAACTTGGACAATTCTCAAAAGAAGAAATATAAATGGCCAAAAACTACATGAAAAAGTATTCAACATCACTAGGCATTAGGGGAATGGAAATCAAAGACAAAATTAAATATAACTGACCCCAGTCAGAATGGCTATTATCCAAAAGACAGAGAACACGAAAACTTGACAAGAATGTGGAGAAAGGGGAAATTTTATAAGCTGTTAGTGGAAATGTAAATTAGTACATCCACTATGGAAAACAGTATGGAGATCTCTTAGAAAACTAGAAATAGAGCTGCCATATGATCCAGCAAGCCCACTGCTGGGTGTAAACCAAAAGATATGGAAACATTGCATCAAAGTGACACCTGCACCATCATGTTTAAAGTGGTTCACGGTAGCCAAAATATGGAGTTCAGCAAGGTGCCCATCATCAGATGAATAAAGAAAATGTGATATAAATTATATATACATATATACCATGCAATGAAATATTATTCAGCTAGTGAAAGAATGAAATTCCATCATTTGCATCAAAATAGTTACAACTGGAAGACATCATTTTGAGTGACATAAGCCAGAGACAGAAAGAAAAGTACTGACTTGTGGATCACAATTAAAAACGGTAAGTAACAATGTATGAGATGATTATAGCATATGGAGGTATGAATTAGGAATATTCTGTTAAATGCACTTATAGCGCTGTGTGGTATTAGTTAAATATGAAGTGATAGTACTTTAAAATATAATTAAAGTTTAACTTTAAAAATAATAAGTATATTTGGCCCCTGAGTTATGATAATTTGACTTTTGATTTTTCAGCTTTATGGAGGTGCCCAGTGATATGCATTCAGTAGAAATGGTGCTTTGAATTTTGAAGTTTGGTCTCTCCTTGGCTACCAATATGTGGTGTAACACTCCCGTACATCACTCAACTTTAGACAAATGTATGTGTTTGGTCAACTAGGCTAACCTGCGATGTTTGGTAGGTTAGGTGTATTAAATGCACTTTGATTTATAGTTATAGTTAGACTTGTAAAGTGCTTACTGAGGCATAACCCCAACATACATCAAGGAACATCTTTTTATATTGTCAACATTCTTTATCTTAGAACTCCAAGCTGCCCTAGTTACAGGCATTTCATATTTAGTAATGGCCACCCTGCACAAAACACTAAGCAGACACCCATTTCTGATTATCAGTAAATGTGATGCGCTGCTGAGAACGTAAAGCCACAAGCTTTCCTCCTGTGAAGTGAGGTGAGGTGAGTGTCTCTTACAGACCGCGGAAGATTCGGCCCCACGCTGAGCTCACGCAGTCACACCCTGCCTGTCTTCGCACTAATAAGTCCTCTCAGCGCCAGCCATGTCAGGACACAGACACATTCTGAAAACAAATGGAAACACTACCCTTGACCACAGTGAACAGATATTTGCATTTACAATGGAACATGAAGTGATTTTTATACTACATCTTTTATCTCATGTTCTTTTATTATAAACATGTTAACGAGTTGTAGAGAAACAACTTCATTTTTTAAGACCCTTAAATGATGTATCATAAAGCATTGCATTCCATGTGGATGTTCACCACTGGGGCCTCATGCAACATGTGGTACTCACTGGCCATATTTATTTGCCCTCCACACTCTGAGCTTACATTTCCTACTAGAACTCAACAGTGCCACATTTCAGCCAGTTTCACTTCTGAAATTTTACATTAAAACTGTAATATTCTCATCTGAAAAGGGTTATTTTACACCTTACTAGAGATTTTGCCTTCATTAAATTTTGTTGTTAAAATGTACATATAAAAAGAAGTTGGCTTACATGAGAAAATTTTATCTATTTTTTTTTTTTTTTTACAGGCAGAGTTAGACAGTGAGAGAGAGAGAGAGAGAGAGAGTGAAAAGTCTTCCTTTTCTGTTGGTTCATCCCCCAAATGGCCACCATGGCCGGCGCCGCGCCGGTCCAAAGCCAGGAGCCAGGTGCTTCTCCTGGTTTCCCATGCGGGTGCAGGGCCCAAGGACTTGAGCCATCCTCCACTGCCTTCCTGGGCCACCACAGAGAGCTGGACTGAAACAGGAGCAACCGGGACAGAATCCAACGCCCCAACCGGGACTAGAATCCGGGGTACTGGCCCTGCAGGAGGATTAGCTTAGTAAGCCTCAGCGCTGGCCAAATTTTATCTATTTTTAAGCAATCTAGTCTGTGTGAGACGTGAGTCAGGGACAGAATGGCCCTTGTATGTCCCATATTACACAAAAGGTACTGATTCCTTTAGGTGACAGTTTTATGTTTTGGTTATTTCATTTTAATGAGTTTTTCTGTTCATTTTAATCACTTAGTACAGACTTATTTTAAAAGATTGTAGTGCAGTGGGTTAGGCTGCTGCCTGTGATGTCAACATTCCACAGCACAGGTTCAAGTCCTGGCTGTGTTCCACTTCCTATCCAGCTTCCTGCTAACACCCTGGGGAAGCAGCAAATGATGGCCCAGGTGCCTGAGACTCTGCCACCTGTGTGGGCGACCCAGATTTTGCCCAGCCCAGCCACAGGCATTTTGGTTATCTGGAGAGTTAACTAATGAATGTAAGACCTCTTTCTGTCTCTCCCAGTCTCTCTGAAACTCTTTCAAATAAATAAAGAAATCTTTAAAAAAAAAAAAAAAAAAAAACCAGCAACACAAAAACCTTCTTCCATGTGTGGTGTAATGCAAAGAACTAAAGACCCAGGATCAAAAGATCAAAGCATAGGTAAGACTTGTTAGTCTTGCTTTGTGAAGCTGTAGACATTACGTGTTGCTGAGAGACTCTGTTTACTAATATGCAAAATGGCCATGATAGATGATTAAAGAAATAAGAAAAATACTCAGTGGATATTTAGAGTGGTATACAATAAATAGAGATTAAGATGCGGAATCTAACAAAATGCACACCTGATTCTCCATGAATCAATGGATGGCTGTGTGTGTGTTTTTGCCCTTTTCTGAGCTTCATTTCCCTTCTACATAAAAGGGATTTATCTTGCAACTGCAGTGAGGATACAGAGAGATATCAATATGGCAAACACACTTGCACCTGCTACGTTCACCCCACAGATCTGTAGTCATGAAAAATCTTTACTTTCTGGGGCCAGTGCTGTGACACCATGGGTTAACGCCTGGCCTGCAGTGCCGGCATCCCATGTGGTCGCCAGTTCGAGTCCTGGCTGCTCCACTTCCCATCTAGCTCTCTGCTATGGCTTGGGATAGAAGTAGACGATGGCCCAAGTCCTTGGACCTCTGCACCCATGTGGGAGACCAGGAAGAAGCTTCTGGCTCCTGGCTTCGGATCAGCATAGCTCCAGCTGTTGCAGCCAATTGGAGAGTGAACCAGCGAATGGAAGACCCCCCTCTCTCTCTCTTTCTGCCTCTCCTCTCTCTGTGTAACTCTGACTTGCAAATAAATAAATAAATCTTTAAGAAATAAAAATAAAAGAAAATCTTTACTTTTGTTAGGGTAAAAGCTTTATTTTTGTAAATGCTATTGAAATGCTAATGTTAAGCACAGATTAATAATACATGGAATTAAAGATATTTTCAGATCACAATGTTTCTTAAATGTATGTGCAGTGTGTGCATGAGCGTGTCTGTTCATGACAGAGTGACCATGGATGCGTGTGCACACCTGGGTGTGTGTGAACATGGGTGCAAGAGAGTGTGTGGTATGTCTAACCAGGGCCTCATTATCTCTACATCTATTCTTGTTTGGAAAGAAAAAATACAAAAACAAAACAAGTAAGGTCAGTGGATTACATGGTGAACACCATTGTATCTTCTGGAGGATACAGCTTCAAAAACCACAGTAAGCAGTAAACATGGATGGCATGTTATGGAGACCATCCCAACCCATTCTCCGTGACTCTCAAAGGATCACCAATGGCCTTGGGGTCTGAGACGAGAGCAGGTTAGTGCCAACTGAGTGGTGCTTCACTGAACTGCAGAAATGACTCGCCCTGCCTCTCCCTGGGTGCTTCACATGTAGGTCACTGCAGCCCGAGAACAGATGCACAGTCACTGGCTGTTTGAAAACAGGAAGTCGACCCGTTTGCTGGTTGTTGAGAGGTAGCTGCTGTCTATGATGTCAGAATAGAAGGCAGCTGGGGAAAAGCTCCCTGAAGTTTTCAGTCTCTCTTTTGACTTTAGCAGCCTCTTTTAGCTTTTTTTTTTTTATCAGCCTCTCTTTCGCCTTTTTTATGTATTTAAAAGCTCAACATAAAAAAATTAAAAATGTTCAAATACGTGAGCAATAAGAATGTTGTGTACAGCAAGTATTTATAAATGTTAGCTCAACAGGAAATGAGCAAAGAGTTTGAATGCATAATACACAACAGAAGAATTACAAAGTAAAATTAATGTATAAAACTCATTACAATGAGAAAAAAGCACATTGAAACGATATGAAAATCCATCATCATATACAAATCATTTTTCATAAGTGACGTCACTCAAAATGGCAGAAGAGGGAACTAAGAAACAGCATCCCAGTATGAAAGCAAGGAACACAGTAGAAGGAGGAGAACTGACTTTTTCAAAAGTCTGGAATCCACTAACAAAACTTACAGCAACCAGAGGATGCAGAATGAATAAAGAAGCTGCTGGATTTGATAAAGTGCAATGTGGTTTCTCACCCAAGGACCAACTGTAACCCCGACCCGGGCAGTGCCATTCTGGCAGTCAGCGTTTCTGGGTCAGGTGGCATGTGGGACATGACTTGCAGGAATTGTGCTTGTGTGTGTTGATATATCTGATGGCTCCCTGAACCATCAGCTCAAGGGCCAACCATCAGATCACCTGTTCAAAATCTCCCACAGGTGAAATGGCCTGCCAGGTGGTGTCTATAAAGTGAATTTACAGGCAATAGGGCAAGAAATAACAAACAAGATAAGAAACAGAAAACAAAAAAACAAAAAAAGGAGTAACTGGAGAAGGAGATACTTTGGGTACAGGGTTTTAAAAAGGCAAATCAAAACCACCGAGAAATAATTATTTCACATCTGTGAGAATAGCTATTATCCAAAACTCAAAGATGGTGAATGTTGTGAGGGTACGGAGAAAAGGGAACCTTAGCCCACTGTCAATGGGAATGTAATTGGTACAGCCATTATGAAAACCAGTATGGCATCTTCTCAAACAATTTACAAAATAACTAATATATAATCCCTCAATCCCACTACTGACTACAAACCCCAAGGAAATGAAGTCAGTAGGACAAAAAAAGATGTCATTGTATTATTATTTATGAAATACAAGATAGGAAAACAACCTGAGTGTCCATCAGTAGATGAAGGGATAAAGAAAATGGAATACCATTGAGACTTAAAAAAGAAGATCTTGCCATTTATAAGAACATGGATGAATCTGGGAGGCATGATGCTAAGTGAAATAAGCCAGACATAGAAAGACAGATCTGCTCTCTGTCTCTCTCTCTCTCTCTCACTGTCCACTCTGCCTGTCAAAAAAGAAAAGAAAAGAAAAAAAAAAGAAAGAAAGACAGATGTGTACCATCTCACTTAGATAATCATTAGAAGGGTTCAGCACATATCTGACCAAGCATCAGAAAGACTTGGCAGATTTAAATGTTATTCAAAGTGCAGGCACTTGGTCTAGCAATGAAGACACTAGTTCAGATGCCCACATGCATTAGTTCAATGTCTGGCTGCTGTTCCTGAGTCTAACTTCCTGATAACACAGTCCCTGGGAGACAGTGGTGACAGCTGCATACTGGCTTCCTGCCACCCGTGTGGGAGGTCTGGACTGAGTTTCAACACTTGGCTTCAACCTGTCCCATCACCAGCCATATTGGGCATTAAGAGAGTGAACCAACAGATGAGAGTGCTCTCAATGTCAATCAATCAATCTCTCTCTCTCTCTCTTTCTTTCTCTCTCTCTCTCTCTCTCTCTCTCTCACCATGCCTTTCCAGTAACTGCTTAAAATATTTTTAGAAATAAAGCAAAGTTTGAAAAAAAATGAATAGCTCCTCACAGATCTGTGTGGTAGCATCAGGCTTATCAATCTTGACATATTAGGAGGCTCAAAGGGAAAGCGGAAAAAAGAATTCTTGGAAAAGTAATGGACAAAAACTTCCCAAACTTGATAAAAGGCACAGAATCAATCATACAAAAAATTTAATCAACACCAAGTGGGAAAATTCAGGGACTAATAGCAGGACACATGGTATTTGAATTGTTGAAAGCAAGGTAAAGAATCTTAAAAGAAGTATTAGATAAGAAACTCCACATCTACAATAACATTAAGAGCCAATTTCTCATCAGAAATCAAGGGAGCAGAAGGCAGTTTATGCCATAGGTTAAATGTTGGAAGAAAAGCAAAAAACTATCAACCAAGAATTCTATATCAAATAAAACTATCTATAGAAAGTGAAACAATGAACAAGCATTGAAGGAGTTTACTCAGAGTAGCCCCGGTGTACGATAAATGTGAAATGGGATCTTAAAGGCTTACGTGAATTAAGGCAGGCGGTACCCTCAGGCTCTGAAAGAAAGAAGCAATTCTGATGAATGCAGCTACAAAGGTAAGTATAAGCACACTGTTATTATGTTTTCATTGTTAACTCCTATTTGTTCTTTGATTATCTAAAATAAGAATGCATGTGACAATGATCATGAATATTTGATAACAGGCATACTATGTATGAAGATGTAATTTGTGTCTAGGGCAATATGGGAGCATTGGTAGAACATTGCACACTACTGAAGCTAAGCTGGTATATATGATTTGGAATTATATGAATTTAAGATGTAAATTGTACTCTCAAGGGTAACCATTAATAAAATCGTATAAAAGTAAGTATAATCAAAGTAGCGACTAGTATTGTGGTATAGTAGTAGTTTAATCCACTGCTAACGGCACCACCATCACATATTGGAACAATGTCACTCCCCCATTCGCGGAGGAACGACACAGGACCCTGCGCTGTTCTTTTGTCTGCTCGGCCCTTCCCGGGTTTGCTGCTGGTCCTACCCGGGTTGGTTGCCGACCCCTCCACCTCCGTAGAGGGGCGGCTCCCCCTGCCACTTTCCCCGCTTCCGCGGAGGAGCGGCACACCACCAGCCGGCTCTCTCGGGGGCTGCTCAGGTGTTCCTTCAGATGTTCCCGGTGCATGTTGTCTCTCTCCTCCTTTATAGTCCTCTTCCACCAATCCCAACTCTGCTACCCACACGCCGAGCATGCTGCTCTCCTCCAATCAGGAGCAGGATCAGCTCCTGCAGCTTATCAGTCAAATTGGCGAGAGGCAGCTGCATAGAAGTTTACTCATCCCCAGCGCCATATTGTGGGAGAGCAGATGCATAGAGTAAGTCTTAATTCCAGTAACTTAGTCTAGTCTCAGTTGCTCCCCACAGAACAATGGTTCAAGTCCTGGCCACACCACTTCTGCTGGAGCTTCCTGCTAATGCACTGGGATGGCAGTGGATAATGGCTCAAAATTTGGCCCTCTGACACCCATGTGAGATATGAGGATGGAAGTCCTGGCTCCCGGTTTCAGCTTGGCCCAGCTATGGCTGCTGTGGCCATTTGGAGAATGAACTAACAAATAGAAAATCAATCTCAGTATCACGTGCTTGCTCCCTCGCTCTCTCCCTCTCCCCCACCCTTCCTCCCCTTCCTTCTCTTTCTCACTCTCTGTCAATCCACTTTACAAATAATAATTTTATTAATCTTTTTAAAAAGATAAAGAAAAAATCAATTAAAGAAAGTATAATGGAGGAACTGAAGGACTGAAATGATGTGACATCAAGAAAACTCCTTGCCATAATTACATATATTGGAATAAAAATCTTCAACTAATAGGCAAAGACTGACAGAAAGGATAAGAAAATGATCTAACTCATGTTAGATTCACAGACAGACACAGGTTGAAAATGAAAGAATGAGAAAACGTATTCTATCCAAACAAAGAAAAAGAGAAGTGGGTCAGTTGTGCTAACAACAGACAAAATAAACTTTTAGTTATTAATTGTTACAACACACAAATAATAACACTTTAAAATGATACTAGTATCTATTCACCAAAAATATAACGGCTAACTATAAAGGAACGAAACAACGGAGTCTCAAGTCTCCCACAGGACTGGCAGGAACTCAAGTACTTGGAACATCATCCGCTGGCTCCCACGTGCATTGGCAGGAAGTCGGATCAGAGGAGGCAGAGCGAGAATTCAAAACCAGTTCTCCAACGTGGATGTGGGCATCCCAGGAAGTGCCCACTCCAATTATTCTTTTTTAATGTAAGCTGTACAGTTGTAAACTTACCCCTGAGCACAGTTTTAGCTGTACCTCATAAGCTCTGGTCTGTAGTCTTGTTATTTTCATTTGTCTCATACATTTTACAATTTCCACTACGATTTGTTTTTTCATCACTCATCATTTAAGACAATGTTGTTTGCTATCTATATGTAAATGAATTTTCAGTGTTCTTTCTGTTATTGATTTCTAATTTTATTCCATTTTGGTCAGAAAGGATCCTTTGTATGATTTCAAGCTTTTGAATTAATTAAACATTTATTTTACATTAACAAGTTATACAGTGGAGAACGACGCATGTGCCCTTAATACTCATTCTGCTATTGCCAGGTACACATATGCAAGTGTGTATCTATTTACACGTCTGTGTGTATGTATGCACACACATGTCTGACCTAGTTGGTTTACAGTGTTTCCCTAATCCTCTATTATTTTACTGATATTCTCCTCAGCTGTTCTATGCATTATTAAGAGTAGGCCAATATAGTCTCCAACTATTATTATTCATTATTTCTACCTCCATTTTTGTCAGAAGCCTTGCTTGAGTTCCTGGCTTCTGGCTTCATCCTGGGTCAGCTTGGATGTGCATTTGAAGAGAATCAGTGGATGGAAGATCTCTCTCTTCCTTTCTTTAACATTCAAATAAATAATTGTTTATTTTTGATTTTTCAGATTTTAGTTAAGGTACACAAATTTCTATATACAGACTAAGTGATACTTCGCACTTAACCTCTCTCAAACCTATGCTCCCCCACTTCTTCCCCCTCCCTCTCCTTTTCCCAGTCTTAAGTTTTACAAAAATCAATTTTCAGTTTACTTTATGCTCATAAGATTAACCCTAAGTAAAGAGATCAACAAACAGTATGAAGAAACACCATTCCTCAACAGTAGAGACAAGGGCTGTAAAGGGTCATCCAATGGCCTTCTCAAATACATATAAACATTCTCAAAAAGCATAAACATTCAGTCAAGAGCAACAGAAAATAGCAAATTTGAATAAACCTGAAACAGAGATTAAGTCAGCCTTAGAAAGTTCCCCAAAAAAGAAGATGTATAGATGTGTGTGTACATAGCTACACACAGATCCAAGTACTGACAAAGATTTGGAAAAAAAAATTAGAAGCCTAATAAATTGTTAAAAATGAGAAGGCAAGATGACTAATCATTATGAAGATATTTTGACATTTCCTCAAATATTCAACATAGAATTACCATATGACTCCTTGATCCAGCTTCTTAGAATATACACAGAAGAACTTAGAACAAGCCCTCAAACAAGTCTATATGCACATATGGTCATGGTGGCAGTATTCCAAATAGCCAGGGAGGGGAAACTGCTTGGATCCAATGAATGAAGGAATTAACACACTGAGCAAACAACGGATATGATTCATGCCATAAAATGGAGTAAGCAACGCTACATACCGCGGCATACAGAAATCCTGAAAATTTTATTCTAAGTGCAAGAAGCCAGACACAAAAGGCAACACATTTTGCAATTCCCCTGATGTGAAATAACCACACTGTGAAAATTCATGATGATGGAAAGCAGACAAGTTTGTTGCTGAGGGCTGTGGGTTAGGGTGTGAAGGGAAGTGATTGTTTAATGAGTATGGGATTTCCTCTTGGTGTGATGACAGTGCAATAGTTTGTGACAGCAGCATCAAGAAACTAACACACCACTCAAGAATGTTTTCCTTAGTGGTGTTTCCATAATAAACACCGCAGTCTAAGAAGCCAGGTCTCTATACCTTCTTCAAAAGAGTCTTGGCCTTCCCTGATGGTCTACTTATTTCCACATAAATTCAGTTTATAAATAGTTGTTCTATGTTCACGTAAATACAAAATGTACAAACCTACTTGGGGCTCTGAATTGCACTGAAAACATAGATCAGCAGTTCTCAAAGTGCAGGAAAGAACACCATGGGGTACAATCAATAGTTCTGTAAGGTTCTCAAGTCCTCTTTCACCAACTCACAGCCATATAAGGTGGGATAATCTTCGTATGGTACAACCAAAACCAAAAGTTGCAATAGATGAAGGACAGGCAAACAAGAAAATATATCTATCTTCTATTGAACTACGTTAGAAATTTTCAAAAATGAAAAATTAGATGACTTTCCCCATTGCACTTTCCTCATTTGTTTTGGAAGTAATAGTTACCTTTCATAAATGTATTTAAAATCTATTGGGCTCTTAAGTGTCATGCAAGCTAAAATCTTATTTTAAAATTTCTAGTAAGCTTATAATTATAAAGGAAATTGAAAGTATGTCATTTCAAAAATTAAAAGAAAAATAAGAAAGGAAGGTGGAGGGAAGGTGGGAACTAGGAAGGGGATGGGAGAAATGTAGGGTGGGAAATATTATGTTCTTAAAACTATGTATATGAAATATATGAATTTTGTTCCCTTTATATCCCTCTTTCTGGCTTTCTTATTTTTAATTTTTACAATGACATACTTTTATTTTTATTTTTATTTTTGGACAGGCAGAGTGGATAGTGAGAGAGAGAGACAGAGAGAAAGGTCTTCCTTTTGCCGTTGGTTCACCCTCCAATGGCCGCCACGGCTGGCGGGCTGGTGCACCACGCTGATCCGAAGGCAGGAGCCAGGTGCTTCTTCTGGTCTCCCATGGGGTGCAGGGCCCAAGCACTTGGGCCATCCTCCACTGCACTCCCTGGCCACAGCAGAGAGCTGGCCTGGAAAAGGGGCAACTGGCAAAGAATCTGGCGCCCTGACCGGGACTAGAACCCGGTGTGCCGGCGCAGCTAGGTGGAGGATTAGCCTATTGAGCTGCGGTGCCGGCCACAATGACATACTTTCAATTGTCTTTATAATCATGAGCTTAACCCTCCAATAAATATAAATAACCAAATCAACAACTAGCAAGTTGAAAAACCACTGTTCCTCAAGAGTATAGACAAGAGCTATAGACAATAATCAAACCTCAAAATGTCAATTTCATTCATAGTTTTTTGTACTCTGTATATTCATTACCACAAATCAGAGAAAATATATGATGTTTGTCTATTTGGGACTAGCTTATTTTGTTATCCAGTTGCATTCATTTTGTTATGAAAGAGAGGTTTCGATTTTGATTTTACAGCTAAGAAGTATTCCATCATGTGTACATACCATAATTTCAAGATGCAGTCATCAGCTAATTGACATATAGGTTGATTCCATATTTTAGCTATTGTGAGTTGAGCTGCTGTCAACATGGGGAAACAGATAACTCATTTGCTGATTGCATTTCATTTTGGTAAATTCTCAGGAGTGTGATGGCTGGGTCATATGGTAGATCTATTTTCAGATTTCTGATGAACCTACATATTGTCTTCCATGATGGTTATATCTGTTTACATTTCTATCAACAGCATATTAGAGTATCTTTTCCCCTACATCCTTGCCAGCATTTGTTATTTTTTGATTTTTGAATGATAACCATTCTAACTGGGTTGAAGTAAAAACTCATAATGGTTTTTATTTGCATTTTCCTAATGGATAGGGATTCTGAACATCTTTTTATGTGTCTGTTGGCCATTTGAATTTCATCTTCAAAAAATGCCTGTTCTATCCTTAGCCCATTTCTTAACTGGGTTGCTTGTTTTTTTGTCGTTGAGTTTCTTGAGCTCTTTATATACTCTATATGTTAATCCTTTATCACATATGCAGTTTGTGAATATTTTTCCCGTTCTGTCTGTTGCCTCTTTACTTTGTTGAGAGTTTCATTTGCTGGGCAGAAACTAATTAGCTTGATGTAAGACACTGTCAGGCAGACTTCTTGGATAAGACCCAGCATCACAGGAAATAAAGGCAAAAACAGATAAATCAGATTACATCAATATTTCATTCTTTTTTATGCTTGAGTAGTATTGCATTATGTATATATACCACAATTTCTTTTTTCAAAGATCTCTGCTATGGCTCCATGTTCCTGTCTTCGGATCAGCACAGCTTTTAAGGCAAAGTTACAGAGGCAGAGGCAATGAGAGAGAGAGATGTCTTCCATCCACTGGTTCACTCTCCAGATGGCCACAGCGGCTGAAGCTGTGCTGATCCGAAGCCAGGAACATGGAGCTTCTTCTGAGTCTCCCACGCGGGTGCAGAGTCCCAAGGACTTGAGCCATCTTCCACTGCATTCCCAGGCCATAGCAGAGAACGGTATCGGAAGTGGAGCAGTCAGGATTCGAACCAGCGGTGCCCATATGGGATGCCGGCACCACAGGCAGCAGCTTTACCCACTATGCTACTGCACTGGCCCCCCACAATTTCTTTATACAGTCATCAGTGATGGACATTTAGGTTGATTACATATATTTGCTCTTGTGAGTTAAGCTGCTATAAACATTGGGGGTACAGATAACTGCTTGGTATGCTGATTTCATTTCCTTTGGGTAAATTCCAAGGAGCAGAATGGCTGGGAGATGTGGTAGCTCTATTCAGATTTCTGAGGAATCTGTTTATACTGTCTCCAGTTAATAAACGGGCTGAGGATAGGAACAGGCATTTTTCAAAGGATGAAACACAAATGGCCGAAAGACACACTGACAGATGCTCAGGATTTCCAGCCGTCAGGGAAGTGCAAATAAAAACCACAATGAAGTTTTATCTTCCCCAGTCAGGGTGGCTATCATCCAAAAAAAAAAAAAAAAAATGTGGGTGAGGATGTAGAGAAAAAGGTACCCTAATTCACTGTTGGTGAGAATGTAAACGCACACAACCACTAATGGAAATGTTTTTTAATTTCTAGCAAACGTACTGTTGATAGATGAAATCCACACAAACAAAATGTCTCTGTGGTTTTCTCAATAATTTTTAGGACTTTATAAGGGCATGCAGATTAAAAAGGTTAAGAACTGCCAGTATATTTTTAAGCACAATATGTTTACAAGTATCTCAGAGAATGAGCATTAAATATCTCATTTTCATAGAAGTAATGATTCAGGACTTTCAAGTACACCAAACAGCTGAATAGATTTATACTATTTCTAAATAATTAATAATTTTATTTCTGTTGTAAATATATATAAGTATTTTATTTCTGTTATAAAACATACTTTCAGATACAATCAAATTTTTATTTTGAATTTCCAAAACTGGATTACTATTCCAAATAATAATCTTTATATGATTTTAATGTATTTTATTATCAAGCAAAAATTCAATACAATAGACAAAAAGACATATTTTAATATCTTTTCATGGTTATAAATTTATTTCTTATTCTAATTGAACTGACTAGGATTTTCAGCAGAATATTGAGCAAATAAATATACAGAGGGCATTTTGTATTTACCTTAAAGGAAAAAAAATTTTCAAAAAACTCCACAGTAACTATAATATTTATTACAGGTCTTTCCCCCAGGCTTTCACTGTCAAACTAACATAAGAAATATTTCTGTTTTTCTTATGCCTCCACGATTTTAGGCCACGAATGAATGTTCAATGTCATCAAATGACTCTGCATAATGACAATCTGTTTTGACCAGGTAGGATTTGCCATAGTACAAACACACCCCAGATATCACCGTCTCACCAAGATAAATATTTGCATCTTATCTCCACCTGTAACATGACACAGCAGAAATGGAAAATCTTAACAGTTCTATATCTGCTCAAGACTTGATCTTAAAAACATCCTACAAAGAAAATCTCAGGCCTAAACTTCACTCATGAATTACTACAAATTCTTCCTGTAGAATAGAAGAACACTGAAAATCCAACATGCTTTAGGGAGCTGATATGTCCTTAAAATCAAATCTGTATAAGCGAATTGTAAGAATGGAGAAGAAATAACTCTCATTAACATAGATATGAAAATAATAAATAAAAGTTTAGCAAATCTAGTACAGCACTATATAAAGTTATAAATACATAATGATTTACGGATGCTTATTCCAAGATTGGTTTAATATTGAAAAATAAATCAGTTTAGTACACCACATTTAAAAATAAAGCAAAACTATGATTATTTCAAAAGGTACAAAATAGAGTCTAACCTTTTACATTTTATTTTAGAATAGTTTTATATTTGTAAAAAAATTTAAAGTCGGTAATATAAGGAGGTGTCATACACCCTACAACATACTTTTCCTATTATTAATACTTCATGTTAATCTATTTATCACAACGAATTAACTACACCCAGATTTCCCTATTTTTCCCCAGACTTCTAACCCTCTCACCCCTCCATGCATATAGTAATCTGGGTTTCTACTGAGGGGATTTGTTTTTGTTTGTTTGTTTTCTTTTTCCCACATATAAAAAAGAACATGTCGTATTTGTCTTTCTGTGTCTGGCTTATTTCACTCAATACTGTGTCCTCCAGTTCCATCCATTTTTCTGCAAGTGACTGTATTTCATTCTTTGTTGTGCCTGGATAGTTTTCTATTTTATTACATTTTTGTATCCATTCATCTGATGATGAACACCTTAGTTGACTCCAAGTTTGGCTGTTGCAAACAGGGCAGCAATTAAAGCGGAGGTATGGGGTTGGCATTACGTCACAGTGGCTTAAGCTGCTGTCTTTTTTATTTACTTATTTATTTTTATTTTTTGACAGGCAGAGTGGACAGTGAGAGAGAGAGAGAGAAAGGTCTTCCTTTGCCGTTGGTTCATCCTCCAATGGCCGCCGCGGCCGGCGTGTTGCGGCTGGCGAACCGCGCTGATCCGAAGGCAGGAGCCAGGTACTTCTCCTGGTCTCCCAGTGGGTGCAGGGCCCAAGCACTTGGGCCATCCTCCACTGCACTCCCTGGCCACAGCAGAGAGCTGGCCTGGAAGAGGGGCAACCGGGACAGAATCCGGCGCCCCGACCAGGACTAGAACCCGGTGTGCCAGCGCTGCAAAGCGGAGGATTAGCTTAGTGAGCCACGGCACCGGCAGCTGCTGTCTTGATGAAGCATCCCATATGGTACAGGTTTCAGTCCCAAGTGCACCACTTCTGATCCAGTTCCCTGCTAGTGCACCTGGGAAGGCAGCGAAGATGGCCCCAGTGCTCGGTTCCCTGCCATCCATGTGGGAGACCTGGAAGAAGCTGGTTCAACCTGGTCCTACCTCAGCCATTGCATTTATTTGTGAAGTGAACTAATGGTTTAAAGCTCTCTCTCTCTCTCTCTCTCTGGCTGTCAAATA
Source organism: Oryctolagus cuniculus (assembly GCF_964237555.1). Lineage (NCBI taxonomy): Eukaryota > Metazoa > Chordata > Mammalia > Lagomorpha > Leporidae > Oryctolagus > Oryctolagus cuniculus. Next base: position 54,546,749 of record NC_091447.1, read on the forward strand.
ATTTTTTTTTTTTCAAAAAAAAAAGGAGATGTTAGAACCAAAGCCACAGAAATCCAAAGGATCATAAGAAACTATCAACTATATGCTGACAAATTTGAAAACTTTGAAGAAATCCATAAATGCTTGGATATGCGTAACCTACCAAGGGTAAGTCAAGAAGACATAGAAAATCTATACAGATCCAAAACAAGCAACAGTTTGAAGCAATGAGTAAAAATCTCCCACCACAAGAAGTCCAGGACCTAATGGCATTTACAACCAAATTCCACAAAACATTTTGAAAAATTTCATTAATATAAAGAGAATAGATTTCATGTATTTCATAGGTACAAAGCTTTTTAAAACGATTTATTTATTTATTTATTTATTTGAAAGCCAGAGTTACAGAGAGAGAGAGAGAGAGAGAGAGAGAGATCTTCCATCTGCTGGTTCACTCCTCAAATGGCCACAATGGCCAGAGAGCTAGGCCGGTCCAAAGCCAGGAGCCAGAAGCTTCCTCTGGGTCTCCCATGTGGGTGCAGGGGCCCAAGGACTTGGTCCATCCTCCACTGCTTTCCCAGACACATTAGCAGGGAGCTGGATTGGAAGTGGAGCAGCTGAGACTTGAACCAGTGCTCATACAGGATGCTGGCACAGCAGGCAGCAGTTTTACCTGCTATGCCACAGCAGTGGCCCCATAAGTACAGTTCTAAGAAGAACTCTCTCCCCTTCTTCCTCCTCCCAACCCCCCTTCCTTCTTTACCTTTAAATTTTTCAGGCATAATTTAAATCCATTCTAAGAGGAACTAACTCCAATGCTTTTCAAATTTTTACAAAATGTTGAAAAGGAAAGAATTTTGCCAAACTGTTTTTATGAGGCCAGGATTATTCTGATACCAGAACCAAACAAAGACACAAAACAAAAACAAAACAATAGACCAGTATCTTTGATGAGCAAAGATGCGGAAATTCTCAACAAAATATTAGCAAATATTCCAAAACTTCATCAAAATGATCACACACTTCTTGGGATATATCCAAGAGATGCAAGGACATGCCACAAAGAATTCTTAGCATATTTAAAAAGAACAAAATCATACTAAAGATCTTTTCAGACCATAGTGTAATCAATAGCAAAAAAAATCAATGGCAAAAGAAAACTGAAAAATTCACAAATATTGAACAAACTAACTTTACACCACAGGAAAGCAGAAAATAGCAAATTAAGACCAAAGTTATCAGCAAGAATTGTAGGAAAAGAATATAGCATAAATTAACAAAATACAGAACAATAGAAAAACCTCACGGAAATTGAGAAGTGACTTTCAAAAACATTGACAAAATTGACCAACTCTTGGGTATTCTAGGGATAAATGAGAGAGAAGAACTCACATGGCAAAAATTAGGATAAAAGAGGAAACATTACAATTGATCCCATGGAAATATGAGACCACTATGAACATAATCATTCAAGGTGTTAAAATCACCTTTAAAAAACAGAACTTTCTAGAAACATTTAACCTACTGCAACAATTAAACTACCAGAATATGTATAAAAATATAATAGAAATGTCAGTTGTTACATTCTTAGAATATTATTGAGAACGAACGAACTATAACTATTGCAACATGAACTTCGGAAACAAATAGTACATTGAGCAAAAGCAGCACCACACACACACACACACACACACACAAGAAACAAAAGTGAACTTTATTTTGTTTTGTTTTTTTCTAATTTTCTTTTTTGACAGGCAGAGTGGACAGTGAGAGAGAGAGAGAGAGAGAAAGGTCTTCCTTTGCCGTTGGTTCACCCTCCAATGGCCGCCGCGGCCGGCGCACCACACTGATCCGATGGCAGGAGCCAGGTACTTATCCTGGTCTCCCATGGGGTGCAGGGCCCAAGCACTTGGGCCATCCTCCACTGCACTCCCTGGCCACAGCAGAGAGCTGGCCTGGAAGAGGGGCAACCGGGACAGAATCCGGCACCCCGACCAGGACTAGAACCCGGTGTGCCGGCGCTGCAAGGCAGAGGATTAGCCTAGTGAGCCGCGGCGCCGGCCTGTGAACTTTGTTAAATAGAAAAACAGGAAACAATCTCATCAATGTTGTTAGAAGCTGGAATGCTGGATGTCTGTGGACAGCAGTGTAGCCTGAGGCACGCGAGGTGTGCATCTGTGTTCTGATAACACCTGACAGCTTTGTGTGTCTTTCTAGTTTTGGAAACATTAAGAGTCGCATGTGCAATTAATCACCTTTTTGAAATATTACTGGAAGTTAAAATAATTAAATGAACACTCTCAATGCTGACAGTCCCCTTTAGCTCATTTGTGTTTTTATCTAACCTTGGATTCATGTCTCTCTCTGGTGACTCAATATTCCCACTGGGTATCAAAGGAACATAACTACAAATTTTGTCCAAAGTTGAGATTTTCCCAAAGGCACTTTTTCTATAGCTGCCCTCATCAATGACTCATGACAAAAATTGGAAAATCATCATTGATTCTTTCTCTTTTGTTCTTGACCCCTACCTGCTCAGAAAACAATGTTTGCTTTGCTTTCATGTCTCCCCTTGTCCAGCACCTTCAGCTCGTCCCAGTCATTAGAACTCCTGGATGACTACAGGTCTGATGTTCTGCTCCTGTTCATGCCCCTTCATGTTTCTTTGCAGTATGGTCAATGTGATCCCTCTGGAAGCTACTTTGGATCAAGCCATTTCCATGATTACTACCTAGCACTGTCTGCTCCCATTTGATACACAGGTTGACACTCCGACCACTGATACCCTCCTATGCTTCTCTGCATTGCCCTGCAGCCACATGAACTGTACATATGACAGACACAACAGTCCACTACCCTCCTGGACTCAATCCCTGGTGTTGCTCCAAACTGTCCACGTCAGCGTCAGTTAGATGAGCCAAAATAGTTTCACACCTCCCTCTGTGATGTCCCACTGATCTTATGCCATAAAGCTGATGAAATGGAATTAAGGTAGCAAATTGATCTAATATTAAGGTAATAAGTATCCCAACTGCATTCCCCAGCAAGAACTTGACTCAGTTTAAAAGATTACATAGTAAGTACCAAATGGCAGTGCTGTCCAGCAATAGGCCTCAGAATTATCAATGAACTAAACTCACCAAATCTCTACTCCTCTAACTTTTCTATATGTAAGTCATTGTAAAAGGATATAAAGTATCAGATGATGAGTGGATAAGTGACTATCCTGGAACAAAACACATAGATGAACCAAAACAGATAGATATCAAACCTGAACACCAAACGTTTCACCTTGCCCCACTTCTGCTGCTCTCAGAATGAAAGCTCAAGCTTTGGCCTCAAACCCAGGAGTAGATTACAATCTCCAGACACTGAGATAAATGCATGGAGCAGAACCTACAGCAATCCCATTAGTCCAGGCTAAGAGGACGAAAGTTGCCTGTCTCAGAACGCCTCTCCTTTTGTCTTTGGAAGCGTGTTGGGGGCACACGTTGCATGATGGAAAGAAGAGCAGACTCATCGCACCCATCAGTCCACACACTGAAGAGAAGGAAGCCACTGGGAGACAGCGAAAGGGAAAAAGAAGCAATGGTGGGTTCAGTACATGTGATCCACGCACCTTCCAAGCTGGCCCCAGCGAGCTCTAATTGCACCCTATCTGTGGATTTCAATCACTGATGGAATAGAAAGCTCTCAGTATACTGTAATATAAAGGAATTAATCCAAAACCTTTAAGGAAACATCTTTGTACAAGAAAGGATAACATATGAGGCAAGACACATGATGGGGTTTTATTCTCCCTAGGTAGCGTGGCAACACCTGGACAAATGCAGCCATGGTTAACCATATACTTTCTCTCTAGCACTGAATCGAATCCTAGGGCTCGACCTCCCTCGCTCCCTGGGTGACACTACAGTAGACACTGATTTTTCTGACTGCTCAGAGCAGCACCCCCACCCAATCAGCTTGTCGTCTGGCTATTTTTGGGGCATTCATCTGAGACCTGCCCACTAGGTCCCCTAAAACACAGGGAATGTGTTTCTTGCTCTTCAAATGGTTTCCTCTCAGGATTTTGAGAAGAAGGGACTCACAGCCCACTGAAAAATTTCTGCAGTTAAATTGTCCCCTCTGCTCCATCATCTTGATCCCTCCAGAGGGGATTGGTATAAAAAGATTTTTTAACCATAGTTTTTCCAAGAATTTTATCAGTCTTGTTTGGGGATGTGAGGGTATTGCCACTCTTCATGCCTGGGGCACTGAACCAATGCTGTGTTCCACTGTAACGTCCATGTCACAGACGAGAGTGACTTCTACTAGCTGGGCTCCTCAAGGCCACCAGTCTGCACGATCTACAGGAGAAGGCTTGGGAAGACACCATCCTCCATACAGATGCACAAGCTTGTCCCAAGCTTTGTGAAGGGGAAACTGTGTGTGCTTTCAGTGGGTGTGTAATCTTGGATAGACATGTTTTGTACATCTCTATGCTTTTGTTTCTGTGTAAACAAAGCACAACAAACATGTGCGACCCCCTGAGTTAAAGAGCAATGAGCATTAGCAATTTTCACGAGACTCTAGATACATAAAATCTGTATGTTAATCACAGTGCAATGAAGTACAAAGATTTAAAAATAAGCCCTAAATTCTTAGCATCCTTGACACAATAGAATTTTTTTATCTAATAGATGTGCCAGGGAAAAAACTCAAGAGCAGGTGTACATGTGAAAATGTATTCAGCTGTGGGGGAAAGGCAGTATCATTCCATCTTCTTCTTTAAACATAGCAGCTCTAAAAAATGCTAAACGTTGGTATGCCAAAAAAGTCAGAAGAGCTGTTGATTTTTGTACATTGATTTTATATCCTGCTACTTTTCCAAACTCTTCTATGAGTTCCAATAGTCTCTCAGTAGAGTTCTTTGGATCCCCTAAATAAAGAATCATATCATCTGCAAAGAGGGATAGTTTGACTTCCTCTTCCCCAATTTGTATCCCTTTAATTTCTTTTTCTTGCCTAATGGCTCTGGATAAAACTTCCAGTACCATACTGAATAGCAATAGCAAGAGTGGTCGCAGTGGAAATGCTTCCAACTTTTGCCCATTCAATAGGATGCTGGCCATGGGTTTTTCATAAATTGCTTTGATTGTATTGAGGAATGTTCCTTCTATACACAATTTGCTTAAAGTTTTCATCATGAACAGGTGTTGTATTTTATCAAATGCTTTCTCTACATCTATTGAGATAATCATACTCTGCAGTTTGTCAATGTGGTGTATCACATTGATTGATTTGCGAACATTGAACCTTCCCTGCATACCAGGGATAAATCCCACTTGGTCTGAGTGTATGATCTTTCTGATGTGTTGTTGCATTCTATTGGCCAGAATTTTGTTGAGGGTTTTTGCATCTATGTTCATCAGGAAAATTGGCCTGTAATTCTCTTTCTCTGTTGCATCTTTTTCAGGTTTAGAAATTAAGGTGATGCTGGCTTCATAGAAAGAATTTGGGAGAATTCCCTATGTTACAATTGTTCTGAATAGTTTGAGAAGAATTGGAATTAGTTCTTCTTTAAATGTCTGGTAGAATTCAGCAGTGACCATCAAGTCTGGGGCTTTTCTTTGTTGGGAGGGCCTTTATTACTCTTTCAATTTCTGTCTTCCTTATGGGTCAGTTTAGATTTTCTATGTCTTTATGGTTCAACTTAGGTACATTGTATGTGTCCAGGAATCTATCCATTTCTGATAGGTTTCCCCGTTTGCTGGCATACAACACTTTGTAGTAATTTCTGATGACTCTTTATTTCTGGGGTGTCTGTTATTACATTCCCTTTTTCATCTCTGATTTTATTGATTTGGGCATTCTCTCTCCTTTTTTTAGTTAGTTGGGCCAATGGTATGTCAGTTTTGTTTATTTTTTTTTTCAAAAAAAGCTCTTTGTTTTGCTGATCTTTTGTAATGATTTTTTGCATTCAATTCTGTTTATTTCTGCTCTAATTTTAATTATTTCTCTTCGCCTACTAGATTTGAGTCTGGTTTGTATACACAGGCAATGTCATGGCTAAGAAAGAACTTCTAAGATCAATCCCATTCACAATAGCTACAAAAACAATCAAATCCCTTGGAATAAGCTTAATCAAGGATGTCAAAGATCTCTATGATGAGAATTATGAAACCTTAAAGAAAGAAATAGAAGAGGATGCCAAAAAATTGAAAAATTTTCCATGCTCATGGATTGAAGAATCAATACCATCAAAATGTCCATTCTCCCAAAAGCAATTTAGAGATTCAATGTGATACCAATCAAAATACCAAAGACATTCTTCTCAGATCTGTAAAAAATAATGCTGAAATTCATAGGGAGGCTCAGGAGACTTCGAATAGTTAAGCAATCTTGTACCACAAAAACAAAGCCAAGGCATAACAATACCAGAATTCAGGGCATACTACAGGGCAGTTATATTCAAAACAGCATGGTACTGGTACAGAAACAGACAGATAGACCATTGGAGCAGAATAGAAACACCAGAAATCAATCCAAACACCTACAGCCAACTTATATTTGATCAAGGATCTAAAACCAATCCCTGGAGTAAGGAAAGTCTATTCAATAAATGGTGCTGGGAAAATTGTATTTCCACATACAGATTCAAGAGGCAAGACTCCTACCCTACACCTTACACAAAAATCCACTCAACATGGATTAAAGACCAAAATCTACAACCCTATGCAATCAAAATTATTAGAGAATATTGGAGAAGCCCTACAAGATATAGACATAGGCAAATAATTCTTGGAACAGACCCCAGACTCACAGGCAGTCAAATCCAGAATTAACAGTTGGAATTACATCAAATTGAGAAGTTTCTGTGCTGCAAAAGAAACAGTCAGGAAAGTGAAGAGGCAACCAACAGAATGGGAAAATATATTTGCAAACTATGCAACAGATAAAGGATTAAAAGCCAGAATCTACAAAGAGATCAAGAAACTCCAAAACAACAAAACAAACAACCCACTCAAGAGATGGGCCAAGGACCTCAATAGACATTTTTCAAAAGATTAAATCCAAATGGCCAACAGACACATGAAAAAATGTTCAAGATCACTAGCTATCAGGGAAATGCAAATCAAAACCACAATGAGGTTTCACCTCACTCTGGTGATAATGGCTCACATTCAGAAATCTACCAACAACAGATGCTGGCGAGGATGTGGGGAAAAAGGGACACTAACCCACTGTTGGTAAGGATGCAAACTGGTAAAGCCACTATGGAAGTCAGTCTGGAGATTCCTCAGAAACCTGAATATAACCCTACCATACAACCCAGCCATCCCACTCCTTGGAATTTACCCAAAGGAAATTAAATTGGCAAATAAAAGAGCTGTCTGCACCTTAATGTTTATGGCAGCTCAATTCACAATAGCTAAGACCTGGAATCAACCTAAATGTCCATCCACAGTAGACTGGATAAAGAAATTATGGGACATGTACTCTTTAGAATACTAATCAGCAATAAACAATGAAATCCAGTCATTTGCAACAAAATGCAGGAATCTGGAAAACATTATGCTGAGTGAAATAAGCCAGTCCCAAAGGGACAAATATCATATATTTTCCCTGATCAGTTAGTTAAAACAACTAACCGAGAACCAAAAAGGAAACCTGTTGAAGTGAAATGGACACTATGAGAAGCAATGACTTCATCAGCCCTTCTCCTAACTGTCAAGGAACAACTTACTACTTTATTCCTTTTAGTATTTTTTTTCTACTTAACACTATTGGTTGAACTGTTTAATTAACACACAATTATTCTTAGGTGTTTAAATTTAACTGAAAAGTGGCCTCTGTTAAATATAAAAGTGGGAATAAGACAGGGAGGAAGTGTACAGTTTGGCACATGCTCAATTTGACTTATCCCAAATGGTAGAGTTAGAAAAGTGCCAGGGGATTCCAATTAGTCCCATCATGGTGGCATGTACCAATGCCACCTCACTAGTCCAAGTGATCAGTTTCAGTTCACAACAGATCATAATGATAGGATTAAGAGTCAGTTCACAATTGATCACACTGATAGGTCTAAGAGTCAAAGGGATCACACAAACAAGACTAGTGTCTGCTAATACTAACTGATAGAATTAAAAAGGAGAGAATGATACAACATGGGAAGCGGGATACACAGCAGACCCATAGACTGGCAGATGTCCTAAACAGCACTCTGGCCTCAGAATCAGCCCTTAAAGGCATTCGGATCCAGCTAAGAAAGCCCATGAGAGTATTTCAGGCATGGAAAGCCAAGACACTGTGGCAAAAAAAAAGTGACCTAAATGAAAGATCTCTGTGAGTGAGATCCCAGAGGAAAGAATGGGCCATTAAAGAAGGAGGCACCTTTCTCTGAAGGGAGGACAGAACTTCCACTTTGCCTATGACCTTGTCTAAATAAGATAGGAGTTGGCGAACTCAAAAGGCTTCCATAGCCTTGGCAGCTCTTGACAAGAGCCTCGGGTGATTACTTACGTCATAAATAAGAGTGTCAATAGTTAAATAAACAATAGGAGTCACTGTGCACTTACTCGATGTAGAATCTCTGTCCTTAATGTGTTGTACTATGTGGATTAACAGTATAACTAGTACTCAAACAGTACTTCACACTTTGTGTTTCTGTGTGGGTGCAAACTGTTCAAATCTTTACTTAGTATATACTAAATTGATCTGCATGTAAAGATAATTGAAAATGAATCTTGTTGTGAATGGAATGGGAGATGGAATGGTTGTGGGTGGGAGGGAAGTTATGGGGGGAAAAAGCCACTATAATCTGAAAGTTGTACTTTGGAAATTTATATTTATTAAATAAACATTTTTTAAAAAAAGTCAGAAAAGCTGCCTGGCCTGCACTTGGCTGGTGCCTTGCTCTGGGCTTCCCTGATAATGTTCCACAAATTCTCTCCAGGAAAAAAGCGGCACTTGGGTAAGGCGGCTGGTGCAAAGCAAATGATACATGCCACTTTCTGCTCCAATCTCTCCCAATTCTGTGATAACATTTTTCCTGTATTTCTCCTAATCTGAATATCAGTCATCTCTGCCTCAGAACATTAACAACTTTTTCTCTCAAAATGCTCAAGCACTAGAAACGAAACTGTTCTTTTGAACAAAATGACAATCCATTGCCTAGATAAGAGACTGTCACTGAACCTTGTAGTGATAACACGGCAAACTCTCCTTTATCACTGAGTTTTTAGTAAGCTGCTTTCAGGGTTCCCCTTGGTTTTCGCATGGCAGTATTTGCGACTGGATGCTCTTACATTCACTTCTTAAACATCACATTGTTATAAAACTTTGGATATTTACATATTCAACTTGAGCATGGCACTGTGCATTCCTCGATGTCAATCAGATGCTTAAAATTTCAAAACAGAAAATAATTGTAACTTTTTTTTTACCAGAACTACAGTTGAAGTTTAGTTTTTTTCCTAATAACAATATATTAACAACAGCAGGTTTAAAGTTTCTTATTCCGTACTTATGTGGAGCCAGTGAGTCAAATTGGATAGTGGAAGTCCTGTCTCCCATGTCTTGGGTAAGAAAGTGAATCCAGCATTTTAAAAATGGGTAACTCTAACTGAAAGATGGTCAGTATAGGAATAGGAAGAAATTATGCTATGCCATTTAGCATCAATACTTCTCAGGATTTCTATGACATTTGAAAATGCTACTAGGAGCCAGTCTGTGGAGTGGCAGGTAAAGCCATAGCCTGGAACATCAGCATCCCATATCAGTGCCAGTTCATGTCCCCGGTGCTCCGATTCTGATATATTTCCATGCTAATGGCCTGGGAAAGTAGCAGAAGATGGCTCAAGTGCTTGGGCCCCTGCTAACCACATGAGAGACCCAGATGAGTCTGCTGGCTTCAACCTGGCCCTGTGCTGACCATTGTGTCCATCTGGGGGAGTGACCCATGAAGATAGCTTTCTCCTGCTTCTGCTCTCTTGCTGTCTCCCTCCTTCCCTACTTCCTCTGACTTTCAAAATAAATAAATAAGCTCTTTTTAAAAAAATGTTGTAACTATTATGCAGTGCATTCTTGCACAACAAGGACAGATCAGACTGTGTTGTTTTCTGTGATTAAGAATAGAGTTTCTGCATCTAAGGAAATGCAATATCAAAGAGCTCATTATGTTTTCCCTCCCTCTCATTCAGCTAAACTTTCTATAAACTTCTGTGAGATGTGTCTCACATTATTCAGCATTATTTCTCTGATTTATCCATCACATGTCCATTGAGTTCACAGATTCAGAGAGTTCTCAGCCTGGAGATCTTCAAAGTCACAGGACATACCAGCTGAGTCTTCTCCATTGGTTCCTTGAGGGCTCGTGGCCTCACTTGAATCCTGGTACAATAACTTGCATCTTGTTAGTTAAACCCAGCCCATTAAACTGGCTTATGACTCTTGTGTGCCACCTGAATTAGCTATATTTAACCGATACCCACATAAAAGAGGTTTTAATTTTCAGAGGACTGTCAGTTTCCCCAACTAGGTAGGTTGTGGATGGTGGCCTCTGAATTTGTCTCCTGTCACCTGTTGGTTTCCTCCATCAAGAGAAGGTATAGGGGGAACAGGAGACGGAAGGATGGGTTAAACTTCTATACCTCTTTTTGTTCCATCTCATTTAATTCTACATGACTACCCATCTTCCAGAGAGGAACAAAACTATGTCCTACAACAACAGATAGCAAGAGGAAGAATGAGTGAGACTAGGCTAATCCTCCGCCTTGTGGCGCCGGCACACCGGGTTCTAGTCCCAGTCGGGGCACCGGATTCTGTCCCGGTTGCCCCTCTTCCAGTCCAGCTCTCTGCTGTGGCCCGGGAGTGCAGTGGAGGATGGCCCAAGTGCTTGGGCCCTGCACCCCATAGGAGACCAGGAGAAGCACCTGGCTCCTGCCTTCGGATCAGTATGGTGTGCCGGCCGCAGTGCGCCGGCCGCAGCGGCCATTGGAGGGTGAACCAACGGCAAAGGAAGACCTTTCTCTCTGTCTCTCTCTCTCACTGTCCACTCTACCTGCCAAAAAAAAAAGAATGAGTGAGATAAAAGAATATTCTCTACTCCTCTGTCAATTTTCAATCCCAAACCAACAATTCCAGTAAGGCCCCTGCTACTGTGCTCAGAACTTCAATGGCTAAAGATAGCTGAAATTCTGAAGCCTTTGACATCTGCTCTGAGAGAGTTTTGGAAGCTCACTGAGATCATAGGTAATAACCTACATATGATAGGTCTAATATTGGAATTTTTGAGAAAAGGTAACAATTTCAGAATTCAAGGGGACAGGAATCAAAAAGAAATTTGGTTGCTTATGCCTTAAAAGCAGTTGTTGTTTTACTAATTTGTTATAATGACTACTTTGCTTAGAGTCATGCTCTTCAATAAAAGGCTGTATACATTTGTGCTGGTAAAACAGGTGAGTCTTAAAAAACAAAAGAAGGAAAGATTCTCATTTTCATTGATCTCATCAGGATTCTTCTCAGTTTATTCCCCCTCCACAAAACTTCCCATCCTTGCTCACAGCTTTAATTATCACACAGCTGAGTCATCAATAAATACTGCCATAGACCAGCCTTCTATGATCTAATTGTGATCAAACATACAGAAATTTTTCTCCTGAGAAAAGAAGAATCTCTTCCAATGTGTCCCATCTTGGTAAACGTCACCACTGTCCACCATTTTATTCAGAAGGCAGGTTGACAACATTCTCTACCCACCTTCCAACTGTAAGCTATCAATAATTGAGGTACATTGTTTATACTATGCCCCTTCCCTTTTAGCCATGTACCTTATCAGTATCTGGATTAAAATCACCATCTTTCTCCTCTCCTGGAACACTTTAAGGGCCACCTAATGCAGTTAACAACATTTGCTTTATTCACCCTGCATTCCTTTCTCCACACATAAGCCAAGTTATCATCTCAATCTCTAATGTTAATGCTCAAAAATTTTAATACATTTTTGATAAAGATCAAAATACGTAATGTGAAATATGTCCTATGACCTCACATAGGACCTGGTGCTCTAACCACTGCATTCTGACTTTTGCTGCTATCTGCCTGAATGTCCTTCTGACATCTAAATTTCACCAATCTCTGTTCCCTACACCCATTCTTCACAGAGGGCAGATTATCTGCAAGTGCTGTTACCTTCATTCCATCCTTGGCTGTGGCCAGGCCAGCCCTTTCTTTGACACCCTCAGCACAGTCATCATGACCCTGGAAAGCCAGTTCTGACATCCGTGCTAGTCCCCAGTTGGTGCCCTGTACTTCATATCCTCCTGTGTTGCTTATCACACTGGGGCTCTCTCAGTTCAAAGCTGGTCTGGTGGAGGGAGTGGGGTGACAGTGTACTGGACCAGAGAGCATCTCTTGATAAACTCCCAACTCTAACTTTAAAGATATCTCAGAATATACCTCCAGGCCCTCCTCTTCCATGATCTTGGATTTTCAAATCTTGTCCTTCCTTGGAAATAATGTACTACATATGTGTTTTTAGAAATATAGTAGCTTTACCTACTTGTATAATTTTCCCAATGCACATAATCATATCATAAAATTGGATGTTGGTTGATAACATTCTTAAACATAGGAACTTGATGTTAGCATCTTTATCAACACAATACAATTTCATGGGCACAACACATGTGCCAGTATCCTTGACACTGATGATAGGATGGTCTGGCAGTGGTGAGGTGAGCAGGATTGCAGCAACAGAAAATTTCCCATGATGCCAATGCTTCATGTCTGTGTTCCTAGTGCAATCTGAGGACACAGCTACATCACTGAGGTTCCCACCTACCTTAAAGGGGAGAAAACTGGCTGAGCTGTCAGACAGGAGCACAGCCATCACCACCAGGTTTCTGTAACTCTAATGCCTGAGAATCCCCAGAAGGCTTCTGAGCCCACAACAGACAGGAGCAGGCAGATCTCACAAATGCCCTCCAGACGGTATTGGCCCAGAAAAGTCACATCCCTGGGACTTGTAGCAGGTGTTACAGGAATGCAGAGCTGAGTGGCCAAGTCATCAAGAAGACTGAGCTGCATGGCTGGGCCCCAGAAAGCACCTTCAGTCGATCTGAAAGGGGGATTTTATTGCATGTTCTTAGATCTTTGTATATGCACCAGCCAGCTGCAGACAGGGACACTCAATGGAAAGGGTATTTATATTGTATCTATTTTTTAACAGTAACTCTGTAAGAAATAAACCTCACCAAAAAAGATATAAGCATACTGAAAGTGAAAGAATAGAAAAAGATATTCCATGCTAACAGAAAGCAAAAAGGAGGAGGGGTAGCCAACCTAATATCAGGCAAAATGGACTTTAACACAAAAATGCTTAAAAGAGACAAAGAAGGGCATTAATTAATAATTAAAAGCACCAATTCAAAAGGAAATTGTGACTATAATAAATGTATATGCACCCAAAGCCAGAGCCTCTGGCTATTTAAAACAAATGTTAATGGATATAAAGGGAGACACAGACTCCAATATAATAGTAATGGGGGACTTCAATACCCCCACTTCCATCAATGGACCAACCAATTAGAAAGAAAATCAACAAGGAAACAATTAAGTCAATCTATACTATGGATCAAATGGATTTAACTGATTTCTACAGAACATTTTTTCCCACAGTTGAAGAATACATATTCTTTTCATCAGTAAATGGAATTTTCTCTAGGATAGACAATAAGCTAGGCCATAAAGCAAGTCTCAGCAAGTTCAAAAAAATTGAAATCATGACCTGTATCTTTTCTGACCACATGGAAGGAAGCTGGAAATTAACCATTCAACAATCTTTAGAAAATATGTAAACATATGGAGACTGAACAACATGCTCCTAAATGAACAATGGGTCATAGAAGAAATCAAAATGTAAATAAAGAATTCCTATAAATGAGTGAAGATGACAATACAACATATCAAAACGTACGGGATACAGCAAAAGCAGTGCTAAGAGAGACGTTATAGCCATTAGTGTCTACATTAAGAAATTGGAAAGGCATCAAATAAATGAGCTATCAATGCATCACAGGGACCTAGAAAACCAATAAAGCACACCCCAAATTAGTAGGAGGAAAGAAATAATTAGAGAACAAAATTGAAACAAAAAATACAAAAGATCAGTGAAATGAAGAGCTGGCTTTTTGGAAATATCAACAAAATTGATACACCATTGGTCCAACTAACAAAAAAAGAGGGAGAATATCCAAATAAATAAAATCAGTGGTGAAAAAGGAGCTGTAACAATGGATATCACAGAAATAAAAAGGATTATCAGGAATTACTATGAACAGCTATATGTATGCCAACAAGTTGGAAAATCTAGAAAAATGGATAGATTCCTGGACACATACAATGTACCAAAATTGAGGAATTGAAAATCTAAACAGAGAAATAACCAAGATGGATATTGAATCAGTGATAAAGACACTCCCAACAAAGAAAAGCCCAAGACTGGTTGGCGTCACAGCTGAATTCTACCAGTCTTTTAAAGAAGAATTAATTCCAATTCTTTTAAACTATATAAAAACAATTCAATCTTCCCAAACTCCTTCTATGAGGCTAGCATAACCCTAATTCCAAAACTAGAAAAAGATACAACAAATGAAGAGAACTATAGGCCAATATTGCTGATGAACATAGATGCAAAAATCTTCAACTAAATACTAGCTAATCAAATCCAAGAACATATCAGAAAGATCACTCATCTGGACCAAGTGGGATTTATTCAAGATATGGAAGGACGGTTCAAGATATGCATATCAACAATGTGAAATACCACATTAACAAATTACCGAATAGAAACCATATGATTATCTCAACAGATGCAGAGAAAGCATTTGAAAAAACACAACATCATTTCATGATAAAAACCTTAAGCAAATTGGGTATAGAAAGAACATTCCTCAACATAATCAAGACAATAGATGGTAAACCCACAGTAAGCATCAAAGTAATTGGGAAAAGATGGAAACATTTCCACTAAGATCTGGAACTAGACAAGGACACCCACTTTCACTACTGCTATTCAATATACTCCTGGAAGTTTTAGCCAGAGCCATTAGGTAGCAAAAAGAAATCAAATATATGCAAATTCGAAAGGAGCAAGTCAAATTATCTCTGTTTGCAGATGACATGATTCTATATATAGGGGAACTAAAAGTCTCCAAAGAGACTATTGGAATTCATAAGTCAGTTTAGTAAAATTGCAGGGTATAAAATCAACACACAAAATCCACAGAGAATGTCAGGACTGAGAAAGAACTTGTAAGTTCAGACCCATTCACAATAGCTACAAAAAGTTGAAATGCCGTGTAATAAATTTAATTAAGGAGATGAAAGACTTCTACAATGAAAATTATAAAACATTAAAGAAAGAAATAGAAGACACAAAAAATGGAAGAATCTTCTATGTTCCTGGATTAGAAGAATTAGTATCATCAAAATGTCCATAATACCCAAAGAATTTTACAGATTCATTGTGATCCCAATTAAAATGCCAATGACATTCTTCTCAGATTTAGAAAAAAAAAAAACTATGTTAAGGGTTTTATGGAAACAGAAGAGATCCCTGAATAACTAAAGCAATTTTAAACATCAAAAACAAAGCCACAATCATCACAATACCAGATATCATGACATACTATAGGGCGGTTATAATTAAAACAGCCTGATACTGGCACAAAAATAGACATGTAGACAAATGGAATAAAATATAAACCCCAGAAATAAATCCACACATCTACAACCAATGATTCTTTGACAGATGAGCTAAAATCACTCTCTGGAGAAAGGATGGTCTCATCAATAAATGATGTTGGTAACATCAGATCTCTTCATGCAGAAGTATGAAACAAGATCCCTACTTTCAACCCTCTATAAAAATCAACTCACAATGGATCAAAAATCTAAAGCTAAGACCTGATACTATCCATTTACTGGAGGAACACATTGACGAAGCTCTGCAAGACATCAGCATAGGAAAAGACTTCTTGGAAAAGACCCAGAAGAGCAGACAATAATAGTAAATAAACAAATGGGATCACATCAAGCTAAGAAGCTTCTGCATAACAAAGGAAACACTCAACAAAGTGAAGAGACAACAGACAGAATGTGAGAAAATAGTTGCAAACTATGCACCAGATACAGGATTAATATCCAGAATCTATAAAGGGCTCAAAAAACTCAACAACAGCAGCAACAAAATTCAGTTAAGAAATTGGCAAAGGACTTGAACAGGCATGTTTCAAGAGGAAAGAAAATCAAATGGCTAACAGGCGCATGAAAAATTGCTCAGCAGGGAAATGCAAATAAGAACCAGAAAGAGGTTTCACATCACCCCAGTTAGAATGGCTCTCACACAGAAATGAAAAATCAGAAATGCTGGTGAGGATGTGGGGGAAAAGATTCCCTAATCCACTGTTGGTGGGAATGCAAACTTGTACTGCCACTGTGGTAGACAGTCTGAAGACTCCTCAGAAAGCTGAAAATGGGTCTACCATATGACTTAATGAAATAAGCCAGTCCCAAAAAGACAAACACCACTTGTTTTTCCTGATCTGTGCTGGTAGAGTAGAAACAATTGTAATGTATATTAGCAAAATTGACATTTTGAGAATTATTTTTTACAGCCCTTGTCTCTACTATTGTGGAAATGTGTTTTTTCTTTTTGTTGAATTCTTAACTAAGTGGGAGGTTAATCTTATGATTATAAAATAAACTGAAAGTATGCCATTGTTAAAAATGAAACAATAAGAAAGGAAGGTAAAAGGTGTGTAGAATTTTTGGAAGGAGGGAGAGTAGGTTGGAAAGTATCATTATGCTCCTAAATCTATGCATATGAAATACATAAAATTGTTCACCCTATATAAATTTAAACATCATAATAAAAATTACCCCTAGCATTTTTTTAACTTTTATTTAGTAAATATGAATTTCCAAAGTACAGCTTTTGGATTACAGTGTCTTTTTCTCCCCCCATAACTTCCCTCCCATCTCAACTCTGTCCCTTTCACATCAAGATTCATTTTCAATTATCTTTATATACAGGAGATCAATGTAGTATATATTAAGTAATGGCCCATTCTTTCCTCTGAGATCTCACTCACAGAGATCGTTCATTTAGGTAACTTTTTCTTGCCACAGTGTCTTGGCTTTCCATGTCTGAAATGCTCTCATGGGCTTTTTAGCCGGATCTGAATGCCTTAAGGGCTGATTCTGAGGCCAGAGTGCTGTTTAGGACATCTGCCAGTCTATGGGTCTGCTGTGTATCCCGCTTCCCATGTTGTATCATTCTCTCCTTTTTAATTCTATCAGTTAGTATTAGCAGACACTAGTCTTGTTTGTGTGATCCCTTTGACTCTTAGACCTATCAGTGTGATCAATTGTGAACTGACTCTTAATCCTATCATTATGATCAGTGGTGAACTGAAACTGATCACTTGGACTAGTGAGGTGGCCACCTTGATGGGACTGAATTGGAGTCCCCAGGCACATATCTAACTCTACCGTTTGGATCAAGTCTGACTGAGTATGTGGCAAACTTTATACCTCCTCCCTCTCTTATTCCCACTCTTATATTTAACAGAGGTCACTTTTCAGTTAAATTTAAACACCTAAGAATAATTGTGTGTTAGAGTTCAACCAATGGTATTAAGTAGAACAAAAAATACTAAAAGGAATAAAGTAGTAAGTTGTTCCTTGACAGTCAGGACAAGGGCTGATCAAGTCATTGCTTCTCATGGTGTCCATTTCACTTCACCAGGTTTCCCCTTTGGTGCTCGGTTAGTTGTCACTGATCAGGGAAAATATATGATATTTGTCCCTTTGGGACTGGCTTATTTCACTCAGCATAATGTTTTCCAGATTCCTGCATTTTGTTGCAAATGACTGGATTTCATTGTTTTTTACTGCTGATTAGTATTCTAAAGAGTACATGTCCCATAATTTCTTTATCCAGTCTACTGTTGATGGGCATTTAGGTTGATTCCAGGTCTTAGCTATTGTGAATTGAGCTGCCATAAACATTAAGGTGCAGACAGATCTTTTGTTTGCCAATTTAATTTCCTTTGGGTAAATTCCAAGGTGTGGGGTGGCTGGGTTGTGTGGTAGGGTTATATTCAGGTTTCTGAGGAATCTCCAGACTGACTTCCATAGTGGCTTTACCAGTTTGCATTCCCACCAACAGTGAGTTAGTGTCCCTTTTTCTCCACATCCTCGCCAGCATCTGTTGTTGGTAGATTTCTGTATGTGAGCCATTCTAACCAGGATGAGGTGAAACCTCATTGTGATACCTCTAGCTTTAAATTTGGAATTCACTCACTGTTAATAAAATGGTCTGGTATGTTTTCTTCTCTTTATTTTTCCAACATTTTTAACTGAAAGATAATAATTATACAGACTTATGGGGTAAAATGTGCTGTATCAATATCACATAATTACATAATGGTAATTAGCATATTCATCACCTCAAGCATGTATCATTTCTTCATGGTAGGGACTTTCCAATCCTCTTGTCTCATTTCTCACTATTACTGACCACAGTCACCCTAATATGCAATTGGACGCCAGAACATTTCCCTGCATGTACGTGTCACTGTGCACCTTGTAACCACCTCTCCTTGTTCACCCTCCTCCATGCTCCCCAGAACCTGGTGGACATTGTTTTAAATGTAGTAAGCCACAAAAGGAAAAACACTGTATGATTTCTGTCACATGGGGAACCTGAAAAGGTGAATTGAGGCATTTTCTGACCAGAGGTCATGTTCACGGTGCAAATCCAACGAGTGCACTGCTGTTCTAACCAGAGCCGTGGGGCCCAATGCGGTTGGTGTCCCTGTGACTCCAGACAGAAGGAACATACATTCCCATCCCACGGATGCAGAGCTGTGTGTGATCCCACGCCCCCTCTTGCCCTGGGAAGGACCCAGCTCCTGTGGCTGCTTTGGTTGCCCAGCTCTGGAAGGTGAAGAATGTTCTGAACACGCAACCTGAACAGGAAACACATGAGAGCCCAGTGTTGTTTCGCAGCATGGCTCGCAAAGGTGATGGGCAGGCTTCGCTTTCAGTTCTGAAACCTCTCATTGCTCAGGAGCTGGTAACAGAATCGATCCCTCCTCTCCCATTGTCTCCAGTGTTTGTCTATGCCACAGCCCACACAGTCAGACATTGCACGTGTGACTGTGACCTCAGCTGACCATCAGCTCCGAGCAGGTAGGGGCCATCACATCCCTTCAGCACAGGCGC
Organism: Oryctolagus cuniculus; assembly: GCF_964237555.1. Classification (NCBI taxonomy): domain Eukaryota; kingdom Metazoa; phylum Chordata; class Mammalia; order Lagomorpha; family Leporidae; genus Oryctolagus; species Oryctolagus cuniculus. The sequence goes on from NC_091447.1 coordinate 54,566,003, forward strand.
CTGCAGGCTGGAGAGCACATCCTGCAGGCAAAATGCAGGCTCTGCAAGAAAAGCACCTGGGCTAAAATCCCAGCTTAGGCATTTACGGTCTATACGGTCTCAACCACACCTTCAATGACTCGCCTCACTTTGGTCCCCTGCGAAGATGATGTAGGCACCCCTCTAGTATGGCTGACAGGAATAACACGTGGAATACTGACACTTTATTTTCTGTTGTCTTTATGGTTCTTTGTGAATGGTCTTTAAATTTGCAGTCACTTTGTCAAATATGGAAAAACTTCCAAAATTACTTTCTTGAATACATTATAAAATTTATGTTTTTTATTGATCAGTGACTAATCTAAATATGTTTGAATTACACGTTAATCTGTCTGGAAGTATTTGCAGAGGAAGTAAACATTTTTATCTACATTGATATAACATTTTCAAATAATGTTAGCAGTAAACACGACTCTCTGTGAACATGATTCACTCCCCTGTGTGAATTCAGTTATCATACAACTAACAATCCTTTCATTACTTCTATCTATATTATGTCTTTTCCTTTTAGCACATTACTTCTTCTAGTATAATCTGCACATTGTTCTGTTACTTATTGCTCAAAAGGAGACTAATTCTCAATTTCCTCTTTAGTGCTCTTTCCAATTTAAATGTGCAGTACTGTATTTTGATTATGACTTTTTCACAGTATTTTAATAATTTATGTCAAAAGTTCTTTCCGTACACATACATGAAAATCAAGTATATATTCCCAATTTCTCACTTTTTGGTGAAACATTCTCTAATCACTTTACAAGGTCTAAAGGGCATATTAGAGTATTATTGACATTTTGCATAAATTGCCACCTTGTTTGTGTCTGGGTTCCACTGTCCATATTCTCAATACGTGGAGTCCATAGGAAGTTATAAGGCTTCAATAACTTGCTGCCAGAATCTTCGTTATCCAGTGCTTCCAATGCTAGGTGCCATAGAAAACAGTCAAGTTATGACAATAATCTCTGTATTCTCACCTTTTTATCTTTTATTCAGTTTTATTGACTAAAATTATATATATTCAAGATGCACAAGCTGATGTTTTGGTATACATACAACGTGAAATAGTCATTGCAATCAAGCCACATAACATACGGATCACCTGACACAGTTACCTTTTTGTGGTGAGACTAATTACTCTCTTTCCTCTCGGTGCTACATCACATTATGATCGATCCAGGTCTCAGAACGCTTCCGTCTCACACCTGCAAGCTTTTCAACATCTCCCCCTTTTCCTTTTGGCAACTCAGACAGCCACCTTCCACTATGTCTGCACGTTCAGCACTTTTCCACTTCCACATGCAAGTGACATGATGTGGTGCTTGTCTTTATCTTTCTGGTTTTTCACCTAGAATTTTGCCTCCCAGTTTCATCCACATTGTTGCAAATGACCAGACCTTTTTTGAAGGCTGAATAATATTCCGTTGTTCATGTTTATTTCATTCATCCATCGGCGGTCATGTAGCTTGTTTCCAGTGAGTGACAATGAAGTGAGCGTGGGAGTGTGGACGCCTCTTGAACGTCCTGACTTCTGTTCCTTTGGATATTTACTAGCAGTGGGATCATATGATGCCCTTCTCATAATTTTTGAGGAACTTCCTTATTGTTTTACACAACGGCTCGCTGACTTATGTGCCCATCAACAGACCACTTCCCTGTACCGCTGCTCCTCTGTCACCATGGAATTGAGCTTCCTGGAAAAATGTCTTACACTGAAATGGCTAACAATAATCATCTACCTGTACATGGAAGTATCTGAAAATCACATACATGCATCTTTCAAGCCCAAAAGTCAGCTCCCCTTGGCTGGCACTCACAAATGCGTTCTGAGAATCTGACTGTGGTCACAGAGGGAGAAGCAGAGGACGCAACGCTCCTGGAGCCGCCTCTTCCCACAGGCAGGAGTGCTTGTGGAACTAGAGGAACGTGTAAGTGGGTTGTTTCCATGCCACCCTCTTCACGATGCTGTAGTACAGCTTTTCCTAGAGTTACCTGCAGGGAAAACTGTGGAAATGTCACACAAGATCACTCCAGATCATTTCTGATCACTACATGTGATCAACCAAGCACACACAAAAAATCTAGTAAAATACATTCAAAGCAAGTGAACCAAAATGTGAAATTGCCTCAATCTGGATCTTGCTTTAGTTATAACTTGAATCACTTTACACATTTAAAGTGCTTCCTGTGTGATAAACATTATTTAAATATCATGTAGCACACAGATGAGGGAAGCTGCTGTGTAGCGGGTGAAGTCTGCAAACATTCTCTGTATCTCCTCTGTCCTGATCACTGGGCTGGCCTTGTCTCTGGGAAGCGAATAAGGCCTAGCCTCCCCAGAAAATACTCCTGGAGCTTCATCTCCATGGTATCTAAGTCTCTAGACAAGAATGGGAAGCCTTTCTTTTTTCATGAAGAATCTGAGAGAGAAGGTGGTCTATCTGCCAACTCAAAAACGCAAAACAAATCCACAATGAAATAATAAGTTACAACCATTAGGATGATACTGATATCAAAACAACAAAAAATAATCAAGTGTGGATGAGGATGTGGAAAAATGGAAAACCTGTGTCCTGTTAGCAGGAATGCAAAATGGGGCAGCCACTGTGGTAAATGGCATCATGGCTTCTCAAAATGCCATGTGATTACCATGTTCTAGCAATTCCTCTTCTGATGATTTACCCACAGCAGAGGAAGCAGGGCACAGGGAGATGTTGCCCCACAATATTCACAGAAGCATAATCCACTGTGGTCAAAAGGTGAAAGCAACCGAGTGTCCATTGCAAAATGAACTTATCATAAAAGTAGGAATATGATCCAGCCACAAAGGACAAGGAACCCTGGCAAATGACCCAGCAAGGCTGAAGCCTGGACATCACTCTACACGAGACAAGCCAGTCACAAGATGATATGTAGGATGTAATTGTTTCACTTATGTAAGGTGGGCAAACTCCATGTATTTCAAACAGACAGATTTAAGAGCATAATGTTAGTTTCCACCCTACCCTGCCTCCTGCCCAAGCTCCCACCCTCCCTCCTCCTTCCTTATCTTTTCTTTTAATTTCTACAGTGACATATTCTTGAAGTCTGTTTTTTAACCACAGGCTTAACCCTACACCAGATGAAGAATCCAACATGTAGTAAGTAGCAAAATCCAATGTCCCTAAAGATTATAGACAAGGGCTACAAACAATACTCAAGTCTCAAAATGTCAGATTCACTCATATACATTATATTTTTGCGCTCTGTATATATTGGTTACCACGTATCAGAGAAAACATATGATGCTTGTCTTTTGGGGACTGGTTATTTCACTAAGCATAATGGTTTCCTGTTGCATCCATTTTGTTGCAAAAGACAGAATTTCATTCTTTTTTGTGGCTGAGTAGCATTCCATAGTGTGTGTGTGTGTGTGTGTATCACATTCCTTTATTCAGTCATCAGTAGTTGGACCTCTGGGTTGATTCCACATCTTAGCTTTTGTAGACTGAGCTTCTATAAGCATGGAAATACAGACAACTCTTTCATATGCTGATTTCATTTTTTCTGGGTAAATTCCCAGGAGTATGGTAGCTGGGTCATATGGTAGATCTATTTTTCAGATTTCTGAGAAATCTCCATGCTGTCTTCCTTTATGATTGTACTAGTTTGCATTCCCACCAACAGTGTATCATGGTACCCTTTTCCCCACATCCTCAGAGGCATGCACTGTTTTTTGATTTTCAGATGATAGCCATTCTAGCAGGGGTGATGTAAAACCTCATTGCTGTTTTGATCTGCATTTCGCTGATGGCTAGTGATCCTGAGCATTTTCCATGTCTTTCTTGGCCATTTGTATTTCATCCTTTTAAAAAATGCCTGCTCTTGTCCTTTGCCTATATCTTGATTGGATTTTTGTCTTGTTATTTTTGAGTTTCTTGAGCTCTTTATATACCCTGGATATTATTCCTTTACCAGCTGCATAGTTTACAAATACTTTTCTCCCCATGAGAAACATGGAGTAGTAAAATCAGAGAGGAAGAAAGATGGGGCTAGAGCTAGTGAAAGTGATAAGTAAGAAGTTATTGTTAATGGGTAAATAGCTTTATTTTTGCAAGATGAAACAGATATTTCTTGATGTAAACAATAACAAAAATGTGGGAAAAATCAATATTGTCCATGAAGTAAATTGTGACATTCACAACCCAAAACCATGACTCACATATATCTGACACTGTGAAATCTGAGAACAGGGAACGTACTGTAAGTGCCTCCCATGACTTTGGGCAGAATAGAAATGCCTTATAATTCAGTGATACTGCCCTAAAACAAACACCTGTGCAATGATTACATGGTTAGAGTGGTAAAATCTAGATTTATAATTCATGCTTGTGAGAAGGCTAGATGACAGGGAAAGGCTATTTCAATAATTCATTTTATAAATATTTATTGAGCATGAACTATTTTCTGGGCACTGTTCTGAGTTCCAGGGATACAGCCGTTAATGAAACAAACAAAAACTCTGCCCTTTGGGAGCTATAATATTGTGTGGGTAAACAGAAAATAAGCAGAATTTTTTTAATTAAAATATAGTGCATAGTGGATAGAGGCAGGTTTGACAGACTCAGCAAATTACAATACAGGACAGTAATTGGTTCACACTCACACTACAATCTGCTCATTGTTTATCTGAAATTCCGATTTAACTGGGTGCCCAGTTGAACGTGGTAACTCTGCTCATTATAATTTCTTACCAAGCAAGAAAGTGTTGATGGGTAGCATTGAGAAGGGGAAGATTCAAGGTTAATTAAAAATCAAAGTGTGAAGACGGTAAACCAGGAGAAGATGTACAAACAAAGCAGGATCAGGAGGAAAACCATAAAATGGCAGCTGTTGCAAAAGAGTTTTCATTTTTGAGCTACAAATACAAGATGAAAACAGAACACAGTTGGAGTAGAGCAAGCTGAATAAAGGGTTAATTTGGGGGTAAACTGACATTCCCATATAATATGCTAAGAACACTGTTGGTGGGAATGAATGCAGACTGGTTAAGCCACTATGGAAGCCAGTCTGGAGATTCCTCAGAAACCTGAATATAACCCTACCATACAACGCAGCCATCCCACTCCTTGGAATTTACCCAAAGGAAATTAAATTGGCAAACAAAAAAGCTGTCTACACATTAATGTTTATTGCAGCTCAATTCACAATAGCTAAGACCTGGAACCAACCCAAATGCCCATCAACAGTAGACTGGATAAAGAAACTATGGGACATGTACTTTATAGAATACTATACAGCAGTCAAAAACAATGAAACCCAGTCATTTGCAACAAGATGGAGGAATTTGGAAAACATTATGCTGAGAGAATTAAGCCAGTCTCAAAGGGACAAACATCATATGTTCTCCCTGATCGGCAACAACTAACTGAGCACCAAAGGGGAAACCTGTTGAAGTGAAATGGACACTATGAGAAACAGTGACTTGATCAGCCCTTGTCCTGACTGTTGATGTACAATGTAATACTTTATCAGTTTTAGTATTTTTTTTTTTGTTCTAGTACTATTGGTTGAACTCTGTAATTAACACACAATTATTCTTAGGTGTTTAAATTTTAACTGAAAAGTGATCCCTGGTAAAAATAAGAGTGGGAATAAGAGAAGGAAGAGGTGTACAATTTGGGACATGCTCAATCGGACTTGCCCCAAATGGTGGAGTTAGAAACGTGCCAGGGGATTCCAATACATTCCCACCAAGGTGGTATGTACCAATGCCATCTCACTAGTCCAAGTGACCAATTTCAGGTCACAATTGATCACACTGATAGGTCTAAGAGTCAAAGGGATCTCACAAACAAGACTAGTGTCTGCTAATACTAACTGATAGAATCAAAAAGGGAGAGAACGATCCAACATGGGAAGCGGGATACACAGCAGACTCACAGAATGGCAGATGTCCTAAATAGCACTCTGGCCTCAGAATCAGCCCTCAAGGCATTCGGATCTGGCTGAAGAGCCCATGAGAGTATTACAGGCATGGAAAGCCAAGACACTCTGGAAAAAAAAAAAAGACCTAAATCAAAGATCTCTTTGAGTGAGATCCCAGAGGAAAGAACGGGGCCATCAAAGAAGGAGGTACCTTTCTCTGAAGGGAGGCGAGAACTTCCACTTTGACTATGACCCTGTTGGAATAAGATCGAAGTCAGTGAACCCAAAAGGCTTCCATAGCCTTGGCAACTCATGACTAGAGCCTAGGGAGATTACTGATGCCATAAAAAAGAGTGTCAAATTGTTAAGTCAACAACAGGAAGTCACTGTGTACTTGCTTCTCATGTGGGATCTGTCCTTAATGTGTTGTCCAATGTGAATCAATGCTATAACTAGTACTGAAACAGTATTTTACACTTTGTGTTTCTGTGTGGGTGCAAACTGAGGAAATCTTTACTTAATATATACTGAATCGATCTTCTGTATATAAAGATAATTGAAAATGAATCTTGATGTGAATGGAATGGGAGAAGGAGTGGGATATGGGAGGGGTCGAGTGGGAGGGAAATTATAGGGGGGAGAGCCAATGTAATCCATAAACTATACTTTGGAAATTTATATTTACTAAAGAAAAAAAAGAATATTCCAACGAAGAAATAAGGAATGGATACTAAGGAAATTGTACTTAGAAGACTGGAGATTATCACAATAGTAACTAGTACAGGCAGGAATTTGAAATGTGTGATTATAGGCAGAAATGAAGAGAAAAAATGAGCCATGGTTGATTATTTCTAGTAGTTTTGATCACTTATGTAGGCGAAGCTCCTTGTGGTCGTGGATGTCTTGTCATCATCGTTGAAGCCAGAAATAACTTGGACTAAAATGAAAAAGAGCTCCTTCTCCCAAAGCCTGTGCCTGCAAGTCTGGGATCAGAGCACCAATGGCCAAGGTACCTCCCACTCTCCATAGCCTTCAGCTGCCAGAGAACAGAGAACATCACGGCCTTTCTTCTACCTGTAAGTACATATATAATGATCACAATGTGATATAATCTAATCTAACATGATGTCATAATGCAGTCTACCCTTATCTCTGTGGGATACATTCTAAGAGTCCCAGTGGATGATGGAAACTGCTATAACACTGAATCCTTTATACCCTACTTTTTCCTATTCTCACATACACAAATTCAATGACATTCTATTTCATCTTAGCTAAGTACTCATCACTCACGGTAGTCATAACTTTTGCACTTTGATTTGCAACTGCAAAACCAGCATGAACACTTTTTTTCCTTCTTCACAATTTCACTGAGAGAATATTTATTACTGTGACAGATCTCTGGAAACTTTCAACATATTATTTTTCTTTCCTTAATAAGTTGTGAATGTTCAACTTAAAGGAAGCACTTTCAGTTTCTCTTTAGAATATCCAAATTGCTAACATCACTACTCTTGCACATTGGGGTTATTTTTAAGTCACATAAGGGAAACTTGAACACAGAGCTGGGACATATGTAAGTCAATTTGATAATTAAGATGGCTACAAAATGTCTAATGGGCAGGTATCAAATACAGCACGGAAACATTGGATAAAGGCATGACCTGCATCAGGGCACAGTGGACTAAGACAGTATGAGACTTCATCATAACACTCAGTATGGCATGTGATTTACAACTGATCAATTTTACTTGACAGAATTTTCTGCTTAGTATTTTCAGACCATGGGTGACCATCACCAACTGAATGTAAATCATCAGACAAAGGCAGCTGGGCTACCATGTAGCAGAATTAATAGTGTACCTAAAATGTAATGTTTTAGAGTGAAATGGACATTTTGAGATCTGATGATTGTTTATAGCCCTTGCCTCTACAGTTGAGGAACAGTATTTTTAAAATTTTTTTTATTTAGTAAATATAAATTTTCAAAGTACAGTTAATGGGAGGAACAGTATTTTTTTTCTTCATACTATCTGTTGAACTCTTTCCTTAGTGTAGGGTTAACTTTTTTGTTTATTATTTTAATTTTATTTAAGAAGTGTAACTTCATGTATTTAATATATACAGATTTGGGAACATGATGTTTCTTCCCCCACCTCCTTCCTACCCACACTCCTGCCTTTCTTCCTCCTTCCTCTTCCTTTCCCATTCTTATTTTTTACAGAGATCAGTTTTGTAGGGTTAACTTTATACGTGTAGAGTGAACTGAAAATAGATCTTTGTAAAAATTAAGTGTGGGACTAGTAGGGGGAAGACGAGGAGAGTAGGAGCATGGGTGGGAGGGGCAAAAGGTGTGAAGTATCACTATGTTCCCAAATTTGTACTTATTAAATATATGAAAATTATATATCTTAAATAATTTTTTAAAAAGAACATAATACAGTATACTAATCCTCTTACACCCAGTGTCTGTGTCTTGGAGCTTTGTCACAATAACTCACAGGCAGTGGCCAGTGAGCCAGGTTGGGCCACTGTTTGGAATTCTGACACCTGTTTTAACTCTGCACTTTAGATGAGAAAAGAAAACATTCACCAATGTCACCCACATTCTCCTCCCTTCCAAAAATTGGGTTTACTCTTTTTCTCTGTCTCTCCCTCAGTCTGTAACTCTACCTCTCAAATAAATACATAAAATCTTTTTAAAAATTATGCATATTACTTTCCCTTAGGAATTTCCATTCCAACACAATTGTACAGACTTCTAACCCCTCTGTCATCTAAACATACACTGAACATACATTTTACCTTTTCCTAGTCCATTCTCCCAGATGCTGCTTTGGTTTCTCTTTGGAAGTTTTAATACTGATGCTGTCTAAATACACTTCACACCTATCTCAGCGCATCACTACCACACCCCATGTTACCACCACATCTTGTCACCACTTTCACCTCTCGTTTCCTCTCACTCACTCTCTTTCATTCACTCCTTCCCTACTCACTGACCCATATATTCACATATTAATGTATCCACATAACATGTAATCAGTGTCTGCCATGTATCAGGTACTGTGCCACAGACAGTAACAGTCCTAACACTATTTAATCTTAGTGCTGAATATTACAACACCTACAATTTCATGGGTAACATTATGTCCAACAATGTTTTCCCACAAGTCTGAGATGAGATTAAATCCAAATTTCCTACTTCAAACTCAATCACCTAAGGAACCCTTCCTAACCTTTAATAACCTATTTCAGAAAATTCTAGGAGGAAAGCCATTCACACAAAGAAAAAGCCCACAGGTTTCAGGAGGATGAGCATAGCGAAATTGTTTGATAATGGTGGTAGTAGCCCAGAGGGGGCTGGAATATGTTTCTTCTCCCTAAAAGTTACATTGAAGTCCTCACCCCTAGAAATTGTAAATGTGATCTTATTTTGAAACATGATCTTTGCAAATATAATTAAGTTGTAACATCAAAGCCAGCTGATGCTGAACTTACACTAGTCTAACAGCAATGAGTGGTGTCCTCACCCAGGAAGTGTGAAACGGGGTGTGGCCGGTTCTGTGGCCCAAGATGTTCAGCCCCCACCTGCAACACCAGCATCTCATACAGGAGGGCTGGTTAGAGTGCTGGCTGCTTGGCTTCCGATTCCACTCCCTGCAAATGTACCTCAGAATGCAGCAAATGATGGCCCAAACACCTGGGCTTCTGCCACCTCTCTGAGAGATCAGGACAGTGTTCCAGGTTCCTAGCTTCGCCCAGCTCTCGCCACTGTGGCCATTTGCGAAGGGAACCAGTACACAGAAGATGCATCTCTCACCCGCTCACTCACTCTTGCTCTCGTTCTCCCTTCCCTCCCAACACCTCTTCTTCCCCCTCCCTCTCTGTCTCTGCCACTCTGACTTCAAAATAAATGACCAAAAGATAATTACTTCTTTTAAAGAAAGAAGTGACAGGGCAAATTTTGACCCAGAGAAATGGAGGGAAAGGCTTGTGAAGTTGTAAGCAAAGAGGAACAGGCGTCGTGAGCCAAGAACGCCAAGCACAGCACCAGAGGCTGGCGACAGGTAAGCAACGGGCTCTCCCTGAGGGGCTCTGGAAGGAATCAACCCTGCCCACCTTTGATATCAGACTTCTGGTCTACAAAACCCTGAGACGTTGACTTTGTGTTGCTTTTTGTCATCCAGTCTGTGATCATCTGTTATGCCAGCCCCAGGGAAACGCTTACATTGTCAAAGGAAACAGGCCTGCCTGCTCCCCTCTCTACTTCCTACTCAAGCCTGTATCAATTGCAAAACAAGCTTAATTATAAGAGGGTCCTGGTTTTCCTGTCTGATGGAGCCTGAATTGGAGGATATAGGAGACAGACGATTTGTATGGAGAGGAATAAGCCAGCTGAGCCACAGAACGGTGCAAATGTGCCCACTCTGTCCTGGACTTGGGACTGCCTCCTCCCTAGGAAACAGACACCTGTTCCCCCAGGGGCACCACCAAGAGTGAGAGGAGCCAAGGCAAGCACATTCACTTTATCCCTGGACACTCACTTCCTCCCCTGGGGCAGAGCAAGTGAGCAGGCAGGGAGGTGCAGGGGTGTCTGGCCAAGGAAGGAGGAGGAGACACAAGATCTACATGTGAAAGGAGAAAGACTGAAGAGCTTAGTGAGCTTTCCCAACAATGGTGGCAACGCCCATGACCAAGGAGGACCTTAAGTTAAGGACTTTACGCTTAGTTCAAGAAGGTCGGCACAGAAAGACAAGTACTTCCTGGATGTGGAATCTAAAAGCCTTGACACTGTGAAGTTCAGACTAGAATCGTGGTTAGCAGAGATGGTGGGGGTGGGTAGAGGCGAGGTGGGATTGAATTGCTGGTCAGAGGGTGCACAACTACAATCAGGGGGAAAAACTCAAGAGATCTGTTACACAGCAAGATGACTATGCTTAATGTCAACATATTGCATCATGTAATGTAGAGTGGATGGTCTACCCTTTCACCACAAAAATAATAACAATGTGAAGTAATGCATTCATGACAAGCTAGATTTAACCACTCTTCTGTGTTACAAATAGATATACTGAGATCTCAAAACATCACATTGTACACGAGAAAGCATACACTGTTGCATGTCAATTTTTAAATTACGTTCATTACACTCTGCTAAGGTTCTGTGACAATGAATTGCCCACTTGATGGAGTCAGCCATCCTTTCCTGTGCCCTAGGGGCATTTTGCCTACATTTCTATGGCAGAATTTTGCAAATGGTGACTACATATATCGATCTACCTGTCAGACTTCCCCATCAGACCATGGGGAAGGACATTTACATATTTTATTGATCTTTCATTTTTAAACACATAGCATGATTTTGATCTGGCACTTCTTTGTTTAAATCATCTCTGTCAGTGCTGTGAGCCCAGCTCTCTCTGCAACACAGAAACCTCCAGGGCGGTTATCCTCAAGGGTCCACTGACATCTCATCTTCTGAAAGCTTCCTCACTTCTGCACTCTGTTCCTACTAAGGCTTCAGTTCATTTATTTGTTATTTTACAACTCATTGATGGGAAAGTGAATGCAGACTATGGGAACTAAATAATAATGTGAAGTAAATGCCTGAAATCTTTATTTACATCTTAAAATATGGACATTAGAAAATAAAAACACAAAATGTGGGTTATGATAGAAATGGTCAATGATACATAAGGACAGCATGAAACTTTGCTACCATGGCCAGCAAATAACTGGAAAAGGCACTAAACAATGTACTGGAGGGCCAGCGCCATGGCTCAATAGGCTAATCCTCCACCTAGTGGCGCTGGAACACCAGGTTCTAGTCCCAGTCGGGGCGCCGGATTCTGTCCCGGTTGCCCCTCTTCCAGGCCAGCTTTCTGCTGTAGCCCAGGAGTGCAGTGGAAGATAGCCCAAGTGCTTGGGCCCTGCACCCCATGGGAGACCAGGAGAAGCACCTGGCTCCTGCCATCGGATCAGCGCGGTGTGCCGGCCGCAGCGCGCTGGCCGCGACAGCCATTGGAGGGTGAACCAACGGCAAAAAGGAAGACCTTTCTCTCTCTCTCTCTCTCTCTCTCTCACTGTCCACTCTGACTGTAAAAAAAAAAAAAAAAAAAAAAAAGAAAGACAAGAAAAGAATGTACTGGAAGGGGCCAGTATTGCGGCATAGCTGGATAAGCTGCAGCCTACAATGTTAGCATCCCTATGGATGCCAGTTTGAGACCAGGCTGCTTCCCTTCCAGTCGCTCCCTGCTAATGCACCTGGGAAAGCAGTGGAGAATGGCTCAAATGCTTGGGCCCCTGCACCTATGTGGGAGACCCAGAAGAAGCTCCTGGCTCCTGGATTTGGCATGGCACAGTCCCAGCCATTGTAGGAAGTGAACCAAAGGATGGAAGATTCTCTCTCTCTCCTTCTCTAACTTTGCGGTTCAAATAAATAAAAATTAATCTTTTTTTTAAAAGAATATACTTGAAAAAGATGAAAATCTTAAAAATACCAAGGTGAAGTTCATTAGCTCAGTAGAGCTCACTGGCCCCCAGGGTATTTGAGAACAATAGGAGTGGGAGGAACTTGTCCAGATAGGGATTGGAAGCACTCCCCCACCCCAGTGTGGCTTCAGATCCATATTTCTGTTTTGGGCTGAAGTGAACATTTAATCCATTCTTTCATTTACTCATTCAACAAACACTTTATTTAGCATCTACTGTGTGATGGACATTGAAAATGTCTGTATACGGAAGGCGACTCAGAAGGGGACTCTTGGCTCTTGTCCCCAGCAGTCACTGGGACTGCCTGCTTTCTCCCGAGTCTGGAGGCCCACTGTAGGCTCCTTCTCAATTTGCAAAGGGTTTGTGGCTCGGGCTCCTTTCAGTCCCCAGGACTGGCCCAGGCTGACCAGGAAGACTGGCTGTTCTCAGGAAGTGCTGAGAATGTTTACTTCTGATTCTCCAATTACTTTAAAAAAAATCTTTGTTTTTGTTGAAACCTTTACTTAATGTATGCTAAACTGATCTTCTGTATATAAAGAGAATTGAAAATGAATCTTGATGTGAATGGAAGGGCAGAGGGAGAGGGAAAGGGGAGGGTTGCGGGTGGGAGGGAAGTTATGGGGGGGGGCATTGTAATCCATAAGCTGTACTTTGGAAATTTATACTCATTAAATAAAAGTTAAAAAAAAATCTTTGTTTTTAAATCTATGCATAATTTTTCACAACATGCATTTTTCTGTGAACTTTTTGATGAGCCCTAGCATGCATGGTTTCCAGACATTTTTGCACTACCTTTGTACCCCATTTTCCATGTGTGTCTTGACGTTCCCTCTTCTGAACTGGGCACTTAGAAGAGCTCTCTGTGTGAGCTATCAGGAAGATCTGCCTTCTACTTCTAGTATGAATATTATTTATCTGAGAGGCAGACAGAGACAGAGAGGGCACTCCCATCTGCTGATCTATCACCCCATGTGATGCCTCCATCCCTCACAGACACTGGTTTGTGTTTGGCTGCTCCACTTCTGATCCAGGTCCCTGATAATGGCCTGGGAAAGGCAGCAGAAGATTAATTAAGCCCAATCACCCACATGGGAGACCCAGATGAAGCTCCTGACTCCTGGGTTTGACCTGGTGCAGTGTTGGCCATTGTGGCCTTTTAGGGAGTGGATAAGCAGATGGAAGATTCTTTCTCTCTCTCTCTCTCTCTCTCTCTTACATCTCTTTCTCTCTGTAACTCTGCCTTCCAAATAAATAAATAAATCTTAATAAATGAATGAATTCCAATATATTTTATATTTAAAATTAGCTGACTTGAACTCCTTTTTTTCCCTCTAACATGATATGAAGCTCTGAGAAACATAAAAAATGGATTTCAGAACAACTTTAACAATTCTGTGCGTAAACAGGAAGCTTCAAGGACAGGTTCGGGAAAGCTGATGCCATCCTGGAGAGGAAGACAGAAGTCATTCCAAGTGTTCCTGCCTCCTCTGTTTGTATATGTTTCTATATATTCCATATTTCTCTGTTACCTGAAATCATTATAGACTCAAAGACTGAAGAAAGAATGCTAGCAGCAGACATGCAACTGGTAGAAACAAGCTAATACTGAACTTACGGAAGTGGTGATCTGAAAACTAGACTGACCCTTCTGTAATCAATGGATTCATGGTCCGGTCAGGAGGCCAGCAGCCCCATGCGACACAGAGCCTTGGACAAACAGATGCAGATGCGACGGCGTGGGCAATCAGGCTCTCCTCACTTTCCGTAAGGCCATGGCTGAGCAAATTTGAACAGGCAAGTGCTTGCTTCGAGAGCAGCCAGGACACTGGACAAATCTACCCAGAAGCTGTCAGACATCAGAAAGCAGGCAGTGCAGGGCTGTAGGCCCCTGGAAGGAGGCAGCAAATGATGTGAGGGTGTGGCGCTCTCAGTTCTGCCTGCAGGCACTGCCCAGGAGACAGTGTGGGGAGAGAGAACCAGACAGTGCAGGTGTCCTGTTCAGGAGTCGGACCTGGCCTGAAACGCCTGAGGCAGCCGGATTCGCAGCAAGCCTCAGAAGTCTGCGGAAGGTTCCCTCCAGGAGTGGACTCTGCCTGTCCAGAGAAGGTTGCCAAGGTCAGGGGAAGGGAGGAATCAGAGAGACCAGCAGCGGGAACTTCCAGAGCTCAGGGATGTCTCTCATGCTCACAAGCTCCAGTTTCATGGTTCCTTCATGACTTAAACTTCAGCTTGAGAAAATCTGTCAATGAACAGTCTCTGGGCAGGGGCCTTAAATACCCCAGCAAGTGCTCATCGTGCTAAGTGTGGAGCTGCGCTGAACCCAGCCCTGCCTGTAGAGCCTTCAAAGAGCATCTCTCAGGATCCCAGGGAGCCGGCCCCTCTAGAAGGAACAGGAGTGCCCGAGGTGGTTATAGGCTGCCAAGCGCAGCTGTCCCAGAAGCTGTGTTAGAGGGCTTTTCTTGCGGCTTGCAGGACAAGTCATGCACGATTGCTTGTGATGGTTACCCTGGGAAGGCTGCCTCAGAATACACAGAACCCACAGTGAGTGATTCAAGAGGGAGCCCATCAATGATAAGCTTTTAACATGCTTAGTCCCTTCCCGTCAAAATTTCTTGAGCATTCACAATGCATTGGGAAGTGCAGGGATACAAAGATAAAGGGACCATAGCCTCCAGCTGTGGCTGCAGAGGTGTCAGGGGCTGGCTCTGGCATCCCATCCTGTGTGCTTTCTGGAGTCTTCCCCAGGGCAATGGGAAGCTTCTGGTGGATTTTAGTGGTTTGCTTTTTTCAAATTTTTATTTGCATCAAGGTAAATCGCCCCAAAGCAATTTTACTGTAAATGTTCAGACTTCACGCAGTGAGAGCCACACGGAGTAGCAGGAAAATATTACCAAGAATACATCTTAAAACACGATTCAGGTCAAGTTCCTTGGCTCTGGATCGGAACAAGCATTGCAACACTTGTATAAAGCAGTTAATATTCAATACAAAGGATGTTAAATTACCTGATTAACATTGCCCTGTAGTCTTCTCCCGTCTTTAAATCAATACCAAGAAATTTCCTTTCTCTACACTTTCAGCTGAACTTGAAATCAATAGTACCAGAAATCTCAACACAGAAGGAAATCTGAACAAAAGGAAAATGTTCACAACTTAAGAGCTCAAGCCATGGGCCAAGCAGCCACAACATGGCCTTCTTGCCACCCCCAAAACTATCCATCTACTAAATTGATGTGGCCCACTAAAATCATCATTGTTATTTTAGGTGCGATAATTTGTGATTATATTTGTAAGAGAGTCTTCATATTTTAGAGACACATTGAGATTCTTAAAGGTAAAATTATATGACATTGGTATTTGCCTAAAATGGTAGGAAAGATAGCCAGTGGGTAGAGCCAGAGCTGGGTGATGGGCCCCAGAAACAGTGCGTGCCCCAGTGTGATGTTTACAGCAACAATCAGAGGGTGATCCGGGATCACCAACAGGTGCATTAGTGAGGATCCCAGCTTGCCAGTGCTAGAAACTCAGCCCTAAGGTAGACTTCTCCCTGATTATCGAGGCAGGAGCTGGCTTCAGACACTGCTGGACACAGGACCTCCAATGCTGCATCTGTCCCTCATACAGGACTGTTTTCCTCTCCACTAACTGCATTCTTAAGCCACTTCCATGTGATGGAAAATACATGTGACCATGGCTGTGCCAGCCTTAGAGCAGTGTCTTAAGGTAAGAACCTCACAGCAAGGAGACACTTCTTCTTCCAGCCGATAACACCTGCACCCTCTACAAAGCTACTTTGTCCACTTACTTCTTACGTGTACTGAGTTCTCTTGGCCTATCCCCAGGAAAGACTTTTTAAAGCGGCTTTGAGGGAGCAGGAATTGTTTTGGGCGCTAAACACCTGTTGCTAATCTCTGAGCCCTGCAAGAACACAGCTTGGCAGATGCTTAGTAAGCATCTGAGTATAAATGAATGAGTGAGTACACCCCACCCGAATCCCCAGTGTTGGTGCTGACAGACTTTCAGCTGGCGGAGTGATGGAATCGGAAGGATGCTGTGCAAGCAAATTCAAACGCTGTCAATACTGGAGCTGCATCCAGCCTTGACTTTGCTGTCAGGGAAGGCTCCTTGAAGAAAGAAACGTCAACAAGGGGGCAGAACTGGTAGGTGAGGAGGCCGGTGGTGTGATGGTGTCGAGAGGCCATGTCAGGATTCGAGAGGCGTTGTTCATGGTCTGATGGCCTGATGCCCAGGGAGGCATGATGGAGAAGAAGCTGGAAGCTGGGTCATAGCAGCAGGTTACAGTAATGAGCTTGGACTTGAGCCTGCAGGCACTGGAAGTCTGCTGAAGGGTTTTCCAAGTGAAAGTGACATAATTGGGTTCATTTTAGAAAGCTCTCACTGGCTGTGGGATGAAAAATGCAGGGAGAGACCAAGACAGGGAGGAGATGGGAAGAGGGACTTGAAGCTGTGCATGGAGAAATGACCACTGGATATGAAGAAGGGCCAGCCGGTCAGGTGCTGGCACGGACAAGAACAGAACTTCCTGTGGTGTGATCGCACATGGTTTCTTTAGCATTTAAACCAGAACTTAAGAGACAGAGATTTATCTGTTGATACTGCAGTTTCAAGAATTCTACTTATGTCTCAAACTGAGAAGATGAAATGTGGAGAACCCTTCAAGACATAACTGCTTGTAGGTGTTAGGAATAAGTGGATCTTAATGGACACCAAAGAAATTGCAGCCCCAGCTCGGAGGGGCTCATTTCACCAGCACCTTAGCTGGTGCTGAAGCTATGTGTATTGCAAAATAATGTGGTTCACTTTAGACTTTTCATCACACGGTAACAGAGATAGTGATCATCTCTACTTTCCCGCCACTTTCACCATTTCCTTCATGATTGATATGAAACCAAAAAGCATGTTCTAGAACCTCTTACTAGATATACAGTAACATTCAGTCTCAAACCAGGATGTGTATGCGGGATGGGAGCTGCTGGAGGCCAGAGGTGCAATCACAGTGGGGTCGCGGGAAGCCCCTTCCCCCGCTGAGCAAGGCTCTCCAAGCCAAGAGAACCTGCTTCCTCACAGTCTTGTACTGTGAAGTCCGTTCTTCCAAACTTCATTGTATTTGTCAAAGAGAATGATCCAACTTTGACCTTAAAGACTTTTCATCTTGTTGAATCCTTTGAAGGTGCATATCCTGGACATTCGGGCTTGGAGGACAGCGACATTCCTATGGGGGTGGGAGAGAGGAAGATGCTGGAACAGAAGGAAAGAAGGGGAAAGCCACCCAAAGCTGACGTCTGAAGGCACAGATCCAGTGGTACTTGGTGTAGCTGTCTCTACGTAGTCTTCTCCGGAGACAACCATGCATCTACCTGGTATACATTTGAGAGACAGGAGAGGGTATAAAATATTGGAAAATCAAGTGACAAAGCAGAAAGAACAATCAACCAGGAGTCACAGCTGGAATATTCCAACTGAGAATATAGCTTCTATGATTTCATGTTTAGAATTTGCTAGCATGTGTTTTGTGAAATGTTTGTGTATCTTGCTGAACAGTCTCTGAAAATTTGAAAAACAACGTGTGTGAAGGTACTGCCAACAGTCTGCGGAGGGGTAGACACTGGTGCACCTCACTGATGTGCATCCCATGCCAGAGTGCTGGGTTCATGTGCTCCTCTGCTTCCAACCCAGCCCTGTGCTACTGCATCCCACAAGACAGCAAACACTGCTTCAAGTGCTTGGGCCCTGCCCCCGCCATGGGAAACTAAGACGGAGTGACTGGATTCAGGCTAAGCCCAGTCCAACTGCAGCTGCTGGGCATTTGGGGAGTGGACCAGTGGATGGAAGGATGGAAGACCTTGATCTTTCTTTCTCTCTCTCTCTCTCTCTCCCTCCCTCCCTCCCTCCCCACCTTTGTCCCTGTAAAGCAGATGAAAACGTTTTTTAGAAGTTCATGGAAATTGAATGAAAAGATGTTTATTTTCAAACAAAACATTTTTAAATCCATGTATAGCTTTTTCATAATACACACTTTTCCATGAACTTATGGAAGATCCCTCATATTTTGCTGTGGTCAACTGGGATAGATAATAAGTACCAAAAAGATCCATTATTAGTCAATAAATACAATTTATAGTCAATAAATACCAAATAGATCCATTTAATTGATATGCTATTTAGTCAACAATATCCTCATTAATTTTTTTCTCTACTTGATCTATCAATTACTAGAAAGGGAATATTGAAGCCTTCAACTAATACTAGATTTGTCTCTTTTTACTTGAAGCTTTGTAAGTCATGGCCACATGCTATACTGTTGGGTGCAGATATGTTTAGTATTGGTGTGCCTCAGAGAATTGATGCCTTAACCATTATGAATGCACTCAAGGAACATAATCCCTGAAAATAATTTTCATTCCTCTGAAGTGTAATTTGTTTGAAACAATGACAACTACTCCAGCGTTATTTATCTTATCAAGGTATAAGTATATGTGCTACAAAACAGTTTTCTGACTAATGGTGGGCCACATATGAGAGTCTTCCCATGAAATGATGTCACTCGTTGGCACTGCGGCCATCTTCATTTTGTGAGCACACACGTTTCAAATTTTTATTTGGTATTTGGTTATCCTGTTTGGTGTT